>NC_092425.1:41505182-42231917 GCF_036169615.1 Heliangelus exortis | reverse complement strand
TGCTGATGCCTCTCTGGGAACGACTTTGTGACCCTTCCCATGCGACACAGTGTGTGCCAGGGTGGGGGTTTTATTACCCAGCGTGGTGTGTAATAAATTATCCATGTAAAATTCGGGTATTTGGTTGGTTGGTTGTTGTTTTCCTTTTTTTCTCCTGTTGTATTTGCTCCAGATCTTTTGTAGAAAGTTGGCAGAGCTTTGTTAAACCCCTCCCTCCTCACCCTCCTGGACCTGAATTTGCCATCGTTTGCCTCTGATGCTCTTTAACAGATATGCCCTGGGCATTAAAAATGTTGTTTGTGGGGTGATCCACACGTGTCCCACATCCAAGCACAGGAATTCCTGATGGGGCTGGGGTTTGGAGGCAGTTGTAGGGCTTCTGGAAGCAATAAAGGCCAGCCAGAGAATCCAGGGGATGGTTGTGAGGTCATCTGGCAGTAATAATAATAATAATAATAATAATAATAATAATAATAATTTGGCAGTGTTCATAATATTAATAAACAGTAGCAGCAGCTGTTGGGGGGAAAGAGCAAAAGCAAACACCACCAAAGCTGGGGCTGGGATGCACCTTGCAGGGAAGAAAATGGAATTGTTGGAGGACCCCAAAAAAACCTGAGCAGATTCCTGGGCTGAGAACAAGGGTCTGGGGGGGATGAGTGCTATCTCCATCAGATGGTATCTCTCCCCTTGGTAGGAAGGGGAAAGTGGAGCCAATTTTAGGAAGCTGAGGGCCCCACCAAGCTGCTTTTTTGGTGATGCAAACTCATCCAGGAAAGGAGCTGGGGTGAAAACCACCAGGACTCTGGGGCTGCCCCCCTGGGCTGCCCCACTTCTCCTATTTTCCAGCTCAAATAGGGGGGTGCTGCCAGGGACAGGGAGTGGGAGGCATGGCTGTGCTGCCAGTCCTGCTGCTGGGGGTGCTCCTGGTGACCCAAACCCCCGGGGATGCAGGTGAGGCTGGGGAGGATGCTGGGGAGAGGGGAGGGGGGTGAAGTTTTTGGGGGGGTTAAACACCAGCGAGGCTCACTGGGGGGCAGTGATCCTGCTGGGATGTGGGGGCAGAGTTTTGGGGGGGGCAGAGGGGTTTTGGGTGAGGAGTCAGTCGTGGCCCCCTGTTCCTCCAGCTCTCCTGGAAGCCAATGGCAACCTGAGCTGCCGCTGTGCCAAGACCACCAGAGCCTTCATCCCCCCCTCGAAATACAGCAGGGTCGAGGTCTGGCCCGTGGGGAGCAGCTGCCGGCGCCTGGAGGTCGTGTGAGTGTCCCGGGGGGGGTGGGAGAACGAGCCCCCTGCTCCTCCCTCCTCCCTCGTCCTCCTCCTCCTCTCCAAATTATTTCACTTTTCTGCTCTTTTTCTTGATGACGAGACCAGGGTTCGGCTGCTCCAACCTCCCCACCGGAGGGGGGAAGTGCTGAACCCCCCCGTGTTTCCCAGGATTAAGCTGAAAAGCCTGGAGAGGCTCTGCCTGGATCCTGACACCCCGTGGGTGAAGAAACTCCTGCGGGACCTCCCTCACCTGTAAGCCCCCCCCACCCCAAGCAAAAGAGGCTCCCGGTGGGACCAGGGGCATCCCGTGGGGAGGTGACACCCCCATTTTCACACATTTCTTCCCCCCACCCCCTTTCCCCCCTCTTCTGCTTTTAGCAGGAGGAAGAAAGCTCCTCGCTGAGGAAGCTGCCACCGGCGGGACAGACAGATGGGACAGACCCCCCCTCCCCATCCCGGGGTCACCATGTCCCTCTGCGGAGGAGGAGACCGTGCTGCTCCCCGATTCCTGATTTACCCCCCCACTTTTTTTTTCCTTTGCATTTGATGCATTTAAACCCATGAAAACGCCACTCCCTGCTCCCCCCCCTTCCACCCTGTGGCCATGCTCCGGCTCTCCCCTCCGGGCAAGACAGAGCAGGTCCAATAAAGGGGACAACCCCCTGTCACCATCGCTCATGTCCCTTCCTGCAGCGTGCGGGGGGTTCGGGAGATGGTGGGGGAGGGGGCACCGATATTTCTCCATCCAGAAACCAGGAGGTTTTGGGGGCGGCCAAGGTGGTTTCTACCTTTTTTTTTTTTTTTTTTTTTTTTTTATGGCAGCGTGGAGTGGGGGAAGCGAGGGTGGGAAGGGGAAGCGCGGGGCAGGTCCTTTGCGTGTGTCTCCCCCCTCCTTGGCGTTTCCCAAGCTGTGAAATCCCCTCCGGCGGTGGCTTTAAAGCAGCACCCGGGGCCACTCCGGGCGGGCGTCGAGGATGCGGCTGCTGCCGGTGGCCCTGGCCCTGTCCCTGCTCCTCAGCAGCTTGGTGCCAGGGGGCGGTGAGTGACCTCGGGCTGTCCCTCTGCCCCTCCAAATGTCCCCGGGGGAGGGGATGGGATGGTGGCGTGGGGTTGGTGGGATGAAGGTGATGGGGGAAGGCTCCCCCCCCTTTGTCTGTGTCCCCCACCGGGGGCCGAGACGGGGGCTGTGGGCTGCTCTTGGGCACAGGTCTGTCACTGGAGAGCCTGCTGACCAACATGAGGTGCAAGTGCATCAAATCGACCACCCAGGTGATCAGCCTGGGGCTGATCCTTGCCATCGATGTCACACCGCCGGGCATCCAGTGCAGGAGGAAGGAGATCGTGTAAGTGCAAAGCCTGCAGCCCAGCTCCCTGCTCGGGTACCAGCACACAACACCCGGGGGCTTACACCCTCTCTGGAGCCCCCAGGTGTTGAGGTGACCCCTGCAAGGGGATGCTGCTGCCTGGTTTAATGGAGGTCACCCCCAGCATGGCACAAAAAAATCACCTCTCTCACAGGATGGTTTGGGTGGGAAGGGATCTTCAAGATCACCTTTTTCCAACCCCCCCTGCATGGGGAGGGACACCCCAGAAGGGTTGCAGGGATGTGCTCACCATCATGCTGGGGAGCAAGAGGGTTTTTCTCTGCAGACAATGGTCAGGAAAAACCGGGGAAGAGGTGTGCATGGGGCTGAGGGTTTCTCCTCACCTTGCAGCCTCACCCTGAAGAAAAGCAAGAAGGTGTGCGTGGCCCCCGAGGCAGCCTGGATCCAGGTGCTCATCCACAAGCTGACTCAGAGGTAGGCAACACCCAGCCCCCCAAAAAACAAGCAGGGTTATCAAAGGCCTTGGCAGGACCATCCCCTCCTTCTCCCCACTGCTTTTCCATTTCTTCCCCCCAAAACCTGCAGGAATTCCACCAAAAAAGCAGCAGCGCGGGTGCGGCGGGAGGTGGAGCGGTGGGCCCGGGGAGAGGAGAGGAGGAGGAAGCCCCCGGGCAGCCCCCTTGCCCCATCTCCCCTTCTGCCCAAGGGGGGTAAGAATAAATCACCTCCCTCTGGGTCCTCTGGGGGACCGGCTGGAGCCTGAACCCTCTGTGCCAGGACACACCAGGGTTTGGGGGGTTCGGGATGCCCCAAGCTGTTCCTGTGTGAGGTGGCAGCAATAAAAGGATGAATGTGCTTCCCCCTGGGCTCTGGCAGCTCTTTCTGCAGGGATTGGGGTCAAAATTGGGGTTTTTAGAGTTAGACCAGCCCGTGGCACTGGGAAGATCTTGGCTGCTTTGCTGCCAGGTGCTTCCTCGTGTGCTGCTGTTCCTCTCTCCCAAGTTTTGGTGCCTTTTCCTGAAGCTCCTGGGAGGAGCAGGTTGTGTGATGGGAGACTGGTGGGAACTGGATGGACCCACGGTGCTGGTCCCCAGTTGCACAAACAGGGGAGAAATGAGAGATATTGGGACCATTGGACTGCTCTCCATGGACCCCCATTTCTCTGGGCTGGACACGAGGGTCCCCTGGCGTGGCAAGGGGTTGTCCCCTTGGCCACGTGGGCTGAGGTGACACTGCTGTGCCTTGTAACCTTGCATGAAGTTATCACTGTGCAAAACTTTGGCTGGGACATGCTGGCAGTGGGTGTCTGAAGCCTGGGGACCCCCCAGAAAGGGCAGGAATCAAACCTGCCTCACCCACCCCATCATCCTGGATGCCAAAAACATCTCCTAGGGCAGTGACACACCTGGCTGGTCCCCATGTCCCCCTGCTCCCCACCCAACTGCTTCTGAGGAACCACAGCAGGGGACAAGAGGGGTTGCAAAGGGCTGGTTATTGCCTACAGAAGGAAAGAAAACTACAGGGGTAGGAAGAAACAAGCAGGTATGGAGCCCTCTCCACCCCAGGGGACCAGTGCCCCGTCCTCTGCGGGGCTGCAGGGGGGGGGGGTGTTGTTTAAATTAAAAAAATTTCAATTAAAAAACCAATCCACATGGTGGCAATTGGCTCCCACGGCAAGGTTTTAATTTCAAAGTGTAATTACAGGGGGGAATCTCACTGTGCCACGGTGCTTTCTGCAGAAAAGTTCTTTCAGGGGGAAGAGAAGAAATGGATCCTTTTGTAAAAGCCAAGGGGAGAGCTGGGGAGAAGGTTGATGGTGATTTATTCCCATGGGAAATGTGGGATGAGGTCTCAGCTGAAGGCTGCTGCTCTTGCAAGCGTGGTGACAAGGGTTGGGGTCAAACTTTGCACCTGGAGACCCCCCCAGTCCCCATCTCAGGGCTGGGAGGCAAAATGGGGGCCAGGGAGGCAAAATGGGGGCCAGGGAGGCAGCAGTGGCTCTGGATGGAAAGCTCTCAATGCACAGTGAAGTTGTTTCATCAAACCAAGAGTAAACCCCCCTGGAACTGCAGTGTGAGCACATCTGGGAGTGACCCTGCAGCTTCCCCCCCTCCCTCTGAACTTCCACCTTTTGGGGGACAGGACCTTGCACAGCCAAGGCACAAGAAACCCAAGTACATGAAACCCCTGACCTGCCAAAACAACCCTGGGGAAATGGAGTGAGAAGATGAGCCCAGGAACTGCTGCTCCAGCCCAGCCTGTGGGTTTATCCCAGCATCCCAGAGTGCCAGGGTGGAAGGGACCTCAAGGATCCCCTGCTCCAACCCTTCTGATATTATTGTTTATCTCAGATCTCTCAGCACCCCAGAGAGCTGAGACTTCAAACTTTCCAAAGTGGGGGAATCCCCCCCTTCCCCTGGGAGACCATTCCAAGGTCTGACTGTCCTCATGGGGAAAAATTTCCCTCTTGTGTCCAATGGGAATCTCCCCAGGAGCACCTTGTGCCCATTGCCCCTTGTCCTGTCCAGGTGACTCCTTGTGACCAGGGAGTCTCCAGCTGATTTGTGGCCCCCTTTAAGTTCTGGAACATCACAATAAGGTCTCCCCTGAGCCTTCTCTTCTCAAGGCTGAACAAACCCAGTCTTCTCAGCCTCTGTTTAGGAATTAAGGGCATATTCAGCTAAATCTGGTGCTCACAAACACTTTAATTGCTCAGAAAGCAAACACACAAAGCAATAATTAAAAATGGAACACAAAGCCAAAGTCAAGTAACATCTCACTTAGAAGGAAAGTCACCACGAGGCTGTTGGGTTTTGGTTGTTCTGGGGGTTTTTTTGGTGTGTGCTTCAGAACAAAGACAATTACAGACAAATGCAAACTCAAGTAAATGCCAAAACTGTAGGAACAGCAAACAGAGAGGAGAAGCCCACGTAGCAGGATTACTCCAACCTTCACTACTCACAAAGTGAGAGATTTTGCAAGCTAAACACCTTGTAGGATTGAAGGAGGGAAAGGAAAAAAGAGAGAGAGTCATAACACTTGGTGTGCTTTGCTATTTGAGCTGTTTAGAACACCCTGAAGTAACCAAGTGCCTGGGTGTTCCTTTATCTTCAGGCTTATTTTCAGATATACTCCCAGAAACTCTACTCCTGAAGTCCTTCATCCCCATATGTAGCCAAGCCATCAAACTTTCCCATCTCTTAATACCTTTTAGAGAGGCAAATAATTTTTGTTAGGATGAAAAGTTTTAGAAGGTGTTAATGCTGTCCCTTTTTTGACTCTGCAACCCCTGTGCCTGCCTCAGCCCCCTCTGCTTTTTGTCCCTGTCCTCATTCCCTGGAGGAAAAGCAGCCCCTGGTTGGTGTCAGTGGTCACAGCAGACCCTGTACCCCTCAGGGCTGTGCCTGAGCCCAGAGCCTTATTCCCTCCTCCTAAAATTACATTTAATTTTGAAGTGAGTGCTTGGCTGGTGCTTGGCATGGAGCCTTCAGGCATTAATGGGTTCCACCAGGTTCTCCTGGGGTTTGGGTTGCCTTGAAACACCTGAAGGGTGGAGAAGGGAGGGGATGTGACTAATTCTGTGATCAACTTAAACCTGGTGAGCTGCAAGATGCTTTTCCTTACTGTGAGATGGAGATCCTCAGCTAACAATAATATCAGAAAACCCAGAACCTCTGTCTCTAGGCCTTGGTTCTTTTCCAGTCTCTAACAGTTCAAGTCCTCTGCTCCCCTGGGTAAAAACCCTCCAGGACCAAGAGCTTTATGGGACCCAGGGAATTAGCAGGTGCCCAAACCACAGCACTGCTGAGGCCAAGGTGAGCTGCAGTGAGTCCTCTCTGCAGGTTGGGTTGGGAAGATTGCTCAGGAAACATCCCAGCCCTGTGCTGGCAGAGGGGGACAAGGACCTGCTCCTCTCTGGCTGTAGCTGAACCACTTTGTGGGAAGTGTCAGGTAAGGACTGGCTCAGCTCAGGCATCTCCCCACACAACAAGGTCCTTCCTGAGGCTGGAATTGGGCCTTAGATTTCAAGCAAAACACCTCTGCAGAAGCCAACCACAAAGGAACAGAGAGGTGAGGTTGCTGGGGAAGGGACAAGTGCTGTTTGTGATTAAATTCCCTTTTAAACCAGTATGAACCCCACATGGATGTGGTTTTGCTAACCCAGGGGATGGATTTGGACTGAAAGACCTTTTGCTGCACCCTGCTGTGCCAAGTCTCATGCCAAAGGAAGGCTTTGATCCTAAAAGCTGAAAATCGTGGAAATTAACTAACTTCTGCTGGGTTTAAATCTGGTTTGCAGATAGTTAAGACCAGGCAGCTCCTTCTGGCTCCTGTCCCTACCAAGATGGTGTGAACCATGTGCTTAGGAGTCCCCAAAGTGTTTCCCCAACTTGTCTTCTAAACTAACAGAGAAAATCTGAATTTTAACAAAGCCCTTTTTGGCTTCCCCCCCTCCCCCAGCCACCTCCCCAGAACCAACCCCCTGAGAAACAAATGCTGTGAACCTTTGGGATCTCCAGTTCTCACTCACAGCCTGGCCCTGATGTCTCCTCTCTCCCTTTCAGCCTTTTGGTCCCTAATAGCCCAATATTTGGGATGAAGTCAGAGCTGCTGCTCAAGCAAGCAAAGGCAGCAAGGTGGGAGACCCTGCCACCCCTCAGCATTACCAGGACACTGAAACCCACCCTGTGGGTTTGAAAGCTGCATTGGGTCAGTGGGAAAGATTAAAAGTCAGAGATTTTTGTCTTGGGACTGATTCCTGAGACCTTTCCTGGCTGTGTCTGCACAGAAGGAGGGGCTTCCCACAGATAGAGAAAGCTTACTGATAAAATGAAATATTTGCTAGAAATAAAATGAAATGAATGCTAGAAAGAGGTGAGAAAAGCTTTTAGGGAGGCAAAGAGGAAGGAAAGATGGGAATGGGTCTGGGACCCCACCGTGCTGTACCTGACTTCAGCACGTGGTGCACAAATGTTCCATGCTCCTGGTGTTGAAAGAAGGAAACCAAAATATTCAGCTACATTGTACAAAATTCTTTCTTTTTATATATATATATATATATATACACACACACACACAAACCCCCAGATCTAACAGATTAACCATACTGAATTTTAAAAAGTTGCTTCTAGAAGAGTGTTGGATTTTTTTTTATTTTCTCTGCTTGCTTTAGGCAGTGCTGCTGCTTAGGAGTTGACACCAGGATTTGGGAAAGCAAACAGAGCCAGCAAGGAGCAGGGAAGGGCTTAGGAGCTTTTTTTCCAGGTTTGGTGCTGGGAACAGGGGGGGTCAGAGATGGGGAGAATCGATGGTTCCACATCCACCTCTGCTTGGGGGCAGGGATGTTTCACTCTGTTAAAAAAAAAAAACCTACTGGCAGCTTCCATCTGGGTGGAAAGAAAATATGAGAGTCACCATCTGGGTGATGGTTTTGTTTGCCAACAGGGATCCCCATCCTGTGGAGGAGGCTGATGGCATCCTGCTCCCTCACTCCTACAGCAGAAATTCCCTCCAGACAGGGATGTTTCTGCCCAGCTGGGAAAAAAGCACAACCCCCTCCCTGCTCCTGCTGGGAAAGGAGAAGAAACTCTCTTGAGCCAGACAGTGACAGGTGAGTAAACACATCCCCAGTTATGTGCATGGATTGAAACATAAACCAGACTCTTTTTTTTTACAGAAAAAAAAATCCAGAGGTTTTGTGCAACATTTTAAAGTAATTTTTAGTTTTTTTTTTTTAAAAAAAAAACAACACAGCATACTGGAGGTTGCAAAGAAGCAGAGAAAATCCAATTTAACACCTTCCTGCAACAGAACACTCAGTTAGAAACCCAGGAGAGTCAAGCTGAAGCAGTTTACAGTGTTTGC
This sequence comes from Heliangelus exortis, assembly GCF_036169615.1. Classification (NCBI taxonomy): domain Eukaryota; kingdom Metazoa; phylum Chordata; class Aves; order Apodiformes; family Trochilidae; genus Heliangelus; species Heliangelus exortis. The sequence goes on along the minus strand of NC_092425.1, from coordinate 42,223,458 downwards.
CAGGGTGGGCTTTGTTTTGTGTTGGGTTTTTTGTTTTTTTTTTCATCCCCATCCTTTCCCACCTCGATATTACAAAAGCTTGCTGTTGGGTTTTCTTTTTATTAGGAAACGGGCTCCTCTGCAGGTCATGTACAATCACAAGTGAATTTTAAATTCCATTTTATACAAACATCTCAAAAAAGAAAAAAAAAAAAAAGAAAAAAAGAAAAAAAGAATAACATTGGGAGTGAAGTATGGTAGGAAATATTGCTCACATTGCTAGTTAACATGCGTGGAGGCAAAGGAGGAGAAGGGTTGGTTAGTGCACACCTCCAGAGCAGAGCATCCCCCCCTCCAAAAAAGATACAGTAGCTGATTACAGAAAGGTAATGTCCACAAAATTAAGTTTTTCATGCTATTCTACTTTCCAGTACTATACTCTCAAATCCCTTTCACAAGGTCTCTGCACAGGCCAGGTGGAGGAGGCTGAGGTATATTCAAAAAGATTCCTGCCCCTAGAGGAAAATCCAGCTTTGCCCAGGGCTGGGGGTTGCCATTTGCTTTCTTTTTTGTTTGGTTTTTGGGGCTGCACAAAGCAGCTGCTGGACCCCACCTGCACCCAGCAACCATCACCTCCCAGTTTTTAGGTGACAACAATAGGTGATGCCTCCATTTTTAGGCACTTCTGTACAAAGGGAGTTGTCATTTCCTTGAACCCATTTTTCTTCTTGCATTCTGTCCCACACCACCCCCTCCCCAGCCCCCAGCAAGAGTCAGGGAATAATTTCCACTCTAGGTCCAATTGAGTTTTTTTTTCCTTTTTCTTTTTTTTTTTTCTTTTCTTTTTTTTTCTTTTTTTTTTTTTTTTTTTTTTTTTTTGGTTTTTGTGGTTTTTTTTCCCCCCCCTCTGGATAATTTCCTATGTATAAAACGACAAAGGAAATGTTAGAATTAAAGAGCAGAGGAACAGCCTGACTTGGCAGTTTTTTGCAAGACAGAAGATGGCTCCTTGGTATTGAAAACTAATCTCACAATTCAAATTTGACTTTTTTTTTTTTTTTTTTTTGTTTCAGTATACGAATGAGACATAAATATAGGCTATCAATCTGTTTAAAAATTTCATTCACATCATGGAAAATTTTTTTCATTTATTAAAAATATCACATTTTTGAGACTAGAAACAGTAAAGTGCATGAAAAGTTTAAAATATAAATTCAAGAAAAATCTTATAGCAGCAAAAAAGCAGAATAAAGAAAAACTTAAAAACACAGACACAACCTTTTCCTATCACTGTGCCATATTTGTTTGTTTGTTTTATAAACACGAAGCAGCCAACCAATTTGTTTCAGAAAATTGCATTATGTTTAATGCCTCTTGAGGCACAAGGTTTGGAACTGGCCACCTGGAGCATAAAAAGAGAAAAAAAAAAAAGAAAAAAAAAATTTCCAACACATCCAAAGAGAATTAACAGTTGGGAATGAACCAGCAGCTTTATAATTCAACCCTGAACGACAACAGAAAAGAAAGATTGTTTTAAAAGTGTGATGGTTATTTGGCAACTAGGGTCAGGAAAAATAATCCAAGGAATGCTGATGGCTACACCCCTCACTCCCCCAGTGAAAAAAGGGCTCTGGCAGCTGCTCCACAAGCCCTGCAGAGGCAGAAGGAGGAGCATTTCCAGGGGCTTTTTCCTGTACCCTACACTTATGAAGCACTGAATCCCAGGTTTCCCATCTTTGCAGCTGAACTTTGGATAGAGGGAACCATTAAATGCTCACCTGCAAAGTCCTGGGACTCTGCTTTGCTGGCAGTTTTGGTTTCAATGGAATTGCATCAGGAGAATTTTGACCTCGAGTTTCTTTTTAACCCATCTTTGGCTTTCTAATATCAGTTAGACAAGGGCCACGCTGCTAATCCTTTACAGTCAGGTATTTAAGTGCTTTGCTAATGTGCAAAATTTCTTTTGGATGCAGAGTTCAGCCTCTGTTTTGGGTTCAAACAAACACTGTTGCTAATATTCTTCCTACAAACCAAGCATTTCTGTTCTTGCTTTTTTCTTTCTCCTAAAAGGTCGGCTCGTTTTGCCACGTTCTGGAAAAAAAGCATCATCTTGAAATAATGCTAATAAGCAAGTTTTTCATCTTGTTTGTCCGTTTATAAGTGCAGCTTCCTACCGAGAAACAAAACAAAAAGCTTGCCAGTTAAAAAAAAAAAAAAAAAATTTAAATTAAAAACCTGGAAAGGGAATAATACTTTGGTTCCAGCCCTAGTGCCAAATGATACCAATATGCACCCAAAAATGTGCAAAATCTCATATATCAAACACATAAGGAAAGGAGCTTGAAGAAGCAGCTTAAGGTTGGCCATACTTCACTCCTATATACTTTGATTTACAAGTGTACAGGTCCATGACAACAGGTCCTGGCCCTCTGAGGGGCCACCACTACCTCCTGCTAGGCAAGTGCACCCCGTTGACCAGAGGCAGGAGCGGAGGATGGAGTTCGAGTTGTGTTAACAGTGAGAAGTGGTCAGAAGGGATGTGAGGGTGTGGACACCCAGTGATGTTGTTGTCAACCAGCCACTGAGGGTCCAAAGGCCCCAGGACACCAAGCACGTTCATGTGAGTGTTGGAATAGAAAATGTAGTCAATCACACCCTAGGGAGAAAGAGAAACACGAGAGTGAGAACAGACCTGGCTTCTGGCAAGGGGAGCTCCAACTGCCTGCAAGTGATCATTAAACCACAGGTCAGAGTGACTTTAAAACTGAAAACCAGCAGCAAAACAAGGAGTTGTGGGGGGTAGGAGTTGTGGGGGGTAGGAGTTGTGAGTGGTGAGGGTTGTGGGTGGTAGGAGTTGTGGGTGGTGAGAGTTGTGAATGGTAGGAGTTGTGGGGGGTGAGAGTTTTGGGTGGTAGGAGTTGTGGGTGGTGAGGGTTGTGGGTGGTGAGAGTTGTGGGTGGTAGGAGTTGTGGGTGGTGAGAGTTGTGGGTGGTGAGAGTTGTGGGTGGTGAGGGTTGTGGGTGGTGAGAGTTGTGGGTGGTGAGGGTTGTGGGTGGTAGGAGTTGTGGGTGGTGAGGGTTGTGGGTGGTGAGAGTTGTGGGTGGTAGGAGTTGTGGGTGGTGAGGGTTGTGGGTGGTAAGAGTTGTGGGTGGTGAGGTTTGTGGGTGGTGAGAGTTGTGGGTGGTGAGAGTTGTGGGTGGTGAGGGTTGTGGGTGGTAAGAGTTGTGGGTGGTAGGAGTTGTGGGTGGTGAGGGTTGTGGGTGGTGAGGGTTGTGGGTGGTGAGAGTTGTGGGTGGTGAGGGTTGTGGGTGGTAGGAGTTGTGGGTGGTGAGAGTTGTGGGTGGTAGGAGTTGTGGGTGGTGAGAGTTGTGGGTGGTAGGAGTTGTGGGTGGTGAGAGTTGTGGGTGGTAGGAGTTGTGGGTGGTAGGAGTTGTGGGGGGTGAGAGTTGTGGGGGGTAGGAGTTGTGGGTGGTAGGAGTTGTGAGTGGTAAGAGTTGTGGGTTGTAGTAGTTGTGGGTGGTAGGAAAGTGTCCAGCCAGCGTAGGAAGCGGTGATGAAGAGCATAAAGGAAGAAGGAGAAAGCCAGCCACTGGTCAGCAAAATTAAGGCAGCATCCTGGGGAGCCCAGGCCAGTGTCTGCCATTTCAGGAAAACCACTGCTTACTTTGAAATCAAAAGTGTAATTGGTGTAAGGCATCAAGTTGTTTTCATAGGCGCTCTTGAGCTGGAAGCCGTGGGTGATCCTGCCCTCGGCAGCTCCGTTCTTCCCATTGCCACTGAAGTTCATCAGACACTCGTTGTAACGCAGCTCCTTGAAGTCCTTGTGGTTGTCAGCTACTATCCCATTGCTCAAGTATTCCACTACACCTGTTGGCAGAGGAAAGGATTCAGGGAGTTGCTTGGAAATACAGAGTTCAAGGGAACAGCGGCCTCGGAGTTAAAAGAAAAAAACCAACGCACCACCAAGGCACTCCCTGAGGTTAGAAAAGAGGTTTCCAGCTAATGGGAAAGCTACTCACTGTCCCATCCACACCTTCCTGACATGCCAGCAGGGAACTGAGGATCTCCAGTCTTTTTGACATCCTTTTTGGAGGATCAGAGTAAGCCCAGTGTACTGGTACAGTAGCACATATGTGAGGGGGTGCTAGAAGGGCAGATTTCTAACATACACCTGATATTACTGTATCAAATGTCATGATCACTACAGCAAACCTGTCTTCTTAGAAAGTTTGTGATGCTCAACATCTTTCCTACTTGTTTTTGCTGCTCAAGGCATAGGCATTTACTAAACAATTTGTGTTTTTCCACAGCTTTGCAGGCCCAACCAACTCCTCTGTGTGGAGCACACAGCTGATCACAAAGGAGGACCTGAATTCTCTTCAGCCAGATTTCAAAAGACAGCTCCCCAGGGGTCCCCAGGGAGGGACAAACTGCCCCATCACCCCCAAAGAACAACAGGACTCAAAGGCTCTAAAAAGGTAAGGTAAAAGTGAAGACAAAGGCAGTCAGCCTCACCTGAATCAGGCAATGAGTTGAGATCCGCACACAGCACCAGGGGGATGGAGTTAAGATCTGCAGTTGGGCTACTGGGCCTGCTGGAGGCTTTCTCAAGGATGTTTTTCAGTTCTGAGACAAACATCATGGTCTGAATGAGTTTGACATCTGAGTACTCAGGGTCCCAGTGCATGTGGGCGTTGGCCACAATGAGCAGCTGCTTGTCCACATGAAGAGATTTCATACCTGGATGAACAAAGACATTTTTGCTCAGGGAAAGGCTGATGGGTGAATGCAGCAGATTCCCCCCCCTTAGCATTCAGGGTCCAGCTACTCTGAGTCAGGCACACTGTGGAAGGATGTGCTTTCATTGCTGGAACAAGGGCATGACCTGAACCACTACTCCTTTCTCAGTTGGCAGCATTTACATATTATGTGACAAAATCTCTTTCATATTGCAAAAAAAAAAAAAGAGCCAGCATAACCTGGTGCCATTCACATTCCTCCTCTACTCCTCACGTGCTCACCACTTGACTCTGCACCACTATTCAATATTTAAGGCACAAGGGAGTTTCCTGACTGTCAGCTGCCATGGTAAGGCAAGTTGTTCCCTTGGGAAAACAACTCCAACCTGCTTAAATGAATGCAGGATGAACCCAGCTGCTCCCTAACATTACAGCTGTTTTTACTACTTATCTGAGAAGCAGCACTCTGTGGCAGAAAGCCACAGGCTGCTCCTTCCAGTCCTGCAATTCAGAGATGCTGCTCATTTGAAGGGTAAAAAAAAACCCCAATCAATAACATGGACATGCAGATAGAGCAGGGTTGGCATAGTTGAGCTGAAGTTGTCTACTGCATCTGATCAAACTTAATGAAAATGTGACAGTCAGTCAATCAAGTGGCATGAAAAGATACCTGATAATCTCATTCTTCCACAGCAGTATATTAGCACTGTCATCTTATCACTGGGGGAGGATGGAAGGATTCAACCAAGAGGAAAAGGAAGAGTTGAAAATAGAAGTTGAACGTTACCAATGACTATTGGTAAGAGCATTTGCATGTAAACACTCTGAACTTGGGAAAACTTTATTTTTCAAGTGGAATTCAACAGAGCAAATAAGCAGGGACAAAAGCTTGAAAGGACTGTGCAAGCAGGCCAGGAAATCATCTCACCTGTGTCCTGGCCTAGCCACTGAGGGGCCACAGTTTCTCAGCTGAGCCCAGCAAAGAATGTTTGCTCATCTGCAAGAGTCTGATTACCACCACCAGTGGCAGTGATGTTTCTGAGAGCCTTCTGACCTAAAGCATAACTCATGTCTTGAGGTGGAACTGAGTAAGATGGCACCAGGGTCATACTCACTTGCTCCAAATAATTCTTTGTGCACCTCTAAGACGACTGCAACCCCGATGTTGTCCTTGGTCATGACACGGTTTAACATAGCTTCTGAGCCTTCTGAGTTAGCCATGGCCACCTGGTTGAACTCCACCGTGTGCTTCTGCACCAGTGTGAACCTGAGGAAGCACAGGGAATCACCTCTGAGCAGCTGGGACACAGCCTCCTGGAATGAACACAGGTTCTGTCTGCGCTCCAGCCTACTGCGCCCAAGGAGAGAGCCTGCAGGACGGGGTGAGGCACATTTCTTTTCTCCTCTCTTTTCTTTTTAAATAAAAACAATTCTAAGAAATATTCCCTCAGTCAGGACAGAGCTCTCAGTCTGGCAGGGGAGGCACTCTCAGGGGAGATGAGATACCTGGGGCTTAGGAAGTGTTTACTTGCTTCAGCGTAGCACTCTGAGAGGATTATTCAGAGCAACACTCAGAGGTTATCCCACCTCCTTCAGGAGTGTTCTAGGCAAAAAATTGAGATGGTAATTAAAGGCTTGCCTGTTACTTCGAGCAAATGCATTTTTTTAAAAAACAGCTTCTTTCAAACCACTAGTTACCACCATTAGTTTTGTGGAATGCATTCTTCATTCCCTTCCAGCCTTAGGATGCCTGAAAGCACCTTGCTTCAGGAAGGCTGAAGGCTACCTACTGGAAGATGGGGGTTTTTTTGGTTTGGTTTTGTCCTCTTAGAAATAAAAACAAGAGTATTAATAGAAAAAAAAAATTACTTTTTTTAACAGCATAATAACCAGTTCCATCAGGGCTTGAAGGTTTGAAAAATGGGAGTTGTTTGTTTCCACAGACCTCCTCTATTCAAAACCAGTCAAGTTGTTGCTATACATGACCTGAAAGGTGTGGTTTTGTTTCTGGAAGCAATGAAAGCTCTGAAAGGGACCCAAAGCTTTGTGAAACTTCCATTCTAATTCCTGAAATCTGTTCTGAGGAAATATGCAGAGGGATACTCAGTGTGGTACAACCTGTGAGCAGTTCACACAAATGAGAAGAATGAATGTCAGCTCCTCTCCTCCCTTGCCAGGAGTTTGATGCTTTTAGTGTAGCAAAACCTTGTGGATCAGGTATTTGATAATGTAACTTTTCAGCTCCTAAAAGCAGAGAGTATTCTGTGGTCCTTTGGCAGTAACACCTCTGAAGATTTAATACCTGGAGCACACCTTGTAGATTTTTACAGATTAATCTTAAAGGGGTGAGACTTCTGCCAAGGAAGGCTGAAGTTTGTAGAGGGTGAGGTATTAATTAGATCTGCCAAAAATGCACCCATGAAGTACAGAGGATTTTACTCCTACCAGCTCTCCTGCAATTCCCACCTTTCTGAAAAGGAATCTTTGTGCACAGTGTGAAAGAAGTGGAAGGACTCTGCTGCAAACAGAGCAGCAAAAGGGAAAGGAGGATCATTCTCTGTAGTGAACTTTAACTTTGGTTTTATAGCACAGTACTCTGGCTACCAGGCACCCTGGGAGAGGGAAGCTTTCAGAGCTAAATCAATCTGGATTTAGTACATTTTTAAAATGCTGCTTCTGCCCCTTACTTTTCAATTTTGAAGAATATTGCACAGCCGTCCACATGCTTTTTCTCCTGCTCAGACATGATTTTGGCACGTGACTTGGGAGAAAAGAATCCATCATATCCTCGTTCTTTCAAGGCTGGCAGAAAAAGGGTGAAGTATTGCTCTGTTTCCACTTCCTGGAATTGAACACAAATATCTTTGGCTAACAAAGTCAAGCACACCCTTCCTATCTCTGCACGGCAACTGGGGCCTGCCTTGGCTTGCAGGCAGCAGCTCGCACCAAAGCAAAAAGCTTCTGTTTGCATAAATCATGTCACTTCCTAGATGAATGGCTTGCTGGAAACAGATTTGCATTCCTGGATATCCTGGAATTCCCCCAGAAAGAGAAAGTGACAGGTGTATTTGGAAGAGCAGTAGATTACAGCAGATAATTTTGACATCTGAATGTGGATACCATCCTAGGTCAAAACTTCTGAGAGGTTGGTAAGATACCCAGCAGCAATTAATATTTAATCTGGAGCACCCTCTTGCACAAGGGTCTCTGGCTGTTCTGGAATGACATGTTTTCTTTGTAGTAGGATTTCAGAGGTTGATCTCTCAAGGTTTTCAGACCAAGGTAACTACTCTCCTCTTGTGGAAGATTTTTGCCGACCAGAACTTGCTTAAAAAACAAGAGGTCAGTTTAAAGGCAGAAGCATTTAACTGTCCCAACACTGGCAATAAATTTCTAATAGCACAGCAGGATACCTGTGCCAATGACAATCAATATTTATCTTTGACCATGAGAGTCCTCTTGTTTGCAATGAAAATATTTTTGAGATTTTAACTTCTGTACCAAGCAGGAACACCCCAGGGAAAGCAGCATTTGGTGCTACAGCATTCTACATTCTCCCCTTATCCAAAAGGGAAAAGATCCAGATCTTGTAGTGCCATTTACCTACTAATTTAGCTAATTTTAGCTCACTCCCTTTGTTTCATGTCATAAAACATAGCCCAAGGCATAACCAAGGAGCTGTGCACACAACTTGGACAGGTAAGCCCCAGACTGAGGTAGCAAGCAGGCAAATACAGAGTTTTCAAAGGAGCACTTTGTTCTAAAGGTGAAAGTTCATGTTTAATCTTCCAGTTACCTGAAGACTAATGATATCTGCATCACAGTTGACAATTTCTTCCATGATTCCCTTTTTTCTGTACTCCCAGTTGAGTGCCCAAGATGGGCAGTAGCCGTAGAGCTGCCGGGTGGCGTATTTGTCACACAAGACGTTGTAACACATCACTGTGAATGAAGCTGGAGGGGAAGGAAGAAAAGCAAAAAAAAAAGGTGATCAGCCTCTGAAATTTACAAATTATGAACTTACTCAAGCCAAAAAAAAAAAAAAAATTAAAAAAAAAAGATCTTACATGGCCTATTCTGGAAGTCAGTGGGTTAAAAAGGCCCTGCTGAGCCAGCAGTACCATGTAAGGCTAAACTCTGTCTGAAAAAAGATCAGCCATTCAGAGAGACTTAGACAGGCTGGAGAGTTGGGCAGGGAGAAACATGATGAAATTCAACAAGGGGAAGTGTAGAGTTTTGCATTTGGGGAAGAACAACACGATGTCCCAGTATAGGTTGGGGGCTGAGCTGCTGGAGAGCAGTGTAGGTGAAAGAGACCTGGGGGTCCTGGTAGACAAGAAGATGCCCATGAGCCAGCAATGTGCCCTTGTGGCCAAGAAGGCCAATGGCATCCTGGGGTGCATTAGAAAGGGGGTGGTTAGGAGGTCAAGAGAGGTTCTCCTCCCCCTCTATTCTGCATTGGTGAGGCCACACCTGGAGTATTGTGTCCAGTTCTGGGCCCCTCAGTTCAAGAAGGACAGGGAAGTGCTTGAAAGAGTCCAGCACAGAGCTACTGAGATGATGAAGGGAGTGGAACATCTCCCTTATGAGGAAAGGCTGAGGGAGCTGGGTCTCTTTAGTTTGGAGAAAAGGAGACTGAGGGGTGACCTCATCAATGTTTTCAAATATGTAAGGGGTGAGTGTCAGGGAGATGGAGTTAGGCTTTTCTCAGTGATGACCAGTGATAGGACAAGGGGTAATGGGTGTAAATTGGAGCATAGGAGGTTCAAGTTGAATATCAGAAAAAATTTTTTTACTGTAAGGGTGACAGAGCCCTGGAACAGGCTGCCCAGGGGGGTTGTGGAGTCTCCTTCACTGGAGACATTCAAACCCCACCTGGACACGTTCCTAGGGGATGTACTCTAGGGGGCCCTGCTCTGGCAGGGGGGGTTGGACTAGATGATCTTTCCAGGTCCCTTCCAACCCCTAGGATTCTAGGATTCTATGATTCTATGATTACTACCAAAACAAGACAGCTATGCCATTTTGCAGGCAATTCTTTATTGCCTTTGAGGAGGAGGGGGGAGAACTAGGGGTAAGTGACAATTAGGACCTGTTCCTCTCTGGATTTGGGGGTAGGGAGAGAGACAGGAGCAGCCGTGTCAGTGAGGCACCAGCTTCAGGCTTAGGTGACCTGCAAGTTTAACCTGTAAAAGCAAACCCAAGCAGCTGTAGCAGCTGTTGGTGCCCAGTGATACTGCAGCATCAGAGAGAAATGCTGCTGTAGAATGCTTCCTTTTCAGGCAGCCTGACTCCAAAACATTTGTACAATTTTCCTAGCACCTGTGCAACATTTTTAAGCTATATTAAGTTGTATCCGTGTCTAAAGGGGGAGAAAAAGGTCTGGGTGAGGGCAGGGAAGAGGAGAAATGAAGTCATACAAATCAGCAAGCACAATTTGGTCATGTTTCAAGATTTTCTGAAAAAGAGAGAAGTCAGCATGCAGCTCATCCACTCATTCAGCTTGAAACCCACTTCTTTCACACACAAACTTCTCAGCTGACTCAGATTTTACACCAGTTTAAAGAGATTGGTAAATAAAACATCCTAGCACCACACCCCTAGAAAGCACTACTCATGTTTAGAGGGAAAAACATGAGGTTTTACTACGAGGCTACCCACAGCTGTATTTTTTTTTTAAACTCACTGTCAAAGAGTATTTCTGCTGTTCAATTGTCTCAGTTTTAGAGCAACAACCAACAGGCTTGTTACAGTGTCCACTGTGGAATAATCCATAGGTCCCTTGCCTAATGCTGTGCTTTCAAGTGACTTCTGAATTCTTTTCCTGCTCAGCAAACTTGATTTAAAAATAAACCCGAAGTCTGTAAAATTCCACTGAGACACTGGCTTGCAAGGGAATTTGAAATAGAAGTGCAGAATTTAATGTTGTGATGGTTTACAGGACTTTAGGCATTTCCTGTTTCTTCCCTTTTTTTGTTTTTTTTTCTGGTTTGCTGATCTTTAATATAAAAAAGGGGACAGATCTTAGCTGCAACATTAGAGTTAACTAGAGGAGGTCTGCCATCTTCATGCTACTAAAAAGCAAAAGTGTAGAGGACTGCTCTGTTATTCTTATTAGTTATTAATCTGATTTTCTGCAATAACTATGTTACCATTTTCTTTCCTTACACAAGCTCACTGATGGTTTTTGAAGGCTCTGTGCAGGATGTGCAGGGGAAGAAGGGCCTGAAGAAATGCAGCCTCTTGCACTTTACCAAAAGCAACAATAGAGGGCATTAAACTGCAGTACCAGGCACTCCACCGGTTTCCTTGCAGGTAGGAACTTCTCAAGAGTCTCACTTTACTCAGCCTGAGCACCAAAAAATGGAATTTTACAGTTCTTCTTATTTATGAGGGATTATATATAAAAAAAATACATATATTTTGCTTGGGGAACAACTACAAAAAAAAAAAAATGCCTAACGTGGAAAAAAATTACTGGTATTCCATTTAAATTACACAAATTGCTCTTTTCAGCCAGATCCATGTGAGGCAGAAAAATTCTCTGAAAATAAAGCCAAAGAAAAGGTTTTTTTGTGCATTGCTGTGTGACCATAGGGAAGAGAACCACAGACTTACCTGAGGGCAGAATTTGGTCTCGGTCTTTTAAAGTAATCCATGGCCTTGGAGGCAGCTGCTCTGGATGAACTACAAAAAATAAAATTAAAAGAATTAATTTTCAAGGTTCATCTTTGTAAGTTACAGTTTCTAAGGCAAAATGATGACTGAACAATAATGTTCCATGCTGTGTTTTGCAACCCCCATTCCCTAAACCTTTTTATGCTCATGGGGAGGCAAAACCCATTTATAGTAAGAGCAAATCTGTCAAGTTTTAAGATTCACCACTATTTGTCTCTTGCTTTCAAATCTAGAAACACCTCATGCTCCTTGAATATTCTGAAAATATTCAGCATATTCCTTGAATATTCTGAAAATATTCAGCATATTCCTTGAATATGCTGAAAAAGGAGGGACAAATCCTGTAGTGGTTCAGACATCCTCTATTCCCTTTTCCAAGGACCTCCCCCTACATCCATAATTCCTGCAGTGTTTTCTCTTAGCAGGTATCAAGTGGCAAACCCAAGAAGTTACAGAACCAGGGAGCAGGATTTCAGTCAGGTACTGGATTGTCTGAATTGCTTTGGTGTTCCCAGCTCTCAGTTTGACATTCTGCTTGCATTTGGGGTGAAATTTCCAGTGGGAAGGATCCAAATGGCTGCAGCAAGGAGAATTTTGCCCTTTGTTGGTAACTGAACAAACAAACAGTGGGAACAACTGGCTGGAACAGGGGAAAAGGTCAGACATTACACTCCAACCTCTCCCCTTGTGTGTTTGCATGGACCACTGGAACCACTTGACACAAAGGCAAAAGCAATTAATGAACCCTCTCCCTTCAGCAACCCAGATTCTTGTTTGAGCAGCAAACACTGTCACAAATGCCTCCTTTTAAAGTACTCCTGTCAGTCAGATTCAGAGGGCTGTCACCTGCTAGATTGTCAAGCATGTAGTTCAGTAGCTTTCGAGTTCCATCTGGATCTTGGTAGAGGCTGAGAATATCTTGTGATAAAGGATTGCCTGCCAACAGCATAAAACAACAGCAGGGTGATTAGCTGCCTGACTTTCTCAAGGCCTCCCAACCAAAGAAAATCTCCCATAATGAGAACAGACAAATTGACTTGGAAGCTATTTAGGTTGCTTCATTTGGAACCTGAAGAACCCCCCCAGTAAGAGATGCTACAGAAATAGCAAGCATGCACAGAAGTCCTTCCCTCCACTCACCTCAGTCAATAACACAGCAGGTTAAAGGGTTTATTTGCCTATCTACAGATGTGAAATAGGCTCCTAAGGAAGTTTAATAGCATTAAAAAAAAGAAAAGCATTGTTTTCTGGACTGCCTGGTCATTTCTGCTACAAGTCTAATACCTCAAACAGACTGGAAGGAAAATGTTGAGGCAACACACAAAGCTTTTGAGCCCAGGCACCCCAGTCATTCAAGAGCACTCCTAGGAATATTTAACTGTAAAGAATTCCCTCACCTTTCAAACCCAGGGTTTGGAGCTGGAAGAGCCGTCCAAGTTCATAAGGCAAAACCCGTAACAGATTGTTATTTAAAAGCAATTCCCTGCAGCAAATGCAAAAAAAAAAAAAAAAAAAAAAAAGCACCTTTGATGAGTATCACTTCAGAAGAAAAGTTTTAGAGTGCTATAAGCTGCTCATCTTCAAAGATGACACTCTTCACCCAGAGGTTTTTTTTTTTTTTGTATTATGGAAAGATAAGCCAGTCTTCCCATTTCAAAGCCCAACTGAAATATTTTCACTTGGGGGTAAAAAAAATCCAAAAAGCCACAAGAACCCCAAAACACAAAATTAAATCAGGGAGAATTTAAACAGCAAGCTACCACCAAGCCTCAAAGAATGTTTCAGAGTAGAAAACTACATAGCTTACAGACATGTATCTGCTGGAGATCAGGAAAGGAAGATAATGAACACAAAAGTAACAATTAGAACTGAAGCTTTGCACCAATCTTCACTTGTTTAGAATTATTTAAAATACAAGAATGGGAAGCCAAAGAAAATTCTCAGTCCCAATCCCAGAATGCAGATCTTTTAAAAGCTAAAGCAGAATTATTTCTCTCTGATTAGAGAGCTTTGCACCAATCTTCACTTGTTTAGAATTATTTAAAATACAAGAATGGGAAGCCAAAGAAAATTCTCAGTCCCAATCCCTGGGACTGAGAACTGAAGCTTTGCACCAATCTTCACTTGTTTAGAATTATCTAAAATACAAGAATGGGAAGCCAAAGAAAATTCTCAGTCCCAATCCCTGGGACTGAGAACTGAAGCTTTGCACCAATCTTCACTTGTTTAGAATTATTTAAAATAAAAGAATGGGAAGCCAAAGAAAATTCTCAGTCCCAATCCCAGAACGCAGATCTTTTAAAAGCTAAAGCAGAATTATTTCTCCCACCTGAGAGATACCATGTTTCCTAGTTCTGCTGGTAAACTTCTGAGTTTGTTGGATGAGAGATCCAAGTAAACCAGGTTGTGAAGCTTGGCAATATCAGGTGGAATGCGAGTCAGATTGTTGTCATTGAGGTGCAGAGCAGTCAGGTGGGTCAGTGACCAGAGGGATGTACTCAGGCTCCGTACCCTGCCTAAAAAACAGAAGCCCCACCTCATCAGCCAGGCTGCTGCTCTCCAACCATCACATCCAAACTAGGAGAAATGCCAGAATATGGGATTTCCAGTGGAGAGACTATCACTTTACTCAGTGCCACTCGCAGAAGATACCTTCGTGTATTTTTTCTACAAGGAGGCTTCAAATAATTGTCCGAGGCTCCCGGTCACAGGGAGAGGACAGAGGTTCAGTTCTGGGGAGCAGGTGTGCTACCCAAACACTTGTGTCTCATCTCAGTTGGTGTTTTAGAGCCACTGGGCTAAATCTGAGCCAGCCAAGCTCAAAGGCCACCTAGTAACCCAGTTAATCCTCCTCCCCAAACTCAGAAAAGCTCTTTTCACGACAGGACCCCCTAGCTAAAAGTGTCTGCTGTGATTCTGGGGCACCAACAGCCCCACCCAACCAAAACTCCAAACCAACTCACCCGAGATCTCTAATTCAGCCCAGTGAGACTTCTTCCCATTGGCTACCTCTTCTGCTGACATGATGGTGTAAATTCGGCGAGGATCTGGAGGATCATATTTTTCCTTTGGCATCCCTGTTAGTCTGAAAGACATTCACAGCCATTACCCCCTGCCACTCAGCAACATTTCTTCAGTTCCCACCTGCCAGGAGATCACCTTTCCCAGTGACACTCCTCAAAAACACATGCCCTGCAGTTTATGTACAATAAATACGACATCCAGCCAACTGCTGCCAGCCCATGGCACGACCCAGGTGCTCAGACCTTGGCAGAATCCAAGCCTGGAATGGAAAAGAGCATTTATTCCTGGAAGTCTGGGTTTCTGCAGCCATCAGCAGCGTCACCAGGTCCTGCCCTGATGCAGACTCTCTGGGATTCCTGGTTTATCCCCCAGGCTGAAGCACAACCTACATCTGAGTTATCTGCTGTGTGCAGAACCTGCAGACAAGGTGACAGCATCCTGCTGGGCACAGCAAAAGCTCAAGGGTGGCTCTTCCTCTTGTAGTTTTCCCAGGGCACCAACCACTGAAGGGCAGGCTCCTCTCCTTTGCTTTCACAGCCATTATTTTCAACACACAAAGCCCCACTTCTGCACTCCTCTTTATACAAGGCTTGAAATTGCAGTCTGAAGGGGAATTAGCTCCATCTTTCTGTTATTTATCTACCTTTAGGTCTGTGTCATTTTCATGCTCGGGTCCAGTCAAAACCTTTTTACTCCTCATGGCCATGAAACAAGCCCAGGTAAGATCCTTGTTACCTGTTCTGATGCTCACAGGGCTTCAGTCCAGCCCAACACTTTTATTTCAGAGGCACTCATGGCTTAAGGGTGAGCTTGCACACACACAAATTCTGCTGATCACATAGGCTGAATTTAGATTCTGATTGAACACAAGAGGAAAACTTTTCACTACGCAGTCAGACCTTGGAATGGTCTCCCAGGGGAAGGGGGGGATTCCCCCACTTTGGAAAGTTTGAAGTCTCAGCTCTCTGGGGTGCTGAGAGATCTCAGATAAACAATAATATCAGAAGGGTTGGAGCAGGGGATCCTTGAGGTCCCTTCCACCCTGGCACTCTGGGATGATTCTATGATTTTTCAGGTTGTTGTCAGAACACAGCTCTGATGTCCTGCTCAACCCTCCAGATGACACAAGGAGGAATCTTCCTCCCTACCTCTCCAGACCATTGTTCTGGGGGAGAAAGACTCAGGGAGAGGTGGGGGAAAAGAGGGGTTCTTTGGTTTAAAACCATAAGGTCAGCTGAATTTGCTGCTTCCTGCTCTTTTTCTCTCCAGACACACAAACCACACAAATTTTGATTTTCTGCAGATCCAAAGCAGCTGGCCTACAGGATGTATTTTTTTTTCCTCCTCATCCATATTTCTCTACAACTGGCTGCAATAGCTGTGAAACTCTTAGAACAATTATAACTCATTTGGTATGCTGAGCTGACAAGGCAAGGAACTATGAAGAACTTGAGGAAACTACTTCAGGTTGGTGTTTTTTTTTTTTTCAGCTCGTCCAACTCAACAAAGAACACAAAGAAACCATCCACACAGCTGTTTTTTTTTCCAGCTGATGCTGTATCCCAAACAGCATTCTGGTATTGCAGAGGAGCAGGAGTTGCTCTGCAAAAGGTCTCAGTTACAGGTCTGGTGCTTCCTTCCCCAAGAGATGCCCAAGGAAATTCCATTTGGGCTGCATTAAGGCTCCATCTTGCATGCCCCATGTCTAATTAGAGCAAACTTCTATTTACAGGTGGAGTCCTACAGGGAGGAAAGCTGCAGGGTAAGAGGATTCTGTGCTCAAGCTGGGGGTGATGAATGACCCAGATTACTTAAGGCCACGGGATTAGGTCTGAAGCCCTTGGACCCTCATTTCAGAACCCCAGAACTGGGAAGGGAACTTCCCGACACAACGTGAGCTCCAGGCTGGAAGTTGGGAGTGCTAAACCCCCAGTGCCCAGGTTTTGCTGGGTTTATATTTGTTGTTAAAACACGTGCATGTGTTAAAACAAAAAGCAGCCCAGGCCCCATGAAAAGATTCCTCAGAGCCACAAGAGCCCTGTTTCACCTTTCCTCCTGGGCATCCTTGCCTCCGGACGTGTGGGAAATTAATCTGCGAGTCTCCACATGGCTTTTCCAGGATTTTCCTAGACCCCTGGAGCTGATCAGAGACATCCAGCAGAGCTGAGGAGCTGCCAGGACTAGGGGGAGCTAAGACCTGAGCAGGGGGAGAGCTTGGTGTCCCTGGCAGCTGCAGAGAGCACGGTCCCTGTCCCAGTGCCTGTGAGGAAGCACAGCGTGATGATGCTCCAGAGCTTCGTGCTCAAGCCTGATTACTCCAAGTGGCACCCAGGGTGCTACCCAGCTTCCTACTCACCCCAAAATTTCATGTGAAATACACCCGACTCCACACCACAGCCCTAGAGCTCCAGACACAGTGAGTCTGCCTGTGCCAACAACCGGCACGCTTGTTTTGCAGCAAGCAAAGCTGTCACGTCACTGTCACAGGATTATCTGCAATGATCCTTTAACAGCAAATGAGATTACATTACCTGGCAATTATTTATTTCATCCACCAGGCATCCTGCAGATTAAAAGGAGGGAACCTGAAGGCTGGGTGGTAAAAATCAAGCAGAACAGCAACAAAGGATTAAGGGTTTACGGAAGAAGGGAGGTGTTTTGTTTTTTTTATCTGTAAATCTGAATCATCACACGTTTGAACTGACCCAGGATGGGTCTTCATTTTGCTTTTGAGTCTGTTGTCCCTGGGTGAGGGAACACGCTGTGCTCACCCAGCCTTTGCATTCTTGTTTTCTACAGCAAAATATTATATAGCAGCCTGAGAGGCAGGCAGATCAGAGCTTCAGTTCCTGCATCCTGGAACTCCTCCTTACCCTGCATACTGCTGGCAAGAGCTTTGGCAACGTTTGCTTCCTATGGGCTTCTCAAGGTGCATTTCCAGCTAAAAAAGCAAGTGGGAAATGATTTGTGTTTCTGCTCAGCCCTTTCATCTCAAGCCAGACACAGATGGCAAACAGCTCCGGGCGGCTCAGCCCAGCCAGGGCTCTTTGCTGTCACCCTCACATCCATTTCAAGGCTCCAAGGTCTCCTCCAGCTGCTGAGCAGCCTTGCTGGAAATCAGAGCAGAGCTTGCCAGCTTCCAGCTCCCCACATCAGGGCAGAAGTTGGACAAACATCCCAAGGGTAAGTGATGAAGGCTTTAAACCCATGGTGGTTAAAGAGTCACCCCTCTACTCATCCATCCCTGCCCGCGGGCCGAGAGGTGACCACTGCCAGGGTGACACCATCCAAAAGCTTTGGGATTACAGCTTCCTCCTTGGCAGGGAACCCAATGAAATTATGTTGAAATATCCCTCGTTATGAGAAGTGCTCTGCCAGTTGAGAACAATTTGTGGCAGTCAGAGGCCCTCCGAGGAGATGAGCCCTGAGCTGGGAGGCAAACGACACGGACATTTTCCAGCTATTAGTCACTTCAGTATTATTTTGAAGTACTGGTGAGTCAAACCAGCATCAGTGCAATTTCCACAGTTACAGCAAAAGGGGAAAACAAACCTAAATAAAATATATTTTTTTTTCCTCTTCTTCTGCGTAACAGCAACGTTGAGCAAGACTTGAAAGGCACCACATGGATTTTTTCTGAAGCACACATGAAATCTGCCTGGCTTCCCAACTCGTATCATTCCCATCTCCCCCCCCTTCCTCTGCTTGTCCTGGAACCAAACCAATATCCAAAAATCCCAACCTATTTTTGCTCGGTCTTCAGGGAGTTACACTGAGTTCCCTGAACCAGTTAACCCCAAAACCAGACACACATCAGCCAGGAACAAAGCAGGAAGAGCCAGCCAGGGACATGGGACCTGAAGTGGCACTGATTTAAGTCACCTGGAGCTGTTGTGGTGTTGCACCCTGTGGGTTCAAGTAAGGCTTCAAGTGGGACAAATATAAAAAATTTACCAGCTTTTCTTCTAAAGAGTTCCCTTGGGAAACTTCTGAAGCTCCTAAAACTTCCTCTCCACTACAAATCAAACTGTGTAAACTTGAGTATTATGACCCTGATATTGTGTAAAGACAACCTGA
This sequence comes from Heliangelus exortis, assembly GCF_036169615.1. Lineage (NCBI taxonomy): Eukaryota > Metazoa > Chordata > Aves > Apodiformes > Trochilidae > Heliangelus > Heliangelus exortis. The sequence continues at coordinate 42,204,961 of NC_092425.1, read as the reverse complement.
ACGTGACAACATCTGTGCATTAGTAAAAACAATATTTAAGCTCTATACTTTGAAATCTGTGGGTTTCTAACATTGTCATGCTTATGCAGACACTTTTTAGCTCTAGGTCCACATTCAGAAGGTTTGAGATGGCCAGCACAGCAATGTTACTCAGCTGCAACCCTAAGTATGGTCCCAGGTGAACCTAAGCAGCTCTAGCTCAGCTGTGTATAAAAAGGGCAAAGGGAAAGCACCCTAATTTGGAAGGGTTGCAAGCAGGAGGTCTGTGGCTGTCTCCTTTGCATTCCTTGTTTTTATATTCTCTTGTATTCACTGGTTTTTGTGTATGGGGTGTGCTGGCTATAAATTAAAAGCCCCCCACCAAAAAAAAAAAAGTTTTAGTACTGAAGGTGTGAAAGAAGAAAGCTTAAAGCTATCAGGCTATACCACAGGCTTTTACTCTGAAGATATATTTTTTGGAGGCAGCAAACAACAGGAGCTTCTATACACCTGGAGTTTCAGACAACCAGGTAATAACAGAAAAGAGCACTGCTCTTCTGAACTGAGCTAAGACCTTCTCAAGTTATCCAGGTGTGGAGAATATGAGATAGGGAGGTCACAGTTAGCACTGTGAAATATAAACTGTGCTTTTTCTTAGGGAGAAGCTGAAGCCAGCCCTAAAAATTGCATCAACACAAGAGAAAAAAAAAAAAAAAAAAAAAGACATTGTGCTAGGGATTAAGAAATTTCTTAACTCAAAGTGTAATTTTATTTTTGCCTGGGTGGGGGAAATCAACAGCAGCTGTGAAGATGGAAACACTCTTCCATAACACAGCACATCCAAACACCAAATTAACTGTCTCAGGGTCACTGTGAGGGAGGAACTGCATCACTGGTGTTTTTAATAAGGTCAGATCTCCTCTTCCAAAGGCAAACATCCCCCATCAGGCAGAAGGATTAGCATATGCTGAGTGGAAAGAGAAAGCCTGCTCAAAGCTGTCCAGTTTATCTGGCATGTATGTTGGTTGCAGGAGGACTTTGAAGCCAGACAGGGCCAAGTCCCTTAGAGCTATGCATGTACTGCTGCAAAATAATGACCAGTTCCTTCCCCAGAGAGGTCAGAAGATGCAGTTCTTTTATTTCAGTGACTATAATGTGTTGTTCCATTTAAGTTTTTTCATACCTCAATGCATAAATTAATTGTCTGTTTCTAATGAGGAAGAGAATCCAAAAAGAGCTGCAACTTCATCTTGCTCTAGCCCTGTGGATGTGCTGGCAGCACTCAAAATCCTTGACTCCAGCAGAGTGACATTCTTTGTGATTTTATTTGTTTCAATTGCTCTATAGGGATGAGTCAAACTGCATCTTGAAAACTATCCAGCAGACAGCCCTGAATCATCCCTCCTTCTTCTGTGTTGCTGTCCATCCACTTCCATATGGGGATCCCTCCCAGGAATTAAAAATCCTGCTGGCTGCTTGCACGAGTGTACACACAGGCACATGGTGCTTAACCCTGGAAACTTGGACCAGCTGGAAATCAGCCTTTTTTAGCTACCTGTTTTGTAACCAGGGTTAAATGGTTGCAAAGGGAGGAGAGGAAAGTTTCCCCATCTGGAATAAGCTCACTCTGGTCTTGTCTGAGTGTCTGACATTCCCATCCCAGCCTCCCAAAGGAGAAGGGGAAGTACAGCCAATACCCACAAGCACTGCCTTGGAGTACTTTGGAGGGGGGGGAAGTGAAGATGAAGAAAATAAGGTGATTGTTTGAGGGTCTGGTAAGGAGATTGAAAACATAACTGCTGATACTAGTGTTAGCTTAAGGTCAGCTACTTCATATCTCTGGTGTTTAGGGTATAGACAATGTATGGGGGATTGTGATAGTCTTGCTTGGATCTGAATTTTCTCTATCCATTGCCTTTTCCTGCAGAACATGTTCAACCAGATTATCCTGAAGGTCTTTTCTGCCCTTACTGATTCCATCCACCATCTCTACGAAGGGCTCAACCAGCACCCTGAGTCTGCCAACAAAGGTATTGTCTCCTTTCAGTTTCTTACTTGGATTACTCAGTCTCACTGATTATCAGTTAAAATATTGTAGGCTTTTAATTAAAGACAGAAAATAATCAGTTTGTTACTGTCATGTCCCAACACTGAGATTTCAGTCTTTGAGGGAAAATATAACCCAAGTACACAAGCAGAGACTACTTGGACACAAACATGTATCCTACCAAAAAAAGGATAATTAAAGAGTACCTGGAATAAACAGCAAGGCAAAAGATTAAATTTGAAGTGAACATTAAATCTAAGGATTAACAACAAAATTTCAGGCTAAGCACCATGGAGCTAGCAACAAACAATGAAGTCCACAAGTACAACTGAAAAAAGAAAAATCTTTAGTTTTATAAATCTGTAAAAAAATGTGTGTATTTTCATGCCACTCCATGCAAGAAAATTGTTTCTCAGGAGAATGTACAGTGGGCTTCTCTGCATGAACTCATTGAGGTCTGCAGAAAGAAGCCAAAAACACATAGTTAGGAGAACTGCAGGAATTTAGACCACCAAAGCTATTTACCTGTCTCCTTTCAAGTCTGTAGCAACAGTAACTCTGCTTTTATAGTCACCTGTAGACAGAGGCTCAGAGGCTCCTTTTTTTGAAATAATCTGGGCTCCAAGTGGGGGAAGAGACAGGACCCAACTTTTTTAATGACAGTAAATCACAGCAGCTGTACATTTCTCATTTGCTGATGCTTTTAAAAACCCAGCAAGGTAAAATGGGGGTTTCCTTGAACCACATCAGTGAAACCAAGCTTGCTTCAGTCAGACACCTTTGCTGCTCTTAGGTTTAGTACTTAAATTCTGTAATTTGAAGCTTTCAGGGAGCCTTCACACTGCAAACAGACTTCTAACAATAAAACTGCTACCTCTGCTAAAAGATCAAGATGAACATTAGATGTAGAACATACTTCAGTAGAAGAAGCTGCAGAAATAATTTTCATAGTCCTTCCCTGCACCTACCACATGGCAGCCTCAAAGACTGGAGGTTTACACTGCAGCTGACCCAGGCAGAAGAAGCAGAAGTGGAAAGATCTAAGTTATGAGATGTCTGTGCTGATGCTGAGAGGATGAAAAGCTGTTCCTCTAAGCTACACCTGGTCAGGAGGCATCTTTGTGCTGGGAAGCAGGAGGGAACAGACTCTTCCTACCCTGCCTGACAGTTTTATCTTGGCCATAGTCAAGAGAAACTCAGAGCCATCCATCAGGTTTGGAGGCACCTTCCTGGAGTAACTTCAGGGTGGGGAAGTGAGCACTGCTGCTCAGTCCCTTGGTTGGCACTTTGGGAAGTGGTGCAGTCCTTAGCAAAGTGGTGCCAAGCCCAGGAGGACCTGTGGGCAGGATTTTGGACTGTTACTCACCCACTGGAGCCAGCACACCCAGATGGGTGCTGAAAAGGCCATGTCAACAACCAGCACAGCAACAATGTGATGGAAATAGTCCAAACCCTGCTCTAGTTTTTATTCCATGTGGCACTTAGGCTCAGCAAGAGGAGGCTATTTAAGTTTCACCTGGTCAGTTCCACAGCAAATCCTCCCTCTGCTCAGTTCTTTGCTGGGCAAGAGGTGCAGCAGTCCCCAGGGATCTGCTGGAGGCAGTGGTACAAAGGGAATGCTTCCAGGGGTTGGGACCAGGCTGCTGTTACCTTAACCACCTAGCTTGCTGCTTTTCCAGTTAGAAATTCCCTAAATGCTGGATTTGGGGTACCAGCTCTGCCAAGCTCCCATCAGGCAGAGGAAAGAAGATGTAGGACTGGGTGCAGTGGCAGTCAGCACCCACATCCCACCAGGAGGCTTCTGACCTCTGCTGCCTGTCTTGATGCACAGCTCAGGGAGATTCAAGTTGGGGGTGGGAATTGTGAGGCACAAGACATACCCAAGAACCTGCAGCTGGTAGCTGTAAAAGCCAAGAGCAGCAAGGAAAGCCAGAGAAGCAAACCCTGGGGGAAAAAGAAAAAAAAAAAAAGGGCAGCAAAAGCCAAAGGGAAGAGTGGGAAGGGAGGGAACAAGCTGTATTTGGTTAATTCAAAAGCCAACTGGCACTCATTTGATGGAAATGCTAATTGTCCTACTGACATACACCCATTAGTTATTTCCCCCTGTTCCCTCATCTCCTCTAAATGAAGTAGAGTTTTTCTTAAATCACAGGTAACCTGAGAGCAACCAGGTTTCCACCCTTCCTTTTCCTTTGTCACACCCCCACTTACAAGAGCAGCTGAGCTACTTACTGCATGGAAATACTATGTAGTATTACATAGTTATTTTTAATTTCTGTGCTTAGTTAACATGTCAGCCCTGACTCCAGAAGAACAGTTTCTGCTCTGTTTTGAGGCAGTCTGTTACCTCTTGTGTACGTGACAACCCCTGAGTATCTGCATCAAGTGACAGAGTAGGAGCTGTCTCAGTCTGCAGGTGCCTTTTTGTACTCTCTGCTCTCAGAGCAGCTCCCAGGGGTCAGCTTACAGCTTACATGCAAACACAGGCTAGGTCACTCCTTAAAAGCAAAACTCTGCTTACCAGAAATGCATCTCAGGGGTCTACTGTAGAACCAGAGGAGTTTCAGCAGATAGCCTGGAAATAAATCTAACCAGAAGCCCCCAGAGGGATGGTTCCCACTGTACATTTATTTACATGAGGATCCCCCCAGCAGCTCAAAGCAGTGACCCATTTGCAATGCCACCCCATCCCCTGGAGACTGCTGGTCCTTTAATGAGATACAGGACAGAGTGGCTTAAGGGATTAAGTGAAGTCACCAGGAGGCTGGGGAAGGAAGCAGCCAGTGCTGGATCAGGAGGAAGCACCAAGCCAAAACGCTGCCCTGGGCTGCAGGTGCAGAAGCAAAGCCAAGTGCTGGGTCCTGCACTTAGGCCACAACAACCCCAAGGGGAGCTCCAGGCTGGGCACAGAGTGGTTGGAGAGCAGCCAGGCAGAGAGGGACCTGGGAGTCTGGATTGACAGGAAACTGAACAGGAGCCAGCAGTGTGCCCAGGTGGCCAAGAAGGCCAATGGCATCCTGGGCTGGCTCAGGAACAGCGTGGCCAGCAGGTCCAGGGAAGGGATTCTGCCCCTGTGCTCAGCCCTGGGGAGGCCACAGCTTGAGTCCTGTGTCCAGTTCTGGGCCCCTCAGCTCAGGAAGGAGATTGAGGTGCTGGAGCAGGTCCAGAGAAGAGCAAGGAGGCTGGGAAGGGATCCAGCACAAGTCCTGTGAGGAAGGGCTGAGGGAGCTGGGGGTGTTGAGGCTGGAGAAGAGGAGGCTCAGGGGAGACCTCATCACTCTCTCCAACTCCCTGAAAGGAGGTTGGAGCCAGGGGGGGGTTGGGCTCTTTTCCCAGGCAACTCTCAGCAAGACAAGAGGGCACAAGAGGTCTCAAGTTGTGCCAGGGGAGGTTTAGGTTGGACATGAGAAAGAATTTCTTTCCAGAGAGGGTGATCAGCCATTGGAATGGGCTGCCCAGGGAAGGGGTGGATTCTCCATCCCTGGAGATATTTCCAAAGAGCCTGGATGTGGCACTCAGTGCCATGGGCTGGGAACCACGGGGGGAGTGGAGCAAGGGTTGGACTTGATGAGCTCTGAGGTCCCTTCCAACCCAGCCCATTCTATGATTCTATGAAAGCAGCCCCAGCTTAAAGAAGGAGGTCCTCACAGTGCTGGTCTGACAGAGGTAGGACTGGGCAGACACAAAACTCCCAGTATCTGAGACCTGAGTAAGCTTAGGGCATTGTGGTGTGCCAGCATCCCTCCCAGCCTCTGGGGAAAGAGCTGTGTTATTGACAAACCTAACCTGATACCTCTGTTGTTCATTCACTCACTTGCTTAGCACTGATACCCTGTTCAGGCTGCCCCAAGCCAATGCCTTGTCTCACTCTGCTCCTCAGGATCAATAACTGGAGAAAAGTCAGCTATTGACCTGCTTCTTGAAAAAAAACAAAAAAAAAACAACAACAAAAAATCCCTACACCAGACTTATTAATTCACACACACCACTGCAGCAACTTTGAAGCAGTCTCCTGAATGAACGCTTCATTTCTTCTTTAAAACAGAATTCAGATCATCAGGAACCTTTCATCCTTTGCAGAGAAGTCTGTGCTAGGAGAAAAGAACAACTAAGGCCATTTCTGTGGCTATGATGCTATCTTACCCTGCAAGCTGCCACATTTCAAGAAAAGGAGCAAAGCCCAGCAGCATTTGAGCTCCTCTCTCTACATGATAGAAAGATAACAGCCAGCTTATCACTCACAATCTGTCCTTTGCAGCAATAATTAACAACAGGGAAATCTGTCCCCAGTAAACTTGAGATGGTTTTAATGTTATGCCTGTCCTGTTCAACTACAGGTAGACTTGGAGGAGCCCCAATGCTCAAGATTTTAAAAGAAAGGAGGACAAAGTGCATCCCAGTAAATTAGTCATTTTGTGTTACAGGCTACAGGGTGCTGCACCAGTGCTCAGAGTAAAGCAAATGGATCTCTGTAAAATATAGCAGTTTAGAGGCATAAACCTCCTTCCTGGTAGGGTATATTTAAATGGACTACTTAATCAAAGAAGTAAAAAAGCTTGCCTGATAGCCTGAGAACAGCATATTATTTGGATATCTAAAGACAGCTCTGCTGCTTCTGTATCTGATTATCCAAACCTTTCCCATGTGCATTTACACCATACTTACACTTCCAAATACTACCTCTGGGTTTAGCATCAATGATGATGAGTAACATATACTCCTCTATCTGCCTTCCAGGGAGGTGGAAAAGGAGAAGCTACAGCAACAACAGCCCCAGAGAGTCTCTGCAGGGACCAGGAAACTCAACTCTTGCTGAGATTGCAGGTATCTGGAGGTTAATTCTCTGTGGGCATCTTGGCCATCTGACCCCAACAAGGCACACAAGAGTTGAGATCCCAAGTGGGTCAAGATGCTACCCAGTGCAGGAGGTGTCCTTCTCCCTCATCCAAACTTAGCAGAAGGCTGCTGGCCCAGAATGATCCCTGTGATAGTGAAGTTTACCAGAGGGGAGCAGTAAGCCATGTGGGAACAAACCCTGAAGTACATGTGAGCTGACAAATTGCACTCATTCCTCTTCCAGAAGATAATTTGAACTTGGTGTGGATCCCTCTGGAAGGGATCACTTCTGAAGCACAAGTGTTGCCTAACCAGGGAACACCTTTGGCAACACTGGCTGAGATTCTTTCCAAAAAGACAGTTTTCTGAGACTCCTTAATATCCTAGCAGGTGAGAAGTTAAACCAGGAGTTCCCTAAAGCTGGTGTTTGCAAAGGCTTCCTCGTGGTCCTTCCCTGCAGATTCAGACTGATGCAAACCACCAGGCACCACCGAGGAGCTGTGGTCCTGACACTTGCTTTTGTGACACTGAGATGCCAGGAGCTCCAAGTACTCCTGGCACTGAGTACAGGACACACCTGCAGAGAAGATGGTGATCACTGGGAGGAAGTTTATAAGACAGTTTGAAGCCCTGGTCCTACACCAAATGTCACTCACCACTGGGTTGCAGGCTTCTCTTTCACAGAAGCAGAGCCTGAGGCAAGAGGAGGGAGACAGAGGGCATGTGGAAGAGGAAGGGTATGGATTCAGGAATGCTGCAGCACTGATGACAGCTTGAGGTTTTAAACCACCTAATTTTCCAAGTAGAAAATACTTCCAAGTGATACTCATCTCCCCACAGAGAGAGCCAGGGTTGTTTTGTCCACACCTGCAGCTGCTGTGAAAGAAATGGCCATCACTTGGGAATGGAAAGGTACTGCCTGTGCATGCAGGGGAGCTCTGGCTGCAGCACCTGGGGGTTGGTCTAGCAGGCAGAAAAACACTTTGCAGCTCATCACAGACTCACTCTGCAAGTGTTCAAGTTAAACCATCCACCAAAAAATATACCCAAGAATGAAAAAGCTGTTGAGTCTGCAAAAAGGCTCTGAAGCCTTGTAATGTGAGGCATTTCAGAGAGATCTTAGGAAATAAAAACCAAACCCAAACCCTTTTATTCTACCCAGAGGTCTCAAACATTTTATGTATGTACTTCTCCATCCACTGAAAATATTCCTAATTTATCTGATGGACTCCACTCCTTCACAGTCTTTCACTCCAGACTAAGAAGAAGGAAGAGGATCACTGCACAGGTACAAAAATCTGCTCAGAGACTGAACAACTCCCCATGGCAAGATGTAATTTGGCTGGAGGAAAAAATGCAATCCAAAGGGCCATCTGACAATCTGAACCCAACTTTTCCTGGCACTTGTGACTATATTCTGGTATGTGAGAAGTTGTCTGGCCCCGTTTTTCCTTTTGCTTTCTTAACTTTCCAAAACAAAAAGGGATTAGAGGAAAGGCGTTCACAAGTGGAATTTTCTGCTGGGTGGATAATTCATCCTGTGCTAGCACTCTGCTGCTTCCAGGGCCAGCTGTACATTCATGTGACACTGTAAATATAAATTGAATTTTAAGGTATAGAGGAAGCAGTAATGAGTTTTCTGGAACTACAGTCAGCACTGCTCCAGCAGGCCTCTTCCTGCCAGGAGCTACAAGATCTCTGTGTGAAAGCAAATGCAAAGAGGAGTGATGTATTTAACCTGGAGAATCCCAGAATGGCTGAGGTTGGAAGGGCCCTTAGAGCTCCTCTGCTCCAACCCCCCTGCATGCCCAGGGACACCTCTCAGGTTGCTCCAAGCCTCATCCAACCTGGGCTTGAACACCTCCAGGGATGGGACAGCCACAGCTTCTCTGGGAATCTGTTCCAGAGTCTCAGCACCCTCATACTCAAGAATTTCCTAAAAGGTCTAAACCTTTTCTCCTTCAGTTTAACCCCATTTCCCCTTGCCCTGTCACTGGCCACTCTTATGAAAAGTCTCTCTCCACCTTTCCTGTAGTTTCCTTCAGGTATTGGAAGGCAGCTCTGAGGTCCTCCCAGGGTCTTCTCCACGCAGAACAATCCCAGCTCCTTCAGCCTCTCCTCATAGCAGAGGTGCTCCAGCCACTGGATCTGGACAATTTTTGACAACCATTCTGCTTTCCCACCCCTTGCAAAATCAGATTTGGTTTCCTCTCTGCACCAGCAGCCTGCATCCTGTGCTCAGGACTGAGCTGATATGTGGTCTGAGAGGAAGGGAGGGCTGGGGAGCCCTGGCAGCTTCAGGGTGCTGGAGGCAGCTCCTACCTGGGATTCTCCCCACAGATGACAACTCTGATCCTTTCCTCCCACTACTTTAATTCTGCTCCAGCTCTCAGCCTGAAGCAACGTGAAGCACAAAGGGTATTCTCCACATGTCAAGGCTGACATGAGATCAAAGGCATTTATTTGAGGGAGGCACCCACCCCTTGTGCCACTGGGAAGCTCATTGACTTCACCCAGGTACAGATGGCAAGCAAGCCCTGGGTTTGCCTTCACCTCCACCCCAGGAGCAAACTTTGTAGCTTACACAGAAGACACAAGTTTATCTGAAGTGCCTGAATGGGGCATTCCCATCAGAAGCTCCCAAACACCTTTTTGGGCCATGAAATCTTAGCATTAAGCACCAGAAACAGCTGCAGGCCACAAAGCTGAAAAGTTAAAAGCCTGCAGGACCTTTCCACCCTGCTGTTTACAAAACACAGGAGGGTTATATCCAGCAAAGCAGCCAAATGATGTTTTCTGCTTTCCCCCTTTCTCAATTTTCCTGCAAGTCTCACATGGGGGAGAAAAAAAAAACAAACTAGCTAAAAATCTGCTGGAGAAAGTCTTTCTCAACATGCCTCTCTCCATGTACTTAATGCCAAGCCAGGACCTTCTGAGAGAGCCTTTAGATTGATTTCTTAGGAATAAAAAAAAAAAAAAAAAAAAAGCAAAACTAATTTGTGATTAGAAGGCACAAAGATGCTCAGTCAGATGGAAGCATTCCTGAAAAGCAAGGGGAAAAAAACTACCCAATCAATTCATTCAGCTGCCCTAGAGGGTAAACAGCAAACTGGAGCAGTCTACAAATCCTGACTATTATTAGCAGCTTGACCAAAAGCAGATGTTTTTTTGTACTTATCTTTGTACTCGTGAAATCTGAAGAGCTAAAAAAGTATCTTGGATAGACCCTGACACTGCAGCAACAAGAAAAAAAGAAGAGGGGTCACTTTTGCACAACTGCCCCCAACGTGAGGCTCAGGTCCTGTGCTCAGAGAAGAAATTCATTAAAAAAAGGTTTCAGCTGGTAGGGGGCAGTCAGAAAAATGACAATAAAAGAGGGTTTCTGGGTTTCAAATCTACCCAATGCATCTTAGCATTCAGAAAACTTTGCTTAGCAGCCTGTAAAAAAAAAATAAACACATCTTTTCAAAATGATCTGTCAGCAAAGCAGGTTTCTGAAGTTGTCAGAATGTCTTCAGAGGACAACCAAAGCCACCTTTTATGTGGGGATGGCTCTCCTTTCAGAACTGGCACCCTGTGAGGGGAAGGCTATGGATCCCTTCTGTGATCCAGGTGTGTGTATTGCTCAGCACAAGCAATTCCCTTTCCCCCTTGCTTTTTCTGAGGAGACCCTTCCTTCTCCCTGCCTGCCCCAGAGAGGACACTGACACCTCCCTCTGCAGCCACACCAGGCCAAACATTCCTCTCCCCTCTGCAAGCTGCCCACAAATACTTTTTTGCATTTAAAAAGCATTTAAGACATTTTATTTTTTCTTTTACAGGTGATTGGAAGCAGGACTTGCAGCAGTAGCTGTGAAAGGACAGGTGACCAGGATAAAGGAGTCTGAGTCTCTCTGAGCCTTCCCCTTTCCAGCCCAGGCCCCTGGAGCAGATGAGAGGTGGGTGTGTAATTTGGGAAGGGTAAAGACCCAGGGGTGTTTTGAAGGAGTGCTGCCTCTGACAGTTTCCCAGCTATAAAAATTCCTGCTGCTCCTAGCTGAGGGCAGGATGGATTTGCCTTTATGGTTGCTTTAGGGTAAGGAATAACCCTGATTCACATAAGCAGGGATGATGGCAGGGTGCTCTGAAGGATGAGATGGTTGGTGGCTGTAAACAGTCCAACATTTACCAATTCTCAAGCTGCAAGTTGGGGGGATGGAACCCCAAAACTAAAAACCCTTCTGAAAATCCACCACGCCATGGACTCAGACAGTCTGCCCCCTCCTGAGGGTTGCTATTCCTAAACTTTTCCCTTAATAACAACTCCCATGGACCTACTTGAGTTGGAGCCAGAGAGCAGTGCTGCTGTTTTCATCCCAGGTCACTATTTTTGACACTTTTAACCACCAGTGTCCCAAGCAAGCCTCAACTCAAGCCTCTTGCAGGCAGGCAATGAGTGAAAACCCCTCCTCTTCCGCTGGCCCCACTCTCACTGTGGTGCTCAAAGTGGAAGTTTCAAAAGAGAAAAATGTTTCATTTCTCACAGTCTGAGCACCTCTGTTGACAGGAGAGTGTTGTAAATCTGCTATCTGCCTGCACTATGTACACATGGTGATAACTTTGCTTAAAATATGCTTCTGCACCAAGAAATCTGCTGCGAGAGAGTCCTGCAGCCCTTTTAAGCTGGTTTTATGCACATTTCTCAGAGTAAAAAACAAAGCTTCTTTAGAGGCAGGCAGAATGTGTAGGACAATAAACCATCCTAAGCATAACCAGCTCCAGTGCCATGCAATCATGAACCACCATTAATCATTTACATCAGGAAATGCCAAAGTAAGAGGTGAACACACACACACAGCCCTATCTGTTCCCTGTGTACACACAGAGGTTACAAGCTGTAGTTAAATTACTTGTGTGCATGACACACAACAGCTAAATGGGGTTTTGTTCCTTAGCCCCAAGTGCCCACTGACTCCCAAGCCCTCTGTTCACTGGCTGCACACAAGTTGTAGCTAAAATTGTTGCTGCTTTTGCTTCACCTTGGAGCATTTTTATCAGTCTGGTTTAACATCTTCCCTTGGAAGGGGTAAAATTTGTTTTGTGTAGAATCTCATATAAGGCATTTCTGCCTCATGTAAGGTGCTTCTGCCTACCTTAACTCACATTTTCAAAGCCCACCTCTCAAACCCAGGACAGAAAGCTTTCTGGTAGTGTCTGAATGCTACTAAGCCACTTCTTGATCCTCTGTAGGGAGATGCACAAACGGCTGCAAAAGCAGTTCTTAGAAACAGGATTCCAGAGCAAACTTTCTAGAGAGATTTTCTTCCAGTGCTGCTCTTTTTATTCAGAGTCATTTCAGTTGGCTTTTGGGGTGGGGTGGGGGTTTTTTTGTGGCTTTTTTTTTTTCTTGTTTAGAACTCCTCTAAGAGAGGAGTTTTCCCTCAAATAACAGGAACCAGGTCAAGTCCAGCACCTTGCCATTACAGGTAGCTGTCATGTAACCCTCTGGCAAATTTACCAAGCTTCAAACAAAGCCAGTCAGCATGTTCAGCTGCAGGCACCTTGCTCTTGGAGCAATTTCCCATTTCCTGTGGGAAACTTCAGAATTTGCTTTGTCCCCTCTGAGCTGTTTGATTTTTTGGGAGGTGGGGAGGAAGGAGGGGAGTCTTGTGGCAGAAGGTACACGTGTGAAGTTTGCTGACACAGAACTGAGTTGCACAATGCTTTTAAGATGGGGAAAGAAAGTAAAAGAATTCTGCTAACATTGTCACCAGCTGAAGATATTGATAAAGAAACATCCCAAAAAACATCCTTGCTTTTATCTTTATAGGTGAGCTGGAGAAAGCTGTACAGACAGAGCAGTGAAGCCCAAAGAATGACTCAAAAGGTAAAGCTGCACTGTCCTGCCAATACTGATGTGAGAAGCATCACTTCTAAAAACAAATGAAGGCTTTGCAGCCTCTGCCTCCTGTTTTGTTTATTTATTCACTGTCAGGTGAGTGAGACAAACTGGCACAGCACTGGGTCCAGAGAGTGGCAGGGCTGGGAACAACCAGCCAAGTTCAGTGAGCTCAGCTGGGCCAGCTGCACCATCAAAATAAGCTCCTGCATGTTTTGACACGTTCACTGATAACCTGATAAACCCAGGAGGAGAAGGCACAGCTCTGGGATTTAGTCACAGTTTCTACCCAGCTTTCCAGAGCAGTGGCAGGACCTGAGGGTGTCCTGAGGAAGGTAAGTGGGGCATCACAGGCAGCTCCTTCCCCTGGCCTGAGCCTCTGCTGGTGCACAGGGGATGCACACAAAGGCAGAGGGGAGCCATCCAAATCTTGGCAGCACAAGAAAATCTGCTTGAGACAGGAGAAACACTCTGGGAAACTGAGGAAATGGAGCCTTGCTTACAGGCTATCACCAGGACCACAGAATTGGGGGAAAAAGAAAAAATATTACAAGAGCTTAGTATTTAATGTTCTAAAGTAGTAAATCCACAGCAAATCCTCCTGAATCTAATATGCCTAAGGCATACTTTACCTTTTTTTTTTTTTTTTTTTTTTTTAAGACTGTTCTCAAATGCTGTTTTATGCTCCCAAACAACTGAGCTCTACTTTCATATCTGCTGTCTCAGTATTCTGCAAATCAAGTTACATCCAGTGCCTTGAGTGCCCTTTTGGCATCCCAAAAGCTCTTTCCAATAGTAAGCAAGCCATTTATTCATATTTATCTCTCTCCCTTTAAACCCCAGTAACCCAAAAGTGTCCAAGAGATTAAAGCTGATCTAAGCAGTATTTTACCTTTTTTGCAGTTAAAGGAAGTCTGCTCTAAAATCATGCATGTTACTGATGCATAATTTTATTACTTAAAACCAGAATGGTCTTGGAAAGGATTTAATAAGAAAAAAAAACTACACCTCCCTCTTTGTCCTCACTGACTGTGATCAAAAAAGACAGGAGCTACTGTGATCTAGCTAAATCTAAGCCTTTCTTCTCAGTGTTTTAATTTAAATTAAGTAAAGACTTGGCCCAGTGTGGAAATTAATTAATTTTTCTCCAGTGCTGCCTTTTAATTTTACTACCAGAGTCCACGCACACTTTGGGATCACTTTCTGGCTTTTTTCTTGTAAGACTGGTGTGAAAGCTAAATATGACTCTGTCTGAGCAAAACCAAGGTTCTTAATGAAAAACAACCATGGTCCATATAAGGGGAAAAAAACCCCAACATAAAATCCTAGCTTATCACATGGAATGGAAGTTTTTATAAACACCTTTTGATGGAACAAGTAGCAGCCATAACATGACTTACTTCCAGGAGAGAATTCCTGCTGTAAAGGTGACTGAGCTCTCAGAGATTGTGGATGGGGAGAGAAGCACACACAGAAAATACACACTGACCTTTTGTCTCTTCTGAACCAGGCAAAATGTATGTCTGATTCCACTCCATCCCTGGGAGAACTGTGCTTTCCTGGCAGCAGCAACTGCTCCCAGGGGAGGGAAAAACACCCTTTAAAAACGAAAACAAGCTCTATCAGTAGAAGTGCACTTTTGCAGATAACTGGTTCTACAGCTGGGGCTTCTGCTGGCACAGCTATGTCAGTCACGGGTCACACTTCGTCACAGTGCTCACAGACAGAGCTGTGCCAGCAGAAGTTTGCCATATAGACCTGGTGGGAAACTCAACAGGGGCTCAAATGAATGTGCAAAGTTGAGGGGTTTTGCATGCAGCAGGCAAAGGAAGCTTTTCTAACAGGCTGATGGTGGGTAGGCTTACTCTTAGGATCTTGGCTTCAGGAAAGTGGCATTGCCTATCAGCCATTCATGTTGTACTTAATCCTTCAATTAAATACACAAACTAAATTGGAAAGAGCCCCTGTAGGAAGACAAGATAAAAGAGAATAAATCTCACTTTTCAATAGTAAGAAAAGAACAGCACTGGAAGTGTTTGACAGGGTTTGTTTAGCAGACAGCACAGCACTGCAGTGCTCCTAATGCTCAGTTAAACTGAACAGTCAAACTGTAATGGGGCTTCTGTCATCTTCAATCTTCTTTGAAGACAGTGGGCAAGGAGATTTAACACCTGAGCTGACAGGCAAACCCAGGTTCTGTTGGGATGAGTCGATAGGATCCATCCATAGGTGAGGTGGGTCATTATTCCAGAGCAGCAAGGTGTCAGAAGTGTGCAGTGCTGAGCTGCTCTGGAGCAAAATTACAAGAAACAAATTGTAAATTAACTCCCACCATGCTCTGTAAGGGAAAAGAAAGCTACAGGCAGGTGTTTGGGTGCTTCTGAACCTGCTTGTGTTCAATAATGAATAAAGCCCTGCAGAGCACGGGGCTGTGGAAAGGAGAAGAGTTAAGTACAGCAAAGCCAGGTCAGGCTGCAGTACTCAAATGTAAAGCCCTGTGAGGTCTCCCCAGCACCAGGCTGTGTTGCAGAAGAGCAAGGTTTGGTGGTACAAATTTCACTGTCACTTCCTATTTTGATAGAGAGAAGGCAGAAATAAAATCACTGGTAGTGCTGTGGTAGTAAAGGCTGTGCCCCACCTTTGTCACAGCTCCCTGGCCCTCCAAATTGGGGGATAGCTTCAAGGAATTCCTTGGGTTGTGTCACTGGGAAGGCTTTGTTGTTCAGACATAATGTGAGGTTGTTTTTTTTGGGTTTTTGGGGGGGAAAAAAAGCACTGGGGCAAAGACATCTCGAAGGAGCAGCAGAGGCTAAAAATAGACACATTATCATCGCTTTCATTATCAGCCATGTCTACACAGACAAGAAGTATAACCCTGAGTGACTTGGGGATGAGGTGTTTTCCTCTCCAGGTTCGTTTCAGGTTGCAGAGCAGGGTGTTTGTGCCTGGCTGAGCAGCAGAGTCACAGCCAGGGGATGGCACAGTCCGGAATTTCATTCTAGCAAACACCCCCCACCCCCCAGAGCTTAAGCAAGACCATCTAAAGCCCCTATCAGCAGGCCAGCCCTGAGAAGTTGTTACCCCCCCAAAGCAAATACTTCGCCTTCCCAAAGTTTCAAAAATGGGCTGAGAAATGGACGATTTCAGACGGCCGGACAAAACTCCGCGCAACAGCAGGAAACAAACCCAGCCCTCCCATCGCCTTTACTTCAGTTTAAAAAGCGAGCCCCAAAAATTGCCGCAAAAAACCCTCAGCGTTTCGGTGCGTGCTTTTTATTCCCGAGCAGCACCCCCGGAGCCCGCAGCTTTGCTCGCAGGTGCCATTCCTGCCATCCTCCTCGGACGGGACAGCTGCGGAGAGACCGGGGAGACCTCCGACCTCCCCCCGAACACCTTCCCTGACCCCGGGCACGCCGCTTGCCAGACGAGGCGGGATGCTCGCCAGCCCGGGGCCGAGCACTCAGGGTTGCCCCGTGGCCATCTCCACCCCACAGCCGCGGTTCCCTCAACCCGGGCCACGGGGGTGAGCCCGGCACCCCGAAAAGCAGCGGGGGGAAGGCGGCTGCCGACGCTACCGTCGCCTCCACGGATCCCACACCGCCAGGACCCCTCCTCACCCCCGGGACGGGACGGGACGGTG
Source organism: Heliangelus exortis (assembly GCF_036169615.1). NCBI lineage: Eukaryota > Metazoa > Chordata > Aves > Apodiformes > Trochilidae > Heliangelus > Heliangelus exortis. Next base: position 42,188,581 of record NC_092425.1, on the reverse strand, counting down.
TCCTATTCCCCTCCGGGCTCGGATATACCCGCAGCCCCCCTCCCCCCCTCGGTTTAAACCCATATACACAGATCCCTGAGGGCGCGGAACGGCGGCTCCGGAGCGGCCCAGGCCGCGGTGTCCGCTCCGGCTGCTGACCCCGGTGCTAACGGCGGCGGTGGGGCCCGACATGGCGGCTCGGGCCCGCTCCCCCTTCCACCCCCGCCCGCCAGGCCCCGTCGGGCCGCGGCTTCTCCTCACCTGCATCCGGCGCGGCGGGGCGGAGGGGCCGGCGGCGGCAGGGCGGCGGGGAGGCGGCGGCGGGGAGACGGGCAGCAACGACATGCAGGCGGCGGCCCGCCGGGGGAAAAGCGGTGCCGGGCCGGGGACGGAGCCGCGGGGCCGGGGCGGCGGTGGAGGAGAGGAGGAGGAGGAGGAGGAGGAGGAGGAGGAGGAGAAGAAGGAGGAGGAGGAGGAGCGGGCCGGAGCTCGGGCGGCGCGGAGGGCGGAGGAGACGGAGAGGCGGGAGGCGGGCGGTGCCGTCGGGGAGGGGGAGGACGCGGGGAAGGCGCCGGGCCCTGTCAGTGCTCGGTGCCGGGACGGGGAAGGAGAAACCACGGGTTTATCCCCAAAAGTCCGAGGGCGGGAAGAGATTCGGCTCCGGTTTACCTCATGGTTTGGGGTTTTGTTGTTGTTGGCATCTGGCAGGAGCCCGGGGAAACACCAGCGGCCCCGGGGAGGGATTGTGAGGTGCTGGAAATGGGAGAGAGCAGGAAAACATCTTGTTTTTACCTCAGAGTTTGGGTGGTTGTCATGGGGATGGGCAATATGGGGGAGGCTGCTGGGGGCTGCTTGTCCCCAAGAGTCTGGAGGTGAGGTGGTGAGTGAAGGGAAACTCGAGGGAAGGGCAAACCTCCTCCTCCTGGATTTGAGGGTGCGAGGGGCTGCTCCTCAGTGTCGCTCACGTTGGTTTTCTCTGCAGCTCCCGTCCTGGGAATCCTTCAGGTTTTAGTTTTATGGACCCCGATGAGAGGAGGGCTGGTGATCTGGGCAAGGACATGCAGGTAAGTGTCACATAGGGTCAGAGCTTGGTCCTCTCTCAGGAACCCCAGAACCCTTTCCATGGCTGTTTACACGTTGGATGAGGAAGAACATGGGCCCAAGAGATTTTTTTTTTTTTAATTTGCTTCCAACTACAGCTGCCTGGAGTGATCATTTATGGTCTGGAAGTGGGAAGTGCAGGAGGTTCTGGGGTGGAACAAGGGGTTTTGGTAGGGAATGGGTTTTGGGGGAGTGGGCAATGGGCGATGGGTGCGTGCTGACCATGAGCCCACACTTCCCTTCCAAAATCCACAGCCTTGGTGTCGGAATAGTTGGAGGATCCCAAGGGAATTGAGGAGCCATGGATGAGGAGGGTAAAGGATGCAGGTTACCTGATCACAGGTGCATCTTCAGCAGAGCCACGGGGTGAGGCTTGTGTTACATCTGCTGCCACTCTAGAACATGTACGTGCCTAATGCCCATCAGAAAAGAACACTTACCCCCAAACCTGCCTTTTAAATTTACATTTTTTCACTCCTCTCACTGAGACTTTTTAACCAAAGAGGAGTTGGGTTTTTTTTTTCCCTCCTGGGAGCCTCACACCTCCCCATCTTCATCCTTTCCTAGGACACTGGTGTATAATTACATTGGACAAGCACACTTTGGTTTTGTCACTTGTTTTCCATACACATTTTACTGATATTTCCAAACCAACCAACAGACGAGATACACCAGAGCTCTAAATTCCCATCAGGAAGGACTTGGTTGAATTTATTCTTGGACACAGGTTGAGCAGGGAGGAAAACAAAACTGCAGGAACTGGGATGCACGTGTAGCAAGGGACAGGATTACAACCTCCAGGAGGTGTGTGAACAGTTTAGGACGTGGTTAAGCAGAGTTTTTAGAGATAAATGCTGCTTGACAGGTGTACAGCAGGAGCTTTTCCCAGCCCATTCCGAGGGGAAGGGCTCTGCCTGCCATGTTGGGTCTCTGAGGCGCAGGCCCTGCCCCCGGCGGGAGGGAGGGAGGGAAAGGGGCAGTTGTATTCGCTGCGGGGACAGCTCTGGTTTGTACCGAGGCCGCTTTTCAGGCTGGTTAAGAACCAAACCGGGCCTTTCCCTCATGGAGGGGGACCGGACCGGACCGAACCGGACGCCAGGCGGGGACGGGCGGGAGGTGACACCGCGTGGCGCTTCCGGCAGCTGCCGGCAGCACCCGGCCCTGTCCGTCACCGGAACTTTTGTTCTGGGGCTTGGGGAGCGCTTTGCGCGCCGCACCCCGGCGGCTCCGCAAGATGGCGGCGCCCGTTGGCCGCTGCCTGTGGAGAGGTGAAGGGGACTCCTTGTTTCTCCGTGTTCACCGCCGGCAGAACGTGGGGTTTGGCTGCCGGCTCCTCTCTGTCTCCAGCCGGGGGGGGGGGTTTCCCTTCTTCGCGGGGCAAGGGATGACCTTGAGGGGGGGTGGTGAGCGCCCTGGGGAGGGGAGGGAGGGAGGCCGGGACGCCTGTCTGAGGTGATGGTTGCTTTTCCCTCGCAGTTCTGGCCCCACGTCGCGGCGGGGTCTTCCCCGGGCTCGACCAGCGCCTCTCCGCCGTCCCAGCCTTGGTGTTCTCCCGGCCCTACGCAGCGGCAGCCAAGTGGGTGTCTCTCCTTCCATCCGAGGAATGCTCGCTTGGCCCTCGGGTGTCCTGGGGGTGGGAGGGGGGCAGCGTGGGGCGTTTTCGGTGCCTGCAGTGTTGCTTGAACAGCCGAGCTGGCCTCGGTGGCAGCTCACAAGCTGCTAACTTTGAGAAACAGCCTGCAGTGGCAGGCTGGGCTTGCAGGGAGTGTTTTCTGTTACTTCTGTAATAATGACCCCAGAATCCCAGAGTGCCAGGGTGGAAGGGTACTCAAGGACCCCCTGCTCCAACCCTTGTGATATTATTGTTTATCTGAGATCTCTCAGCACCCCAGAGAGCTGAGGTTCATGGGTCTTTATTGCTGTAGAGCATTATTAAAATGCCCTCCTCAGGCATCCTCATTTAAACAAAAAGTGATTAGGGGCACAGGCAAAGGAACAGAGGGAAGTGGCAGAACACACAACCCCACATTTGTCTCTTCGAGCACGTGCCAGAGTCCTCAGTCAGTGATTTAATGCTTTTTTTTTGTTTGTTTGTTTGTCAGAACTGCAAAAAAAAGTTTCAAAAAGGCCAAGCAGGAAGAAACAAAGAAGAAAGGCACTGGTAGGAGGCCACTGCTGAGCAAGCCAGTGGATGATGTGTACCTGACCTGGCTGTACAGGCGCCCGTCCTACAGCCCGGAGCAGGCTGTGGCCATGCTGAAGAAATTCCAGGAGCTGGACTTCACTCACCCCAAGCAGCATGTCTACATCAATGTCTTCCTAGATATGGCTCTAGAGAAAAAGGTAGGGTGGAAGTAGTTTCAAATCTTGCCACTTTTATTGGGTTTTTTTATTATTTTTTTTTTTAACCCGGGAAAGTTGTGTTTTCAGTGCTGCTGTCAGCTGCCTCCTGCAGCTTCTCAGACTGCCAGAATAATGTCTGCTTTTGCAGCTGCCTTTTTGTAGCATCCCTCACACTCCTGAGGTGAAGATAATCACCATTGAGGGTTTGGAAAGCAGGCTCTTATGTGACCAAAATTCAGGCTGTTGTGTGACCAAAATTCAGGCTGTTGTGTGACCAAAATTCAGGCTGTTGTGTGATTAAAATTCAGGCTGTTGTGTGACTAAAATTCAGGCTGTTTTGTGATTAAAATTCAGGCTGTTGTGTGACCAAAATTCAGGCTGTTTTGTGATTAAAATTCAGGCTGTTGTGTGACCAAAATTCAGGCTGTTGTGTGACCAAAATTCAGGCTGTTGTGTGACCAAAATTCAGGCTGTTGTGTGACTAAAATTCAGGCTGTGTGTGATTAAAATTCAGGCTGTGTGTGAGAGGCTTCCTGCCTCTCTCCTTCACCTTGTTTTGATGCATTTATTCAAGCAAACATCATTCCTTCCAAGTGTGCCTGTGTTTTTTCACTGGAAGTGTTTAGCCCGGGTTAATCTTCCCCTCAAACTCCTTCTCCTTCCCCCCTAAGTAGAAAAGAGGCCACTTTAGAGCTGCTTTCTCTGCACAGGTAACTAAATACCCTTTGGTGGAGTCCCTCACAGACAGGGGCTGCTTGAACTTCCTGCTTGAGGAGCTGCAGAGCTCTTGCTGCTGCTCCTGGTGTGCTTGAGGCTTGCTGAGCCCATTCCCTTGCTGAGCCCATTCCCTATATATTTATTTTTTTATTTTTTTTTTTTTTATTTTTTATTTTTTATTTATTTTTTATATTTGTATTTTTATATTTATATTTACATTTATATATTTATTTATATATATTTATATTTTTATTTTTATATTCATATCTTTATATTTTTGTTTTTATATTTTTATATTCATATTTTATACTTATACTTTTATATTTTAATATTTATATATACATATTTACATATTTACATATTTATATATTTACATATTTACATATATATTTATATACTTATATACTTATATACTTATATTTATATATTTTTATATTTTTATATTTATATTTTATATTTATATTTTTATCTTTATATTTTTATATTTATATTTTATATTTATATTTTTATATTTTTATATTTATATATTTATATACTTATATATTTATATACTTTATATATTTTATATTTTTATTTTTATATTTATATTTTATAATTATATTTTTATACTTATTTTTATATTTTTATATTTATATTTATATTCATATTCATATTCATATTTATATATACAAAGCACCTATCACCATACTGATAAACATTCTTTGGAACCACTCTGACAGCAGAGTCAGCCAGAACAGGACTCAGCCTGTTAGTACCTCAGCACTTCTGTTTCCAACCAATTTAAAAACAAAAAAACCCAAAAAACCCAAAAAACAAAACCCAGAAGCCTTTGCTGCCAGCCTGCCTGGCTGGTGTTTAGTACTGCTGCTCCAGCAGGTTGGAGGGAGACCTCTTGTGAGTGGCAGCAGCTTGCACTGTGACACCTCAGTGTTTGGTGCTGCCTGGCACCAATTCCCCAGCCCCTTTCCCTTCCAGCACCATTACTTGGTGTTTCTTAAATTTGGATTTCAGTCCATGGCAGAGATAAAAAAGCAGTGCCCAGAACCTGGGCATGTGCTGGTTTGCTGTGATTCTGGGTGAGGAATTCCTGGGCAAGGATGCACCAATATCACCCAATCCTGTCATTTGCCCTGAAGTAATAATAATAATAATAATAATAATAATAATAATAATAATAATAATAATAATAATAATAATAATAATAATAATAATAATAATAATAATAATAATAATAATAATAATATAACAACAATAATAATAGTAATAATATAACAACAATAATAATAGTAATAATAATAATAGTAACAATAATAATAGTAATAATAATAATAGTAACAATAATAATAGTAATAATAATAAAAATAAATAAAAAATAAAAAGAATAATCATTTTTTGTTGTTTTGATATTTTCCTTTTCATTTCTTAGAAAAAAGTGGATCCATTCTCAGGTGTTGTTCTCCTCCCACACCGCTACACAGAGGAAACAAACAAGGTCTTGGTTTTCACAGAGGTGGGTGAGAGCACACAACTTACAGCACAACCCCTGTGCTCAGCCCTGGGGAGGCCACAGCTTGAGTCCTGTGTCCAGTTCTGGGCCCCTCAGCTCAGGAAGGAGATTGAGGTGCTGGAGCAGGTCCAGAGAAGAGCAAGGAGGCTGTGAAGGGATCCAGCACAAGTCCTGTGAGGAAGGGCTGAGGGAGCTGGGGGTGTTGAGGCTGGAGAAGAGGAGGCTCAGGGGAGACCTCATCACTCTCTACAACTCCCTGAAAGGAGGTTGGAGAGTTGGGATGATCCCAATGGGATGAGGTTCAACATTCCAAGTGCCAGGTCCCGAATTTTGGCCACAACAACCCCATGGGGAGCTCCATGGGGCACAGAGTGGCAGAGAGGGACCTGGAAGGTGCCCATGAGCCAGCAGTGTGCCCAGGTGGCCAAGAATCCCAATGGAATCCTGGATGAGAAAGAGTGTGGCCAGCAGGCCCAGGGAAGGGATTCTGCCCCTGGGGAGGCCACAGCTTGAGTCCTGAGTCCAGTTCTGGGCCCCAAAAATCAGGAAGGAGATGGAGGCCCAAAGGAGGTGAAGGGATCCAGCAGAATTCCTGTGAGGAAGGGCTGAGGGAGCTGGGGGTGTTGAGGCTGGAGAAGAGGAGGCTCAGGGGAGACCTCATCACTCTCTACAACTCCCTGAAAGGAGGTTGGAGCCAGGGGGGGGTTGAGCTGATATCAGTGGGACAAGAGGGCATGGACTAAAGAATTCTTTCCTAATATCCAACCTAAACCTCCCCTGGCAGAGCTGAAGCTCTGCCAGGGGAGGTTTAGGTTGGATATTAGGAAAAAATTCTTTGCAGAGAGGGTGCTCAGCCATTGGGATGGGCTGCCCAGGGAAGGGGTGGATTCTCCATCCCTGGAGATATTTCAAAAGAGCCTGGATGTGGCACTCAGTGCCATGGGCTGGGAACTGCAGTGGGAGTGGATCAAGGGTTGGACTTGATGAGCTCTGAGGTCCCTTCCAACCCAGCCCATTCTGTGATTCTATGAACCACTGCCCTTGGCAGGACTCCACCTTTTGTTGAGATACTTTACAGAAAAATACTTTCTGCAGAGACTTTACAGGACTCTGAAGTCCTTCCAGGACTTGTCTTCAGCAGCAGGTGGGGTAACAAACATCTTGGAGATTCCTGTGGAGGTTTATGTGTGGGAAAAGGCTGACACTTGCTGGTGCTTTTGGCTGGAAGTTTGGAGCTGTTCAGTTTTGGTGAGGAGGAGTTGGTTCTGGCTTTGAGTCACAAAAATCTGTTTGTAGCAAAAGCTGCAGGCAAAGTATTTACAACACTGATGCCTTTTGCCTTTCCAGATTTCAGAGGGTTATTAAAAGTATTAAAGAACCTTGCAGAGGAGAGGTGAGGTGAGCTTCTGGGTGCTCTGGGAAAGCCAGGTTTAGTAGGGCTTCCAGAAGCTGAGTGGCCTGATTTTACAGTGGGTTTTGTAGCATGTTCTGTGCTTCTGTTTCCAACCTAGAGTCAGAGGTTGGCTCCATCCAGTGGATGGTTGATTGTGGGTTCCAAGGATGGAGGTGGGAGAGAAAGGGCTTTTGAGAGAGCTCCTCAGCAAATGGGGATGGGCTTTTCTCCTCCCTCCCCACTAGAAGGCAGCTCAAGACTTCACTCACTTCACAGTGGGACCTGGAGTGGAGTTGCTGCTCCTGTAGTAAATCACCAGCATTAGCTATTTTTGGTCTTTGGTTGCATTAAGCCATTCTTACCTTCTTAACCTCCAAATAACCTGATTTTTACACCCAGTTACCCAAAAAAAGTCACCTATCCAATGCTGTTGATACAGGCTGATTGGTAGTAGAGATGCTACTAATTTTTATTTTTTTTTTTCCTCAACAGAATGAACAAGAAGCTGAAATAGCTCGAGAGAATGGAGCTGCTATTGTGGGAGGAGTTGAATTAGTCAAATGGGTATTTTATTTTTATTTACTATTTTATTTAGTATTTTTAAATAGTCTTAACCCAAGCAGTGACTGAGGCAGAGGGATCAAGAACCCTCACATCCTGTAACTTCAAGCTTAGCAGCCAATGTGCAGAGTGAGAGTGGGGCTTCATGCTTGGACATGCTTGTAGATCAACTGAGGTAATTAATTTGATTGCTAAATGTATTTAATTGTTTTGATTGCAGATTTTGGAAGATGAGATCCAGGCAGACTTCTATGTAGCTGTCCCTGCAATAATACCTAAGCTGATACCATTAAGGAACAAACTGAAACGAAAATACCCAAACACAAAAAGAAGTAAGAAGCAATTCTTTAATTCTTTCTTACACATCTCAAGTACTGAACAAGGTTCAGCTCTAGAGGTGACACTGAACCCTTCTTGATGAGGCTGTATGTGACTGAACCACTTGTTTTGTCTTAGCTAAGAGTAGCTTGACAATTCCTTGACAATTCCAGCCTTGGAACTGTGCAGTTCTCCTGCAGCAGTGAGATGTGGGCTTAGAATCAAGGTAGGTTTGCCTGTTAGTCCTGGTGACCCAGAATACTATCCTGAAGTCACCCAGGAAAACAGAAACAGCTTTAAACCCACACTTTATTCACCCAGTTTTGTTGTCAGGTGTGCAGCTGTTTGGATCCCAGCTTCATGGGTGCTGCTGCTCCCTCTGCCTGTTCTTTACTACTCAACAATGAGGTTTTTTATGCTTTCCCTGACCTGCCTGGTTTCTCCTTTTCCATAATGCTCAGGACATCTCAGGTCAGGTTTTTGCAGCAGCAAACATCAGTCTCTCATTCCTTTGGCTTGATTTTAGTGACCTGTCAGGGCTCTACTTCAAATAGGAAAGAAAAGAGAAGGAAAGGGCTGGTTTTCAGACACAGAGCCTGTACCAGCTGTGTGGAGAAGCACTGAGTCTGGAACCTTTCACTTCCCTGGAGCTGAGAGGAGGAACTTGTGCCTCAGGTGGTGGGAATGGTGGGGTTGCCAGGCAGTGGGTAACCTGGCTGGGCTGCAGTAGATTTGCTTTCAGGCAGGGTCTGGGGACTTGTTCTAAACCAAACTCTGTAGGTTCTGGTCTCCCAAGCTGCTGTAATTTCATTGGGTAATAAAGCTTTGAGTTATATATACATAGACAGGGGCTTTTTTGTAGTCTTGTAGTCTTTATTTATTATTTCTCTTACTGTGTGAACTGTCCTTGTCTGCTGCTTGATGAGGAAGGGATGGGTGTGATACCTGTAAAATGTGTGAGGACACCACAATCTTCTCCAGGAAACTGCTTTTTTGAGAGGAGTTTAACTAAAAGACTGAATTCTCTCTTTCCTAGTACCTATAGCACTACTCAGGCAACTTTTTCTTTTAAATTAGAGTCCCTGGGCCCTGATATTCTCAAAATGCTGCAGCTCTTCAGAGATGGTCTTGAGTATACTGTGCAAGATGAGAATGTCATCAAGACAAGAATAGCCAGAGTAAGTTGTATATCTTGTGTATTCTTAAGTTTTAACTGCTGGCCAAAACTGAAAGGAGTATTAAAAGAGGAGGAAAACCATGTTTTTAGTCTGTGTGTCCCCAGGATTTTTAACCATGTGCTTTAACTCATCTGTGAAGGAAACAGAACTCTTATTCCTTGCTGTGTGACAGCTTCAGCTGATTTGTGGTCATAGAAAATGGCTCTGCTAAAGAGCAAGGCATCACCTGATGTTAACAGGCTAAGGGTGCCAGGAAGGGGGTTTCTATTTGCCACAATTTGCAAGGAATTGTAATAATAAAGAAAATAGGATGAAAAAGGTGCTATTTCTCCTCATCTCCCTGTGAGCTGACATCTTAGTGTAGGCTTCCCTTCCCCTCTACGTTCCACAGTGCTCTTGTGTCAGTAAAATAAAGCTTATTTGATTTTTTTTTTTTTTTTGAAGTAAATAAACTATGGGTTGTAAGTCCTTATGCACAGGAGGATCAAAAATGTTTGCTTCAACTTAGTAACTGAAAGGCTCCTTTAATTTTGACCACTTTACTCTTGAGCTGGAGCAAAAAGCAAGAACTGGTTGCATGACACCTGGAATATAAAATTACTTTGTGTTTTGCTGTCACATAAGAAATCAGGATATATGAGAGTATTTGTTCTCTTTTTTTTTTAATGCTGTTATTACGTTTTCCTTAATAATTTGAAAAATTATTTCCCCTGCTCTGAGCTGTGGTTTGATTTTTAATTTATTTTTTAAATTATTTTTATTTTGGTGTTGTTTTCATTGTTTTGTCTGCAGTGATGCAGAAGCAAATGTACAAGATACCTCACCCTGGAGGTTTTGCCAGCCCAGCAGGGTTGGAAATAAGCAAGTTTCTTAATTTGTGCTTGTGAATTTCAAGGACTTCCTCAGCTCTGTGGTGCTTAGCACTGAGGTTCTTGGGACTCTCCTGCTGCAGTGTGTTGTGGATTATATTCTGGTCCAGTCAGGAAGCATCTTTGGCTGTGGGAAACACCTTGAATCTAGTTTTTGTTTCAAGTATTGTGATTGTATTTAGTTTTTCCTATGGACTGCTTAAACTTGAATCCTTTTGTATGTAGGATCAGCTAAAAGAGCAGTGCCCTGATGACATTAATTACAGCTGCAGCTGGTAGGGCCCTGCAGCCATGGCTGGAGGTCCTGACAAGAAAACCACATCCTGTTCCTGATCTGCAGTGTGGGTGACACAACCCACAGAGGTTCTGTCCCTGAGCAGCCCAGCCCTGCAGTTTGGTGGCACACCAGAGGATTTGGTGCAGTCCCTGTCCAAGCCAACAAGGAGGTTCTGGTGAAGGAACTCTTCCTTTTGGCTCAGAAACAGAAGGGGGAGGGTTTTGCTGCCACCTCTGTCACCTGTGTGACTAACCCTGCCCAGACAGGGCACCCTGTTGTGTGTTGTGAGTGTGCAGAGGGGTGACTCAGTGCTTACAGCCTGGCTGAAATGTCTCCACCCTCCCCAGCTGCTCTCCTCCTCCCCTGACCCAGTTTTCTTGCTGTCTGCACAGCAGTTCTGGAAGGAAATGGAGAGCCTGCAAGGCTGGGGGAGCCTCCAGTGGCCACGTGGAGCTGCTCACCACTAAATCAAGAGCTTTTTATCATTTAAATCTCATCAGCCAAAAAAAAAAAAAAAAAAAAATTATGTATTACACAGAAGTGTGAAGATCTATTGCTGTATTCCAGACAGCAGCAGAGATGTTTCTGGGAGCTTGCCAAGCTGGAGTTTCACAGAGATGTTTTCCCTTAAGTGCTTCTGTCTCATGTTGCCTGTTAGTGCCATTATGGCAGCAGTTTGATGTAATGCTGTGGAAGTCAGCAACCTGGGTGGTGTTTTCTTTGGAGTAATTTGAGATGTGTTTGAAGAGCCCAAAAGCTGACAGCAGTTAAGTTTAATTTGTAAACCTGAAGTTGTGAAACTGGGAGTGAAAAATGTGCTTTTAAAACATGGAGGCTAAAGGAGAAGGGAGACAAATGAGGACAGTCAGGGTATCTCCTTCAGAATCAGCTGTCTACAGAGGGTAGCTTAAAATAATTTTTTTTTTTGAGTTATGACATGGTTTTTGCATCCAGATATGGTGCTGTTGAGCATTACAAAATGTTCCTTTTCCTACGTTGGGAGTTTTCTCTAGAAAAATCAGAATCCAAATGTGTCACCTGGAAGGAATTTCCACTCAATCTTCCAATCTGTGCAGAGAGCTGCCTGCAAAAATGGTTCTGTGGAAGAGGATAAAATTGTTGCAGGAGGTGAGACTTCAAGGTTTGTGGGGAAGAAGGTGTTTTCTGGTGAAGGGACCTCTTTAAATTCACAGGGTCAGAAATATGGAGAGGTGAGTGCTGAGCCAGAGAGCTCTCAGACTTGGGACTCAGGACAGAGAGGTGCATGGAAATGAGAGGATCCTGCTGGAACTGCCTGGCAGTTTGGTCTGCAGCACAGAAACAGAGCCCTGAATGATCCCTTGATACAAAAATCAACAGGCAGCTCAGAGGTTAAAGATGGTGATGGAACAGCAAGAACATCTTTCTGGGTTTTATTTGCATGTTTAGCCAGCAGCCAGCCAAGTGGCTCCTCTGTGTGTTCAGTTGCAGCCTTCTAAAGATCCCTGGGAAGACCAGAAAGGTTGGGATTTCATGAATGAAGTTGTAAATCTGATCTGTTTTGGTGAAACTTGTGCAATACTGAGCTTTAATAGGCAATTTCCCACTAGGCAGCAGAGTTAGTGGGAGGTCTTTGTAAATACATAAGTTTATTATCTAAAAAAAAAAAAAAACCCAAACCCAAAAAACTTCCCTCAACGTTTTCACAGCACTTTGTGCTCTCGTGAAGAGAAATATCCTGAACTTTAGACAGTAAGATAGGTAATAATTCATCTCTGTGTTCTGATTGTAGTCTCTGTTGTCATTTTCTAAGGTATTTTATGGTTAGGTTGAATTTACAGAAAGTGGGCTTGAAATTGATTTAGAGTTGCTCCCTCTGCAGACATGGTTATTCCTCAGGAAGGTTCAGGACTTAACAGATATTTAAGTCTCCCTGCAATTGATCTGAACAGAGTTGCTCAGCCTTGAAGCTCTGGTACTGCTGTCAGCTTGAGGCTTTGAATTAAACTAAATAGCTGAGTGCTGATCCACAGTGACTGCAGAGACACAGGGGTTTACTGTGGGATACTTAATTTGGAAGCTGGGATATTTCTTTGGTTGTGGCAGCTATTTTGAAATAATTGGAGCCCTCTGAGCATTACCTGTCTTCATTATGGAGCTGCTGGCATCCCAGGTAAATCATGGCATGGGATCTCTGGGGCTGTGTCATGTTGTCTGGCTCAAGGCAAGGCACCCTGTCCTGTTTCCCTGCCTCAACAAAACCAGAATATTAACTGAGGTGTTCATAATTTGAGAAGGCTCCTGTCTCAGTGCTGTGCTGCCTGATCTCTGTAAGAAGTTGTAACTTGTTTTAGAGCAGCTTGCAAGTGCTGTCTCTTAGGAGTGCTTCCAGGCTTCATTACAGGTGATGAATGCCAAGGAGCTGACTAAAAATGTGCAATTCATGTAAAACCTGAACTTAGTCTTAAGTTTTGGAAGCAAACTGTTCAAACCTTCACTTGAAGTGTAGTTGCTAATTCATTATCACTGATTGTTTTTTTATTTTTGGGTGAGTGTTCCTTTATTTTGAAGTCAGGACAGCATGGTGAGCCTGGCAGCCAAGTTAAATGCTCAGCATTAACTCACAGAGCTTTATGTCTGTTAATTTGGGGATGATTAAGCACGTTGCAATCAGCATAACAATGATAAAGACAAATGTCTTCTGGCCTGTGTAACAGAGGAACTGCTTTGGGATTATTAAGTCTGCCAGGAGAGCATAAAGAGAGATTAATGGAGCAGGTCATGGAGGAGAGTAGTCAGGTTTAATTATTTCTGTTATGAAGCAATGCATACATTTACAGATGAGGGAGGTATTACCCAGATCTGCTCCTGCCACCTTGGGAGATGGTGGAGAGGAAGAGGAGAACCCAGTGATACCTGGACTCCCCCCTCAGCTGGGGTTAATTCTGTGAGAATAAATACCACTTATCCATGTCTCCTCATCACAAGTTACATGTTCCTGAAGATGAGACAAAGAGCACTCATGCTTTGAAGTGATGAGTGCATGAGGGAAGGAAGGGATATTACTTTTTTGGCAGCAGTACTGGTTCACTTCCAGGCATCTGGGATTGATCCAGTGAGGATCAGGTAGGGAGGATGTGGCTGCCCCATCCCTGGCAGTGTCCAAGTCCAGGTTGGATGGGGCTTGGAGCAACCTGGGCTGGTGGGAGGTGTCCCTGCCCATGCAGGGGGTTGGCACTGGATGAGCTTTAAGGTCCCAACCCAACCCATTCTGTGGTTCTGGATGCCTCAGGTGAGGTGTGGTTAAGTGCTCAGTTGGCTGAGGACACTGGGCTGAAGGAGGAGCCATCTTACACAGCTTCTGTTGTGAGGTCAAAAGTGCCACTGGCAGGAACCAGGGTGTGTAAAAAGGGTAAATAGAGAACTGGGATGTGTTTGGAGCACAGAGCTTCCATGCACTTTGTGTAAAAAGTAGAAATTCCATGTGATATGTTAAACTAGGAAAGAAAATGGGAAGGAACTCTTCAAATTTGAAATGATTCATTTGGTTCTGTTGAAGTTCTTAATTCCTTCAGTTGTAGATTGCTGTGGTCTTTGACAGCTACTTCTTGAAGCTCTTTGCCTCAAATACTTTAATTTTAATGTGAGTTTTGCAGAAACACGTGTATGTATGTTGGTTTTTAAGAGTTTTAACCTCTTTAAGGCTGTGGGAGTTTAATATCACAAGTAGAAACTTGTAGAATAACAATGAGCACAAAATTATGTATAAACCACTTCTCTTCCCCGAGTCATTTGGAGAAAGCTGCTAATGGGATTTGTAGCTCCTTAACAGGGAAGACAGAGAAACAAATTCTCTCCAAATGCAGAATAAATACATCCCCAGTGCTTTCAGGTTTCTTAGTTTAGGTTTCAAGTGTCACTGTGGCTAACTCTGCATTCTCTTTTTCAGCTGGATATGCCTGCTGAGCAGATAATTGCCAATCTAAAAGCAGTTGTCCATGATATCTGCACATACAAGCCATCAAATTACAGTGAGTAACTCCTCTTCTGGTGTGGTAGTTGAGGTTACAGCAAACAAGAGGAAGAAATGAGGTGGTCATTGGATGACTTTGCTGCTTTCTCTGCCTTGGGACAGGAGGGAGGGGGGTTGTAAGGCAACTCAATAAATCTCTAATTGCACCACAGCTCTACCTAAATATCTGTGTGAGCCAAGGAGTGGAACCTTGGAGAAAACTAAGTTTGCAGGAATGATGTTTCAATAGATTAAAGCCATGCAAGGAAATCCTTGAGAGATGGAGGTCTGCAGCATCTGGGTGTCTTGGTTTTACCCCCCTGACAAGAATCTGGACCCAGAATCCACCTGCAGTTAAAACCTATCCTTCTATTAACATCTAGATCTGTTTGAAACTATCCCACCTTTTTTTTTTTTTTTTTATCTTGTTACTAAAATATTTTTTAATTTTCTGCTACTCCGAGGGAAAATTTTTAAATTGTTTTTTTTTTCTTTTTCACTTCCTTAGCAGAAGGATCAGGTTACATAGGAGTAAAGGTGTGAATTCTGCATGTTGTTCCTCTGGGTTGTCCTGTTCTGAGCAAAGAGTGGGGACAACCAATAGGCCATCTGCTCTCTTGTGTCATCCTGAAGTAAGCTTTACACAAATCCCATCTTAGCTGGAGTGGAAATGGTGATTTATAAACATCATTTTATGGAAGAATAGCCTTGTTTAAGCCAAGAGAACAACTTCCTCTGTTGTTAATGTCTGCAGGAAGAATGATCTTGCATCTCTTCTAGTGGTGCTGTTAATAGTAAGTACAGAGAACAGACCATAAGAAGCCAAGTACCCATCACATGCCTTTAGAAGCATGTTAGCCCCCCACCCAAAAAAAAAAAAAAAAAAAGGGTTGGTTGACTTGAAATACAAGTAAATAGAAGCAGAAGGCTCTGATTCTGGTCATGTGCCTGACACAGAAGGGATTAGTACCAAGAGAAATCAGCCTGGAGACATGAGAAGTGGTGCAGTGACCAATTTGTTGGTGGTCTTTGTTTTCCAGGTCCCCTGGTGCAGCAGTTGGTTATCAGATCTTCAACCAGTGAGGGTTTGCTACTGAACCTGGATGGGCTTCTGCCTCAGGTGGAGAAAACAGAAGAAATAAAAAATGCAGATGAGGATGGTGAAGAAGAAGATGATGAAAAAAAACTTACCCAAGAATCTGCTAGTACCTGATTGTGTATTTCCAATCCTACTTTATCAAAAGTAAAAAAAAAAATCTAACTTGTGAGTTTAATTTGTAAATCCTGCATAACAGGGAATGTCACAAACAGGAGACCACTGTCAAACAGAAGATGTTTTAAATTCCTTTTCTGGTACCTGACAGCTCCCTTGTGTGATTTTTTTTTTTTTTTTCTCTTTGCACTTAGTTCTTATTTTAATAAAAATATTTCTGTAACTTGAGCAGTAATGCCACTGAATTTCCACACTTGCAGCTCTCAAATCAGCACATTAGACCCATAATGCTGGGTTTTTTTACTCCACTGAAATTGCAGGGTGTTCAGTGGTGTTGTTGCCTGGGCTCTGTCCCCACAGAGCAACTCGGGCAGTTCCTTGGGGAGAGCTGCTGTGTAACTTGCAGAATAAGAAAACTAGGTTTTATTTACCATGCCTTTTTTCTTCCCCATCAGAAACAGTGTTCCTTTGGGGCTGATGGGAGTGAAGTCTGTGTGGTGCTTCTGCTCTCTCACTTTCTTCTCATTCCATCTGCATACACAGACACTGGAGTGCTGTGCTCTGGGCTGGAGCTCTGCTACTTTGAGCTCTGCATGCAGGTTAGACTTGGTGACAAATTGATGCTGGTGTGGTTTTTCTAAGGAAAAATTGGATGTTGAAATGGTTTGGGTTGAAAGGGACCTTAAAGCTCATCCAGTGCCAACCCCCTGCATGGGCAGGGACACCTCCCACCAGCCCAGGTTGCTCCAAGCCCCATCCAACCTGGACTTGGACACTGCCAGGGATGGGGCAGCCACAGCTTCCTTGGGCAGCCTGGGACAGGGGCTCAGCACCCTTAAATTTAATTTTTTGTAATGTCTAACCTGAATCTCTCCAAGTTTTAAACCATTTCCCTTTGTCCTCTCCACACCTGTGTAAAAAGCCCCACCCCAGAAGAATGATCATGCACCTTCCAGCTACTACTGTTTCATCTGTGTGCAGCTGATACTGTGCCCTCAGAGAATCCAATCAGTTAGTTTGTTTGCACTGTCCTGGAAAGAAGGGTGACTAAAATGTTTTGGGATGAATCCTGAGTGAACCTGCAAAGTTTAAATGTCACTTTGTCTGGTTTTTATCATAAGAGTTCTTGGTGGGCTTGTGAAGAACCCCTTGGGATGAGTCTGGGGGAGTGGGGGCAGCTGAGTGGCTGTGCATGCCACATGGATTCAGTGGAAAATCTTGGAAATAGGCTCTGCTATTGAAATGGAGGTGTCTCAGCAATAGCACAGCTGGACAGAAATGGTAGATTCCCCCTAAATGAGTTTAAATCTTGGGGTCTGAGCTCTCTGCCTGATTTAATTCAGTCTGTGGTGCCAGTGGCTGTGACTTCTTACTTTGCTCGCCTCATTTTTCTCCAGCATAGCTCTTAAATATAACCCGAGAACCAGCATAAATATCCAGGCATCTTTTAACTGCCTGTTTAAAAATGGATGTTTTTTGCTTTGCTGCACAATTTCTTTCCCCGTTTTCCCCCCGTTGTTTCCAGCAGGTGGCATTCTTGTTCCCTTCCACAGAGCTGGTAAGTTTCTCGGTGGGTATTTTTTGGGCTGTGTTGCTAAACAGACGTTAGTAAAACTGCACCTTAAAACGTGAGATGGTTCCAGGAAAAGCCTGGATGTTTACAAAAGGGGTGAACTTATTGAAATCTGGAAGGGAAGCTTTAAATCATTCCTCTTACTGGAGGTGGGGCTCACTGTTACCTCTATTAGAAATTCTTACACCTCCCATCTGCAGCATTGGGCTGCTGTCTGGGTGCTTGGCAGGTTACTCTAAGGCCACACTGCTGTATTTTTTATTTTCTGGGGTGTTTTAGGAGCAGAGTTTGCTCAGAAAATACTCTTAAATGGTATAGAAAGGCTTTGCACTGACCTCAGTAAACTTTCTAGGTAGTGTGTGCACTTGTGTAGCCACCTAAAGACATCATTGGCTCTGGGCTGTGCCTGGTAGGAAGAGGAAATTTATATGTGTTACCTTTCAAAGTGAAAAGTTGATGTGAGTGGCAAAAATATTGTTAAATGTGTTCAGTGGGCTGCTCTAAACAGTCCAAATCTTGCATCAGGACCTGGTGATGAGGAGGCTGGTAGTGGGAGTCATGTCTAAGGATCTTTAGAATGGCTCATGTCTGTTTTATTATTTTTTTGTCTTCCTCCTTCCTCTGTTACTCTACAGCTTCAACTGCTGCAGAAGGCTTTTTTAGCTCCCTGTAAGTAGAGAGTGCTTTTATTACTGAAGAATTGCATATAGAAGGAATATTATGAGATAATATGTGCTGTTTGCTGCCTGAAAGGAACAATGTGAAGGGAAGGTACCTGGGGCTGTAGACAAATTCAGATTGTGATATCATTTGCAGAGGTTTTTTTTATGTCCCTTTTCTATTTTTTTCTTAGCTTATTTCAAAGACCTGACTATTTCTATTATGGAAAAATATAGACTTGCCCTTTTGAAGATGGGTGGCTGTTAAAAAAAAAAAAAGTGATGCTTGAGCATAAATATAGAGGTAAACTTAAAACAGAAGCTCTCGACTGCTGAGTGTACTTTGGAAGAAGAAAAGGGTGGAATAATAAACAGCCCTGCAGAAATCTCTACTTTGAAAACTTGAACACTGTGGGAAACCTGTAAATCTGAGCCTGTGGAAGTCGGGTGAGCAGAAAAAGTAGCCCATGAACACAGGCAGTTTTCAGCTGTGTTTTATTCAGGTGTGATCCTGCAGTTCTGAAGAGCTGCTAATGGATAAAGTAATAATGCCCTCAGTCTATGGGATGCTGCAGTAGCAGTGTACGAGCTGTTTGCTGTTGTGAGTTTTATCCTGAAATGCTTGGGAGGCACAGAGGAGAGGTGAAAAGGATGAAGACAACATGGGATTATTCCCCTTTAATGAGCTTGGTCCCCAAACGTGCAAGATGGGAACTGTTGTACGTGTGGTTCTCCTGCCAGAACCCCTTGGAAACAGTAAATGGAACTAAAATGGCCTTGCTGGCTCCTAGAAATGAGTGTTGGTGTACTCACTGCAGAGTGGGTTGTAATGCTCTGCTGCTTTCTGATTAGTTAGAGCAGAAATGGGTTATCTATTCTGAATGTTAATTTAAGGCCTGGGTAATAAGAGGCACCACTTGTAGCAGAGTTTGTTCTCAGGATTCCTCAGGCATATGAGGATGTGAGCAGAGCACAGGTCTCCTCTCAGAGCAGCATGGCAGGAACTGGGGGCCTGGTTACCCGTGGCTGGGCTGAAGTGAGAAGGGATGTCAGAACCATGTTAAAACCAGGTGCTTTTGTGTGATCTCACCTGCAGGAAGTGGAAATTTACTCCAAGTAAGCTACTCCCTAGTGAAAAGTACTCTAGGCACATCCCTTGGGTGTGAGAGCACAAGCTCTTGGCAACTGCAGAGTTACTGAAACTTTAACTCCTCTCAACAAACCTCGTTCTGAATGCTTGGCCCTCAGCAAGAAGGGAGAGGTTTCTGGGAGGGTGGCTGGGAGGACCCTCTTCCTACAAACCACAGAAGTGACCAAGGTCAGTCTGTGTGCCCTGGTTCTCTCTCTGTGTGATTTTCAGGGCATTTACCCTCCTACTTTTTTAGCAGCATGATCCAAGGTGTGCTGGAGTTGTTTGGCAGCTCCATTTCAACCAAAAAGACTCATCAAGGGAATATCTGGTTACAGGATTTGAGGTCGCAGCCTCTTTGCCTCTGGAAGTGGTTTTCATTGGTGGTCAGAAAGCAGGAGCTGATGTGTGGGACTTGGAATCCCCACTACAAATACTGAAAAAGTTCCTTGGGAGAACAAAATCTGGGAGTGCTGCAGTCTCATTAGTAATGCCACTGGTGGATGAGTGCTTTTAGAATTGTCTTCTATGAAAGTGCTGTTAGTTTAGGTAAGGAGAAGCAGGCAACGAGCTTGGATTCCCAGTTGCTGCATATAGAAAATTTTGCCCAAACAAGGCAGAAGTTGCCGTGGAACCACGGGTGCAGCTGACACGGGGGGGCTGACACTCAGCCTGAACCTGGACTTGTAGGGGAATCAGTTGCACTGAAAAAAAACTTGGGATCTGGAGAGGTCAAACTGAGTTCACCAGGCTTGGGCTGGAAGTTGTAGCCTGGAGGTAAAGTTAGTGTGGAGCAGGACAGGGATGTCACCAGTGCCACTTCCAAACCTGGTGCAGGAAAAGCTGCTGTCTCCATGCCTAAGGAAGGGTTTCCAGGGTGCTAGCACTTAGAATTAGCCCTAATCCCACAGCTTCTCTTCTTCTGGGCTCTAGCTGAGCATAGTCTGGGAAATGTCAAGTGAAAACAGCCTTGTACAGCTCCTGGGTTTGACCTGAGAGCAGCCAAGTTGTGTGGTGTAGCCACCTCTGCTCTGAGGTCTCTGCTGGGGGCAGGAGGGCTCTGTTTCCAGGGTACAAAACTGCTCGGGGAGACCTGGGCTAAGCACAAAGCTCATCTGGAGGATGTCACTGGTGAAATTGTGCCTCTGACACTGCTATGACACTGGTATCCTGCAGCACCACTGTCAGCCTCCAGAGCAGGGGTGAAGCTGCTACCATAGCCCAGGTTCTGTCAGCATGGTAAGAGCTGTGTTGGATTAAACAGGGTGAGGGGAGAAATAAAAAAAAAAAATTCTTAAGACTGACTAAAAATAGTTTAGGGATAAATGTCCTTGCTCTACAAGTAGCCAGTACCTCAGTTTGCAGGTGAGTAGAGGCTTCGTGCTACAACTGCACAAAGGGGGAGTTGCTGGAGTGAATTCCTGCTGGTTGTACCAGTGCCTGTGCAAGTGGTTTTAATGCTGGGGAGGAGTGCTGTGCCACTGAGGTGGAAAGCTTGTTAGGGAGGAGAGCAGTGTCCTGACTTCCTGTCACTGTCCTTAGAAAATAGGAATTTTATGTCACAAGGATGAGCAACATGGGAGTCAGTGCATCAGGGACATCCTGCTGAGAGCTGGAAGCTTCAGAGGAGACTTAACTTGGGTGCACTCACCAAGTTCTAGGGGTTAGTGTTGTATTTTATCAGTGGCCCTCAGTATCAGGAAGGAAATTGGGGTTGTTCAGCCTGGAGAAGAGGAGGCTCCCAGGTGAGCTCAGAGAAACCTTCCAATATCTGAAGGGGCTACAAGAAAGCTGGGGGAGGGCTTTGGACATTGGGGTGGAGTGAGAGGACAAGGGGAAATGGGTTAAAACTTGAAGATTTAGGTTGGACATTAGGAAGAAATTCTCTAATTAGAGGGTGCTGAGCCCCTGTCCCAGGTTGCCCAAGGAAGCTGTGGCTGCCCCATCCCTGGCAGTGTCCAAGTCCAGGTTGGATGGGGCTTGGAGCAACCTGGGCTGGTGGGAGGTGTCCCTGCCCATGCAGGGGGTTGGCACTGGATGAGCTTTGAGGTCCCTTCCAACCCAAACCATTCTGGGATTCTCTGAGAAGCTGCTTTCTGGGTTACCTCCCCCTGGTGGGTCGTGTTCCATCATTAGCAAAGGCAGGTGCTCTCTTGTGAAGGTTTTGAGAACAGAGCTTGCTCTCTGCTGAAACACAGACAGCCTCTGAAACACAGGAAAGTGCTTGGCAGGCTATTGGATTTCTTAAAATCAAACACAGTGAAGTTAAACATGATGTTATTGAGCTCCAGGGGGGGAAACCCAGTCTTCCCAAATTGTCAGGTACTGGGAAATGCTGGGCTAAGATAAACTATTACTGCACAGAGTTCCCATGCCATACTGGTTTGAGCACTGGCAGAGATGGGCAGGTGGATGTCAGGGGGTTTGGTGTCACCTCCAGTGGGGCAGAAGTTTTTTTCATGAGCCTGTATGTTCCTAGTGGGCATCTTCCTATCACAAACCTGTGCTGATGGCATTTATTTGCAACTGGAGTTGTAAAGGTCTTTGTAGATGTTGAAGGCTTAAAAAAAAAAAACCAACAAACTAACCAACCAACAAAAAAAACCAAAATACCCCCCCCCCCCAAAATAAACTTAAAGTGTAAATGTCAGTGAGAGGGTAGTGATTAAAAATCCTTGTTTTTCCCTGAAAGCTTCATCTTGCCAGCAGGAGGAGTCCTGTGATTATATTGCTGGCAGCTTGGACTCAGAGTCACCAGGAGGGCAAGTGGCTGGGGTGGAAATAAAAGGAAGGCAAAAGTTTTTTCTTTGGCTCTCCCAAGATAAAATGCAGATAGTCCTCCACGAAGAGGAGTGAAGTAATTTCATGCAGAATCGCGAGTTTGGGGAAAGAGTAATTTTTTCTGCTTCACAAGGGCATTCCACCAGGATTGTGAGTGGATGAAATGGCAGTGAAACCTCTGGCTGTTGGTATTTAAAAAGAACTACTTTTAATGTGGATTTTTTTTCCCTCCAAAATCTTTACAATCACCCATTATAAGTGGATAGCAGCTTGAAAGAGATGATTAATGGCATAATCTCATTATGTTTTAAAAAATGCTTATTAACAAAATCTGCAGGACTAAAGGCAGTGCACAGTGCCTTATTCCTTGCCAGTGTGCAGAGACACTGGGAACAGATTTAATTTCCCTGGTGACTTCTGATCTTGGCTGTTCTGTGAAGGGGTGAAATTTTTATCTTGCAGACTCTTCTCCCAGTGTGTCAGGGTGGCCTTCAAATTGTCATTTCCTTTCCAAAGCCTTTGTCCAAAAAGCAAGAACTTGGACCTAAAATCAAGGACTGGTGTTGGATCCTCAGGTTTGTGTATTGAGCTACAGACACTTGGGTATTAAAAAATATATTTATATGTTTGAGGGAGATTGACCAAATACCCAGAAGGTCAAATGAAGAAGCTTGGAAGAGTAACTTAAAGGCATCATGCTAAAAACATATCCATCCTTTCCAAATATATATAAATCAAGAAGTTTTGCTTACCTCTGGGAAAAGACTGGCTGCAGTACAGTGCCCAGTGCTCACCAGGCTTCATGTGGCATGAGAGAGAATTTAATTACAGCATCAGAATATTACAAGAAGAAGTTGTTTTCATTCTGTCCAGGTAAAACCCTTCCAGTGTTTGATCTCACACTTGGACGAGAAAAAAAACCCAAATTTCAATTTTTTTAATTAAAGAAATAAATCCTTAATTCTTCTGGGTAATACAATGTAAACAGCCTTGAGCACACCCAAGTCCAGCCAAGTTTCTAGGCAGTGACAATGTCTTGACTTATCAGGGAATGAGTGTTAAGTTTTCTCCCCAGAAATGTGTGACTTCTCATGTGAAAACTGGGAATTACTTCTGGCACAGTTGCAGCCTCTGGTATGTTATTGGTTTGTTCCAAGGAAAACATCCTCTGGTAGGAATTATTTCATTCAACTCTGACAAGGTTTGCTGCTTGGAATTCATCAAAGCACTGTTAAACAAAACTGAATTGTTTTTGCTATTTCAGATTGCTTAGGAGAAGGGAAGAAGGTCCTGTGTAATTTTGTTCTTCATGTGGATTGTTTGTTCATCTGGACTGCAGGGAATGCTTCTCTTACCATCAGTTTTCTCTATGCTTAAAGCCAGCTACAAGATAGAGCAGAAACAGACCAAGATGCCAAAAGAAAAAAAAAAAAAAAGGCAATTATGGCAAAATTCCACTCACAGGACAGGCTGAAAATGTTAATGATAGAATCCTGCAAAGGATAGATTCTGGACTCCTGTTTAAATTTTCCAAAAAAGACCAATGACCAGTTTGAGCAGATGTTAGAAGTTGGAGGTGATTAAATGTAATGAATATGTATCCAAATAATGTACATAACTCATTTCTGTCATTTAGCAGCCTGAGAGAAAGGAGCGTGTGTTTATGCCAGGTAAAATCTGGACTAGTTTTTAACTGTAAGAACTAAAGCATCAGGGATTCTGGAAGTGAGGAATTCACAGAAAATAATCAAATTTGTAATTATTTAATTGTCCCAGAAAGTAGCTGGCTTGATAGAATTAGAGCACTCCATCTGAAAGGGCTTAACCCACACATTTCCAAGTATCAACCACGTGGGCTGAATTCCAAGAAATTCAGAAGATCCTGAGAAGAGACCTGAGCCAGCAGAGCTGGAATGAGAAGGATTTTTTTCAGAAAACATCTTTCTTTGGCTATTCTGTGGGGGTCTGTGCCAGCACATGCCCAGCTTGCAGTGAGCCTCAGCTATGTCTGGCTGGGCTCACGCACACCAGTGACTTGCACACCAAACTGGGACACAGATCCTTAACACCAGTGTGCAGAGAACTGACCTTTGCCTAGGGATTTGACAAAAGGATGGTTAAAAATGGTTTGTTCCTACAAGCTCAGTGCCTTTTTGTGACACTAGTTCTGCAGTTGTCAGCTGGATCAATGCTTTGCAAGATGCACCCTTCGAGCTTTCAATTGCAGAGCAATCTCATGTTTCTCCAGACAGTCTGAAGCTTATTTTGTAATTCTGTTGGCTGTTAAATTGTAATAGACTCAAAATACAATTGCTGCTTTTGTATTGAGTTAGGAGGTTTGTTTTATTTTATTTTATTTTTTTTAAAAGGATGTGAAGAACAAGGCTTTACAAAACTTTGAATTTCTGAAAGAAAATCTGATTTTTCAGATCCGGTGAGACCTGTATGAATTCTGACACAAGTGGTTTGCTTCTCTGTGTAGGTAATTAGTGATGTGAGAAGGAATTGATTTCAACCTTTGCCCTTCTCCTGTGTTGCACCAGGACTCTTGCTATGGTCTGGAACAGCTTTGTTTAGGACTGGATTCCCTCAGGGACCACTCATCTTCTGTTGCTCAGCTTGGATCTTTCTTTTCTTGCCTGCTGGATATCAACACTTGCCTTAAGGAGCTGCCTGGGTTGGCCTTGAGGTCTCCTGAACTTCCTTGGTAAATCCCCTGGTTTCTTAAAGGGCTTTAGAACTAGGAGGGTGCAGTAGTAGAGCCCAGCAGGACACAGCATGAAGAAAAATCTTGGTAGGCACAGGCAAGAGCTGGAATATAAATGTTAGAGAGGTGACAGGAGGGAGATGCTGCAGGGAGATGCAGGGAGAAAAGGCTCCATGCAAGTCAGCAGTTGGGCTTGTGGCTTCCCTCTTAATGTGCATCTTCCCTCCACAGAAAAGGGTGGAGGGAGAAAGAAACAGAAGGAAGCTTCCCTCTTAATGTGCATCTTCCCTCCACAGAAAAGGGTGGAGGGAGAAAGAAACAGAAGGAAGCTTCCCTCTTAATGTGCATCTTCCCTCCACAGAAAAGGGTGGAGGGAGAAAGAAACAGAAGGAAGCTTCCCTCTTAATCATCTTTAAAGCATCTTTCTGCCCCTGTGCTCAGCCCTGGGGAGGCCACACCTCGAGTCCTGTGTCCAGTTCTGGGCCCCTCAGCTCAGGAAGGAGATTGAGGTGCTGGAGCAGGTCCAGAGAAGAGCAAGGAGGCTGGGAAGGGATCCAGCACAAGTGCTGTGAGGAAGGGCTGAGGGAGCTGGGGGTGTTGAGGCTGGAGAAGAGGAGGCTCAGGGGAGACCTCATCACTCTCTCCAACTCCCTGAAAGGAGGTTGGAGCCAGGGGGGGGTTGGGCTCTTTTCCCAGGCAACTCTCAGCAAGACAAGAGGGCACAAGAGGTCTCAAGTTGTGCCAGGGGAGGTTTAGGTTGGACATGAGAAAGAATTTCTTTCTGGAGAGGGTGATCAGACACTGGAATGGGCTGCCCAGGGAAGGGGTGGATTCTCCATCCCTGGAGATATTTCAAAAGAGCCTGGATGTGGCACTCAGTGCCATGGGCTGGGAACCACGGGGGGAGTGGAGCAAGGGTTGGACTTGATGAGCTCTGAGGTCCCTTCCAACCCAGCCAATTCTATGATTCTATCCAAAGCAAAGGGTGGAGGGAGAAGGAAACAGACTGGCATGCAGCAGCCATGGAAAATACATATGAAAGGAAAAGCCTGAGGAAACTGACCTCCTAACTACAGTTGTTTTTTCTCTATAATTGCTTTTTTCTGTCTCTGTCTTCTCTTGCAGGGAAGGATGTGTGGTGTTTCTGTCAATGCAGCCCTAAGAAGCACAACCTCGGGTGATGCATTTTTCTTTCTACTGCTACATGGAGTGGTGTCAATCCAAAGCACCTTCTCTTACTGGGCTTTGGCTGTCCCTTGGGGCTTTTCTCCTGCACTGCCTGAAACCCTCAGATGCCAGAGGTCGTGTTCCTGTGTGTCTTCAGGTGACCCAAAGCCAAGAGCCAGGTGGCTCTGCAGCAGTGACTGGAAAGGAGCTGTGTGTTCTGGCAAAGTGGGCAGCAAGCAAGCAGAGACATTTCACTGAGTTGCTCTTTGGTTTGATAAAAAGTACCTCCTGCTTGTAGCTAATGAGTATTAACTCAGTAAAGCACTGAGGAACTCATCACCCACATCTATTGTTTGAATCCTGGGTTGGTGCCATGCTGTATGTTCTTACCTTTGTTGCTGGAATTACAGTACAGTAATTAAGGGCATACAATCCTCAAAAAAAAAAAAAAAAAATTGACCTCCAACTTGGAGTTCATTAGAAAAGTGAATCAAAACTGAACAGATTGAATTACCATGAGGAATTACTCTTACGTTTAGCTGGCATGGTTGCATTTAATCAGACAGACTTTGTTTAGAGCAAGCAGGAGGAGGAGGATGCAGCAGCCCAGCCTTGCACAACTGACTGATTGCTCCATCATAATGGAGATAGTGCTGTGAAGATGAAATTAGCTGAAAAATACCATTTTGTTAACAGAGTAGTAAAAATAGAATCACTTTTAAAATTAATTTCAGTTTTAGGCTTTTGCATCTAGCAATTTAGTGGTGGAGGCTCCAAAACTTGTGGCTGTTTTTTTTGATCCAGGACATAAAGGGACCCAAATTTCACATTGCACAAGTGCTCAGCAGAGTTTGCTTCAGCATCTTCTGTTGAGTGTGAGGTGTTGGAGGTGTGAAAGAACAAGTTTTAAATGACTGCCAGGGGCTGGGAAAGTGCCACAGGCACTGCTGTGTGCGTGTAAGTGCCTAAAGAAAGAAAATATTTTAATGGGTAGAGCTGAACTCGGCTTTTGTCAAGTGCTTTGGTAGCTTTTTGTAGTTGGAATGCTTGATTTGTTATTGCTAATATTGGAGTCTTCCTCCACAGAGGGAAACTATACAGTGGGTGAAGGGCAAAGGAGCTGAAATTGGTGGAAGAAGCTGAAAGATTCTTTAATGCCTGCCTATGTGAGAAGAAAACAATTCTTCTAGTAAACACACCATGCCCCTTTGATTATTATTTTTAATCCTGAAAAAAAAAAATAAAAAAAAAATAGTGAGCTCCAAACACAACTCAGAGCAAGCATCCAAACCCTTAGGGAGGATGACTTCCCAGTCCCATCCCGGGGCTGTGTGACCAGGATTAAAAGCCCCCCCTATAAAGCCCCTCGGGAATCAATCCCTGCAACGCTTTTTCCCCACAAACTCGCTGGTTTTGGCTCCTCCTCGGAGGGACCAGCGCTGGTTGCTGCAGGACAGGTGGCAGATGCACGGCGGGGCTGCTGCCTCCCCGGGGAGCAGCCGAGGAGCAGAGCCCGGGGCTCCCATCGCACCCACCCCGGGGTGGGCGCTGCCCTCGGCTTCTCCCGCACCCTCTGAAAGGTGCCGGGGGAGGAGGGGGAAAGCGCTGCCCGAGGCGGGGCCGGGCGGGGCGGAGGGCGGGCGGGTGACGGACGCATTTCTTGCGGGGCCGCCGCTTTGTCTGAGGGGGAAAGTTTGGCGGCGGGGTGGAGGTCGAAGCGCTGCCCCGGCACCTGCTGAGGGGAAGGGGGGTGGCGGCGGCGGCAGCAGGGGCCACCTCCTTCTCCCTTTCTTCGCCTCCCGTCTCTCCCTGCTCCTTCCCCTGCAGCCGGCGGAGGCGGAGGGGCAGCGCGGCGGGGCCATGGGCGCCTGGGCAGTGCTGTGCTGCCTCCTCAGCGCGGCGCTGGGCGCTGCCGCCTCAGGTGAGTCGTCCCGCGGGAGGTCGGTGCCCTGAGGAGAAGCCAGTGGGGTACCCTGAGGTGAAGCCGGTTAGGTACCCTGAGCTGAAGCGGAGCTCCTCCGCTGAGGAGAAGTCCCCTTCTCCCGGGGGATTTGCGGGTATCTTTCCCTCCCTTCTCCTCGGCCGGGGCAGGGGTCCGCCTTCCCGCCTCCCGCCATCCTTCCCCCTCCTCCCCCCCCCCGCCATTTTGGCGGTCTCCTCACAGGCGGGGCGAGGGGCACCCGGGTCGAAGCCGTTGCTGCCCACCTCCTCCCGGCTCTTCCCTCTAGCTGGGGGGGATTTTTGGGGTGCTCGTAAGCGGCTGAGGACCGGCGGGTGGATGGAGGAGCGAGTCCCGCTTCCAGCATTCGGGGCGGGGAGAAGGGCGGGAGAGTGGTCCGGGGGGTGCTGGGGGCTGCGGGGCTTTACCTCATGCTCGGCACCGTCTCCTGAGGGCGGGAAGGCGAATAGGCAGGGCAGGACAGCAGGAAACCTCCTTGCAGAGCACAGAATGGGGTTACCCGAACGGGCTTTTCAAGGTTTTAGTTGTCCAAAGCCACAGAAACCACCCCGGTGCCGGTGTGTGAGGTGAGGGGAACCGGGTCAGTCAGCGGCAGAGCCGCCCCGCAGCCTGTCCCGCACACACTCCACGGGTGTTCGTGGTGGCGGTGAGGGCTCAGCCGCTCGCCCAGAGGTCTGGGGGAAAAGCTGTGTGGTGTGACTGCGTTCTGGGGCTCTGGAGAGTCGGTAGAAGTGACCGACGTTCTCTTGGTGTGGGAGGTGAAGGCTGAGGTGAGGTTGGTATGTGGGGATGGTGCTGCAAGAGGGCTCCAGCAGTGCCTTAGCAGGCATCGAGCGTTGCTTTTTTCGGTCATTAAAAAAGAAATGGCAAACTTGTGCTAAAATCCAATCTTACGATGCTGTCAGACTATAAAGTTACTGTTGTTTTAAGTTTGGGAGCGCAGGATGGTTGTCTTTGAGCTTCTAGGTCGTTCTCTAGCTTTTCCTTTGACAATTCAACTCTAAATTGTTGGTTTCTGAAGTGGCAGACTCCTCGAATCCCACTCCCACCATAACACTGCAATTCCCATCTGGTACAGTGAATAGCAGTAGTTAAAATAGCTATATATGCATAAGATACATGAACTGGGATATAAACTAGTAGGGCAATACTTTGAGAGACTTTTTTTTTAAAAAAACAACCCCAGAAAACTAGAAAACTACCCTACCAACCACCTGCATCCAAGATGCCCAAAACAGGAATACCAAGGAAGAAAATTTGAGGATTTCTTTCCAAGCTTCCCCAGGCAAATATGGATATTTGAGGAAACCCTTCTGAGGTGAGCTTTGCAAACAGCCATTGATCCCACTGCTGACTTGGAGCTGCAAGGGTGCAATAACAAAGAGTGATGTTGCTCAATATGCCTCGGGTTTGCTCACAACAGGGAATAAAAAAAAAAAATAATGAAAAAGTATTTGTAATTAAGGATTTTCTAAGCCTATGGAGATGGGTTACACCCTAGTACCCGCCTTGGTAACTTGAGGAGTGAACTATGACAAAGTAGGAAATTTTTGTTGCTGTTGATAGCTTTCCCCCATCTCTCTCAACTTTCAGATCCTTGGTGGAGACTCATAACATATTTCACATTTTAAGGGGGTGTCAAAACACTTTTACTTCTTACATGAGGTACTTCAGGAAACTATAGCTGCTAGTGGGCAAAAAGGAAAGAGCAGCTAGTCCTGTTTTAGGAGTAGAGCAGTCATGTTCTGCTGATCTTAACTACCTGATATTAAGTATTTTTTTTTCCACATGCCTTCCAACTGCATGTGACCTGGTGTTTTGCACTGAGTTTTGAGGTGCAGTTGGATGAGCAACCTTGAAATCATCCTCTTGTGCCAAGAGCCTGGTGGAGGAGGGAGAGAGAGGTGGGGGTGGGTGAACAGGAAGGTAATTACTACTTGAAAATCAATGCAGTAACATGAAGTCAAATGTTTGCTTGTGGTTTTGTTGTTTTTTTTTTTAATTTTTATTCTGTCAGCACAAATTGCAGAAAGTCAAGTAGATAAATGAACAGGTGATTGCTGAGAGTTGAAGTTGCATTCGAGTAACTTGGCACCACCATGAACGTGCACATGAGAGTGAAACCTGGTGTTTCAGCATGTTAGTCCTCTTCGGGGCTGTGCCTGTGAGGGGTAGGGCTTGATTTGTTTACTGTCAATAAGTGTAGAAAGGTATCTGCTGAGTTTGAAACACCATTGGGCTCCTGTGGCTCATCTTCTAGGGCAACAGAAAATAATTCCTGATGGTGCCTCTGCAGCCTCTTGCAGCTGAGGTGAAACTGACTTGGAGGAGGAGCTTTTGATTCGAACCAGTGTGGCTCCAAGGTCTTCTGTACACATTTGTCTAATCTGCATTTTATGGGAAATGCCACTCTTCGAGGAAATTCTTAGTTCTCTGGGTGGTCCCTTGAGGCAGCTTTTCTTGCTTTCCCTTTTCATCTTTTGAGTTTCTTGGGCTGCTTTTGATTTTGCATTCCTGTCACATTTTCAGTAGACAGATATGTGGAGTTGTTTGAGAATGTCTGTTCCCCAGAAAAATCAATGAGGGAACTGTCATTCAACTTATTCAGTTTTATTTTCTAACTTCTTATTTGACTTACTGAAGTAGAATATATAAAGGATGCTTGAATGGGTGTGTATATCACTTGCTTGGAGAACCTTCCTCTCAGCTGGCAGTGAGGTGAGGTCTCAGGAGACTGAAGCACCAGTCCAGTGGGCCTGTCCTTGGGTGAAATGTGAGCCTTTGCCCATGGAGGAGTGATTTAGGAGCCAGTGTTCACACCAGATCTTCTTGCCCTGATTGCATTTTTATGTGTGTATTCCTGTGCTTATTTGTTTCTCTTTTAAAAGGCAGAAGGATTTATAGGAGCACAGAGAGGAGGTGGCTCTTTAGCATGCAATTTAAATGCTGTGTAACCTTGCATTTTTAAGGGCCATATTTTGCCTGCGTATAGCTGTGCCTCCCCTTTATTTCAGTGAGAGCTCAGGCAGTTATTCAAGGTTGAAATACAAATATGAGCTTTATCTTATGTGTGTATTGTAAGAAATCCCAAGTTATACGTGTATATTGAGAGAAATCCCATCTTATCAGGGGCTGCCTTTATCACAGTGGAGGGAGAGAACAAATTCCCTTTGCAGAAGTGGCACCAAATACCTGAATTTGTCACCCATCTGAGAGAGTGTGAGGTGATTGTGTGAACAGGCTATGACCCCAGCCCTGCTCAAAAGTGGGTGATTACTGGTGACAGTGCAGTCAGGACCTTGGGAGCTTTGTGTCCACCTCTGTTTTACTGCCTCGCATTTTCCTGCTTTCTTTGATTTCTGTGTCCTTGACTTCTGTCTGAGAAAGATCAGGCAACTTCTTGCAATTCCAATGCTGTGGTGCTTCATCAGTGGTCTGGCAAGGTGCTGCAGAACATGCTAACACCTTCTTGGAGATCAACGGGTGTTATTTTGGCAAATTTCCCCTTTTGTTCTCTGCCTTGTTCGTGCCACCCTTCAAGTTCTTGAGCCCATTGTGGCCAGAGGCCCTGACACTGCAGGCTGAATCTTGCCCTGCTCCACCAAAACCACATTTATTTTGTTGTTGGCAAGTGCATGGCCAGAGGTGGCTGCTCAGAGCTGCACATGCTGCTGTGCAGCAGGTTCACTGGGGAGCATGCTGGTGTTCCTGCCTTCTAATATTTTCTTTTTTGTTTTTTTTTTTTGTCCCACAGGTGCCTGTGTCTACCAAGGCTTGTCGTTTGAGGTAGGTAAGCTTGAAAGTGCTGCAGTGAAGTGGTGAAGTGTTTGAGAAGATGCTGTTGAACTTGACTCTAGGTCCTGGGGAGGCTGATTGAGCAGCAGGTCACAGAACTTTGAGCCCTCAGAAATATTGCCCTCAGAGAGGTTAGAAATCCTCTCTGGGCCTTTGATCCAACCTCTTGCCTTCTCAGCACAGCTCTACCTGCTTCTAAGTAGGGCTCCTTCATCCAGTGGGAGAAAAGATGGGAGAGATTTCAAGGTTCTTGGAAGCCATGTGAATGACAAGCATGCCATCCTCTGCAGCATAGAGGTTATGCTTTGTAAAATGTCAGTGTTAACACCAGGGTATGCTCTGTGGGATTTTCCCTGAATTAATGAAGGATTAATGACAATAATTTAATACCTTTTCCCCTCAGCTGATCATGGTGAGTACTAGGTACCCTGACTCTTTATAAACCCAAACTGTTTGCTCTTACAGTCTTCCCATTTTCATGTACATAACCCATAATAATGTTGTGCAAGAATCATAGTTGTTAACAATTTATAAACGGTGTTTTGCTGTGTAACACTTGTCTACCTTGCTTCAGTATGCTGGGCTAAAGGGAAAAGGCAGAGCAGCTTCACATTTCTGGCTCATTTCTGTACTTCTGTCCTCCAAACCCATGTCAGGCTTGCTCAGGGATTTGTTGCTGTAGGTTGGGAGGCAGCATGCAGCAGCTGTTGGGGACAGCCTGGCTTTTTATTTCCTTTGGTGTGTGTGGCACCTGACTGCTGGGTGTCTTGGAAATAGCTGCTGGCAGGTGGTTCCTTTGGCCTTCCAGCATGGGCTTGGAAGTTTTTCTTCCTTGGGAAGGGAAGTTGCTGAAGGTGAATGTTTTTAGTGCGTGGCTTGGGAGGAAGCTGATGTGGGCCAAATGTGTTTGCACTGTGGAGCATCAGTGTATGAGCAGCAGGAGGAAAGTTTGTCTGAATTCCAAACTTGAGTGCACTTGCAAACTTGAGTATGGCAGGCCACTTCTTGCCAAGCATTGCAGCTCAGTAAGGGCAGTAGCAGAGCTGTGGGGGTAAGGTTTATCCATCAGTCACAATTATTTTTTTTTGCTCTTTCACTACTGCTGTGTGTTTGCAATGATAGTGTGAGTCTCAGTAAGAGCTTGCTGTAGCATTTGTACATGAGGGCTGTGGGATATTCTAGGCCAGATGCTTCTTGTGTAAAGAACTTGCTCCCAGTATCCTTGATTTTCTCTGTGTTTGTAAGATTGTTGTTTTTTTATTAATAAACATCTTTTGTAACCCTAGCAGTTTTCGTTAGCTGTGCAAGAGCTTTTACTGCTCTGCAGTAAAACTTGGAACAAGCAAAAAACTGTCATGGGTATACAGCTGGCATGTATAATCAAATAAAACTTGACCTCCTCAAGCTTGTCATTCCTGCAACAACAACCTATCCTGTCTCTTGCTCATTTTCATGTCTGAAGATGTGCTTGCTTTCCTCCCTGAATGATGCTGGCTGTAGGAGCAGGCCTTGCTTGCTTTTTTGTGAGTCTTTTTAAGTATTTCTTCCATTTTGTATGCACTAATGTAATAATTTGTGGTTACTCTCTGGGATTAATCATGGGTTAATCTGAGTTTTAGCAGTCTGGGGCCCTGCTATGAGAAAGCATGGATGGATGCAGAATTGGGCTGTGTTGTTTCCAGCATTGGGTGTTACTGTACCCCAGTGGTGGCCAGAGGGGGTAGTGAATCAGGCTGGGAGAGGAGAGCTTTGTGGTTTCAGCACGTGGATATGAATTTGGAAAGCTTCAGGTGAAGGCAGGGTGTTCAGTGAAGAAATCCCAGTGACAGGCCAAACACTCAGGATGTCATCTCTATAGAATCTCTTCTGGAGGAGGAATGTGCCTCCTGGGTGTGTTTGCTTACAAATAATTTACCTGCTGAAAAGAAAGCTTTTCTGAATGACAAGAAGGCATCAGGCCAGGCACTGCACCCTCACCTGGAGTG
This sequence comes from Heliangelus exortis, assembly GCF_036169615.1. NCBI lineage: Eukaryota > Metazoa > Chordata > Aves > Apodiformes > Trochilidae > Heliangelus > Heliangelus exortis. Next base: position 42,155,378 of record NC_092425.1, on the reverse strand, counting down.
GCAGCAGCACCCTGTGCCTGTGGCACTAACAGAGCTGTTGACAGCCTCCCAGAGAAGCCCCTAGAAACTCTTGTTTGTGTTTTAAACTCTGGTTAGAAACAGGTTTTCCAGTCAGCTTTCCTTGTTCAGGGTTTTTCTCCATTTTTCACGTGTGTGTAGTTGTGTGTGAGTTACTGGGTTCTTGCAAGTCTTGTATGTATGTTGCTGTATGGCACTTGGATGCTTTGCTCCTTTCTGCTGCAAACCTGAGCTGTGAAGTCACTTGAGAAATCCGTGGTGCATAAATCAAACATTCGAGTGTAGGGAATGCAAGCACTGCAGAGCTGCTGGAATTGTTAACTCTGCAGAACTTCTGCATCTTGCTTGACTGACTTTGCTGCTGGGCTGTCAGGGGGCAGCTCGTGTTCCTGGGTTTCCTCTGAGGGCAAACACCGTCTCTGATTTCCAGCTGTGTGCTGAGGGGGTTTCTGTTCCTCCCTTTGGCTTCACTTTTGAGGGAGTGTTCAGCTCCACACAACCAGTGCTGCCTTTGCTTAGCAGAGAAGAAAATGCTCATGACTTTTTCTTAGCTGGAGGGCAGTGGAGGTGGGGATGAGGAGACATTCATACCACAGTGAGAGCAAAGCTGTGTGTGTGTGTGTGTGTGGGAGGTACTGCTCCAGTCCATGTCTGCATCTTTCTGACAGCTGGCTTGTGCCAGGGGGAGTGTTCAGCTGGAGAGGGGAAGCCAGCAGGCTGTGGATTAAAGTGGGAGCTGGTTTAGGTGGAAAGTGGGACTTGATAAATGACACTTCATCTCTGGTAGACACTAGAGTAAGGAATCATAGAATCATAGAATGGGCTGGGTTGGAAGGGACCTCAGAGATCATCAAGTCCAACTCTTGATCCACTCCCACTGCAGTTCCCAGCCCATGGCACTGAGTGCCACATCCAGGCTCTTTTGAAATATCTCCAGGGATGGAGATATTAGGAAGGACAAGTCCAGCTGAGCAGTTTCCAGTGAATTTTTAATTTTGTTTGTGTTAAAACATGGACACTTGTCCCTTGGCACAACTGTGGGAATGCATGGAAGGATGAATTTCTGGAGTAGCAGATTCCTCTGGAATTTTCATAGAATCATAGAAAGTTAGTTCATGAGACACATATGGAATTCTTTTAGCAGTAAAAAGTACCAAACAAGCCAAGCAGCTTTTCTTGAAAGGAGATGGTTTTAATCTTGGAGTCTGAATGAAAATCATGAACAGAATAAACAGCCCAAATTTATTCCACAGTAAATGGTACTGTACTGGTGCTGCTACCAAAAATTGTGCATCCCTTTTTCCTTTTGAAACTGCCTGAAAAAGGATGTGGGTTTATGGAAATGCCTAGCTGACTTGAACATCTTAAGAAGAGACTTTGGGGTTAGCAGTCAGTCAAGAGAGCAACATGCCTTTTCCAGAAAAGCAAAAAAAAGAATTGTTGTAGCACTTCAGGTCAGCTTTTCATGTTTAATTCTGCTCTGCAGTCAGGCATGGTAGAGATCACAAAATAATAATAGTAATGTTGATAGATACTGCATAAGTACAGCTTCCATCAGCTCTGTTATAAATCAGCTCAACTTAATCTATGCATGAACTGCAAGTTTTATAAACTCTTGCAAGGAGCTGGAACAAGCAGCAAAAGATAAGGAGATAAAATGCTGGAGGCTTGGAGCTGTGTTAGGCTGGAGGTAACTGCTTGCTCAGCTTCAGAGTTGTTGGATAATTACGTTGTTTGAATAATTACGTTGGGCTTTTTGAGCTCATCTCGGTTGTAAGTGTAATCAGAGTGGGGAAACCAAGTGCTAGTTTCAAGGTCTGTGAATAAAAAAGAGCATGAAAATGTTGATGCTAAAAGTTTAAAGTTTGAGGTAATAAAGCAGTTTGAAGGTGACTGACTCCATGTAACACAATCTTGTTCAATAACAAAGTATCCCTTTAAATCTTCTGATAAGCTTGATCATTTTATGCTTTTTAAATGAGATTTCTCTTTCCATCTGTAGTTTGTGCAGAGTCAGAAATGCAAGGGGAAGTATAATAAATAGAAAATCTTTTGTTTTTTTCATGTGGTTTTGTTTTTTTTTCAAAAATCTTAAATCTCCCACTCCAGCTACCTCCCTTCTCCCTTCTATTCTGACTTTAGTGACTTCAAAACAAGTGTAAGCAAGTGCAGAGTACTGGTTAGAGAGTGTTTCAGATCACCAATGGAGAATGAGCTTCATTTTAAGTTCTTCAGAAGGTTAAGAAGTCACTGCTAAAAATGAGAATTGACTTGAAGTTGCTTGCTAACTTTTACAGTGGTTTACAAACAGTTACAAAGTGTTGGTTTAGTTTTGCTGTTCAAACCATGTGATTTAAATGTCACTACTTAGCCTGGGGGTACATCCTCATCTCCACATAACAATAAATTTCTGTTTATCACCTGCATCTAACAATTGGCAGCTTTATTCTCTCCAGCAGCATGAAGCTGCCTTCTGTATAATGCTCAAATGAAATTTTACTGAGCACTGGGATATTATCCAGTTTGCAGTAGGGGGTTCCTCTTGGAGCAGCTGGAACAGCCCCCAGCTTCTGTTTTGCTCTTCTGCCATCTCCCCCATTGAGGTGAGGAGTGGGGAGGTGAGGAGTTCCCTGTGTCAGAGGCTTGGAGGATTGAGGTTGCTTTTTCCTGCTGTTGCAGGGTGGATGTGTTATTGTAGACATAGGTTAACTGATATCCTATATCTGAAGATTTTATTTATTGAAACAGATAGGAATAGATGCAGTGACTCTGCCAGGACTTCAAAGGATAGTTATGGAAAGACTTGAGCCCATTTGGTGCAGCAGGGTCCTGAGTCTGCAGTGCTTTTTTGTGGTCTTTTAAGCCTGATTAGAGCAAGTGCATAACACTGAGTAATTGTTTTATGTGATGTGTAAGGCTTAATATCCCACTTAGCCTTGTGGAAGTGTGAGGTGATGGAACACAGAGCTCTCAATTCACATGAATGGTATGCAGCTCTGATTTATTAATATAATAATGAGATGCTTCTTCTGTAGTAAAACCCTCCTGTGTGTGGGTTTCAGAAAGCTGAGATCAAGTTAAGGTCAAAAATAAAAGCAAAAGTGTTTTTTTTTGAATAAAGCACCTGCTGCATGTGTATTCCTTGTGTTCCTTGAAAATAACAGCATGATCTAGAGGTAGGGGGCATGCATTGTTTTTCCTGGTACCATGTAAAAGAAGCTTGGATGTAAGATGAAGACAACTCTCCTGATCTCCTGAGGTGGCAGAGAATTCTGGTCTCTTAATCTCTTACTTTAGTTTTTTTTTTGTGGACTGAGGCACATATTTTAATATGTACTAATTCTTTTATATGTGAGTGGTTCTCATCCAGAAGATTTCCAAACTATTTTTTGGGCTGAGAGAATAAACTCTCATTTCATAAGGAAACACAAAGCTGTCAGCACAGCTGAAAGTTGGCATGTTCCAGAAATATCACATTAATTTGGTTTTGTAGCAACTTGAAACTCATTCTGAATACCAAATAACACATAGTGAAAACTTTAGAATTCACTTATCTCAGTTGTAAATCTCAGTGCAGGGGGTTTGACACAGTACATACAATCACAGTCAGTACATGAGTGATTTTCTTTTTTTTTTCCTAGCCCCTTTTTCACTTTTATCTCTGAAGAGAAGTGCTGTGGAGCTCTGTCATCCTTACCCAACTATCAGCTCTATTAATAATCATCTGTCATGAGAAAGAGCTGTGAGTTGGGCATTTAAATCTCTTTAAAAACCCAGAAGGATCTTTTTAAACTCTACCCCTGCCCTGCTGTAAAGGAGGGGTGAATTACACTAGTTGGAAAACTATGGCCTGGAGCCAGAGCCCTTTGGCTGTTGCCAAAGGGAGTGCTGGGAGGGTTCACACAGGAGAAATGAACTGTGGCTTTGCCTCTGAAAGGGTGAATTCTGCTGCTCTTCCTTGCTACATCTGTTTCTCACTGCAGGAAGCAGCAACTCCTCCGGGTGTCAGCTGAAGGGGTGCTCAGAATGTGGAGGGCAGGTTGGTACAACAGACTTGATTCAGCAGCTGGCTGTCCCCTGCCCTGCAATGACACGGGAGGAGCTAAACACAAGGCAGAGGGCAGAGGGGGGGCTGGTTTTGTCTCTGGGTCCAAGCACTTTTCTCCTGCAGCTTGGACCTGTTTGTCATTGGTCTGTCTGCAGCAGCACCTTTCAGTTGCCTCTGTGCTTGGAGGTGGGCAGGAATTTGGGTGCCCACAGCCCCTGCACCTTCAGGGCACCCTCCTGCTTCCCCCAGGTGCTGTTCTGTGTGAGTGACCCTGTCCTTTCTCATGAATTATCTGAGCTGGGGTGAGGCAGAGTTCTGAACACCAAGCACTGCACCTTAGCATTTAACCTGAAGCACAAAGCTGGTATCTTTGCTTACCCTGAGATGATTTATCTGCAGTGCTTACCTGAGATAGGTGTTTCACAGCTCTCTCCCCAGTGGGCTGCAACTACACTGAATTTCTTAACCATTTCAACTCTTCTGTGTGTATGCATGTGTGTCTTTTTTTTCTTATGCACTGGCTGGTCAGAAATTGTTCTCTTTCCCACTGTGTAAGTGGGATTCATGGATTCTAGCAGTCCAGGGCCCAGTGATGAAGTCACAGTCCTCCTCAGCTGTCTCTACATGTTTAAGAGCAGCCTTTTGGCCCTGGGTTCCAACCTGTGGGGTGCTGCTTCTAAACATTCAGGCACGTGTGATGTCTGTGGCTAAAACAGCTGTTTGAAACAACTCATCTTTACTCTAGGTTGCACAAAAGAAACCTGGGCAAATTAATAACTTTTTCAGTTCTGTGGGTTGGGGGGTTTCTGAGCTTTACTTGGAGATTCCGGGCTGTCCTCAGTGACTTTGTGTTATTTTTCCTTGAAGGTGTGAGTGTCTGCTGGGTGAGATTCTACTTTCAGGGCTCTTCCCTCTCCATCCTGTGTCCTGGCTGGTGAGAGACTTTAATCTTGGCTGTGTTGTGGGAGGTGAACTGGCATCAGCCTGATTTGGAAGGTCAGGATCTTTACAAGAGCTGCCCTGTTCCACATTTTCCATCTCAGTGATCTTCCTGGATGGTAGCTGTTCATCTGAAAACACTGACTTAAGTAGATGGTTAACATTTAATAATGCAGTTCTAGGAGCTCTATGCCAGAGCCTTGGCAGGGAATGTTGGATTTCTCATGGATTCATTCACCAGCACAACAATTTAACAATTACCCAGCATTTATGAATTTCACACTCACTGTGAGATGACTCGAGAAAGATGGAATCTTTCCAGATGTATTTGAAGAGTCTTGTTTAGGAAATAATTCCATGTAGTTTGTCATTTACCTTTCCTTTTTGAATTCCCAGCATGAAAACTTCCTTTTTTTTCCTTTGCTAGGTTACTAGTGCAGGTTGTGCTTCCTCATTCCTTCCCTCTCCTCAACCCTATCAAAACCTTGACCAGGTTTCCTGTTCCCATTTTCTCTTTAGAGTTGGGATTGCCATATCCAGTTAATTGGTAAGAGAAGTTACAGAAATCAGGCTTGGCCAATGGAAGAAGCCTCTAATGCATTAAAAGTGGGGACCTGTGGACAGGGCAGAATAATGTAGCAAGAGAAAGGTGACAGCTCACATCACCTGGGGACTGGCTTCACATGTTGTTTCTCACTGGACCTTGCACTGAAAACTTCCCTGTTCTGCCACAAGCAGAAGAGGTGAGAGGATGTTTGGGCTGGTAGCCATAGCCTGCTTTTCCAGAAGGGATTTCACTGTTATCTTGCAGCCTACAAGAAAGTTGGGGGAGGGCTTTGAAATGGGTGTGTAGTGAGAGGATGAGGGGCACTGGTTTCAAACCTGAAGAGGGGAGATTTAGGTTGGACATTAGGAAGAAATTCTTTAATTTGAGGGTGGAAAGACCCTGGAACAGATTGCCCAAGGAAGCTGTGGCTGCCCCATCCCTGGCAGTGTCCAAGTCCAGGTTGGATGGGGCTTGGAGCAACCTGGGCTGGTGGGAGGTGTCCCTGCCCATGCAGGGGGTTGGGACTGGATGAGTTTTAAGGTCCCTTCCAACCCAAACCATTCCATGATTGATCTTTCTGTGTCAAACAGCATTTTGCTTGTGAGGAACTGGCTCTGACTTTTCTCCTTTCTTTCATGAGTTGCAAATGACAGCTCACTCAAAACTGATTTTCCCTCTCTGCAGGGCAATAATTCAGAGCTACAGAAAGCACCCAGTGGGGCCCAGTTCTGGAAATGGTCATCTCACCATTTTTATGGCTACTCAAAAATCTGTAATGGTATTCCAGGGACATAACATTAATGTCCATCAGATGACTTTTAAAGGTCTTTGAACTGATCGAGAAAGTCAATATTGTTTTAATTATCCCCAGACAGCATTTTACAGAAGTGTAATATATACTCTGAATATATACTTGTATATACTCTGAGTATACTTATATACTCTGAATATACTTGTACATCAGTGAGCTGTAGGAGAGAGAGAGAAACTGAAGACAGAAGGCTGGAGCAAAGAAGTTGGGAGAATTTGTGGTTCATAGTTTGTGTTAGAAAACAAACAAGAAGATTTTTTGTGGAAAGAAATTCAAAAATGCTGTCATGGAAGTAGCCCACTTAAAGTGTTGTAAACTTGCTTGCAGCTGAAAGAGTGAGAGGGATGTAACCTCCAAGTGTTAAGAGCAAGTCTGTTTTCTTTTAAACTTTTCTGCCAGTACCCCCACTTGCCATTCCCCATCAGGCAGCAGTTTCTTTGCATGTTTTTCTTGCTGGCATATGGGGTGCAGGGTTGTGGGGTTACTGTGGCTGCAGAGTACTCTGGGATGCCACAGAGGCACAGCCAGCACCCAGCAGGTGGCAGGGAGAAGAGGTTTTTTTCTGTCACTCTCTGCTTTGAGAACAGATCACTTCAGCAAAAGGATTTAAGATGTTTGCTCTCTGCATTTGCTGTGGCCCACTGGAGCAAGCAATTACCTTAATGTGTGTGGCTGAGATGTTCTCTAAACTTCCTAAACACCCAGAGACTCTTTCTATGTAGCACTCTACAGGTGTGGGCAAGTCCCACTGAATGCTGTTGTCATCTGGGAATTTGTGTTGTTTTCTTCTCATGGTGGTTTTTTTCCAGGAGGGGGGGGGGCTGCCTTGTGCAGAATGTGAAAAAGATACTCTAAACACCAACATGGTTTTGTTGTTTTATTTTTTTTTTTTTTTTTTGCCACCAGCTGTCTCCTAGGGGAGAAGCAAGCTTGGTTTTGACTGTTTCATCTGATCTGATGGGTAAAACCAGAAATGATGTGAAGAGGAAGGTAACCCCAGTGCCCTTTCTGTGGGACACAAAGCTGACTTCTGAGGTGATACCAATAACATCTTCTCTCCTCCTTTTGCTGTCACCCAGGTGGCAATTAAAATTAGAAGTTAAACGTGGAATTTCTTTGCATTGTAAGAGTGTCTTTTTTTTTCTGGCAGCTCTGGATCCTGTCAGTGCTTTTAATTTGTTTTTAATTCTTGTTATCAGAGGTTTATATCACAGCTGTGGAAGTTTTCTATGAGGTAACACTGGGCACCTTATTGAGTGCATTTTGTGCTTGGATTTTTTTGAGAATTTGAAGAATAATTGGCCCTGGGTGTGACTGTGATGAACAATTTTGTTGTACATTTTTTATAGGCCCCAAAGATCTTTTGGATTGAATTGGTCAGACAGCCAAGGAAAGTGAATCACTGACTCTTGTTGGCATTGACTGGAAATTGGGCACTTTAGTAAGGGTATACAGAAATCCTAGCCTGAATTTTTAGCCAGAAATGTTGCAGCTACTCATGTATATTTCTCTCTCTAGAAAGAGAGAAATAAGCTTAAACCAATCTGGTTTTGTTTAGAAATGGAAAAGAACCTTATTAGTACAGATTGAATTTCTTCTGAATTTCTTCCCATCTAAGCAGCTTTCTGTCTCATTGCAGAGTGATACTGGTTGACATGAAAATGAGTCAGGACAAATGAAACAGCCTGGTTTAGATGGATCTGTGTAACACAAAGTGACACCCAATATATCAAAGATAGTTTGGGTGTGAGCTTTTCAACTGACTCTCAAAATACTGGACAAGTCTGTTGAGGCTGAGCTTTGCATCTGGGGAGCTGAATAGTTGTGTGGGCAGCAAAAAGGGGTCTTCAGTATTTAAAGCAGTATCAGGCATTTTCTGGCTCAGGGGCCTAAGCAGAACTCCTTGGGCTGGCCAGTGAACTGTTTGTCCTCTGTCCTGTTCCTTTAGGTGTGCTTTCAGAGTGCCAGCTGGGAGAAAGAGCAAAAGCCAAGGAGAAAGGGTGCTGGTAGGGGAATTTGTGGGAGTTCTGACTGCTCCTACATGCCAGAGAGCTCCTGGGAGAGACAGCTTTGCTTTATACTGCTGCCAGGCTGCACTTGCATATTGCCAGCCCAGGATGTGTTCAAGACCTTGTTCTTCATCCTCCAAACATCCTGGGCAAAGAAGTTAGGAGGAACTGGTGAATGTCTGCTCAGTCTTTTGAAGGAGATTTGTAGTGTTTTAGTCAATAATAAGCCTTAGGCAGAATTGGACTGCTGCATCTGGACAGTGGTCCCATCTGGAATTTCATCTCTTCCAGGCTGGTTTCATGTGCTGCTTTTTTCTCATATTTTTTTCCCCCTTAAATAACTTCTGTCCCCATCAGAAATGCTTGTGTGAAACCCCCTCAACATGGCAGTTGTTGCACAGGCTTGTTAAATTAATTGATTCAAAGTTCTCCAGGGTTCTCTGAGCCTTTCCAGTAAAACATCACCTCTCAGTTTTTGCTGTTATAGCCACTGAATTTCATGAGGAGCCTCGGATACTCCTTTGGTGCTTTCAGGAAGACATATAATAGATGGAAAAAAAAATCCCAGATATGAAGCTCTTCCAGATGGGTGCATTGATTTTATATCCCTGCTCAGAGCTGTCAGCCTTGAGAGTGACTGTGAAGAGAGCCACGTGATGCTGTAGTGCTCTGAAGTTTATGATGCTGGGGTGTCTGTCTTTCTGCTGTGCATATTAAATATCTTCTGGTGGGAATACCTGCCACAGGCTCCCATGGGAAGGCCACTGTGATTCTCCCCATGCTGTGATTTATTGTTGAGCTGTAGATTAAGGAGACTCATTAGGATAAAATACTCAGTGCTTACTTGATTTTGTAATCATTATAGCTACTTCAGAATCACTCAGTAATGAATCCTCTAGCTAACCCTGTGAGCTCAGCATCAGAAGTATTTTTGTGTTACCAGCTGGAATACTATGGCTAAGGGAGAACTCTAAGCATTTTCAGACCCCCTTAACTGTGTTTTGGGGGATCAGTGAAGGCAAAAAAGATCTCTCCCTTCTTCTTCCCCAAGCGATAAATCCTGAACATGATTTCTTCCTGCATTAATTTGAAGAATTTCAAGTCACATGTTTCATTACTCAAAAAAAAAAAAAGGTTTCATAAACTGCTTCCTTTGTGTTTTATGGAGATCAAAATTACACTTTTGCAGGCTCAAAATTAGGAAATTTCAATTCAAATTTGCTGCTGAGCATAAATCTTCAGTGCTACCAAGGCTGGCTGAAAGTTAGGGTCTTGCAGTGAGATAAAGTTGAGAACTTTTGGACCTTGTAGCTATATGCATACCCTTTTATAGATCTCATTTATCAAATGAGAATTCTTAGTTGTGATGGGAATGTAGCTGCCATGGGAATGAAAACTGTCACCTTGTCATTTCCTGGGAATTCATCTGTTATCCTGCATTAGCAGGTTTGCTCACAGCTGTGTGGGAATAATTACTGTAGGGTGCTTGGCCAGCAGGAGACCAGTCAGTCTGTAACAAGTTGTGTTTTTCTGTGCTTCATGGATATTCCTGTTTTCAGAGGAAATACAGGGTCAGTTGTTTAGTTATGAACTTGAAAACCTCTGATTTAGACAGAGTTGTCATTCCTGACACACCAACAGCCAGCTCTGAGTTAGGGGCTGCAGTAAATCCTTTTCTGCATTCAGCCTGGTGAAGTGGTTTCAGGTTAAGACATGAGCAAACTTGTTATCTATTTCTTTCCCACATTTTTTGCAGTTTTTACAGATTCTTCTATGTATGTACAAAGCCTGATTTGTTTGAGAGTTTAAGGAGTTAATTTACAGTTAATTTTCAATATTACAGAGTAAAGATAACTTGCTACATTTTTATTCCAGTGGATTATTTTTTTGCTTGTTTTAAAGAATAAGAATTTCAGAATAATTAAATTTTGAAATAATTTTGTTTTAAATTGGAGGCACTCAAAATTTGCATCTATTCCTTTCTATCTCAGTGAAACTGGGGGATCACAATGCTTATGGAAAGGGAACTTGTGAGAGCCTCCATCTATTGTTGTGGGGAAACCTTCCAAAATAACAGCTAATTGTGTGCTTTCCACTGAGAGTAATTCTTACATTTTATTTAAAGGAAAGATTCCCAGAATGAAACAATAAATTTAATGAAAAATCTGTTTAGTGTTTAATTAAATCCTCAGGACACAACAAAGTCTAATATGCTGCTTTCAAAAACATCTGGAGACATCATACCAAGGGAAAATGGAACCAAATGAGATGCAGGCAAACAGAAATGGAGCAGAATTTCCCCCAGATTTTAACTTGGCAAATAAAATGAAATCTCTTTATATGCTTCCAACCCACATCATTCTAGGATTTCTCCTTGTTGTCCAGTTATCCACTTGGTGTGCCATTGTCTGCCCAGTAGTAGTTGGCTGCAGGTACCTGCAGTGTCACCTGTCCCAGCTGTCAGAAAAATTGGTTTGGAATATGAAGCCCTCTCATCAGCATTTTAAAATTATTATTGTGATGTTAATTTTCCTAAGAAAACCAGCAAGTATTAGTATCATAAATAAACTGGGCACGAGGCTTTCTAAGCAGAATATTTTTTGCTGGGCTTCCACTGCTTGTCAGCAAGCAGCTCCTCAAGGTTTTTGAGTGTGTGGCTTTGCTAAGAAGGTGGATTCAGCCTACCTCCTGTTGGGCTTGTTTCCATTATAGAGGCTCAGCAATTCTTTGATAGGTGAAGTGTGGTTTATTAGACCCTTCTGAAATAGTCAAGTCTAGCAGAGTGGACCACAGCAGTTTGTTTATATCTGATCATTCCCCTTCTTTCAGCCTTCAATATGTATTTTGTTTTGCAGGTACTAGCAAGGGGGGCTGATCTGATCTTCAAGGTCAGAGCTTTTACTCCATGTCCTGTTTACACAGAGTTCTTCTGTAATCTTTACAAATAGCTGATAAATCCACGTGTTCAGACTGAGAAGATGATAATTTCAATAAGTAACCCCCTTTTTAAAATCAGCAGTGGTGCTGCCTAAGAGCTGCAATGAGGTCTCTGTGCTGAATACTTTTGGTGCATTCTGTATGATGCCAGCATGTTTTTAACTTCACTGAAGCCATTTCATGCTTCTGTAATTCATTGGCTTTTTAGTGTATTTATAGAAGCTTTTTTTTAAGCACTGCAGTGGAAATGATGAGAGCAGCTGGTTAAATCCATCACATCTTGCAGGACAGCCTCTTAACCATTACTCTCAGTTCCATGAAATAGGAAAAAATAACCTTGGTAATTGAGCCTTTCCCCCTTTAGATGTTTACACCAATATTTTAAAGGCTTGAGATATTTAATATAATTAGAGTGCCCTAAGTGCCCTAAGCTGTGCTTTCTCTGCGATGGAAACTGCCTCAGTTAGCAGTGAGAGATGTAACAACAGAGCAATGTTTCAGCTTACACTTAGTTCCAGGGAGCTCTGCTTACAACCTCTTGTTTTACTGAAATGTAATAAAGAATGCATCCAGGAACTTGACTTTTTTTCTAAAGTTTTCTTTCTCTTCTGGAGTCTTTTGCTTTCTGTGGTGTTCCAGACCAGTCCCTGCAAGCAAATCCACGAGGGGTTTGAGTTCAGCAGCTCTGTCCAAATGCATGAGAGGATTCTAGGAAAGGAAAGCAGGTTCCTGTAGGAAGACAGTGACTTATCTGGGTTCAGGTTAAAGCCACCTAAGGGCCCTACAGAAACCTGGGAGTTGGGTAAGGATTCTGTTCCCTCCTGGCTACATGATGTCTTTTCCCTGCCCTTCCACAGCTAACAACGGGTTGGTGCAGTGACTTGGTCACAGAGAATGTGGCTTTTCCCCTTATCCCTATCAGGATGAGGGCAATCAGGAGTTCCCAAAATCTTACATTGCAGGTCAGTCACTCCCAAGGCCAAAAAAACCACCTGATGCTGGGACTGCATCATGGCTCAGTGGGAGAAGGGTATCTAAAGGAGAACAGCCCTTTCCTTTGCATTGCTACACCTGTGGCAGGGAGCCTTTGGTGGGGTAGTGCTACCTGGGAAGGGTGTGATTTTTAAGGATGGAATCTTTTGTAATCCCTGTGAGCATATATTTATGTGAGCATATAACTTGAGTGGTGCAGGTGTGGGTGACAAACACCTTTGTAGTGGTGCATGCAGGGGATGCTTTCTGGGATTCACTCTCCAGCAGTATGAAAGTGGACTGTTTTTCATAGAGCCTTACCCTGACCCTTGACTTCAAGATGATGTAGAAGCAAGCAAGCAGTGATTTGTTGACATTCAGGTCTGGAAATCTCCCTGAGATGGTGTCAGCAGTGGCATCTGTCTGGAGGGACAGGCTGGGGTTGTGTGAGGATTCTTGGGCAGGTCAGAAAAAATGAGAAATATCCACCCTGTGCTGGTGTGGAGAGCTGAGCTCTTTCCTCATCTTTCAGGCTCTGGAATGTGATGCCCCAGTGACTGAGATGGTGTTTGTAGATTTGCCAGTTTGCAGTGTTGCAGAGAAACTGGGGCTGAGGCCAGAGACACTTGTGGAAATGTGAGCAGCATATTTCTATTTGGGGATCCCACATTCCCACACTTCAGCTGTAGAGGGCTGGTCCCTCAGCTGCTGGAAATGGCTGTAGCTGCTTTGATGGGGCATTGTACCAGCTGAGCATTTGACCCTGCTGGCAGTCAGCCTTCAAGCCACAGAGCTTATTTAACACATGAAGCAAGGCTGCAAAATTGCAGCAGCTTTACTGGTTGGTGTTTGCCAAAGAGAAAAGAAAGGGCTTTACCTTTACTTGCACAAGATTTGTAGTAAGCCCAGCTCTGGTTTGTCTTGTTCCTCTCTCATCCTGACCCTGCATGTGAGGTTTTTGCTCCTTTCCTTTGAGGCAAACTCACCCATACACAGATCATAGAATCATAGAATCATAGAATGGGCTGGGTTGGAAGGGACCTCAGAGCTCATCAAGTCCAACCCTTGATCCACTCCCGCTGCAGTTCCCAGCCCATGGCACTGAGTGCCACATCCAGGCTCTTTTGAAATAGCGCCAGGGATGGAGAATCCACCCCTTCCCTGGGCAGCCCATTCCAGTGTCTGATCACCCTCTCCATAAAGAAATTCTTTCTCATGTCCAACCTAAACCTCTCCTGGCACAACTTGAGACCTCTTGTGTCCTCTTGTCTTGCTGAGAGTTGCCTGGGAAAAGAGCCCAACCCCCCCCTGGCTCCAACCTCCTTTCAGGGAGTTGGAGAGAGTGATGAGGTCTCCCCTGAGCCTCCTCTTCTCCAGCCTCAACACCCCCAGCTCCCTCAGCCTCTCACAGGATCTGTGCTCGAGTCCCTTTACCAGCCCAGTTGCCTCCTTTGGACCTGCTCCAGGACCTTCCAGATAAAGGAATGATCTGCCCTCTGATACAAAGAAGTGGTTGTAGAGGAGCTGCCTTTGGGGAATGTGTTAGAGCAGGTGTGCTGCTGGTGGAATTGAGTCTCCCTTCACTTGCCCATCTTCAGACACCCCAATTCTCTTCTACCCCACTTGGCACTGGAAGTTCCCTGTGTTCCTCCTGTGCTTCTTAACCATTTCTGTGGGTCTGATTGAAGTAAGGGGTGGTGCTAAATGTTGAGGAGTAACACTGTGGTTTTCCTTTTTTTGTGGGGAGGTTTTCCCCAGATCAGTGGCAAGCGTGCCTGCAGGATACAGTCTTACTTGGAGGCTACATTGGCTTTGGAAAATCATAGAATCATGGAATGGTTTGGGTTGGAAGGGACCTTAAAGCTCCTCCAGTCCCAACCCCCTGCATGGGCAGGGACACCTCCCACCAGCCCAGTTTGCTCCAAGCCCCATCCAACCTGGACTTGGACACTGCCAGGGATGGGGCAGCCACAGCTTCCTTGGGCAACCTGGGCCCGGGGCTCAGCACCCTCAAAATAAAGAATTTCTTCCTAATGTCTGACCTAAATCTCCCCTCTTCAAGTTTTAAACCATTGTCCCTTGTCCTCTCACTCCACCCCAATGTCCAAAGCCCTCCCCCAGCTTTCTTGTAGCCCCTTCAGATATTGGAAGGTTGCTCTGAGCTCACCTGGGAGCCTCCTCTTCTCCAGGCTGAACAACCCCAATTTCCTCAGCCTGTGATTTATGAAATGACTGTAAGCAGTGATTTATTGCATGGAGTTAAGAAACATGTTTGCACATGACTCCTTTGGGCATGCATAACAGTTTGTCTTGGGAGCCTACCACAGAAGCATTTATTTCTTCTTATCTTGCACCAGAGGTTGGGGCCAACTGCACATTTTTGTTTCTGTTGCCAAAGAGCTGGCTGCAGGCAGAGAGGAATTAGAGGAGAAACAGTCAGGGTCTTCAGGTATTCAGCATTTGACCTTTTTTGCTACCTGGTCACACTTCCTTTTTTTCTAAGAACAAACTCCTCCAGCTTTTTCCTTTATTTTTTTCCTCAGTGAAAGGAGGTAACAAACTTCCAGGACACTTTCATTTTAATTTCTTGTATTTTTTTAGGAGTTCAAGTGCACCTCTAAAGGAAGGTGTCTGTAGAGATGACCTTGATAAATTTGACTGTATGATACAGGAGAGGGCAGAGCTGAGAAAATCCAGGTTTTTTGGGCTTTCTTCTTCAAGGTGTCTCTGGATGAACTGTTTAAGAAACCAGGCTGGTGGAGGGATTAAAATCTAGTGGGATGATCTAAAAGAACTGTTCCTTTTCCTGAACTGCTCAGTGGTGACACCCGTGTGGTAAGGGGTGATACAAATCCTCTGTGAATATTAGGGCCTTACAGCTTAGGAGGAATGGTGTTCAGTCCACTAGGGATTTGGCCTTGTTGGGACACTTTAGGAATATCAGTCTGATTTTTTACTCTTTGGTGGTGGGTTTGGCAGGGGATGTGAGGGGATGCAGAGGGTGAAGGGGTCTGGAGGAGAGGCATGATTCCTCCTAACAAAAAACTTGAGCTCAGTCTGAATCATTTCTCCAGGGGAAAGCTAAGGGGAATTTGTAGAAGGCTACAGAGGGAACAGAAATTCTTATCAATAAAACTCTTCTGTCCCTAAGAAAGTGGAGTAGCCAGGAAATGAAAGCTAGATAAATTCAGCTTAGGAATCCAGTAGACTTTTACTTTGAGAACAGTTTCCTGAGGTGTGCTGTGAATCATTCTGTGTCCCCAGCAATCTTTAAATCATGGTTGCCATTCCCCCCTTGAAGTTAGGCTATTCTCAGATTGCAGCTTTTAGACCAGAACTGGGAATACACTTACTCAGCAAACTCAACCAGCACAGACCTCCTGGCATTAAAAACCAAGCAAACTCCCATTTCAGTGTGAAATCTGTGCAAGTCCAGTGGCACAGAGAGTGCCATGAAGAAGGTGCAGTATTCACCTCACCTAGTACTCACTGGGATGCTGAAGTGCCTTCATTTTTTGGTCTCTTTGCTTCACTAATACTCCCAGCCATAAGTTAATAAAAAGGCAAAACCCAGCCCTGTGCCAGCATTAGAGGCTGTGCCTTGGTTGCCCCCAGCTCTTCCTGAAGATGCAGAAGTGGGCTGCAAACATGGACAGCCCAATCCATTGTGTGCTTCTCTCCTTTGTGCTCTGGGAAGAGGGAAGGGAAAGCAAAAGGAAAGAGGGAAAGGGTTCCTTTCCTCCTGCTCTTCTTGGTAGCATCCAGGTCATCTACAACCTCTTCCTGTGGGTCATGTTCTTCCCTGAGCCTCAGTGTGTGGCATGGCTGGCCAAATGAGCCCAGAGGAGTTATGGGGGCATAAAACTGATGCAAGATCAGAATTATGGAGGTTATAAACTTGTACTACATTAGAAACACAGCTTGCAGTAACAATCTGTGCAGTGTTCTAGCTCCTGGGAGGATTAATTACAGACTGTAGCTGTGACAGCTAAATCAAGTACCTATAATGTTGTGTAAACTTCATTAAACAAACCCAGTAGCAGTGCTGTAATCTATGAGAAATGGAATGGGATGAGGAGGTTACAAAAGGAAAGCACTCTGCACAGTTTAAAAAAAAAATCTTCAGTGTCTAAATCCACTGAAGCAATTTCTTCTACCTCCTGTGCTTTAATGGTAGAATTTTAAACCACAAGCTTTTAAACTTCTTATCTGGTAAAGCCTGAATTAATAACAACTTTCAGCTAATGTCTGCTGTGTTTTCCTTAGTCAGCAAGTCCTATTTTATCTGATATGCTAAATCTTTCCTAATATCCTGCAGCCACGTTTATTTGATCAATTCTTTCTTGCTTGTGGAAATCTGAGAGGGGAAGGCACGTTGGTTGATGATGGAGCAGGGTTTACAGGAGGCTTTAATTCTAACTTTTCATTCATTCATTCATTCATGTTTTCATCTAAAAGTTCAGCATCTCAGTACATTGGCATCATAAGCAATATTTTCTGATTTTTCTCTGCTAACTTAGCAGGTTGAATCTGCTCAGCAGAGGGTCCCTGGCTGGCAGGGTTGGGAAGCAGGGCACCAAGGGGGCTGGGGCAGGGGGGAGAGTTCAGCAGAGAGGCCAGAGGGGGATTAGTTCATCTGGAACTCCTCATTTCACCCTTAGCAACTCGGTTATTCCAGCACTGAGGCACTGAAAGGCCAATTAAATAAACTGAGCTTTTGCTTTGCAGAAGGGAGAATTAACCAAGGAGGAAAAGCCAAGCTTCTGCTTTGAAGCACTTCTGCTTTTAATATGCCACATCTTGGTGGCCAGTGCAGAACCTTTGTGTGCTTGTTTAGTTCCCTTGTTTGTTTTTTGAACAAGTTTCAAACTTGAAAAAAGTTTGAAAAAGTTAACACTGGTTTAACATTTCTAACTATGCACTCACAGCTGTCTCCCCTCCCTTTGCCTGCCTGAAGGATAAAGTGGAGAGTTAACTTGTCCTTAAAAAAACTATGGTATATCTAATACCTAGGGGAATATTTTGGTAAAATATCCCTCAAAAGAATCTTGCCCTTTCTCCCTCCTTTCCCAAATCCTTGTCAGTTAGTTTAATGGTGGTGTGTGTAACTCTCTCAAGAGCAGGAGGCTAAAGCTAGGCTGGGGAGTTAGGGATCCTGATGGTGTTTTGATTTTTTTTTTTTTTTTTTCCTCTGCTATTTTAGCTGCATGGTGGCTCCCCTTGACATGCAAAGGGTCAGCTGGGTACAGTATTTTTTGGGAGTAATACTGAACATTTTGATGCATTAATTTAGGCTTGGGAGCTTTACTTTGCTCACCTTTTTTAGATGAAAATGTTGATGTTTAAAAGTGTAATTTTTCTCCTGTGGCTTGTGAGGGCTTAAAAGAGAAACCAGTGTTTCTTTTCAATGTAGGAAGCAAGTGAAAAGGTTGTGCTATTTAAATAAAGGTAAATTTTGGGCAATGAAATTATTTCAGCTTCCACATTGGCATTCAGTCAAAATAATTTAGTTAAAATGCATTTTAAAATGCATTTTTGTCTTTAAAGGCTTCTTTAAGGAACATAGGATGAGAAGGCTGACCTGCACCAGCCTGTAGGTGAGTGCTCTGTTTCCCCATGGTTTAGGTGCCACTGAAGCAGTATTTTGGCCTTTGGGTCTCATCAGATGACATGACAGAGTCTGTGTATTTGGCAAGTTGAGTGCATGTTTTTAGGGGAAGTGTTGCAGTTTTTATCATTTGTCATACAGTGCTGTCAAATTCCTTTCCTCTCAAAGCTCTTCCACTAAAGAGAATCCTCACTCCTGCTCTAAAAATGCCTTGGGGCTGGTCCTGCATGCTTCTTCCAGGAGGAAACACAGCACCCAAACACTGCTGCTTCCTTTCCTCCCTTGCTTTCTTCTCCTGGGGGACAGCCCAGGAAATCCACGTTGTGTTTTGTGCCCTGTGTCTGATTGAACTTGAGTAGTTTTACAAAGCTGATGAGTGGAGTATCAATGGGATCTCTGTTAGCTGCTTTTCCAGCAGGGAGGAACACAGCTTTCCTAAGCCCAATCAGCTCCAGTACAAAAGAATAACACACAAGCCCTGACCCAGCCCAACTTCAGATGACTTTGGGTGGTCCTAAGCTTTAGCTAAGGTGAATATTACTTTTTTTCCTTAAGTTTTTTATAACTTTTGTTTCCCCCCTGCTGCTGTGGTACATATTATTGTCTGCAGAGCCTGTTTCAGGACAGGTTTTGTGCACTGAAACGTTACAGCAAGAGTTTTCTCCTGGATTAAAGAGGCAGAGAGGGGATGTGTGTTTGGAGGTTGGAATGCATGTTTGCCCTTCCTATAAAATCCCTTCCCCATCTGGGCTGCTCCTCAGCTTGCCATGGTGGCAGAAAGGTGGCATTCAGCCCCACTTTGTAGTCTGTGGCAGAGCTGCAAATCCATCTCTTCACCTTCTGCTCTGTTTTGCAGCCTTCATGCCTTTTTCCTTGAACTTTTCCACTCAGGCTTTTTATCACTGCGTCGTCTCTGTGCACACATGCGTGAAATGATAAATGTTTGGTGGCTCTTTTCCCCATGGGGTGAGGGATTTTACAATTCTCCTGGCTCTCTCACTGTTCCATAGGTTTATGAAGCCTTCTATTTGTTTTCATAGCCTGTGGCTCTGGTGCAGTATTAACAGAAACATAGGACAGAGTGCCCTTAAACAAGGCCCTTGCCTGGTGGAGATTGTCCCTTTGTAATCATTACTTCTGCTTAAGCTGACATAAAGTGATACCTCTCTGAGGTTAACAAACATGACATTCTCTCCTTGCAAGTGCAGGAGATAACAGTGGTTTCAGCTATTATCTGGTACTTGGCTTCAATCAACATCAAAGGTTGAGGCTGTTTTATTTGACAAAAATCAAAGAATCATGGAATGGTTTGGGTTGGAAGGGACCTTAAAGCTCATCCATCCCCTGCATGGGCAGGGACACCTCCCACCAGCCCAGGTTGCTCCAAGCCCCATCCAACCTGGACTTGGACATTGCCAGGGATGGGGCAGCCACAGCTTCCTTGGGAAACCTGGGCCTGGGTCTTACCACCCTTAAATTAAAAATTTAAGAGCCCTCAGGCTCTTAAATGGAGAGGAATTCCCGTACAAAGTGTGGACATGAATCAGTAGGAAAGGATTTTAAAAGTCTGACTTTTCACATGTTATATATGAATTTTGGGGATTATAAAAGTCATCTGTTCTTGGATGATTTTTCCTTGAGGAGACTGCCAGATGCCAGAAATGTAATTGCAAAGGTGAAGCCAATTAAAACATATTTAAGGCAATTGTGTGGAAAAAACATAGCATTTGATATGCATGCAGGTAACTAAGTTGCTCTCCAGACTTGCTTGAGTTATGTGTTGTTTTAAGTTTTGTTTTAGGACTTTTAGGAAGCAGACGTAAAACAATTGAGCTGATAAATGGTGAAGTGATGAATTGACAGGAAGGAAGGGTCCAGTTCTGACAGGCCAGAGAGGGCCTGACAGGGACAGAGAGAAAAGACAAATCAGTACATGCAAACATTTAATCTCTTAGCATTTCTTTTTTGTGTGCTTGATACCTAAATTGAGAAAAGGACTAAAAGGATTAGGGGGAAATAGGAGTCCCAGCCCTATCACAACATTTATTCTGTGACTTGCAAGATTTCTCCATGTGTCTGTGGCTGCTGGAGAAGAAGACTGTTTGCTTTCATGGCTGACAACATGTGAGTGTTTAGTAGCTGTAATAGTTGGCAAAAAAAAGAAGAATACAGCATTTCACATCAAAATCACAAGACATGACCCTGTAGTAGGCTTAGTTGGTGTTCAGCACCTGATTTCCTACCTGATGCAGCAACTAGCTGTGCATTTGGCATTTTTTTCTGTGTTTAATCTTCCTACTGTTAGGAATTGTGAACACAGACCACAGGAGGAGATTTTTACTACTTATATTACTAAAGTTTATATATTTTATACTGTACTTGCTTTAGTGGGCATAATGCAGACTTTTGAACACTATGCGAAGGAATAATTGTACCTACAGTGTTATTGTGGAGAATTCCATTCAGCTCTCCTCAGTGCTGCCAAGATCTGACTTGTATCATTCTTCCTATTCATCCTATACCTCATTCATTAAGGTAAGGAATGTGTAAATCTGTAGGATCAAGGACTTGTTCTGACCAGAGCTGATCTTGCCACCTCGGAGCTCGCTCTGTGTCGTAACGCTGGTGCATTCCCATTTCCCAAGCTATTGCTGTTTGTGTGTGAGGTCTGTGTAAAGCTCAGTAAATACTTCTCTGCAGATGCCCTGGAGAGGAACATTCCTGGGGAAATCTTAGGTCTGTGATCATCTGTTCACCACCTTTTCCTTCCTGAGATGTGGAGTTACCTGTATCACTGCGAACTGTGCTTGCTCGAGGAAGGTATTTCCCAAGAAGAGCATTTTCTTGTACTGAGGTTAATTATTCACAAGAATTGCTGGGCTTATTCTGTCTTTTTGTTCTCATATCAACTGCCTCATCTCAAAGGTATTTGTAGTAATAGAAAAATGTGACATAGACATCATTGGGTTTTTTTGCCAGTTGTTAAGCACTCTCTTTTTCCTTGAAGTGGGAACTACTGTGTGTGGTGAATTATGAGGGAACCATTTGTTGTGTGTGGAGAGCTATTTCTTTGCTTAGAAAACAGGAACAGGTGATTTTTTGGAGACTCCTCTTTTCACAGAGCCATGGTGTCTTAAGAAATTCTGCTTGTTGCTTGCTCTTTGTGAAGGGGCTTTGTGTGCAAAACATCCAGCCCAATTAACAGATGACAGAACAAAATGAAGGGCGTAGGGTCAGCTTACAAATATTGGCATCTCTTCAGTGGAAAGTGGAGACATAAATCAGCATCTGGGTCAGACTGCAGCCTTGCTCTTATTAAGCAGAGCCAGGAATGGGCTCACAGGTAAAGCTTTCCCATCTGGGCAAAGATCCTGAAAAGGGCAGCCTGCCACGTGGAGCTGGTGTCAGTGAGGCACCTAGGGATAGCTTGCCTTATCTTCTTAAAACGTGATTTATCACATTTCCCTGTGGAAGATAACCCTGCTAGCATTAAAAGCAGACCTGGCTAAAAGCATGGGTTTTCCTGATTGCCAAGTGCACCATCTGATGTTCTTATTGTAAAGGAAACGTTGATTTTAGGTGACTGAAGAATAGGTCCAACTTCCTGACATCAGGATAATTCTTTTGCATGCAATCAAATCTTGCTGTCTTGCATTCTAAGACTACTGCTGGCTATGGGTAAGGTTCAGGAACCTTTGCCTCCTTTGTAGCTATCACTGAGCATCAAGCAAGAAATCATCTGAGAGAGCTTCTGTATTATTATCCAGGCTTTAGCAGCTGGTAATGACAAACTCCATTTTTGCTGGTGTTCATCTCCATTTCCCCACTTGTTGTTTTGTTAGCACAGACCCTCCATGTGCTTCTCATGAGGTACATTAGGTACATTCAACACTGAAATTAAAAAATACATTTTTAATTTGTTGCTTCTTGAGGCATCTGTACAATGTCTTATTTTACTGCTTTTTTTGATTGTTCTTTGAATCTTTATGGAGCAGTTGGTCTTGTTGTGGTGCACTGCTGGGAACTGGGTTTCTCCCTGGAGTTCTTTTGGATTCTCAGTGGAGAAGTTAAGACTCTGTGTGTGCAGGCTCTGAACCCCAATACCCCATTTATCCCCCAGTTTAGAAGCTATGCTGGAGCTGCTGCTGAGCATGGGCTGTAACCAGGGGGATGGGAGCTGCTGCAGGGTCAGGTTTCAGCAGAAGTTCCCCCTTACTTATTTTCAGCTTCTTTTTGTCTGGAAAAGGTGTTTGTGCCAGGGGAGAGGGTACTGTAGCAAGAGAGAGGTGTAGAAGAGGTTGTATTTCACAGCAAGCTGGGACTTGAGCCTCTGTGCATCTCTATCTGGTGTCTGTATTTTCCTGCAGAAATTCCTGTTCTGGGGCAGTTACTTTCCCAGGGTCTCTATAGGTGCTGTGCCTGGGCAGATACCCCATGGTACTGAAATCTCCTAGATGTGAAAGTGTCAGATTCTTACACGATGCTTTTCAAATGGCTGAGTGCCAAAGAACCTTCAAGTCCATAATTCTATTAGAAAAAGGTCTGTAAAGACCATACCTCTGACTTCAGCAGCCTTCAGGGGATCTGTCTGTCAACTCCATCCTCTGAGCCCTTGCCAGAGGGAAGCTTGCTGTTGGACTTAGGGTCTTGCCTGCTGTTTTGATCACAGAGAATATAAAGGGAGTGCAGTGTGGTGTTGCACGTGTTCTTTGGAAGCAAAGAACTTCGTTTTCTGATCTGCCTGGAAAATCCTGCTGGAGTCTGGGAGGCAGTGGATGGGACAGCTGTGAACAGAGAGCATCGCTTCATAGACATGGGGAAGGGTGGAGTGGGACTGGGCAGACATTTGTATAGTGGTGGGGAAGCAAGTGCTGGGAAAATTGAGATCTCAGCCAGGATAAAACACTCCCCACCTCACTGCCCCTGGAGGATGTAAAATGGGATTCTTTGGGAGGGTTTCCAAAAATCCTCTTCTCAGAACAGTTGGGTACTTTGGAGTCAGTTCCTTTTTTTCTTGCTTTAAGAAGACTAAACGAGGTTTTCTGGCCGCCTGAGTAAACCTTGTCTTAATTTGCATCCCTCTTACCTGCCTTTGACTATCAGAAGCTTCAAAATGTCTCTAATTAGGGGAAACATTTAAACGAAAAGCAATTAAAGAAGTGTCATTCCTGATGAGGTTCTGACGCCAGCGCTCAAGCCGGGAGTGTGAGTGTCAAGGAGGAGGGGGCTGCTGGTGTGTTTTATGGGGCTGGGTAACTGCAGGGGTTTGATGGATCTGGGTAGCCACTGGAACACATTTTGCTGCTTTGGGCAACAGTGCAATTACTTCTCTCTTATTTGTTCACAACTCTGCATGGTGGGAAGTAGCAAGTTGTGTGTGTTGCACAGGGATGGAGAGGAAAGCAGCCTCAGCCTCCTGGGAGTTGCTGCTTGACCTCAGAGAATCCCAGAACTATCAGAGTTGGAAGAGGGACCTCTGGACATCATCTGGTCCAGCTCTCCCACTACACCAGGATCACCTGGAACACATCACACAGGACTTAGGGTGAAGCACTGGCTGCAGGGCAAGCCACTGGAGACCTGCTTTGGGTAACTTATCACACCCATAACCATGGGGTTTGTCAGGAGAAGGGAAGCCAGGTTATTATGGGGACTTGGCAGCATAGAAAGCTGTTTTGAGGAGAGGTTTGGCCTAAGAGTTCATCAGTCTTCAGTCAGTAGGACATGGTATTGCAAAGAGTCTTAATTGTTCACATCTGGACTGCTTGCCCAGCAAATTGGGCTGGGAATGGATTGCTGAGCACTTACTCAAATGAAATGGTGGGTGCCTGTTTCAGCCCTGGCAAACAAGGATGAGAATGAATGTTGCAACTCACAGGGCTGTGGTTGATGTGATGCATTTAATTGCAAGTTCCTGCAAGTAAATGACTTCTAGATATCATGTAAAAGAATTAAATCCTAATGGCCTGATCATATGATACAAGGCCCTGTGACAATTGGACGGATGATAATGGTTCCCTCAGCAGCTGGAGATGTAACGAGACACTTCACACACCATTTTCCCTGCAACTGTGCTTTAGCTCCACATGTAATTAAAGGATTAGCTGTCCTGAATTTAACCAGATATGAAAAGAGAACAAGAGAATAAAAGAAGAGAGGAAGCCTGTACTTGTTCATGGGTCTGTAAAATGCTGAGCACACAAAGATCAAGTAATTGAGACAAGCCTAATGTTTGTACAAGGGCATTTCTAGTGCCCCCATCCTTAGCAGGACTGCAGTTCAGTTTGCCTGGAGGATAGGATGAAATGAGATGATTGTAGACCAGAGACTTGTTTTGTTTATCTGTGGGAGAATCAAAGCAGGGCAAGGCACAGCTTTGATGAAGGGTCAGACGTGGGTTTTGTTAAGTGCAGCTTTTATTTGTGATTCATTATCTGGAGGTAGAGGGAGGAGACCTTGACCAGACAAACACCAGCAGGAGTATTTTTCCTGGGAGAAGAAAATCTAGCAGTGGAGGAACGAATGTATTTCTGCTGACTTTGTTGGACTCCAGTATTTAAGAAGTGAGGAATGATGGCTTTATTTCTGAATTACTCACTGACAGATGCTAAAATGGCCTTCAGAAAGGCAGCTGTCTGCCATTACCTGGTCCTTTTAAAAGAATTTATTGTGGAGCACCTTCTCTTGTTCCTCCTTGCAGTCTTGCTTTTTTTCTGATCCCCTTATTGAGGAAGGTGGTTTTGCTCACTCTTATAAATTGCCTCTTATTTCTTAGCTCTTTGATGTGTCTCAGAGTGGCACCCTGTTTGTGCTGAGGTCTGCTGAACACTGGTGTTCTCCCTCACTTGCCAACAAACACACAGGGCTCCTGGAGACAGAGTTTGGAGATTTTTGAGAGATCAAGGAAGTTGTCTAACAGTAGGCTAATAAATCATTGATGCCTAAACCTTTTGTTTTAAAACAAAAAATGCTAACAAGGAGCATATTGCAGCCAAAGCTTACATAGATAGCTTAGTTTTGGCTGCTCCTGTCTGTCCTGATGGAAGTGCTGGTGGGAATCAAAGATCAATTCATCTTCTTCAGGTTTCATTTGATTCTGTCTGTTGTGCTGAAATCATGATTTCAAGGGACACTTATTTCCAGATGGGATTTAGACACCTGAGCAAGCAGGAGTAAAGCTGACAAAACCAGCTGGTTTTATGAAGCCCACCAAAAAGGAATGACCATCATTCATTACCAGCTTGCTGAAACAAAAGGGGAAAGCTCTGTTTCTCTGCCAGTTTCCTGAGAGGTATCATTCCCTGCTGCATCTTTCCTTTCAATTTGTGTAATTTGCCATTATGCTGGAACAATGGCTGAAGTACACCTATTGTGTGTGACAGGCTGCTCCCCCTAGGACTCCCATCTTGCATAAATCACTTTTCTTATTCCTCTCCATAAAATTTAAATGACATCTGGAAGGAAAGGACTTGCCAGACCCATCTATCTGAAATATTAAAGGTGCTTTACCTTGCATTGGCATTGCTCAAATCAAAAGCTCAGCCCTTGAGAGATTGGATGTGGGACCAGCTGAAAATGAGGGCACAGCATCAATGGAGACATTTTGGAGAGAAAAGGTAATATTATTTTTACCTTAGGTGTGTTTGAGCTTTAGATCTTCTTCTGATGAGAGCAATGACTACATTCAGGCCATTTGGGGCTGGCAAAATTGAGAGGCTTGGGTCTGCCTGATGTTCTGGGACATTAAGGAGTCCCTGGCTGCCAGGTTTGGCTGGTAAAGTGCTTAGTGGTGGTTAGTACTGTGATGCTAGCAGTTACCTTCAAGCTGTTTGCATTTATTTTTTTCTTGTGCTATCTGACTGAATAATTGGGTGCACCAAAATTCTGGGATGAGTACAATGAGGGTTTTATCACTGTGTTATTGTTAGGTGTTAACCAAGAGGCATGCAACACTGTCTGAAAGGCTTTTCCTTTGAGCAGTTACGTTTGGGAAATGAAATGTTTTCATGAGACAAGATGGGCTGCTGGAATATTTCACTGTGTTTTTTCCTTAGAGGTATTTCTAATCAGTGGGAAAATGTCATCTCCCTTCAGAGTTTTTTACGTGCTGGGGAAGTTTAAAGAGTTAAAAAATCAAAAGGTTCAGAGGCTTTGTAATCTGAACATGTTGAAAACATCTGAATAATGAGGTTGGCACCAAGATGACAAAATTCGGGTTTCCCTTTTGTCACAATGTGACTTTCCACTGCCAGTCAAGTTTTGAAGAGTTACTGGAAGTAGCAGAGCTGACCAGCAAAATAAAGGGAATAAAGAGGCAAGAGGGAGAGAAGAATTAAAATGGCCTCAAAATTAAGCATTTAATTCATGATGGCAATAAGAAATGGAAAAATAGCAGGGAGAAGAAAGGAGAAATCAAAGGAAGGAAGGATGTTGCAGGAAGATGTGGCAAAGACTTTTCTCCCCCATATTTAAAACACCTGAAATAATTTTAAACATTAGCCATTTTCTGATGATGCTTTGCCTTTTTCCAAACCAGGCAGCTGAAGGTGAGTCCTGTTCCTTGAGTGCACAGAGCAGGGCTTGCTGGGGTGACAGTGCCATCCTGGATGACACCTTTTCATTAGCTCACAGCCCCAGTGTAGTCCTGGATGGGTGACAGAAATCACTGGGGTAGCTAATCCTCTTCCTAGAGAGGAGGCTCTCTTGCAAAACTCCTGTTTTCAGGGCACAAACTCTGGGGTGGGACGGGGTGGGGAGGACTCGACAGGACTTGTGCACGTAGCTCATGGGCACTTTAATCTTGGTACAGTGTGTCTGCAGACAGGGGAGTGGTGTGCAGGTTAATCACACAGGCAAGAGCAGGAAAAAAATAGGCTGTGTGCTGGCTTGCTTTCAAGCCCAGTGTGCTCTGAGCTGGGCCCCAGAATTTCTGTTCTCTCTCTGTTCCTCTCCAGGGGGGTGGGAAAGCTCTGTGGATTGATAAAGGGATAAGAAGGAATTTTTGATTCCTCAGTAGCTCCCTGTTTCCACACACACAGAGTGTGTCTTGCTGCCTGGGTGTCTCAGCTCACTGGCGTTGGTGTGGGATGGGGAATTTGGGATTTCCCTGGAGCAATCTGCTTTTGCAGAGAACACCCTGGCTTTCTGGAGGCTTTCATCAAGCATCTTTCATCAGCTGTAAGAAGGGGTGTTGCATGCAAGCATCCTCCCTCAGCTCCACACCAGGCTTTGGAGCCTCTTTGAAGGTGGGGAGAAGCTGAGGGATTTTGAGTCTGCTGTGTGGAGAGGAGCAGCAGGTTTGCTTTTGGTGACCCTCTGTGGTTTTCAGGGTCCCTTCTCAAGCTGCCTCGTGCATGTTTGCAAGGGGGAGGATGCTCAGGGGCTGTGTTGAAGTTCCACAGGTGCAATTCCCACTGGGTTTAGCTGCTTTTTTGAACACATTTTTACTGGAAAGTGATAATGCAAGAGCTTCCCTTTTGCTCTCTCACTGCACTGCCTCTGTTTAACAGTTCAGGGCTTGTGCAAGGGCAGTGATGGATTCCTTACAAATATGGAACAAGCATGAAATAAAACTGGTGGGCCAGGTGTGTGTGGCAGAGCACAGCTGCTGAGTCTAAAATTGTATTGTGTGCAGGCACAGGACAATGGAAATCCAACCCTAGGATATTATATGGTGATCCTTAGGGGTTTTTTATTTTGGTCAGGCAGAAGAAACTGTTTGAACTCTTTGGCAAAGGAATAATGGCATGGCCAGTGCCCTGCATGAAAATGTTCTTGTTTAGGCTGCTGCCCAGGGAGGTGGGGGCTGCCTTTACAATAGCTTCTTGGAGGCTTTCTCAGCTTGCAGAATAAACCCATAAACCTGTACTTTAGGTCCCAGAGCTTGGAAGTAAGATTAATAGCAGGACTTAAACAGCTATCAGGTGGATTTAAAGCACATTATTTACTGCAGGATAAGACGAGAGCACTGAAATACTTTTGTGTTCCCAAGCCAGTGAAAAACAGGCTGCCTGACTGTGCCTCTACATTACAGCAGTTTCTTTCCAGAGCCTTCAGCAACATTTCTCGTGGTGCTGAGTGGGAGGCATTAGGCACAAGTTCAAGGCTGGGATTTGGGATGTGCTTTCTCCTGTTGCTTCATTTACCCAGGGCATCTCAGGAGGGGCAAAACTTCTGGGGTTCAGATGAAAAATGTCCATCTGGGGAAGGTGACCTCAAAGGAGGGTGCAGTGAAGAGGGAGACAGCATCTTCTCCTTGGTGGCCTGTGACAGGACCAGAGGAAATGGATGGAAGCTACACTGGGGGAGGTTTTAGGATTTAGGAATATTTGGATATAATTTTTTTCAACTGTCTGCCCAGATGCTGGAGTCACCATCCCTGGAGGTGTTTAAACAGCATGTGGAGCTGGTCCTTAGGGACATGGCTTAGTGATGAGCTTACAGTGCTGGTCAAAGGTTGGACTGAGGATCTTCAAGGTCTCTTCCAACCAAAGACATTTTGTGATTCTGTGCTTGTTTCCCTGCAGGCAGAAAGGAATGAGCTTGGCTGTGAACTTCATTCCCATGGCCCGTGTTGCTTCCTTTTTTTTTTTTTTTTTCTTTTTGAGATAAAACTGACTCAAGTTGTAGGGAAGAACGTGGCCACTGGAGGTCAAACCAGATGACAAATGCAGGAGGTTGGAAAATTCAAATTGCTGAATGTATTTGTCAGGTCTTGTTGTTCTGGGAATGTTCCTTTGTGCTTCACTGCAGTGTTGGTAGAGAAAAAGGTCTTGAGCAGCAAAGGCTTAACCTGCTTTTCCTTTGGAGATCCCCTTCCTTGCAACAGAGTTCATCCATGCACTCCCATTCACACCTTCAGTGGGATCCCTGTAACTCCAGGAAGTCTCCAGGCTGCACACTGCATCCATTGCATTCATGGTGCAGTTTGAGCTGGAGGAGATGAAGGTGGGGAAACCAGAGAGTGAAACAACCCCTCAAGATTTCTAGCCCTGTGGCTGGGGAACCTCTCCTCAGTGCTGTAGTTCAGACTGGGCAGGATGACAATTAAACCCATGGTGTTATTAGAGTTTTGAGCCTCCAGAAAACATTGTGTGCTCAGATTTCAAGGCAACAGTGCCACATCAACCCCACACATGTCACTCACTGCTGGATGGAAGTCCTTGCTGTGGGAAGCCTTTGAAGCTGTCCAGCTGCTGGGATTCCAGAAAGGAGTTGGATATTTTATGTGGCTCATCAGCTAGTGCTGATCAAGCTTCTTAAGGGCTATGAAATCCTGCACCTCTGGGTTTAATGCCCTCTTGGGCTTCTAGACACCCAAATGAACCTTTTTGAGGGGCAGGTGTCTACTTGCTGCAAGGATGTTTGTTCTTACCTTTGGACCATCTGGTGCTGGTCACTGTCTCTGAGCTGGCTGTTTGGTTTGGTTCCCTTTCCTTCATTTGAAGCTGATGATGTTGAGGGTGCTGAGCCCCTGGCCCAGGTTGCCCAAGGAAGCTGTGGCTGCCCCATCCCTGGCAGTGTCCAAGTCCAGGTTGGATGGGGCTTGGAGCAACCTGGGCTGGTGGGAGGTGTCCCTGACCATGCAGGGGGTTGGCACTGGATGAGCTTTAAGGTCCCTTCCAACCCACACCATTCCCTGACTCAATGAGTAAACTTTCATAAAAAAATACTGCTTTCCAGAGCACTCTGCACACATCAGCCAGGCAAGGCACTGCACCTGCTGGGTGAGGACAGGAGTATTTTGCCTCCTGAGAGTTGCTGGGTGGTGTGCTGAGGAGCAGATGCTTGCCTGCTCTGCACTCATCAGAGTGAGCAGAAACTTGGATTGGGAAGAGGAGGGATGAAACTTGAAAGGGGGAGATGAAAAAAAAATGCAGATAGATTTATTTTTTAAAATGTGTGTCGAGGTGGTGTTTCCAGATTTTTTATGCTGAGTGTTTGAGTAAGGGCAATGGGAAGGAACTGCTGGGGCAGTCATCTGGGTAGCAAGCAAGAAGCCTGGTTTGGTCCTGACTCCTGAAATGCTGTTATCCAGTCGTGCACTTGGAATGGTCACAGAAGTTGGAAAGGGACCTCTAGAGATCATGCAGTCAGACCCTCCCCCTAAAGCAGGATCACCTGGAGCAAATCACACAGGATGGCATCCAGGGGGGTTTGGAATATCTCCAGAGAAGGGGACTTTATCTTAGTTGGCTGAGAAGCTCCCCCCCCACCACAGCCTTTCCTCAGCAGATCATCATCTTTGCCAGCTTGTGCATTTACCTGCAGGATCCTGGCTTTCCCTGCACAGGGAGAGGGTGAGTGTGATGCCTGCCCTCCTGTGTCCCTCTCCCAGCCTCTGGTTGGGGTGCAGGCCACATTTAATGCTCCTCCACTCTCCATACAGATGTTCCTCACACTTTGGAGTGTGCTTCTCCCTGGGAGAGCAGGGATGGAAACTTTCCATTCCTGGCTTTTCAGTCCTCAGCCATTCTGTAGAGAGGACAGTCCCCTGAAGAGGTTTTCTTGTGTCCCTTTTCCTGCCTCTCTGCATTTTTCAGGGAAGTGGTGAGCCTTTCAGCAGCTCACAAGCCTGGGATTCTTCCCCCACAATCTCAAAGTTAGATGGTGATGAAGGAAAACTACAAAGCTTATCAGGATCCTGCAGGAACCTGGAGTTGAAAGCATTGTGGAAGTGTTGCCTAAGCCTTGTAAAACCTGAGCAAATCTGGAAAAATGGGATTTCTTTCTTCAAGGGGAAAAATTAATTAAAAATACCTGAGCTTTGTACCAGTTAATCTGTTGCCTATCTTCTTTAAGAAGAAAATTTAAAAAAAAAAAAAAAAAAAGGAGAAACGGAAGAATTATAGGGTAACCCTGTGTCATTATTAAATTTGTAATGAGGCAGCAATTATTTCTAGCCAAGCATGAAGTAGGATGACAAGAAGGAGCTTACACCATGTCAGCCAGAAATCTCCACACTGCCAAATATCCATGGCAGTGCTGTGAGGGATGTGATGAGAGCTCTCTGGGGGTCTCTTGTCTCTGAAGGTGTGTGTGTGGACATTGATGCCTGAGGCTTTATAGACCCAGGAGATGTGCTTTGAAAAACACCTGAGCAAGAATTCATTGAAGCTTATTTAAGGAAACAGAATGAAAATGGTTATGAGAAGGAAACTCTCAGGTGTTGTTTCAGTAATATGCAGCCCATTGTTGCATGCCTGGGGATGGAGGGAAGGTGCATTTTCTTTTTCAGCCCTTCAGGCTAAAGAAATGCATGTTTTGCCTCTGCTAAATATTTCACAGAGCAGCTTCTGTAGATGAAGGCAGCACTACAGTGAAGAAGGAATAAAGGGTTTTGATGTAAAACTGGCTCTTTTTTTAAACCATGATCATCAGAGAGATTTAGGAACCACCTGGTCTGTTTTCAAGAGTCTAAATAAGTGTTTATGCATATGCTCTTTCTCACCCTTATTGCTCCAGTTACCATTCCATATAAATTGGTCCCAAGCTTTTACCACAGTTTTATTCTGAGTGAGATGTCTCTGAGTGATTCTGAGAAGGGGTCAAGAAAGGACAATTCATCTGCATGAGCTGTAGAGGTTATGGTAATCTCTGGCCCTTAGCTTGCTTCTGTGTTGGACAGTCAAGTTTTGTCAAATTACTATTTCCATAGAGAAAAACTGCAGTAAAGGGAGCAAATTGGAGGTGTGTAAAATATGGATTTGTGTTTATTTTCAGAGCAACTCCTGACCTCTCTGACATTATGTCAGGAGAGCAGTTCATAGAATAATGGCATTACACATACTTATGCAGTGAAAAAACAAATATACTTCAGATGGCACTATAGGGTTTTAATTCTATTTATTTTTTTCATATGCAGCACTTCTGAGTAGTGAAAGCAAAGGGAACTGTTGCAGCCATGAGCCCAAAGACATCTGCAATTTATTTCCTGTCGAATGCTGCCACTTATCAATGGGTGATGTGATTTATTTCTGGCTGACAGCCAGCCCTGCTAATTACCACAGTGCTGCTTCTGCTGCCCAGACCAATGGGGCCTGGGTTTATTTTTGTTTTGCTTTTCTCTTCTCTGCCTCAGAAGGAGGAGTTGGAAGCATTCTTGCTGCTGCAGCAGCCTTCCACTGATGCTGCACTTCAGTGCAAATGCTGTCACCAAACCAGCTGTTGGGTTGAAATTCCTCTGGTTTTGCCAGATGTGCTGATTGTGATCAGGCAGCTGTGCCAATCACTCCTGCAAACAAAACTTTTTTCCACCCACCTTTAGGGGCTGGGCAGTTGTCTTTAATAGCTTGATGTGTGTCTTTACATGCTCTCTTGCTAGTGTGAATCCAGCTGTCACCCTGTTTGGTTCACCAGAGTTCTTCAAGGTACTCAAGTCCCTTCCAAAACCTCTTTGTGCTTCCTGATTAAAATGTGGGGAGAGGGTATGCTAAACATTGACAGAAAGTTTGGTATAAAATAGAGAGGAAATAAGGCCAAAGGTGGATGGTATGAAGCATTTCAAAGCCAGTGTTGTTTATTATCTTACCTATCAGAAACATAGAGAGCTCTTTCCTTGAGAAGCACACAAATCAGAGAATGGCTGAGGTTGGAAGGGTCCTTAGAGCTCCTCTGCTCCAACCCCCCTGCATGCCCAGGGACACCTCTCATCCAGCCCAGGTTGCTCCAAGCCTCATCCAGCCTGGGCTTGAACACCTCCAGGGATGGGGCAGCCACAGCTTCTCTGGGCAATCTGTTCCAGAGTCTCAGCACCCTCATACTCAAGAATTTCCTAAAAGGTCTAAACCTTTTCTCCTTCAGTTTAACCCCATTTCCCCTTGTCCTGTCACTGGCCACTCTTATGAAAAGTCTCTCTCCACTTTTCCTGTAGCTTCTCTTCAGGTATTGGAAGGCAACTCTGAGGTCCTCCCAGAGTTTTTACTTCTCCAGGCACAACAATCTCAGCTCCTTCATCCTCTCCTCATAGCAGAGGTGTTCCAGCCCCTGGATCATCTTTCTGGCCTCATCCCAACAGATCTGTGTCCTTCCTATGGTGGGGACACCAGAACTGGATGCAATATTTGAGGTGGGGTCTCACAAGTGCAGAGCTGAGGGGGAAATACATCCATCATCTTTGCCCTGGTCAAGGTATTTTAAGCTTTTTGAGCCTGTAGTTTCTGAGCTCCAAAGTCAGTTGAATTGTTTGTAACAGAAGACAACACAGAGCCTGTGTATTTGAGTAAAATACTGAGCTGTTACATACCTTTTACTGCCATTAATTTAAATTTGTGTAGTCATAAAATTACCACCTTGTTGAAGCTTAACAGCTACCAGTGAACCAGAGGTGCTCAAAACAATAGTGGGTAGAGGACATGAAGGCAGCCTGCACAACCCTCTTTTCTTACAGGCCTTTCCCAGTCAGTTTTGTTCAGTAACAAAGTCTTTGTTCACAGTGATTCATGACTCTGCAGGACTTCTGCAGGGGTCCCCTTCCCTCTTGGAAGGAAAGAGAGAACCAGTTTATTAATCTCCTGCACAGGGAGCTGAGATTGAAGATAAGGACAATAAAGGGTTGTATTTTCTGGGAGCTGTGTGAGATCCACTGGCACGAAAGTAGGAGTCAGGGTGCCTGGTTCCTTGCTTTGTCCTTTGAAAGGACACCTCCAAAGTATCCAGCTTGGAATTGGAGTTACCTATATATTTCCTAAAGTGCCTTGCAAAATTGCTCTGGAGTGTGTTGTTGCCTTTGAGAAGAAGCAATCCAGTTGTGTTTCACTCACTACAGTACTTCCAGGGGCCTGTTGCAAGTGATTTTTACTGCAGGATATTTTCTTTCTCTGCTGAATCAGCTGGCTGAGCTGCAATGATTTTCATGGCCTGATGGTTGTGTTTTTTGTTTTGTGTTTTTTTTTCATTAGAAATGGGATGGAAGGCTAAGCTTGTCTTGCTCTTTCTACCCCAGCTAAATACAGCTGGCACTGAAGCATTTATTTGCCCCAAGGTAGCCCACATTTTAGCAGCAACACGACAGGATGAATTTGAAACCACACATCCTGCTGGCAATATTGCTTCATCATTTGATATATCTGTGTTGGGATTACAGAGGAGATTCCCTCCTCCCCTTGAAAACATTAAAAAACCCCAAACAAACAGCTCAAAAGGCCAGCAGTGTTTCCTGGAGGCTACAGTCAGGCTGTGCTCTGCAGGGAATCTCTTGTAATACATCCAGTGGATTAAATCACTTTAATGGCCAATTTTAAATCTGTGAGACTTGTTTTTTTTTCAGGCTGTGGTTCTGTGCAGACTCAGTGACAGTGGTTGCCTGCAGTTCTTTGCATCCCTTCAGTGTTTGATGGCCCTGGCAGCTTCCACAGGTTCAGTTCCCCAGACAAACAGCATCATTTTGAGGGGCTCAAACCAAACCTCCCTGCTGCTTCTGGGCAGGTAAAGCTTTGCCTTAGGTGCAGTTTCATGCTTTGCATGTAGACTGGAGCATGGTGCAGTGGAGCTGTGATTCCAGCTGCTCCAGAGATAGCCATTACATGGTAATAAATGCAGTAATTAAAACCATAATCAAATTTAGGCTTAATTAATCCCTTCCCTCCCTTGTTTTCAGCAGCCGATGAATCAAGCACTGTGGGTTCAATTTCCATCCAGCAGTCATTTTTGGAGAGAAGGTTTGAAATTTGCCAGCTGGTAGATTAGGAGCACTTTTGAGTAAAGGAGGAGGACCCCAAATGGTTTTTTTCCTGGATGCTGAGCGTGTGGGTCATCAAACTTAATGCACAATTTCACCCCCCAAAAATTCACAGCATAAGAAAACTGGAAGAAAAAAAAACCCACAACCCTTTCTCATTTCATGATCATCTCCCCTGTGTGCCCTTTCCAAGCTACTTGCAGCAATGACATGTGTGAGAGGGGCTTGTCCTGGTGGCACTTGCTTTTCTTTGTGTGAAGAAAGCCTACAAAGAAGCTGCAAGCAGTTTTGCACGAGGTTTTCCTGCTCCTGCCACAGCCTTGGTGCTTGGTAAAATATTTTTAGAACAAGTTGAGGAAAAATGGAGCTGTGCAAAAATGACTTGCCACAAACATTCACACCTTACATTTCTTAACCCCCTGAAATGCTGTCTGAAGAGCAGGTTGTGTTCCCCATGGATAGGTGCTTTCCTGCAGCAATGCTGTATGGTTTTGGGTGTGGATTTTCTTCCCTGAGGCTTCAGGGGATCAGAGTGTGAGCAGCTGTGTCTTGCCAGGTACCACTGTTTTCTGGGAGGTCTCTTGAGTTTGATTAGATCAGAGATGCTTTGTTGTTTAAGTCCTGAAAAAGAGGAAATAATTTAGGATTGGAGTTCAAAGGAAAAGGAAACCAAGGTCCTGCTTGTGTTGACTGTGGGTAGGAGCTTAAAAGCAGAACCAGCTTCATATCCTCCGGGGTGCAAAGGGTTGCTTATATAAGAAGGGGTTATTTGTGTAACTTTTTAATGTCCTAGTTGGAAGAAGAGGAAAACCAGCTCCCAGTTCCTGCAGCAGTGTGCTGGTGTCCTCGTGTTGTCACTCATGCTGAACGCTCTGCCTTAACTTCCCCCCTAGGTGTGTAGGGCCAGGACTGTTCCCAGAGCTGAATTTCCATTTGGTTTTAGATACCAAGCCATTCCTCTGTTGTTCTGTTTGTGGGCATGCTGGAATAAGCCCATTCAAAGCCCATTTTTAGAGGTTTCTGTTATTATATGTGAGCACATACCAGATCTGCAAACATCCCTGGCAGCAGCAGCAAGAGCTCCCTACTGCAGGAGATAAAACATCAAGTCTAAACCCAAATGGACTCTGGGAGTCCTTTATGTGTCTCTGAATTACTTTCATCTCTTCATCACTCCATTAATGGCTATCCCCACAGACCAGGGAGTGCTCTCTCAGCTTCCCTTACATTTGGGTTTATCCTGCCAACTGCCCGGGATTGTCAACTAATTGGAGTGGAAATGAGGAATGAAAGCGGCGTTATTGAGCTGCCAGGGCTCCTCACTTGGCAGCTGCTTTGGGTGATGCTGGTAATTGTTACCAAAAGTGTAATTGCTCTGGGGCTCTGCCTATGATTTCAACAAAGCAGCCTGGTTCTTCCTCCTCTGAGACACCTGATACCTGCTTCTCCTCCGTTGTCTCCAGCAGGGGATGACTCGTGGAGTAAATCCAAGCCTGTCAGGGAGTGCTAGGGCTGGGTGCTGTGTTGGTGCAGCTCTCCCAGGGGAACAGCCTCCTCTGTCCCCCTGGGGTGGCCTCCCTGGAGCACGGGTGCCACCCTCACACGTGTCTGGGGACAGAGCATCTCCTCTGAAAATGAAGTGCCTGAGTTTTACTGTTTTCTCAGGGCAGCAGGAAAGGTAATTAGCAGGGCAGATGATAAGCAGTGACAGCCACTTGGGTTTTGAGACGAGGGTAAAAATTTCAGGCTTGGTTCCTGGCTTCAAACATTGAAGGCTTTAGCTGTGGGCTGCTGGTTTCACCCTGCTTAGTAATGAGAGCAGTGCCACCAACCAGATCACCAGCTTTAGGAGTACCACAACCAGATGAGCAGCTGTACAAGTGCCACAGAGGACAATCCAGCATCCAGAGACATTTCATGGATTGACTGAATGTTTTCCTGAAGCTGTAAGAAAGGGGCTTGGGGGGAGGAGGACACAAACCAGCTGCTGCATGCTGCTTATTTCCACAGTCAGTGCACCAGAATAGAGCAGGGATTGTTATTTAGTGTGATGATATCCCATGTTAAGCAGCATCTGATCAAATGACTGAGACTTTTTTATGTATTAATGGCAGACTCTGATTGGTTTTGATCTGTTGGGTGGTTTGTTGTTCTTCTCTTTTTTTTTTTCCTGAGGTAGAGGAGGAACAGGTGCAGCCTCATGAACTTGGAATAGCCAGCTGAAAAAGCCATGCTCAAAGAGATCCAGGTCTTTCTGTGCTCTGGTTTAGTGTGACAGTGACAGCAGCAAACCATGAGAGCTCACAGCTGCTCTGGGCTCCCACTTCCACACTGTCTGCTCTTTGTCTCTTCAGCTTATTCTGTCCTCCAGCCCTCCCTTGCCTTTAGTGCTGGTTGCTTCCTTGCCTTTTCTTAATGTGCACCTCTTCTGCTTTCCTGCATTCTCCTAAATCCTCACCAGTATTCTCCAGACCCAATAGATGCTTGCATTGTGCTCCTGTGTCTTGGGTTTTGCTTTATTTAAACTCCAGTCTGGCTGCCAGCAAGCTCTAGAGGTTTGTGAGGACATCCTGCTTTTTCTGGCCTCTGTTCCACAAACCAGCCAAGTAATGTAGACATCTCATCTTGCAGCATGGCATTTTAAAATTCAGTTGAATTAGGTATCCTTTCTTCTTTTGATGTAGGGATATCCGAAAAATTAATAAGTTATGCTGCCACTGCTTGGTGCTAAAGGAGTGCTTTCCATCTTCAAAGTGCTCTGTGCACTGTATTTCATTATTTATTCTGTTAATTATATTAGCACTTGCAAAGAACAAGCCTCTTAAACTGTTGTTGATAAAAGCACTCTCCTAACAGGGTAGCAATTCAGCACTTAAATTGTAGCAGATAATTTGTCCACTGAGGTGCAGGGCCTTGGAGAAGATGTAAGGAGGATTTACATCAGTTCATTAAGTGTCTGCTGAAAAGTCTGGCTTTATGTTTTAAGCAGTAATACCTGGGAGCTTTAGAGCATCTTTGGAAGCTGTGGATGAATGCTAATGAAGGGCAGGGAGGTGGGATCCTCATTTTGCAGGAGGTATCCCAGCTCCTACCTGCAGGGTGGCTCAGGAGCCTGTCCCACAGTGCTGGGGCTGCTTTTTATGTCACTTCTGAACATGCCACCCTTGCTTGGGTAGACCAGGCTCTCACAGTTACCTAAGGGCAAAACTGGGAAGAATATTGTTAAGCTCTTGGCCCATGTTCAGTCTCCTTAGTGACAGTCACATTGGAAATGAAAGAATAATTAAAGTACAAGCAGTCTGCCTTCTCCAGAGCTTGAAATACACACCAGGAGATCTCTTTATGCCTTTCTGTATTAGCAGCTGTCAGCTACACACTTCCATGTAAGCAAGGAACACGGTTTGAAATAGGAGCCTAAAATAGTCAGTATCAAGGAATGCCACCCAAAATAATTGTTGCAATAACCTCCCTGTTCTTTTATGTATTTCCACCATGTGAATGAAGTGTGTACACTGCTTTTCTCTCTTTTTCTCAAAGGAATTGCATGGCCTTGCACTTCAAATGCCTCATAGCCAGAGCTATTGAGCCATTGAATTTTGCTCAATTTACTGTGAGTGTAGCATTCAGATGTTCAGTAGAGAATAACCCCCCCCATTTCTGTAGAGAAATCAGTAAATTTATTTTTTAATTGGAGCTTAGGTCTGTTGCTCCATGGGCAGTGTTGAAATGTCAAAAGATCTGAACACAGAGACTCGTGACCTTGGGGGAAGACTGTTGTATCCCAAAAAATCAGCTCTTAATCTCCTGACTGCTGCCTACATTTTGAATTCTTAAAACTTCTTCAGAGGTGTGTTGGGTTTGTTCTGATACCTGCTGAAATGGTAACCACTGACCCTGCAAATGCTTCCAAGTGTGGATGCCACAACTTCCCTGGGCAGCCTGGGCCAGGGTCTCACCACCCTCATGGGAAAGAATGATTTTCCTGCTGGAGTAAGCCATTTTGTTTTGGCAAAAACCTCTGGTTGGGAGGAGCCTTTTCCAGTTGCCAGTCAGTCCTGGATGCAGGTTGGGTCAAGGAGCCTCTGCCAGGTCCTTCTTCTGTTCATTCTGGTGTGTAGAACATCACATCAACTTTTCTGAAGAGCCCAGCACCCCACAGCTTCTGCCCCAAGTGCCTGAGAAGGGACCAGATTTTTCAAGATTTTTTTTTTTTTTTTTCCTCTCATCAAGCTGTCTAATGGACCTTTTAAGGCCTTTTAAGGCTCATTTCAGTATTTTATCATTATGCTTAAGTAGTTAGCCCTGGATGCATTCCTAGCAGTAAGCTGTTAATCATCTCCTGTCTTAATTTGCCTCAGTTGTGCTGTATGCTATGAATAAATTGACTTTTTGGAGTAAATCACTACATCATGGAAATGAGTAGCAAAGTTTGGTCTTCTTTCAAATCAATTAAAACTGAGGTGTGGGTAGCAGCAGGCTGTGCTACACAGGAAAAATTCCTGTATGGCATAAATTTAGCCTGGTGCACACAGAGCAGCTGTCTAATGGGAAAGAGTTGTTCAGATGAGAAACTCAGCTTCCTCTCCCCATTTGTTTTTGCTGGGCTTAAATGGAGGCTTTTAAAAACAGGTAAAGGATGAAGGTGGCAGCTGCATCCTTCAGGTTACCTCAGCAGGTAGTTGCTGCTTGCTTTCTGAAGCTGAAAGGACACCTGGCACGGGTGAAGGGATGCTGCAGAGGAGCTGACTGCAGGCAAGACACTTTCCTAGGAAGGGAGGTGGCTGGAGAGGGAAAAGTGACTTTGCTGTGGTGCTGTGTGATACCAGGATGTCTGGAGGCTGTGTGCAGGAGTGAAAAGAATGACAGAATCACAAAATTATTTGGGTTGAAAGGGACCTTAAAGCTCCTCCAGTCCCAACCCCCTGCATGGGCAGGGACACCTCCCACCAGCCCAGGTTGCTCCAAGCCCCATCCAACCTGGACTTGGACACTGCCAGGGATGGGGCAGCCACAGCTTCCTTGGGCAACCTGGGCCAGGGGCTCAGCACCCTCAAATTAAAGAATTTCTTCCTAATGTCTGACCTAAATCTTCCCTCCAAGTTTTAACCCATTTCCCCTTGTCCTCTCACCCCATCCCCATGTCCAAAGCCCTCCCCCAGCTTTCTTGTAGCCCCTTCAGATATTGGGACGTTGCTCTGAGCTCACCTGGGAGCCTCCTCTTCTTCAGGCTGAACAACCCCAATCCTTCAGCCTGGCTTCCCAGGGAGGTGCTCAGCCCTCTGAGCATTTGAGTGGCATTTTAGCCCTCTGATCCTTTTAGAAGCATCCTAACAAAAGTAGTGAGTCCCAAGTGGCTGCTAAGACCTTAGAGAACCTTGTGGGAGGGAAGCAGTCTGGCAAGTGTCCAGGCATCTGGATGAGGGCCTGAGGTGCCCTATGGAAGCATGGGTGGCAGCGTGGGATCATGACCTCAGGGCAGAGGGAATGGAAAAGGGTCAAGCAGGGGTGGTGGAAAGCCTTGCAAATGAGTTGTGGGTGTTCCAGTTGGGTGCACTGATGGAGTGGTGGTGACAGCTGTTTCCACATCTGTCGGGCTGTCTGCTTGGTTACTGTCCCCTTCAGCACATTTTGAAATAAATAAATGTGATCAGTTAAAGCCTGGGCACACCTGGCTGTGCATGCAGCATTTTTTACTAAATCAGTTTAATCTTAGTGTCTTAATGTATCTTGGGCTCAGACCTTTCCTTCAGCCACTGCCTGATGTGGGTACAATTTACACCAGGCTTTTAACATGAGAACTTTTAATTTCCATGGTCCTGCAGACTGTAAATTCTGAATATTCTATTCAACAGCTCACTTGGACTCAGGCACATCAGTGCTCACCTGCAGTCCCATCAGCTCCTGGGCTGCTGCATGGGGCTGCAGCTCTCTGTCCAGGAGATTTCATAGAAATGGAGAAAATAATAGAAATTAAATTTTCATAGAAAACTTCTGTAAAACCTCTGTTTCTTTGCAGAATAACACAAGGTGGAAGCCAGACTCTTGCCAAGACTGCCACTGCCAGGGTGGGATTGTCACCTGTGAGCCTCTGGTCTGCAAACACCCTGGGTGTGACTTTCAGAAGGTAAGGGCCTGCAACTCTCCAAGTGCCAGCTGAGCTGTTGTGTGTGGTGGGAGAAGTGCCAGGTCACTCTGTGGAGTTCCCAGCCTTCCCCTGCTTTAAATGCCCCAAAATGCTGCTTTGTGTCTGCCACCCTGTGTCACACCTGAAGGTGTGGTGGGAAGCAGTTGGGGTAACTGGTCCTGCAGTCCCTGCAGGAGCAAAGCTCCTCTTGTGTTAAGAGGAGCCCAAAAAGAGGACACAGGATGAGGTGAGGGACTGGCAGAGGTGAGCTGGCTGCTTATTCCTTGTGCACTGCTGTGACAGCCTCCTGGGCTCAGCTGCTTCCCTGCAGCTCCCTTTGAATCCCAGACTCTTGATTCCCAGCAGGACTTGAGGGAAGCAAGAGGGAGCTGTGAAATCTCATTTGGTCTCCCAGGGAGTGTGTGTGTGACTGCCCAGGGTCAGGCCCAGTCTTTGTGCCCTCTGACTTCTCATCACCACCAGCCCCTGCAAGAAACACACCAGCAAAACCCAGAGCAGGAAACCTTTGTCTCCTCCACCACACCACAGCCAGAGGCTCAGTGTTGGAACAACTTGCAGGCTGCCTGTGCTCCCAGGGCATTCTGGTCCCCCAAGGAAGCCCCTGAGCTGGGACCAGACCTCCCAGCACGAGCCCAGCTTCCAGTCACCCTTCAGTGGAAGGTGGAGCTGGGTCCCCCTCAAACATGCAGATGGATGCTTTCCACTCTGCTGAACAACAACAGAGCTGAGATTGTCTGTCTCTGGGTTCCTCCTGCCTTGTGGTGCTTCTTGAGCTTTCATTATCTCCTGTTTACCTTTCTCTGGCTGAGCCTTCATTAATGGTTACAGCTAATTGGCCATGGAATTGGTCTTGCCTTAGCATCTGGATTACTGGGGTAGTATGCATGAATGACAAGGAAAATGAGTGTTTTAAAGAGGCACTGCCAATATCATTATATGACTTTATGAAGCAGGTTAAAATGCTTTCCAATACGACAGCATTAACGAGGAAATAATTTTTATTCCTATTGGTTTTCCCCCTTATTATCACTTTATATGGATATTTCAAGACTGAAATATTCAGTTTCTGTTCCAGAGAGGAGTGAGAAAGAAAAAGAGTGCTGCCCTGGCACACTCAGTAATGAGTGGGCTAGATAAGATGTTGTTCATTTTTTAAACTTGGATAAGTGAAATGGGATAAATAAAAATAAATAGGCAGTGTCAAAGCTCATAAAGGGAAATAGATTTATAATGCAAAGTGAGGCTGTGTGATTCCTTGGCGTGGGTAATCTTGAAGAGTTTAAGGGTCCCATAAAAGTCTGGCCCATTTAAATGTTGAAAAAGGGTTATAAGGATCTGAGAAGAAAAAAAAAACCACTCATGCTCCAAGCATACACAAACCCAGTGATGAGCAAGGTCAGAAATCACCATCCCACTCCATGGTTTATTTCTGATCTGCTTATTAGGAGGTTTATGCTAATATTGCTCATCTTGTTTCCAGTGACAAGGCATAAACAAAACCAGGCAGTCTCTGCAGAAAAGGTACCCAGTGGTGTGCCAAACATTTTATGCAAAACCTACTGTGCCTACCCAGTGCTTGGAGTGGGTGGAAAATCAGCAAACACTGTGTCTGGTGTGTCAACCAAAATAGACCAACAACCAAGAAGGGTTTCTCCTCAGCAGCATCACAAGTGAATGGGAGTTTTGTTTATGCTAAGGGAAGTATTTAATTTTGTTTCCCACCTCCTAAAAGCCAGGGAAGGAAACCTTGATGTGAGAGACTTGTTTTCAGTTTGAAAAATCAAACTGTTCCTTTTAGAAAAGAGAAAGAAAGCTTGTGAGCTTTCAACCCATTCTGGTTGCTTTTATCATGCAAATAAAGAGGTGAAAGGTAAGAATTTTTTTGCTTTGCAGTGTCTTCATCTTTTATTGCAACAAAACAAATCCTGACTTCTTCTGAGCAGGAACCTCTCCTGTGTTGGCTGCACCCTTTCAAAGTGGGAAGGATAGCTTCTGTCTCCTGAGAAACACCTTTGTGATACTCTGAAGATAGAATCTTTCTGCATTTCACTTCCCAAACCTGATGTATTTGTCTCTGGTTTTGGTTTCTGGTTGTCTCCCTCTCCATCTGCTGTGCTCACATCAGTCAGACAGTTTACTCCTTTTTCTTCCTAGCTGTTGGAGGAAAACACTGAGTAGTGTGGCACCTCAGGGGGTCCCAAGGGCCCTCAGTGACAGACACTGGGCAAAAGAAGATCCTCCCACAGCTGAGGCAGTGGAACTGGGAAGCATTGCTTTGGAGAGCCACAGGGACAATTCCAGTGACAGGAATCCATGATCCTTCCTGCTGTTGCCTGATGGCTTCACTGATGGGCTTTGCCCTTCATCTGAGGAGTTGCTTCCAGCAGCAGCATCTTTTTCCCTGCTGCCCAGCAGGAGGTGGCAAGAGGTCAGCTTGCAGAGCATCACCTGACTGTGCTGGGCCTGGAAGTGGTCAGTAATTCTCAGTTAATTTTAAAGCAGTGTTATTAAAAAGATTGTAGTGATTATTAAGCCAAGGTACAGTTAGTGGATCCATATTTGTTCTGCCTGCCAGCTGCACTTGTGGTGTGGTGAAATGTTGCACTGAGAACCATTCTGTACACAGAGAAAACTATCTACTGAAAAAATTACATCTTCAGTGAGTAATCTTTGGGTTTTGTCTTGAATAAATGCTTTCTCTTCTTTGTTCTCATCTGAAAACCAGCTCAGGTGGAGACTTTCTGTTTGCATTGTTAGGGGCCTGAATTCTACTGGTGTTTTGATGGTAAAATGCCCAATACAGCAAACTGATGTGCAGCCTCTCAGCAAAGGCATCTGGTTTCCCAGCATGATACATTTCACTTGATGCTTTTCCTCTCCAAACTTAAGAGCAGTGGGTCCAGCAAGGCCCCGTGTCTTGACCTCTGTGTTACAGTCTCTGTGTGAAGTGCTTCTTGGATTCTTGTGTCTCTTTTAGGGAGAAGAGCTCCAAATACCCCCCAACAAGTGCTGCCCTGAGTGTGCCTCCCAAGCTGAAGGATTTTGCCAGCATGAAGGACAGATCCACAGTGTGAGTGCTCTGCTGTGCCCCTCAGCAGTGGGCATCCTTTCCAGGTTTTAGCTCTCTGTTTGGTTCATGCCAGTGAAGGATGCTTTAGCTGGTGTGCAGGAGAAGGGGCTGTTCTTCAGGCATCAGATAATGGGAAATAACAGGAGTTGAGTCAGCAGGGTTTGCAAAAAGGGAACATCATTGGTCAGAAGTTTCCCACTCTTTCATCCACTTTGCTGTTTCTGTGGGTGACTGAGACAATATATGTTTAGGAGGGGAGCAGAGCACATTCAGCTTGACATATGAGCTGTCCTGAAAAGAAGGCTTTTCTCTCAGCAGCCATCTCTGCTGGGAGAGATTGATGGCTCTTGTGCGACCTGGGTTATGTGTTTTGTAATCCTGAATTATTCAAGAAGCAGGTTCTGGGATGTGGTTTCACCCATGGGGGATGAAAGGCCAAAACAATAAGAATAAGTGTCTGCAGATAAGAAAAAAAAAAATAAAGATTCATAGGTAGTAGTTAATGAATCATGTCAAACAATAGGCACAGGTAGGAAAACGACTTAACAGTGAGCCCAGGTCCTGTGTCTGGCCTCTTACAGACTCTTCTGTTTGAGAGGAGGCAAATCTGGTCCAAATCTTAAGCAATATGTTAAAATGCCCACATATTTTGAATATCTGGGCACTCTTCACCCAAGATGAATGTTGTAACCCACTGTTTGAGCCTGAGGCATGACCAGCATGGATCTGGGATGAGCTAAGCAAGGACTGGAGTAGGAGGGGTAGCACATCATTCCTCTTCTCACATTTTTTGTGCCCATGGTTTGGGCAGTACTATATTATATTCTATTACCTTGTATTTCTTCCTGTTGCTGCTGTTGCTGCACTTTGCTGTGTGCTATTCTTGCTGCAGCTTTTGGCTCTCTAGGCCTGTTCTTTGGGACACAAGTCAGGTGAGTCAGTCAGCATCCCCCCAGGGACTGCAGGAAGATTTGTACCTAGAGGGATATGTCACACCCCAGTGTACTGTGAGGTGGCCATTAAACTTTTTTTTGGGTTTTTTTGTCAGGGCAAAGTCTCATCCTGATGGCTGGCACAGATAGCCTGAAGGAAGGAGTTTTTTCTTCCCTTAGTAAGCCACTGTAATACTTTAAGATTTGACCTTCATTCTACAAGTATCTGGCTGGCAACACT
Organism: Heliangelus exortis; assembly: GCF_036169615.1. Lineage (NCBI taxonomy): Eukaryota > Metazoa > Chordata > Aves > Apodiformes > Trochilidae > Heliangelus > Heliangelus exortis. The sequence continues at coordinate 42,110,423 of NC_092425.1, read as the reverse complement.
GCCCATGGTGATTGCTCCATCAGAGAAAATCTGTATCCTCTATCTGGCAAGAGCTTTTTCCCTCCCTGCCTAATTCAACAGTGCAAGTTTTGTAAAAATCCACATCCTCTACCTGCTGAAAGGTGTTGCAATGCACCAACATGTTTCTTCTTGGGACCAGTTTTTCCTCCCCATGCCTCAGGGGAGGGATATTAATTTCTGCACTAAAGAGTAAGCAAATCAAATGAGATTTTACTCATAGTGAAGTGCTTAAAGCATGTGGTGGGGTGGGCAGTGTTCAGCTGGGATCGTGTGTGTTGGGGCACATGTTGAGTGTTTCTCTGAAGAAAACCTGTCTCTAAATGTGGAGTTTGTAGTGGGGAAGGGACAGATCCAGTAGCTTGGGTCTTTGACAGTGTCTTGTTGCTGGGTGGCACTCTGCAACAAAAAGGACAAAGGACAAAAGGACAAAAAAGGATCTCCAGATTTGCTGTTCTGCCATTATTGACTTATTTTTTGCCCCAACAGTGCAGCCTGGAGTAAGGGTTACAACACACAGAGACTAACTGGGCCAGCAAAAGATTAAAGTTCCCTAATAACAGGGAGTTTTGGAAGGGGAGATGAAATATTTACAGCTCTCCCTGGCAGCTTTCTTCATGCCTGTGCTCTCTGTGCCTTTGTTTGCAGCATGGCACACAGTGGGACAGCTCTGGATGTGTCTGGTGCTCCTGTGCCCATGGGAAGGTGACCTGCAGCCCCGTGGCCTGCCCAGCCCTTGCTTGTGGGCAAGGGGAGCTGCAGTACACTGCTGAGGGAGCCTGCTGCCCCAAATGTGTGGGCCATGGGGGTGAGTATGGTGTGTGGCTGGGGCACTGCCTGGCTTCACTCAGCTGAGCAGGAGGTCACTGGAAATCTCCTTCTAGACCCAATCTGGAAAACTTTCCTTGTTCTGGTTTGGTTCTGCTGGGAAGACCCTCACACCAAGTGTCCCTCCTCATTCTTTTTCTGTCCTCCTGCCATATTGACATTTTTAGTGGCTTCACACTTAGGCCAGGAGGAAGTGATAAGCATTGAGCAGGGAGCAGATGTGCCTGGTTGTGTCCTAATTTTGGAGATTAAAATATGGGAAAAAAGATGCAGATATTTGCCCTGTTCTAAGGGCACCTTTGGCACTTGCAGACTCGGACTGCAAGGTCCAAAAATGCCTGAGCTGTGGGATACCTTTTCTGATAGAAACTCAGTTAGAGAGCTACACCCAGAGCTCTCAGTTCTCACGTGTAAAGCCCTTGGAAACCAGGGGAATCATTGCTGTCACTGCCTGCTTTGGCAAACCAGAACCTGGAATTCTGAGATGCACAACATCTGGGCTTTAATTATGGGTGACAGAAAGGGGTTACAGGGCACTGAAAAAGAAACCAACCCATTGTTTCCTTATCTCCTAGAGCCTTGCTCCTTTGATGGACACTTGTTCCAGGATGGTGAGGATTGGCACCTGGGGCCATGCTCCAAATGTGTCTGCAGGGATGGAGTGACTCAGTGCTTCACAGCTTCCTGCCAGCCTCTCCTCTGCAGCCAGGTCAGGACCCAGGGGCTTTTTGGGGACATTACTCCTGACTGCTTTTGCCCATTTCACCTGCAGATGTACAAATGACCAGGAAAATCATCTGTGGGACAAGTGGGTTCTTTGAAGAAGGGGGTTTTGAGGTGTGGAAACGAAAACACAAATTTAAGTGTTTGGTTTGCAGCTGAAAAGTTTGGTTTGCAGGTCTTGTTTACTTCTTCCTTTTTATATAAGAAGTCTAGAAATACACTTGAAAGTAGTCGAATGCAGATGAAACTCCCCTTTTGATTTAGAGTACTCCTGCTTACATGTGCTTTTGTTTAGAAATGAACAAAACCAGTAAGGTAAGTTAGGCAAGCTTAAGTAGTGACTCCCTGTTCTATTCCACTTGGGAGAACTGGGATATTTCCACTTCCAGGGTCTTTGCTTTGGACAAATGATGAGTTCTCAGCACTTGTGCAGTGATCAACCCAACCAACAGGCTCCAAGTTTACATAAACTGTTAACAGAGGGGTCAGTAAAGGCAGCAAACCATACATAGTACTCCACACTCTGTACAAATGTCTCATTTTAAAAAATTTTTTTAGTACATTGGATGTGCTTAAGGGTGCTCTTCAGATTTCTTTTCATTGGGCCCATTCTGATAGTTTTCTTGGACACCTTGGTGTACTCCTTTCCAACTCCTTTCCACCATGCTAAGGAAATGCAGGAACTGATTCCCTGGAAATCCCTCTTTCTGACCTTGACTTTATGTTTCAGGGGCTGCAGTTTCCCCAATTTATTTTTTTTAAATCTATTTAATGATGAATCCAGATGCTCCCTTCAAGTGTGCTCCCTGGAGCACTGGGAAAAATAAAAGCAGTAGTCATTAAATTTTTTTCCTGTTGATGCTTACTCAGCTTTCTATTACTGGACCAGATGTTTGTGCAATTAACACTTTAATTTTATTTTTTTTTTAGAAGGAAAGCCCACCTGTTTTCATGCATGCTGATTGTGTTTTGTTCTGGCCTGAGATACCTAGTGAATATTCCTTGACTAAATACCATGCATTAAAACAAGTTTACACCTTCTGTAGATTCTTCCATTCCCTCCCCAAATGGAGTGATGTTACCTGCTGACTGCTGGCACTGATGTTTAATCAGCTAATCATTAGGATTTAATTTGGGGAAGCAGACATGACTGCACTATGCTGTGATTTCTCTGAGAAGAACTGGCTGAAAGCAGCCAAGTTAATGCAGCAGGAAGCCAACTCTGATGGTGTTCCAGATATTTCCCACCAAGGTGCCTGGTGGAAAGGACCTTGGAAGGGTGTGCAAGGATCCTGTTCTGCTCTCAATCCCACCTAACATTTTCTTGTGTGTGATTTTATCTCTGTCACTCTCTCTACTCCCTGTCAAAAGCAAATATATAAGCAGGCTTGCTACTATGGATTTATTGCTTTGGAGATTCCTACTTCTAGAAGGCCCTTTCTTGTGGCATGTGTAAATATTGTTTATAAATCAGTTTAGACCCTTAATAAGGTTCTGTAAAGAGAATTTTTTAAACTTCCCAGAGAAAACACCAGCTTCTATATAAAATGATCAGGATTTTCATGTGACAGAGCACAGCAGAGAGGCACAGCTGTCATGATGGTTTTGTGTCACTTTGGTTTTATAAATTCTCCCAGTATTAAACCCTCTTCTTCCAGCTTTCAGATAACTGTGCCCTTCCCTGAGTGCTGAGGGAAAGGAATTTATGAATTAGTACCTTACAGCAACATTCCAGTGCCTGAAGGTGGCCTAACAAGAAAGCTGGGGGAGGGCTTTTGACATGGGTGTGTAATGAGAGGACAAGGGGAAATGGTTTTAAACTTGAAGAGGGGAGATTTAGGTTGGACATTAGGAAGAAATTGTTTAATTTGAGGGTGCTGAGCCCCTGGCCCAGGTTGCCCAAGGAAGCTGTGGCTGCCCCATCCCTGGCAGTGTCCAAGTCCAGGTTGGATGGGGCTTGGAGCAACCTGGGCTGGTGGGAGGTGTCCCTGCCCATGCAGGGGGTTGGGACTGGATGAGCTTTAAGATCCCTTTCAGCCCAAACCATTCTGTAATTCTAAGTACTTGTTGCATGCAGGAATGCACCTGAATGTCCCTCCACATACCCAACTCAAATGCATGAAAGAGTTCTTTTAACTCTGCTGGGAAATCTCTCACTGATAACTTTCACACAATCTTCAGTTCTGTGTTTGAAAGCTGTTGGTTTGTCTTAACAAAGTGGATGAGATGTCAGTGCCTGGCATTTCTGCACTCCTTCCAGTGCACAGGGCAGTCTTCTGGTCACCCTGGTGCTGCTGGAGAGAGGTGAACAAATAACTGTTCCCAGTTGCTGGATGTATGTGGCATTGTAACAGGGGAATCACAGCTGTGGTTTGGATGGATGGATGCAGCTGAGGCATGCAGGAACTGTTACATTGCTGTGAGCTGCCAACCTAGTCCAGTGGGATTCAAATCAGTCATGAAAAAGTTTAAATTAGGATAATCCATTTTGAAGCATAATTTAACACCCATAGAGTGTTATGCTGGATGGATTTCACTAAAACAGTGCAAATGCCTGAGAGATGGGGAGTGTAAATCACATGGCCAAAGCCTCAAACTGTGGCAGTACCAGGACAAAAAAAAAATCTCCTTCATCTGATGCTTTGGTCTGCTTCTCCACATCCACATAGCTTTATATATTTTTTTTTTCTATATATATCTATACACCTGAATATATGTATTTATCCTGTGTGTGTATCAGTGTGTTTGAACTCAGCTGCCATCCAAAGAAGCCCAGGAAAGGAGATGAAGCAAAAACCTTTCTTTCCAGCTCTCTGTGCTGACCTCATGCTGTGGAGCCTGTCCCAGATCCTGGAGCCAAAGTGAAGCCCTGGGTGACTGGGTTACCACACAGACACCAAATCCTGGAGTTCCAGGCAGTGATGCTGAGCTCCTTGTTAGCTGTTCCTGCTCTTATTTTATTTTTCTCTCCTGCTTTCTGTTTAGGATGAAGTTATGGTTATGGCTCCTGGAAAATGCTGCCCAGAATGTGCTCCAAAGCCCTGCTTGGTGGCAGGAAGAGTGTACCAGGTAACCTTTGACAAGCCACACCAAAAGGCAGTTGTTCACAAGTTCTGGAATGTCTGTCTGTCTGTCTGTCTGTCTGTCTGTCTGTCTCTCTCTCCTTTCTCCCTGCCATCTGACTTTCTGCCAGCACCAATAGCTTCTTACAACTATTGCATTTTTTTCTTCCTGGAAAGCCAGAAGAGTTGAAAGAAATTAGGGCTAGATAAGAATTTGCTGGCAAGTAGAAAGGAAGTATGCAAGGTGAAGCAGGTTAGGCACTTTCTTTTCACACTTTTATGAAGGAAGAAAGCACTGATGAAGGTCGAAGTATTTATAGCTTTCTTTGTATCATCTGGTTTTAATTTGATGCATTATTTAATGAATGTGTGTGTGTGGGATTTTCTGTTGGTGATTATTTTTTGCTAACTGTAGTATTTAAAGCCTCAGCAATGTTACTAGATTGTAATAAATCAGAAATAGATGCCACAGTGTCATCTGGACCTCCTGCCTCTTCTCCCTGTTTGCTGAGCATGTAAAAAAAGCATTTTTTCAGCAAACTTCTTTGTTTCATACAGACATGCAGAAGGAGCCATCCTATTCCATAAGCAGTGTGGATCTGGGAAATAATTTGATTATATACAAAGAGTGTTCAACAATTGTGCACATATTCTGTTTCAACAGCATGGTGAACAGTGGAAAAAAAATGCCTGCACTGCATGTGCTTGTCACAGCGGGGAAGTCCGGTGCCTGAGAGAGACCTGTGACTCCAGTACCTGTGAGAAGGTACTGAAAGAGCTTCCTCTCTGCTACCCTGGCTGCAGGTATCAGTGTAGCCCTGCAAATGGGTGCAGACAGTCCTGCCTCAATGGTTGCTGGGTTTTTTTGGGTTTTTTTTAGGGGGAGAACAGAGTGCAGCGTCCTGGGAGGTGCTGTGAGGAGTGTGTGTCACCCACGGGGAGCTGCTTGTATGAAGGCACTGTCAGGTACCACAGGGAGATGTGGAATAGCACTCACTGTGACTTCTGCCTGTGTGATGAAGGGCAAGTCACTTGCCAGGAAGCAGAGTGTGCCAAAGTGGAGTGTGCCAAGGTAAGAAAGGTTTTCTTTTCTCAAGGTTGAGTCTTGCGATTCATTTTTTTCCTCCCTTTTTCTTTTTTCTCAACTGACATCTCGAGACACTCAAAAGAACCTGCCCTGCTCCAGGGGCTTGCTTCAGGCAATTGCCTTGAAAACACTTCCTAGGAAAGCAGAATAAACTTTGGATTTTTCATCTAAGTTTGACTGCTCAGTGGGACTCATTTAACTTTGTTTCCCTCCCATGCTGTTGTCTTCCTGCTATAATGGAAGCTTAGACACCCACAAGTTTCCATGACCACCAGCTTTACAGGGAGCTAAATGCTGGGAGAAGACATCCAGGACAGAGATATTTAAAAGCTTAAAAAATGTTCATTTTATCTTAATTCTGTGTGCTACAGTGGGCTTCAGTGAGGTAGCTGGATATGGAGGTCAGTGTTCCACTTACCTGCATTTTTTTTCATGTCATTCTTGGAACTGAAGTGAAGCTGGTAAGGTATTTTATTCCCAGGGCTGTTTACTCCAAAACTAAACCACCCATCCCTTAGGTTATATAATCATGGAATCATTTTGGTTGGAAAAGACTTTAAGGTCAAGTCCAACCACTACCCCAGCACTGTTTGTTCTGTAGTGACTTTGCAAAATGCAATAGATTGTGTCAAATACTTCACACAAAGACACCACAACTATATTTGGAGCTGCCTTTTTGCAGTGGGGTAAGAATTCTGTTAATTGGTGGGCTAATACCTGCTTTATACCCACTACTCCACAGTGTTATCAAAGAGAAGGGAAGGAACTGTAGAGTTTTCTCTTTTGGTGGCAGTGCTCTCCTGGCAGCTCTGCCTGTGTGCTGTATCTTGAGTAGCAGCACCCTTGTGTTGTGTCTGAAGCACAGCCAAAACCTGGCCATAATGCATTTGCTGGGTTCAGCTGTTCTCATAAATGTTCACAAAAAAGGAAGAATCCACTCAGGGGCTCTGAGATGATGATCATGCAGAGAGGATGGATCTAGGAATAAAAGTGTGTGCTTGTTCATCTGAGATTCTGCCTTTTAAGCAGCAAAAAGGCATCGAGTGTGGGACCCAAACTCTTGTCACTGGTGTAGGAATGAGCCTCTGACTTGAAACTGCATGGAGAGGTTTTTTTACTGGGTGGAAAATCATGGTTGTCATAAAACCTTGTGCATTTGCATCTGTTTCAGTCAGCTCCCCCCCTGCTTATGGCTGTAAATTGGATCATTTACACTAATGATGATGGCATGCTGTCATGGCTCAGCAGGGAGAATTACTTAATATTCATGCTCATATCTTGGGTACAGACAAAGAATCCATTATTCAGAGAAGCCAGGGATATTTTACAGCACAAAAACTGAGGATGTTGAACATGCAGGGTTGAAAACTGAGGGGGTCAGAAGTGTGCAGCACTTTCAGTCACCCAGCAATTTTTCAGACTCAGGCTCTCCCAGGTAACCACTCATCTCAAGCAGGTAAAAAAGTGGGATTATTTGTCAGAGTACAAACCACTGCAATTTGGAATTGATTGCTAGGAGGAGAGAATGAGGAAGACAGTGTCCTTTTTTGTAGACAAAGTTATAGTCCCACTTGATAAAAGAGATTTGGCCAAAGATTTATTTTTGTGCCTGGCTTCCCTGAAGATAAACTTGCTTCCTCAAGTCACCTTCAGTCATAGCTCACCTCAATAGGAAGGAAATATTTGCTTTTTTACCTTTGCTTTTCCTTTTTGAGTTGCAGGTCTGGTTTTTAGGCACCTGCATCAATAAATCAGAGCTGGTGTGAAGCTAGGGGCATGTGGAATGATCTCTTCATTAAGGCACTATTAATTTTCTGGGCACATCCTCCTATTTAAAGTGTAATGAGGCCACAGCTATGGACTCCAAATCCTCACACGGAGGAGCAGCGTTACGTGAGGGCAGGGGAGAGGTTTAGCTTATAAACCCTCTCAAACAAACCTGTCCAGCAACTGCCAGAGATGAAAGTATCTCTGCTGATTCTGACCTAATCTTCAAAAAGCTCTTTTCAGCAGGTTGCTGATGAGCTAGGAGTACAAGTTATGTGACAGGCTGGGATAGCTGTGGAGCTGCTCAGCCTGTCAGAGAATCAAATAATCCTGCTGGAACACTTGCCAGCACCCCAGCACACCCAGGAGGGGTTCAGAGGAGGACTGGGCATGGGTGCTGGCAGGAGATCATAGAATTGGCTGGGTTGGAAGGGACCTCAGAGCTCATCAAGTCCAACCCTTGATCCACTCCCCCCGTGGTTCCCAGCCCATGGCACTGAGTGCCACATCCAGGCTCTTTTGAAATATCTCCAGGGATGGAGAATCCACCCCTTCCCTGGGCAGCCCATTCCAGTGTCTGATCACCCTCTCCATAAAGAAATTCTTTCTCATGTCCAACCTAAACCTCCCCTGGCACAACTTGAGACCTCTTGTGCCCTCTTGTCTTGCTGAGAGTTGCCTGGGAAAAGAGCCCAACCCCCCCCTGGCTCCAACCTCCTTTCAGGGAGTTGGAGAGAGTGATGAGGTCTCCCCTGAGCCTCCTCTTCTCCAGCCTCAACACCCCCAGCTCCCTCAGCCCTTCCTCACAGGACTTGTGCTGGATCCCTTCCCAGCCTCCTTGCTCTTCTCTGGACCTGCTCCAGCACCTCAATCTCCTTCCTGAGCTGAGGGGCCCAGAACTGGACACAGGACTCAAGCTGTGGCCTCCCCAGGGCTGAGCACAGGGGCAGAATCCCTTCCCTGGACCTGCTGGCCACGCTGTTCCTGAGCCAGCCCAGGATGCCATTGGCCTTCTTGGCCACCTGGGCACACTGCTGGCTCCTGTTCACCTTCCTGTCAATCCAGACTCCCAGGTCCCTTTCTGCCACTCTGTGCCCAGCCTGGAGCTCCCCATGGGGTTGTTGTGTTGAACCTCATCCCGTTGGGATCAGCCCAACTCTCCAGTCTGTCCAGGTCCCTCTGCAGAGCCCTCCTGCCTTCCAGCTGATCCACACTCCCCCCCAGCTTAGTGTCATCTGCAAATTTGCTGATGATGGACTCAATCCCCTCATCTAAATCCTCACTAAAGATATTAAACAGCACTGGGCCCAACACTGATCCCTGGGGGACACCACAGCCGCCATTTTGCTGCAGCCCCGTTCAGCACCACTCTCTGGGCCCGGCCCTCCAGCCAGTTCCTAACCCAGCACAGGGTGCTCCTGTCCAAGCTGTGGGCTGACAGCTTTGTCAGGAGAATGCTGTGGGAGACAGTGTCAAATGCAGCCTGGCTGAGGGGGCTGGTGGTGGGGGAGTATTCCTGCCAGCAGCCCTGCCAACCCTGGAAGCTGCAGGGTGAGTAAGGTGGTGTGTGCAGATGTGGTGACCTCTTGTACAGCTGCAGAACTCTTCCTCATTTTCAGAAGCTCAGGTTTGGAGAGTTGTGGATGGTTCACGTGGATGTAGATGGAGAGAGATTGCATAAAACCTTTTCTTCCCCTCTTTTCTGCCTTCTGCCCCATCACTGCCTTTCAGTGTTCTCAGCCTGCAATAAGAAGGCTGGGATGTATGGCCTTGCCTGTGTTTGCAGTGCAGGAGGATCTGGTCCAGAAAAGCTACTCAGGAAATCAAAGCTGTCTTTTGAGCTGTGTCCTGGTTCCATAGGACAGAGTTTTCCTCTCTTCTAAATATTCAGCTTCCACCTAGGCACAAAAAAGTTGTGATAAATCAGGGCACTTTATTCCCTCCTGCTGCTGCTAAATTCTTTCTTTCCAACCAAAGTTATTTAAGTGGATTCTGTGGAGTTGTAGAGTTGTAACAAAGAACAAGCTTTTTCTATCTGGAATAAATAGAGCATGGGCTTTGAAATTCTCTTGGGGAACAAAAGTAGAACATTCAAAATGAAGATAAGCTTCTATGCATTGAAATCTTGACAGTGGCCCTGTAAAATCCTGTGAACCACAGTAAAAATATGGCTCTCCTGTTCTCTCTACTTGTAGTGGATTATTTTTTTTGGGGGTGTATGTGTCTTTCTCTGCAGGATTTAGGGATGAAGTCATGGCCTTATCGCTGAATTCTTTGGCCTTTTCTGAGGTTTCTTCTTCCACTGCAGTATTCACCAGGCACATTTTTCAAACTGCCTACAGAGATGAAGTAGGATAGAGAGAAGATAAGGTGAAATTAGATATTGAAGATTGCATTCCAGGGCAGGAGCTGTTCTGCCTCTGCATTCCATGGTATTTTTGGTGGTGTTGATTCCGTTTCAATTGCTGCAAACTTTCTCTTCACAGGGGGAAGAATTAATTCACTTAGATGGAAAGTGCTGTCCTGAGTGTATTTTGAGTAAAGGTTCCTGTGTTTACAAAGAACATACCAGAGCTGTGAGTATCCTGGTACTTTGGAGCACGTAGTAATGAGTTCTGCTCAGCAAGGTCTGGGCTTACCCTTGCTGGTTCTGAGAAAAATATTACTTGCAATTGTAGCAAGAAAAATAATTTCTTAATCTTCCCTGTGGATTTCTTTCACAATTTACAGAACACACATTTTTATAATATCTGCATCTGCTGCAGGGGTTGGGTTTGCTTTGCTTCCCTCTGTGCAGTATTATCAATCATTTCTCCTTAAAATTTAATATGCATACTCAGGCTTCCTGCACATCTCATGGAGTTAAAGATGCCTGGCATTAATCCCATGAAGCAGAGGCTACATAGCTGGGGCAAGGTGTAGATTTCTACCTGTGTTTCCCACTGATGATAATTTATCCTGCAACAGGAGTCCATAACTTTCTGAATATTTTCAAGGAACTTTCCTCCTAAAGTTAAATAGAAAGGAATTGTGAAGTATCTTGGTTTAAATATACCAATAATGGACTTTTCATTAGTCTGACAGATGAGGTCTGGAGCTAATAGCTGCTGTTTGCCAACAGATGTGAGAAATGGGAAGTTCAGTGCTGGTTGGGCTTTTTTTTTTGTAATGCTAATACTTCCCTACTTCCCTCTCTTTCCTCAGATCTCTTACCCAGGTGAGATAAATCATATTAAGGTGTCACATTTACTCAAGCTGTTGCTTTATCCCTTTTAAGAGAAGAAATGGCACAAAAGCTTCACGGGCATTTTAAAAATGTGTGCTGTCCCTTTCCTGCCTTTTTGACTTCTTTGTGGTGCCACCAAGCTTTAGACCCTCTGGGCACCTTTGGTGGCCTTCTGAGCAGATGGCAGAGGGGGACAGTGGGTGCCACATCTCTTCCCTCCAGCAGCTGGTGAAAGTGGGCAGGTGTCAGGGGTGAGGGGTGGTTTTGAATCCTAGAATCATCATGGTTTGAAAGGACTCAATATCTTTGAGTCCAACCACCAGTCCTACACCACCTTAACCACTGGATCATCTCCCACAGCACCACATCCACCCATTTTTTTAACACCTCCAGGGATGGTGACTCCACCACCTCCCTGGGCAACCTGTTCCAATGCTTCACCACTCTGCCAGTAAGGAAATTGTTCCTAATATTCAATTTGAACCTCCACTGGTGCAATTTGAACCCTCTCACAGTCACTGGGGAGAAGAGCCTCCTGTCAGGGAGTTGTTGGGGCAATAATGTCTCCCCTCAACCTCCTCTTCTCTTCTGAAGAAAGCTGCTGGTGCCTCTTCAGCTCCTTGGTGGTGTTGACCAATCCTCTGGGGTGGAAGAGGGCAACAGAAGAGAGGAGGGGAGGAAATGAAATGCTGTGAAGGTTAGCAAGAGATTTTTTAAGTGTGACAACAAGGTCATTATGCAAAGAGAGAGGTTCAGGCTGAGGTGCATGATGAGGATCTGGCTGTTGGGATCCAGAGCAGGTTCAAGCACTTCTCACCAGGCTGTGGAAAAGCAGCAGATGAGTGAAGCAGCAGAATTTGGCTACAGGAGAAAATGCTTCCAGTCCAAGAAGATCAAGGGAGGTGAACAAGTAGAAAGGACCCTCTGCTGACTCAAAAACACCCTGCTGTGGCGGGGAGTGCTGAGAGGGAATGTGTGCAGGTGTTCCTGGACCAAGGACCCTTCTCAGTGGGTGCTTTTTTACTCTGGAAAGACAAAGAAGAGTGTCAGCCACACAGTCCCTCCGAGCTGAATCAGTGCCAGAAATGTTTCCTGTGCTGCTGGCACTGCTGTAGCCTTGCAGCTCACTCAGGGCTGTGCATGCCCTTCCTGCAGAGGCTCTCCCTGCCTGCTGACTCTGCCTGCTGGGTGTTCCTCTTGCAGAATGCTGAGAGATGGGAAGAGGGGCCCTGCGGAGAATGCGAGTGCCGGGATGCGGTGGTGATCTGCTTCCAGCCCTCCTGCCCACCCTGCCCTCTGGGCACCATGGCTCTCCAGGCCAAGGGGGACTGCTGCCCACGTTGCCAGCCAGGTATGGACCCAGGGACAACCCTCTCCTGCTGCCACTCCACTTGGGTGGGGGAATGTGTTGTCACACACACCTCTGGCACCGGGGTTGTGGTGGCATCCCTGCAGCCCTCACTCCCCCAGCACCCGTCTGATCACAGAGTCACACAGTGTCAGGGGTTGGAAGGGACCTCTGGAGATCATCCAGTCCAATCCCCCTGCCCCAGCAGGATCACCCAGGGCAGGACACACAGAACACATCCAGGGGGGGTTGGAAAGTCCCCAGAGAAGGAGGCTCCACACCCTCTCTGGGCAGCCTGGGCCAGGGCTCCCTCACCCTCACAGGAGAGAAGTTTCTCCTCATGTTGAGGTGGAATTTCCTATGTTCCAGCTTAAACCCATTCCTTGCCCTATTATTGGGCACCACTGGAAAGAGATTGGCCTCATCCTCTTGACACCCACCCCTCAGATATTGACAGACATTCCTAAGATCCCCTCTCAGCCTTCTTTTCTCAGGCTGAACAGCCCCAGGGCTCTCAGTCTTCCTTCCCAGCAGAGATGCTCAAGTCCCCTCCTCACCCTCACAGCTCTCCCTTGGACTCTCCCCAGTAGATCCCTGTCTCCTGAACTGGGGAGCCCAAAACTGGATCCAGTATTCCATGTGTGGTCTCACCAGGGCAGAGTAGAGGAGGAGGAGAACCTCCCTGCATCTGGACACACTTTTCCTCATGCCCACCTTGAATTTTAATTTGTTTTTAGTTACTGGTTGCTAATTAACTGGTTTCCATATAATTTAATTAGGGTTTCTGGAGAGATTTATGGCTCCATCCAGAGGCTCCTACTGACTTCCCTTGGTTTAATTTGCCTTTGGCAAAATAGTATTTGAAATTATTATGCCTATTTTTATCTTTGCTTCCAACCCAGGAAGCTTTCTAAGGCAGGGAACTGCTCCCTTCTAAGTCTTAACATGGGTTTTGGAGTTCTGATTATTTCTTGGATGTGCAAAGAAGAAAGAACCTGCTTGCACTGTAATGCCACAGGCTCACCTTGGGCTGAATGGCTGCCAGTTAATAATTGTTTGGGAAGATTAGGGTAGCCTTCTCCACCTTAGCTTATACATTAATTTTGCATATAAATTCATTTTTCTCCAGGATATTGTCATTCTCCTTGATTTACATTTCATAGTTGTCAGGCTTTAGCTGTGGCTTTCTAATTTTTCATGTTGGTAGCTCTTCGTGTTGCCTTCATATAACTTTGGTTTTATCAGAGTGCTCCAGTTAATGTTTTATCTCAATATAAAGAAAATAGCTCCACAGTTTAATTACACTGTCATTTGCAGGAGTGCCCTGGCACATTTGCCATATTAATGTTTTAAAGTTTGTTATTTATTGCATCTTAATAAAAATGCAAAGCACTACAAATTGTAAAGTGAGGAAAATGGAGTTTGGACAGTTCAGATAAAACAGTCCTGGATTTCTGAAAGGGAACAGCATCTGCACAGGCTCCTAAGGAGGGGACAGATTATAAAGTGCTCTCAGCACCCATCTGTTCTCCTCCTTACCAAAAGATGCCACTGTGCACTGGTTGCCCTTGAAAATCTGCTCTTTTCATTTAACCTTCCCTAGTGGTAGCATTTTGGGTAACACAGGCTTTGAGGTCATGGTACTGGACATCCACAGCTGAACTTGAATTCTTGTGTCCTGTGTGGAACATGGAAATTTCCTTCAACAAAACCACCTGTTTCCCCTCTGTTTTTTTTTCTGGTTTCTATCAGAGGGGATGAGAAACAAATGCAAAATCCAGCCTGCAGCTGTTTGATCTGGGAGCCTCTAACACATCTGTCTCCCTAAAACCAGCAAAAATTTCTGGCTGCTTCACAGGGATGTGTTGGGGGAAGCAGGCAGAGAGAACTCCCTCCTTCTCAGCCAGAGGAAAGCACATGGCCCTAAGCACAGAGGTATTTGTAGGAACACCAGCAAATTGCCTTCTCACTGAGAACACTCAGGCTGGAGCAGAGGGTGTTGTTTTTTTTGTACCTAGAGACAAATTGTACCTCTCCAAGTAGTCAGACTGTAAGGATGGGGCTGCATATACCTTTGGAAAGTTATAGGGAATAAATGGACAGAGCCAGAAGCCTCCCACTCATTCCTCCTGTTTATCACCCTGGAGTTGTTATTTTCAGCTGTGTGTCTTCTGTAGCTCTTGATTCCTGCTTCTTCCCTTAGGTTCATCTCTCTGGAAACTTGCAGGTTATTTAGTGGAAATGAAGGAGAGTTTTCAGCATTGGGATCCTTTTTTGCTGACTTGTCAGGAAGGAGCAGACAGCTTTTTTTCCAGCAAGACGAAGTAGCCCAGCAGTAAAGCAACAGTAATCTGTACCTTGGCTTCTGCAGGGCATCTGATAAAATACCTGTGGTCAGGAACTGCTTGCTCTGGTGCTGTGACAAAGCTTTGGACTGGAGGGGAAGTGATCTGCCACCTGTACTCTGACTTGACATGGACACAGGCTTGACTAATTGCAGGGTTTGACTGAAGGAAACTCCAAGTCATGTTTTTTCAGGCCATTTTTCCCTGTTCACTTGAGATTTTTACTGCTGAGAAACCATGTGGACAATAAATACACTTTTAATCAAGCTATTGCTATTTTTCTCAGGGTATTGGAAATTTGAGTCTGTGCAATAAGTGCTCACATACATATAATACAACAATATTATATTTATGCATTTTCATGCAATCTTGGAAAAAAAAAAGCCACCAAACGCTCCGAAACTTAACACACCAGCAGAAATAAGTAATAAATTTTGCTTTGGTTTTGGAGCAGGCATTGTTTTGTGCCTTCCTGGTTTGAAAACACTGCTGATGGTTGTTGCCTTTGTGTCTTTGTGCCAGTTGAGTGCCACCCAGACTGCTTGACCTGCTCTCAGTCCTTTGATCACTGCAACGCCTGCAGAGACACCAGGAGGCAGCTGCAGAATGGGCACTGTGTGGAGACCTGTGGATTGGGCTTCTACCAGGATGGAGGCACTTGCTTAGGTAATTTCTGCAAGGGGTTATACCCTGTGAGGTGCCTGGCTTCTCTGTGGTTTCCTGCATTTTAGTTTGTAGGATCTCAGAGGCCAGGGAGATTGCCAGGCTTTGTTTGGAAAAGCATTCAGGCACATACTGAGCAGTAACCATGGGCAGTTCAGGAGGTTGCAGGTGGAAGCCCCCAGAAAAATGCAAATTCTCAAACTCTTTTATCAGAATGAAGCAAAATTGTCTCCTTTGATCAGAGCAGGGGAAACCTCCATCAGAATTAATACATCTTTCTCCTCTCCTCTGTCTCCTGGAAGCCTGCAATGAAACATGCTCAGCCTGCAGCAATGGATTTGAGTGCTCCTCGTGCCAGACATCCCTGCTGATGGAGAATGGGCAATGTGTGCCTTCCTGTGGGAAGGGCTACTTTCAGGATCAGCTCCTCTGCACAGGTAACTTAAAGAAAAAAAAATAATTGCAAGGTGTTGTGATAGCAAAGCAGCAGGGCAGAAGCTGTGCCCAAGGTATTAGATACACTCCTTTGAGGGATCTGCTGTTGACATAGGTGTTAATGTTCACTCCAGGGTAAAGGGAGGAGTGAACAGAAGAACCAAGTCATACAGTGTGAAATTGATTACTGGTTGGGGAAATAATCATTAAAATTCCTCAGTTCTGTTGGTCTAAACCTCTCTGCCTTCCAACATTGCCTTTTTTCACCACTGTCCTCTTTCAGTTCAGAATTTTTTTGCAGATGTGGCTGTGGTTTTTATGCTGTTAAGGGCACAGAGCAGGATGTATGCACTAATTTTATTAAGGATGTAACACCTTGAACCTGGCAGTCTGATCTGTTGGCTTTTTTTTTGAGTTCAGTGCAAAGTAACTGCAGCTGCTAATGCCCAAAAGGAGATTGAGGTGCACAGAAAATTGCTTGGAGGGATGGGAGATTGCTAGAACTCAGAAAAGCCCCTAGAAAAAAACCTTCTGGAGCTTTCTTTTTTTTTTTTTTTTTGCTTTGTTTTGCCAATCGTTTGCTTCATGTCATCCCCTTGTCCTGAAAACTGGTTGAACTGTTCTCAGGAAGTGTATTTAGAAAAAAAATTGGTAATTCTATAAAACACTGAGATGTGTCTAAGTCAGAAAAAGTGAGAATAAGACTGTGAAGTTACAGTTTTGTCTTTGATGGTATTATGATTGTGCTTTTTGTGAGCTTCCCTTGCTCCTCTGAAACAATTGTATGACTCCCAAACTGTAAGGTAGCTGCTTTTTCATCATGACAGTTTAATTGTTTTCTCCAAAGTTAACACTTTTCTCCTCCTGATGTTGGCCTCTTCAGAAAGCTTCTAATTATTCCTGCAGCTCAGTTCAGTGAAGAGGTGGAGCACAATCTTAACTTCTTGAGCCATTTCTTTGGAACTTGCCCTCCTGCTTAAATACAAAGCTTCTTTTAGGGCTTTTGGCAGATTTCAAGGGAAAGCACTTGAGATTCTAAGCCCAGCTTCCTTTTCTGAAGTGGTTTGCCTTGAAGAGCTGACTGTTTGTATCAAGTTTTGAAAGCCTGAGAAACCTCTGTCCTGCAGCAGTGACTCCAGCCCAGGGCCCCACTGTGCATTTATAAATAGGAAAGAGACCCAGTCCAAAAGGCTTTATAGACTTAAGTATCAAATAATCTTCTACTTAATTTGCTTTTATTTTACTGTTTCCTTTCCACCTGCTCCTTCTGTTTTAATTGGCAGTGGCTGTGCAGTGCTGAAGCAGGAGGGAAAGGCTAATGTTTCATTTTATTACTGGTTTGTAGATCACTGATTCTGCATTCCATCCCAACGTGCAGTCACGCATGCTTGTAGCTGAAAGTTGCTGGGAAAATTTGTTCCTGTTTCCTCAAGGGAATTAAACCAATTTGCTTTAGTTCTGCTTGGCTGCACCTTCTGCATAAAGTCAAACCAGTGCAGAAAGTCTTAAATTTCAGACATGGCCCATAATTCATTGCCATTCACTCTTCTTGCATGTCCTTTTTATTTTTACAAATCTCTAATCTGATTGTCCAGACAAGCTGTAGACACTTCAGAAAGATTTTTCTCATAGTGCTTTTAACATCTGCAATAAGCATGCTCCAAAATCACAAAAAAGATGAACTAGACTGTGTTAATTGCTGTCGTTCCAGTAAACTCCCTCTTGTGGAATTTGCTCTGGAGATTACAGAGACTTCTAAGACCAGGTTTCTTACTCTGTCTTACTGCTGAAACACTCTTGTCTGCAATGTAACAATGAATTAGTCTTTCTTTTTTGTGTCTGTGTGTGTTATAACATCTGGTCTAACTGAATGTATTTGGAATCTTGGAATACAGCTGTTTGATCTCTGCCCTATTTTAATCTTAGCCCAGGTTTGTTTCCTCCTTCCAGCCCTCCAACTGCTTCTGTAAAGTGTTCAAACCCTTATGAGAAAGGAAAGATAAAAGGTTGAGTTATGCAGCAGTGTGCTTGAAGATCATGGATCAGTTCACACCAGGCTTGGAGCAGAGGAGTAGGTGAAGATCTCCACAGGCTGTGGAAACAGTTAAAAACCCCCTTCCCAAAGGCAAAACAAAGGGAAGCAAACCCAGAAGATGTCTGCCTGGTAGAACAGAAGGGCTCAAAGGACTTGCAGTGTTCAGTGCTCTCACTGCATTTTTCTAACTTAATTATTTATGTTTTCAAGCTGATTCAAAAGTCAAGGCAGAACTCAAGTGTTTCTGCTTTCATCTCCCAAAATGCAAACGTTGGCATCTGTAGCTGGGCACGAACAGACCCAGCTCCTGCTGTAGGATTTTTGTTCAAGACCTGTTAATTTTCTCTGCTGTATCCCCACTGCCTTCCCCTGAGAATAATGGACTGAATGTGACTGAGCTGAGCTTGCCCAGCTCCTGGTGGGGAGGGGGATGAGAGGTGGTTCATGGTACCACAGAGAAATTGGAACCCATCTGTGCTTCCCCAAAGCCAAGCTGTGACTTCCTCAAGCCTGGGAATAAGCTGGAACAGGAAATTCCACCTCAACATGAGGAGAAACTTCTCTCCTGTGAGGGTGAGGGAGCCCTGGCCCAGGCTGCCCAGAGAGGGTGTGGAGTCTCCTCTTCTGGAGCTTTTCCAACCCCCCCTGGATGTGTTCTGTGTGTCCTGCCCTGGGGGATCCTGCTGGGGCAGGAGGGTTGGACTGAAAATAGCCAGGAAGGCTGAAAAGAGTTTCCTGGGGATGCTGTCACCTCTGTTGATTTATTTCACACAGCTACTTGGTTGCTGTAGGCAAGGATGTTTTAGCTGACAGTGGGTCATTGCATGCTTCCATTTTTTCCCTGCTTTTGCAGTGGAGCTGGTGCCTGGCTGTTTGGGTAAGGAGCAGCTGCTGAGTCTGCCCATGATCCAGCACTGAAAGGGCCAAAATTTCTGCAGGTTGTGTGTGCATGAGTGTGTCTGAACACAGGGCCTGAAGGGCTTGGGTTTGCTGTCTCATCCTCACAAACCCAAATCCTACATGTTTTGAGGGTTTGTTGCTTACA
Source organism: Heliangelus exortis (assembly GCF_036169615.1). NCBI lineage: Eukaryota > Metazoa > Chordata > Aves > Apodiformes > Trochilidae > Heliangelus > Heliangelus exortis. Next base: position 42,091,841 of record NC_092425.1, on the reverse strand, counting down.
GCTCCAGCTCTGGCTGCACCATCTGATGGCAAACAGAGGGGAGATGGTGGCTGGGATTTAAGAGGTAGTGGACAAAGCACTCCTGAAGACTTGTGAAAATAAATTGCCCTGTGCCTGTCATTGCAAGCAGGAGTAGTGAAAGATTGGATCTGTAGGAGCATGAATCAGTTTGGGAGTGTTTGTCATCTGGAGACAGGCAGCTGATAGCTCCTGGAGGCACTTGCCACCTTGCATACAGAAATGGCTGGGTCAGGGCAGCCTTGGGGAGCCTGCTCCTGTCCCCAGGGCTTGCAGATCAGAGCAGTCTCTTCCTTCAAGCCTTGGGCTTTTTTTTATCAGCCCACCCGAGGAAATTGCCACCAGTCCTGTTCTTTGAGTCCTCCTCACAGCTTCCAAATGCTAAACGTGGCTGTTGTCCTAAAAATCAGGTTGTGATCTTTCTTCTTTCCATCCTTTCCTCCAAACTCTGCTATTTAGATCCCTTCCTTTTCTGTCCCTTTCTGGCTCAAAGAAACCACTTGGGTCTGGTCTCTGTCTGGTAGCTTGGAGTCCAGAGGATCTGTTTCATAGCAGTTTACCAAAATTCACTGCAGCTTCTCAGAGGGTCTGATGACCTCTAGTAGGTTGAAATCCATCTTGACTCCTCTCACCAGAGCCTTTCATAGCTGAGATGCCACCAAAGTCATCCCCCATTGGGAAAGATGTGCAGTTTGAACACAGCAGCTGCCTCACCTAAAGGCTTAAAAGCTGCTGTGACACCCAGGAGTGGATTTCCAGGGTCTTTGCCAAGAGCCAGAGAACTCTGCAGCCAGCTGGGTGTGTTCAGATGTGGCAACACATTCTGAGGCAGGCTAGCAGCAAGGGGACAGGCTCTGCACTGAGAAGTCTGTAATTGAAAGATCCTGGTGCCCACTCTTTCAAAAAGATGTTGAAATTCAGAGTGAGCTCAAAGAGGAGTGAAACACTCAGGGCTGGAAGGTGAAGTGAGGACAGTTCAGTGCTTGGGAATTTGCAGCATGAACTGCTACTCTGCAGTTAACTTTCCAGTGTAGACATGTCCTGGGAATCCTCCAAGCTGGAATGAGATGCAGCTTTTTTATCAGCAAGGGAAATTATTGAGAGGAGCAGAGAAGTGTGCCCAATCTTTACCTCGGGTTGGGATATTTCATATTTTGTGTGTTGCTATGCAGCCACAATTAGATGTTCTTGATAGTGGTGTCAGCACTTGCTGTAGGAGCTGGGAGAAGGATCCTTTTTGGGTGCAGGATGCCCAGGGTCCTTATGAGACACTCCTCCCACAGGAGTGTTCAGGCACTAGAAGAGTTCTGGCCTTTTGGAGAGATCAAGAATAAAGTGGGGGGGGAAAAATGATGCAGGAAGGTGAGAAAGGGGGAAGCAAGAAGCAAGGCAATAGACGAAGGTGAGAAAAGGGGAAATAGGCAAAGTGGAGAAGAAACACTCTGAAGGGCAAAGGACCATCTCCTGGGCATGAACTCAAATGTCCTGTCCCCTAAAAATTCCCTTTTCTAACCCACTGCAGGTCACATTACATATCTGTATTTCAGTTCCTGATGTATGAGATGGAGGTGATGAGAGTTCCCTGGCTTGGGGAGTGGTGAGAGCCACTAAGATGGGGTGTTTGTCCTCTGCTGTGCAGTGGGAGCCCCCTGAAAGCACAAACAGAGGTGCTCCAGCTCAATAATTTAGAAACCCAAGAGCAGCTGTGGCCTCAAGCAGGCAGCAGCAGCACAGGAACCAGGCACAACAGCAGTGAGCTGGGGGTAAGGGTCAGCACTGGGCTGCTGTAAGCTAAATTTTGGCTGTTTGGGGATTATGAACACTTTCATGTGTTAATGGGGGGAGAATGAATTTGTCTCTCCTTTAAGGGGCTCCTTCTGGCAGGAAGGCATTTGCTTTTTTTGCTGGTCTGTATGTGAATGTCCTCTTCTGTGGGTGAGCTGCTGCTGTGTCTGCTGGCTCCTGCCTTGCACCCAGAATACTCATTTTTTCCTGGGTGGCTGCAGCTCTAGATGTGTTTGGAGATACAGGGCAAGTCCTGGTTTCTCCCATCTGCTGTAGTCTGGGAGCACAAGCATGTGCCTGCCTCATTGTGAAATAATGAGCTTAAGAATATCTTGGGAACATATTTGTGTGTAATCAAGAAAAAAAAGATCTGATAGCTGGAAGGAGTGTGGTTTGAAGAGTTCCTGCAAGCACTGGTGGCACAGGATTTAACCCAAGTCTGCATCACAGGTTCTGTGGGCAGTAACCACTGTGGGCTGAGTTTCCTCCCCAGCTGAACTCACACCATTCCGAGTAAGGTGGCTCATCCAGCAGTTTGGGAGGCAGAATTGATCTCCATATATTTATTAATTTACTTGTAAGATGTCATCATGCTCTAGGATCACTCTGTTCTGCCTACAAGTTTCTGTAGCCAGGCAGAATCACAGAATCACTAAAGTTGGAAAGGACCTCTCAAATCAGCAAGTCTCACCCCAACACCACCATGGCCACTAAACTGTGTCCCCAAGTGCCACATCCATATGGTTTTTGAACACCTCCAGGAATGGTGACTCCACCAGGTCCCTGGGCAGCCTGGCCCTGTGCTGGGCCAGGTGCCACAAGGGGGGGATTTGTGCTGCCTGCATTGCAGGAATGGGATACACTTGAGGAATATCTGAAACATTCCTGTCTACATGAGGCAGAGCTCACCCAGAGAGAAGAGCAGCTGGTACCTCAGCTCAGTGAGAGTTTGCTGACTCCAGGTCTGCTTTTTAAGTAGCATGTTTAAGTAGCATGTCCTGAAATGTCTGTATGCTAATGCACGCAGCATGGGGAATAAGCAAGAAGAGTTAGAGGTCAGTGTACGGGCTAAGGGTTATGATCTGGTAGCGATAACAGAGACATGGTGGGATAGGTCACATGACTGGAATGTGGCCATGGATGGTTATGTGCTTTTCCGGAAAGATAGGGCGGGGAAGAGAGGTGGTGGAGTTGCTCTTTATGTGAGAGAGCAACTAGAATGTGTTGAGTTTTGTGCAGGGGCTGATGAGGGGCAAGTTGAAAGTCTGTGGGTAAGAATTAAGGGGCAGGCTGGTGTGGGCGATACAGTTGTGGGGGTCTACTACAGACCTCCTGATCAAGGCGAGGAGGTTGATGAGGCCTTCTACAGGCAGCTGAAAGCAGCCTCGCAACTTCAGTCCCTAGTCCTCATGGGAGATTTTAACTACCCCGATATCTGCTGGTTGACTCACACAGCCAGCTTTTCACAGTCTAGGAGGTTCCTCCAGTGCATTGATGATAACTTCTTAATGCAAATGGTGGACAAGCCGACTAGAAGAGGAGCGCTGCTGGATCTTGTACTAACCAACAAGGAGGGCCTTGTTGAAGCAGTGGCGGTCAATGGCAGCCTTGGCTGCAGTGATCATGAGATGGTAGAGTTCAGGATCCTGTGTGGAAGGAACAGAATACCCAGTAGGACCAGAACCCTGGACTTCCACAGGGCAAACTTTGGCCTCCTCAATCGACTGTTAAGAGAAATCCCATGGGACAAGGTGTTAGAAGATAAAGGGGCTCAAGATAGCTGGTCAATATTCAAGAACCACTATTTGCAAGCACAGGATCAGAGCATCCCTATGGTTAGAAAATCTAGTAAGGGAGCTAGGAGACCAGCATGGTTAAAAAAGGAACTGCTGGGAAAACTTAAGTGGAAAAGGAAAATCTACAGATCATGGAAGGGGGGGCTGGTCACTTGGGAGGAATATAGGACTGTTGTCAGAGGATGTAGGGAGGCAATTAGGAAAGCTAAGGCGTCCTTGGAACTTAACCTTGCAAGTCGGGTTAAGGATAATAGAAAGGGCTTTTTCAAATACATAGCCAGCAAAACTAACACTAGAGGCAATATTGGCCCACTAAGGAATGAGCTGGGAGCCCTGGTGACAGAGGATATAAAGAAGGCAGAGGTGCTGAACGCCTTCTTTGCCTCTGTCTTTACTCCTGCAGGGTTTCCGCATGAGCCCCAGATTCATTTAACCCCAGAAGTAGTCAAGATAGATGAAGAGTTTGACATAGTAGATGAGGATTGGGTTAGGGATCAGCTGAGTAATCTGGACATCCATAAGTCGATGGGTCCAGATGGAATGCATCCAAGGGTGCTGAGGGAGCTGGCGGAGGTCATTGCTAGGCCACTCTCCATCATCTTCAGTAAATCATGGGTAACAGGAGAGGTGCCTGAGGACTGGAGGATAGCAAATGTCACTCCAGTCTACAAGAAGGGCAAGAAGGAGGACCCGGGTAACTATAGACCGGTCAGCCTCACCTCCATCCCTGGAAAGGTGATGGAACAACTTGTTCTTGTCACTATCTCCAGGCATATCAAGGACATGGGGGTCATCAAGAGCAGTCAGCATGTTTTTATCAAGGGTAAATCATGTTTGACTAACCTCATAGCCTTCTATGAGGAAATTACTAGGTGGATAGATGATGGAAGAGCGGTAGATGTGGTTTATCTTGATTTCAGTAAAGCATTTGACACCGTCTCTCACAGCATCCTTGTAGATAAGTTGATCAAGTATGGGTTTGGTGATCAGGTAGTGAGGTGGGTCAGGAACTGGTTGAAAGGAAGGAGTCAGAGAGTTGTAGTCAATGGGGCAGAATCTGGTTGGAGGTGTGTGACCAGTGGAGTCCCTCAGGGGTCGGTACTGGGACCGGTGTTGTTCAATATCTTCATCAACGACTTGGATGAGGGTATAGAATGTACCCTCAGCAAGTTTGCTGATGACACTAAGCTGGGAGGAGTGGCTGACACACCAGAAGGCTGTGCTGCCATTCAGAGAGACTTAGACAGGCTGGAGAGTTGGGCAGGGAGGAACAAGATGAAATTCAACAAGGGGAAGTGTAGAGTTTTGCATTTGGGGAAGAACAACACGATGTCCCAGTATAGGTTGGGGGCTGACCTGCTGGAGAGCAGTGTAGGTGAAAGAGACCTGGGGGTCCTGGTAGACAAGAGGATGACCATGAGCCAGCAATGTGCCCTTGTGGCCAAGAAGGCCAATGGCATCCTGGGGTGCATTAGAAAGGGTGTGGTTAGTAGGTCAAGAGAGGTTCTCCTCCCCCTCTATTCTGCATTGGTGAGGCCACACCTGGAGTATTGTGTCCAGTTCTGGGCCCCTCAGTTCAAGAAGGACAGGGAAGTGCTTGAAAGAGTCCAGCGCAGAGCTACTAAGATGATTAAGGGAGTGGAACATCTCCCTTATGAGGAAAGGCTGAGGGAGCTGGGTCTCTTTAGTTTGGAGAAAAGGAGACTGAGGGGTGACCTCATCAATGTTTTCAAATATGTAAGGGGTGAGTGTCAGGGAGATGGAGCTAGGCTTTTCTCTATGGTGACCAGTGATAGGACAAGGGGTAATGGGTGTAAATTGGAGCATAGGAGGTTCAAGTTGAATATCAGAAAGAATTTTTTTACTGTAAGGGTGACAGAGCCCTGGAATAGGCTGCCCAGGGGGGTTGTGGAGTCTCCTTCACTGGAGACATTCAAAACCCCCCTGGACACGTTCCTAGGGGATGTACTCTAGGGGGCCCTGCTCTGGCAGGGGGGGTTGGACTAGATGATCTTTCGAGGTCCCTTCCAACCCCTAGGATTCTATGATGATTCTATGTGATGGGATTCCTTCCCATTTCCCCCTGTGCTTGTACAGCCCCCAGCACCAGGATGAACAGAGCTTAACAGTGTTCCCAACACTTCTCCTAGAATGATTACAGCTACAGAAACTGCTCTGATGGATGCTGCATGTCACATTGCACCTACCAAATGAAGCTGAGGCATCTTGGATGAAGATACCAACACAGCATTCACTGCTTTCCTTAAGCAGTGAGTGCCAGTGAACTTCAGGAACAAAGCTGCAAAAAGAATAATAATAAAAAAAAGTTAATGGCTGCAAATTCTTCATTTTAAAGAGATGATTGGAAGTTAATCCTTCTATCTTTCTTTCTTGCAGCTTGTCACGAGTCCTGTTCCTCATGCTGGGGTGCTGCTGAGAACAATTGCTTGTCCTGCAAAGACACCTCACACGTGGTAAAAGCAGGGCTCTGCCTGGCCAGCTGTGGCCAGGGATTTTATACAAAGGATGGAATCTGCAGGGGTAAATACCCATTTTCTTCTTCCAATTGCAAGAAGTAGACTGAGAAATGGTCTGCAAAAAAAGGAATCAATATTTCATTTAGCCATGCAGCAGCTGTGATTTTATTCATGTCTTAAGAAGCCAGATGCACCTTGTGCATAAATATCAGATGAGGAAAGCTGCTGTTTGTAAGATTATTAATTCATTTAAGCTAATCAGATGCTGAAAGATTTAAGGTTTTTTTTCCCTCACTGAACAGCTTGAAAGCCTAACTGGGTTGCTTCTGAGGGCTTGACAAATCTTTTTGTCTGAGGAAAGGAAAATGGCCCCAGCCAGCAGGTTTCTGTAAATGTGATTATAATTCAGCATCACAGTAACTAATACCTGCACAACAGATGAGACATGGGAGCTGGGAAGGTTTGCTGGGAAAAGGAGAAGAGATGACTGGAGGAAATGATAAGACCAAAGTCAAATAATAAAGGGGGAGAAAACCTCAGATAAAGAAAGTATCTAAAATTTGCCACTACCATTCAGGTCAAGCCTGGGTTTCTGCTGGCAGCTCTCTCCAGCTGCTTTGAAGGACTGTCCAGCATAATCAGTAGAAATGACACAGGAGTTTTCTGTCTTCATGCAGGTCTGTCAGCCACACTTAGCTAGAGAGGGCTTAAAGCCTGGAGTGTGTTGACAAAATTGTTGCTATTCCAGCTGCTTCTGAACAGATTTCTCTCTGACCAGTTCCCCTTCAGTCTGGTTGATGTCTGGTGCTCTTAGACAACAGGTCAGTTACATTCAGAACTGACTGCCTGGGAGACTATAGACCATGGGAACTGATCAGAAACATTATCATCTTTGACTTGAGATGCATTTTCACACTTAAAACTTTGACTTGAAGAAAAGGAAGAGGAGGGAATGGCATTTTTTTACTTGACCTTTCCTGCCATCTTTTACTTCCTGACCAGTCAGATAACTGCTGCTCGTTGAACAAAGATATGTAAAGATTTATGAGGTGGTTTTCATGCATGAAATTGCTCAGAATGTTGCTCCCTGTTCACAGGCTGTTGGTGAAGAGGAAAAACATCTTGCATTAGCTGGAGGGGGGTTGTGTCAGGAGCTGGAGGGAGGGCTGGTATAGACCCATTTCTGGTGTTGGTACTTAACTCCTAGTCCTAGATGGGACACAGGTCAGTGAATACCCATCTGCACTCACACACCTACCTCTGGAAATGTCACTGCTTCTTCCAGGGAAGTGCAAAAGGTTACTTCTGCTGGGAGAGGAGTGATGAAAAATGCCTTGCTGACAAAGAAATGACAAGGCATGCTTTGCCTGACTTCATTTTCTCTGTGTGGCCAGGTCTGTGGCTCTCTAGTTCTTTTTAAGTGCATTTCATGATTGAGCTGTTCTCATTGGCAGCTTGTGACCAGTCCTGTGAAACGTGCTATGCAGACCAGCCCAGGTGTTTGACTTGTCCCTCAGAGAAGTTCTTACATGATGGGAAGTGTATTTCAGAGTGCCCTGGAGGGTATTTCCCAAGCAGGAATGGCAGATGCAGAGGTAAGAGGCATATTTGCATGACCTAAGGGCACCCTCCACATGTTGCCATCTTTTCCCCAGATGTTTACCCATGGGGAGGGAACATAAAGAACACAGAAATACGAGTGGGGACCAGGAATTTGATGGTTTTTTTTTTTTTTTCTTTGGCTCACTTGTGATGGATTGTTTTACAGAACCTCTTTGCCTTGTGAAGCACATTAAGACACATTGAGATACTTATTCAAAACACTGTGTGAGTGAGAGTTATTGCTGTTAGAATTTATTAGTACATGTGCACTTCTGCTCTCATTAGCTCACAGAGCTGAATTTCAAGCCAGCTGGGAGGTTTCAGTGGTTGGCTGGAGGAGGTTCTAGTCAGCAACATCTCTTTCCAGCAGGAAAAAAAACAAAACAGAAGAACAAAAATAGGATATTGCAGTTGTGTGTGCTCTGTTTCTTTATCAGCTTGTCACGATTCATGCTCCACGTGTGAGGGACCTCTGGCCACTCAGTGCACCTCCTGCTCCTTTCCTCTGGTCCTGCACCAGGGGCAGTGCCTGCAGGGCTGTGGAGAGGGTTTGTATCGGGATCACAACGTCTGCAAGGGTAAGATATGGACCTGGAGTTCCCCAGCTGCTGTAAACATGGAATCATAGAATCATTTGGGGTAGAAGTCACCTCTAAAGGTCATCTAGACCAACCCCCAAAACCATATCCATTGCCTTTTGTCAGACTGTGCTCAGAGTACCCAAATACCATGCTGATCATTGATCCTCTGCTGAACTGGTCAATTAATAAGTCCTGTGTTGGCCTGCTGATTGTTTTCTACTTTGAGAAAAAGCAGATTTCTTTTCTCAGTTTCTCCATTCAAACCCTCAGAGCGTAGTGATCATGGAGACTTTGCTTTTTACTCTGTGCTCTGGGTCTGTTGCTTCCAAGTTCTTCCTGACACAAGAAGTGGATGAAAATCTACATACACTTAGGAGATTTGCTAGGACTGAGATTTTGTAGCAATGGAAAACCTGAAATTTTGGAAGATGTATGAGCCCTTCATACTCTCATTTCTTGCTGCCTCTCCTGGTGAGGTGGTGTTCACTGGTGCAGTTCCAGGAATTAAAGGAAACTTGTTCTGTTTCTGGCACAAAACTGCACTTGTTCCCAACCTGATTTTTTCGTCAGCTTTATTTGATTGAAGAACTGGTATTTGGGGGGGGGGGATACCTTCTATTGGGGAAAGGTGTCAAAGTGTTTTCTAAAATCCCTGTTCCATGATAGAAGCTACATCCCCTGGTCTGGTTTTGGAACAGATTTCTTAGCTTGTGAGTTGCTGCAAAGTGCACGCTCTTCGCTGGCTCTTGGAGTACCAACCTTTCTGCAGCACTACAAGATGGGGAAAGAGGGATGAACAAGAGGACCTAGAGCAGTTGTTTTCTCCCCTTTTCTGTCTCATATTTCAGACCAGATGTCCTCAGACCTGGGGCTCTCACTGCTCTCTCTCCCTGTGCACAGGGTGCCACCCCTCCTGCCGGACCTGCCTGGGCCCAGGGCCCTCTCGTTGCCTGCAGTGCCGGGTGCCAGAGGATGTTCTGCAGCCTCAGCAACCTGGGGAAGGAGCTGTGTGGGGTCTTTGCCTCTCTCACTGCCAAGCCAGGTTCTATGTGGATAGCACAGGAGTCTGCAGACGTGAGTAGAGGATGGGGAGAGCTCTTTGTAGTACTACTGAGTTATTAAGGTTGGAAAAGATCTCTTAAGATTGTTGACCATGCCCACTAAACCATGTCCCTCAGCATGTTCCAACATCTACACATCTTCTAAATACTTCCAGGGATGGTGACTCCACCACTTCCCTGGGTAGCCTGTTCCAATTCTTTCAGTAGAGGATTTTTTTTCCTAATATCCAGTCTAAACCTCCCCTGGCACAACTCGGGGCCATTTGCTCTCATCCTGTCAGTTGTTACCTGGGAGAAGAGACCAACACCCACCTCACTGCAGCCTCCTTTCAGGGAGTTGTAGAGAAGTGAGTAGGTGTCCCCTCAGCCTCTTTTTCTCCAGACTAAAAAACCCCAGTTCCCTCAGCTGCTCCCCATAAGACTTTGTGTTCAAAGCCTTCAGCACAGGGATGAATGGGATTGTAGGTGTTTAGTATGGGATTGTAGGTGTTCAGGGTGGGATTGTAGGTGTTCAGGGTGGGATTGTAGGTGTTCAGCCTGGGATTGTAGGTGTTCAGGGTGGGATTGTAGGTGTTCAGCAGGGGATTGTAGGTGTTCAGTATGGGATTGTAGGTGTTCAGGGTGGGATTGTAGGTGTTCAGTATGGGACTGTAGGTGTTCAGTATGGGACTGTAGGTGTTCAGCAGGGGATTGTAGGTGTTCAGGGTGGGATTGTAGGTGTTCAGTATGGGACTGTAGGTGTTCAGTATGGGACTGTAGGTGTTCAGCAGGGGATTGTAGGTGTTCAGGGTGGGATTGTAGGTGTTCAGTATGGGATTGTAGGTGTTCAGTATGGGACTGTAGGTGTTCAGCAGGGGATTGTAGGTGTTCAGGGTGGGATTGTAGGTGTTCAGCATGGGACTGTAGGTGTTCAGCATGGGATTGTAGGTGTTCAGGGTGGGATTGTAGGTGTTCAGCATGGGATTGTAGGTGTTCAGGGTGGGATTGTAGGTGTTCAGGGTGGGATTGTAGGTGTTCAGCATGGGATTGTAGGTGTTCAGGGTGATTTTGTACAATGTTTGATTGCTTCCTGCTTTGAGCTCCCATGTCATGAATGTTTCAACTCAGGAACTTCCAGAGTGGCATATACTGGTACTTTTGAAGGAAAATATATTCTACACATTTGTGACTAAAGGACTCAGGTACTTTTTAAAAACCACTGTGTTCAACTCTGGACAACTTAGCTTTCTTTTCCTTGAAGCTGAGAATGTGATTTTTTCCTACTGGCTTACTTTGAAGCAGGATCAAGCCTTAAATCCTTTTCAGAGGATTTCAGAAGACTGAGCTGTCTCCTAAATAGCTCTTGGAGCAGGTCAAGACATCCCACAGCAGTCTTTTCTTTTGAGGAACCTCTTCTGATAGATGGCCTGCAGCACACATGGCAGCACTGCTCCTGAAATACCAAATAGGAAGCATTTCCATGAAGGATAGAGTTTGGAAAAGAGGTCAGCATGGTGTAGGTTGGAGATTTATGTGGTTTCACACCTGTTTGAGAGAAAACTGCTGTGGACTTCAGCAAAGAATATTTACTGGGTGGATCAGCAACCATTCTGAGCCTGCAGCAGCTGGTGTGGATGGCTGTGCAAGAAACTTAGTGCAGGATCTTGAAAATAATGCAGACAGAAGCAGGCTGAGAGGTCAGACTGAACATCTTGTGCCAGCACAGCCCTGACCCTAAGGAGAAATGACACTGTCACAAGTGGCAATGGTTTCCTTCTGTGGAACAGAGGCAGTGACTCTACAGCCCTTAAGTCAAGCAATTGTAATGACAGGAACAGCAATGCTACTGCTGGCTGTTTCCTCCTGCTGAAAAAAACCCCAAACATTCTCTGAAAGTGGACGTACCATTTATCTTGATTTTATTGCTCAACTCAACTCAATGGAAAGAGCTTGTATCAGCTCAGTTTTTCTTGCCTTGGGAGATCTCAAAAAAAAGAAGTGGCCTGTTTTTTGGTAGAATGATGCTGTCTTTAGGAGTGACCCCCACAGACCATAGAGTATCCAGTGCTTTGAACTGGTTCCTGAAGGCACTGGTGGAGAGCCTGCAGTCCAGGCTGTTCCTTGGCAAGTAATGGGTTTTTCTTGGAGTGGGGTGATAGTGGAAGATGATTCCAGAACCTGGGAAGCTTGCAGAACCCCAGCTCTCTTACAGGGAGGAGGACTGCATTGAGAGGCACTGTGCATCTCAGCTTTCTGTTTCAGGAATGCATTGTGTGGCTGCAAAGAAATATCTAATGTGCAGAAATCTGGGGTTTGTGTGCCCCTTGTGCTGCACAGCCTCTGCACTCCAGCCCTTTCTACCTTTCATGAGAATCCTGGAGAGGAGAAACCTTCCTATCCTCACTGGGGAGAAAGCAACCCAGCCATACCCTGAACAGTAACAATCAAGGTGAGCTACAACTAATTTGGCTCTCTCTGACTTCTTGGTCTTTTTTCTTTCTGCAGAGTGCCACTCCTCTTGTGCAGGCTGCTTGGGGAGCACAGCCCAGGAGTGTACAGCTTGTCCTGCTCCCCATGTCCTGCTGGGAGGCAGATGCCTCTCAGAGTGCCCAGAGGGGCTCTTCAGGCACAGAGATCACTGCTATGGTGAGTGCACAGTGCAGGCACCTGCAACTTTTACTGCATGCACCTTTCCTAATGCTTTTCTCAGTGTAATTAGAGATGCTGCCAGATTTACATGAGGCTATTTAAGTGTTTTCCTGGGAGAATAGGATAGTCCATTTTCAGGGAATGAAATCTCCTCCTAATGGGAGTGAGGTGTTCACATTGAATCATAAATTCTAATCAGGTTTGCTCCTCTGGGCTGTTCCCCTGAAGGTATTTTGTGTTTCATTTCTGTAGGCTTGGATGATGTTCTTAGCCAGTGTGCTGGGGCAAAAAGAGGTTCTTTACTGGACAACACCACAAAATGATCTCCTTTTATTAGGCTAGATATTGGCCAGGTGAATTAGCTTTACTTTTAATCCACTCATGGCTATAGGGCTGGGCTCAGAAAGAAGGAATTCTGCAGATACAGGAGAAAAGCCATGACATCTCTGAGTGGTAGTGGGGACAGCATTTTTTTATTCATGTCTCTACCTAGCCCAGCAGTCAGCAAGTGGCCTTTGTCCAGCTGGTTTCATCTCCTCCAAGCAGCTGACTGTGGCTACTGACCTCCTGACTGACTGCAGGGGTTAAACCCTTTTTGCCAGGTGCAGAAAAGGGTGGCCTTTGGGGTATGCCCTGTATTATGGGCTGCTAAGTACAATGGGCAAGGAATTGCAAACGTTTGAAATCTCGTTAGGCCCTTCAAGGTCATCTGAAAATTATCTGCTGTTTCATAGTAGCTTCACTGGGTCAGGCATCCATGTGTGTCTCCTGGCAATAGGAAAAATTTACTGGTTGCTTCCCTGGGAGGCATCAAGTTCAGAGAGAGAGAAACCTTCTGAAGCCCACTGCTCTGTTTAGTCAATTTATTCCCCAAGGAGCAACTCTATAAAAGCATTTATGTGGCATTGTAAAGATCCCTCAATTCTAAGCTGCCACCTTAGAGCTGAGGTAACTGCTGAATGCTGCATTTTATGGAGTCTGAGGCTTCTGTAAATGCCTCAGAGACAGAGTTCCAGCATCAGGAAAGTGGGATCTTTCTGTATGCTGCCAGCTGCCATCTCCTGCAGTTCGTGAGCAGCCAAGCTGAGTTAATAGAGGTGTGTCTGGAATATGGATCCTGCCTGATCCTGCCTGGTCCATCCTGGTTGAACACCAGGTTGTCAGGGTTTAACACTGGCCTGGCAATTAAACCGAGTACCAGAGGCTCTCTATTAATCTCTCTCTCCTCCCTGATAAGAAAGGAGAGAGAATAAGGGAGAGAGACTGATGGGTTGGAAACTAAACTACACAACTTTAATGAAACAGTAATGATAAATAGGAAAAATTAATAAATATATACAAATATACAAGAAAATGGATACCACATTCCTCCCCCCTTTCCCCCAGTAGCTCTCACGTCACCACCGAGGCTGCAGGGCAGCTCTGGGAAAGTCCAGGCTGGACTCCTGGAGTTGGCAGCAGTTGGGAACTGGAGGCAGGAACACACAGATCCAGGCTGGAATGGATCAGAACCACAGGCAGACAAACGGACGGGATCCTTCCAGGGTGCCGGGGTGAAGGAAAGGGAAGCAGGAAAGGCAGGAAGGGCAGGAAGCAGGAAGCTGGAAGCAGGAAATCTGGCTTGGCCCTCGTGATCCCTCAAATTTATCCTGAGGATGAGGTGTATGGGATGGAATACTCTGTTTGGTCAGTTCTGGCATCTATCTTGTCCCTTCCTCCCCAAAGGAGGGATGCAGGTGGGACCTCTATGTTTTCCTCAGAGCTGAGCAGTGTCCTTGGCTCTGCACACCAGTCTCTAGCAGTAACTCTAAACATCAAGTGTTATCAGTCCTAGAAACACACACTGTCTGAGAAACTTGCTGTTAATTTCAGCAAGTGCAACTACTTACAAGAGACTTAGCTAAAAGCAAAAGTACAAGACAGAAAATCACCTTTATCCTGGCCCAAACCAGGACACAGGTGCATGAGGGTGCTCTCTGGGGAGCTGGTGGCACAAGACATGTTGGGTCTCAACCACTGGAGCCTGGTGCTGCCCAACCAACCAGGGCAGCCAGGGTTGTGTGGAGCCTGAGGGAGCCCTGAGCTGGGAGATTTTTGAAGTCGTGGGCTTTTATTCAGAGGAGAGCTTTACAGGTACTTTTGTTTAAGAGTTTTCTTACAGCTTGTTAGCCATAGCATTCCTGTCTCTCTCAGATCTGGAGCATGGGAATCCTGGAAGTAGAGCATCTGTCTTGAAAGGTGGAAGGACACAAAAGCAGTCAGAGCAAAGTATTTTTGAGCAGTCTTAACCACTTTCTCTGCAATCTCTTTTGTTGAGTTTTAGCAGACAGAATAGCTGATGGGCTGGCAGGGCATTCAGGTTTGATGGGTTTCAGTTTGGGAGGGCTTTGTACAGATACCATTCCTGGCTTTCTCACTCATGGATATCAAACTGGTGCCTCTGTTGATGATCAGACAATCCCAAGATGTTTGATTTCTCTCTCCTATGCATCCCACTCTTTCATGTGCACGAGCACATGCAGAAGGGAGGAATAAAAGGGCCAGAGATTTTCTCTTTTGGATAGAGCTCTACCTTGATTAATGCAGGCAACAGATCACCTTTTTAAACTGGCAACTCATTTCTCAGCTTGTTTATTTCAAAACGAGGATACAAGAGCCTTCCAAACCCCAACTCTGCAGTCACTGATGCTGTGAGATCCTTTTATGTCCTTGCTTTATAGCAGCAAATAATTACTACAGGGGCTGGGGGAAGGGGGAGTATAAAGAGGGCTGTGTACCAAGAGCCTAACAACAGGTGTTGATTTTTATTTTTTATTTTTATCCAGCTTGCCATCCCTCCTGCAAGACATGCCATGGCCCATCTGATTTGGAGTGCTCAGCCTGCCACCCCCATGCCACTCTGGCTGGTGGCAAGTGCAGGACTAGCTGCAAGGGAGAGCAGTATCTCAACCTGGTGGGATACTGTGTGGGTGAGTAAGAGGAGATGGCCTGGGTCATCTGTGGTCTTTTCTGGGGCATTAACCAGCTCCTTGAGCACAAATCATGGAGAAATCCAAGTGCCTGGTAGGAGGAAGATGTTAGAGATGAAAATACCCTGAGGAAATTCCAGTGTACAGCAAAGCCTGGGGGAGCCAGAGCCAGGCAAGCTGCTTGAGTCCTGCCCAGAGCTTCAATGAAGTGAGTTAAGGAAACATTTGTGATTCAGAGAAGCAGTTTATGGGGCCCTGAAGGGAAACTGGCACAGCTCACATAGCTATGTGCATTTTTGGGAGATAATAGGATTTCTGTACAGCAGTTAGACTTCGTGGGTGCTTGGTGCCTGCACTTAAGCCTATCATCAGAAGCCACTGATTGCATTTATCTGTTTAGAAAGAAAAATCTTTTTTAATCCACCACACAGACATGTATAAACATATCCTGGGAACAGTTCCAAGAATTTCTGAGCTTTATCAAGCCACTTTTTTTTTTCTTTATCAAAAAATGATATGGTGTGTGAGGCTTAATCTAAGCTGAAGAGTTCCAAATGAGATAAGAAAGCCAACAAGTAGGGAAAAAGGCATTAGCTGTAATAAATATATCCATTGAGGGGTTATTGTTCTCAATTTAATATAGATTATTCCCCTTCACAGAGACTTCTTTTTATTTACATGTATCTGTTGGGTTTTTTTTAATGAAAGAGTTGTTTCTTTGCTCTCCACAGATCAATTTTATGAACCATTTCTTCATCTTCCTTTTAAAAAGCAGTTATTGTTTTGTCTGCAGAGACACAGAGAGGGGAGGAAATAAAGTATCTGAGGAGTAAGAAAAGATCCAGAAATATGGTAGAGCTCCTTAAGTACACCAGAAAGCAGATTGGACAACCCTGGTGTTTCAAACAGTCAAATAATTACAACCTGAAAATAATTCAGCCTTTCAGTGTAAGGAGCTATCTTTGCCCTGTAAAATTTCAGGGGCTACAAGGATGCTTATTAATGTCCTGTCACTTCACAGCTCTGTGCACTTTATTTCTTCCACCTTATTTTCCCATTACTTTGCATTATGCTTCCTATGAGGAAAAAGAAAGCCTGTGGAAATGTGGTCTTCCAGCTGTAAAACTCACTGGAAAAAGCAGAGGATGTGTGTTGCTGGTTCTGATAAAGAGCTCTCCATCCAGGTAGTTAAATTTCACTCAAACTTCTCATTCAGCACTGATTGAAATGCTAAATTTGCCCTTACAGGTTATTAATTACCAGTTAAAGAGCAGCTGTCCCATAAAAGAGAGCATTAAAACCCTTGACACTTCTCTAATGCATATGATTTGCATCAGAATCTCACAAAGCTTTTTCCTTTGCTTCCCAGAGCTGTATTTTTTTACAGTTATCTTCCCATTTCTCTCTTATTCCTCACCCTCTAAGCAAAACTGTGTCCTGGCTCACAGGGATGCTGTGCACCATAACAGCCTGTCACACTTGATGGACCTGAAGGAGAGAATCTGCCACTAAAAAACATTGCCCATGAATTTGTCTTGTTGTTGTACATGGTTCCTGAATGAGGACTGGAACATTTGCTTTGATTAAAAAAAGAAAAAGAAAAAAGATGTTGTTTCCAGCAGTTTATGGAAGAAGCATTTCAAATGCAAGCAGAAGAAAGACAAAATGGCCTCAAATTTCAAACAATCAATGAGTGTCCAAGCTCTGTTTTGGCTGCACAAAATTTGCATCAGTCTTCCTTGAGTGCTTAATTTATGGGTTTTATTTTAGAGCTACAGTAAGTGTTTGGTTAGGAGTGTGGGTTTGGCTTTAGCAGTCTCCTCTTCAGTCTCAGGTCTGCTGTGTTTTTTGTTTCCCTGGCAGGAAAACACTCTTTGATTTCTCTCCCCTCTTACCCAAGCCAACTTCAAGAAATGCTGCAGTCATTGGTTTTAAAAAATAACATTTTGCTAAAAGTGTTGACCTGCTCTGACTTTCCTGACTTGAACAAATTGTATTGTCTTGAGGCTTCCTGCCTGGTCTCTTCCTCACTCAGTTGAAGGGTGATGAGGAAAATGCAGGGGACTGCACATGGCCAAAGAATCCCAGAGTGCCAGGGTGGAAGGGACCTCAAGGACCCCCTGCTCCAACCCTTCTGATATTATTGTTTCTCTGAGATCTCTCAGCACCCCAGAGAGCTGAGACTTCAAACTTTCCAAAGTGGGGGAATCCCCCCCCTTCCCCTGGGAGACCATTCCAAGGTCTGACTGTCCTCATGGGGAAAAATTTCCCTCTTGTGTCCCATGGGAATCTGCCCAGGAGCACCTTGTGCCCATTGCCCCTTGTCCTGTCCAGGTGACTCCTTGTGACCAGGGAGTCTCCAGCTGATTTGTGGCCCCCTTTAAGTTCTGGAACATCACAATAAGGTCTCCCCTGAGCCTTCTCTTCTCAAGGCTGAACAAACCCAGTTTTTCAGCCTCTCCTCCAGTGCCAGGTGCTCCACTCCTCTGATCATCTTTGTGGCTCTTCTCTGGACCCTTTCCAGCCTGTCCACATCCTTTTTGTACAATGGGAACCAAAACTGAAGATGATACCCCAGGTGTGGTCTGACAAGCAGTGAGGAGAGCAGGATGATGACTCCTTTACCTCTGCTGGTGATGCCCTTGGTGTGAAAGGAGTCCACAAACTGAGCTCTGCTGGGTCCTCACGGGAGGTGTCAGCAGATGCACAGGACTCCTTCCCAGAATAGGCAGCAAGGGTGGCTGGGGTGAAATGAAACTCCAAACACCCTCTGGTACACTATCCCCAGGGTCCTCTCTTTACTTCCAGCTGCATCTTCCTTTCAAAGGGGCTCCCAGTGCCCATGTTCAGCTGCTGAGGTCTCTGCTTCCTTAGGCTGTGCACAGTCACAAAGATGTTCAAGGATCATGCAGGAGAGCTCACTCAGGAGGATGCCTGCAACAAGCCTGTCTGCCTCACTCTTGAAATTCCAGAAGGGACACTCTGACAACAAGAAATACATTCAGCTCCTTGTAAAATTAATTGCCATACTCTCTGGGAGACACTGATACCCTCACCAAGAGCTGGAGTTGTGCTGAGCAGAGCAAGAGGGAAATCTGGGGCTTTGCTCCACTTAGTTGCTGGTGTGCAACCTCCCACAGACAGTAGCAGCTGAGCTGCTAGAGGAGGAAAATGGATGATTTTCCTTAATTTCCTGGGCTCCTTTGTGCCAGGCACCATCCAACTGGATTTCTTACCTGATGCTGCCTGGAGACACTCTCACTCTTTTTGGAAGATGCAGGCAGATCCCTGCAGATGTGGCTGAAGTTCCCCAGGAGTTCACTTTGCTTGTTTAGTTGCCAAACTCTCTTCCAGGTCTTCTAAAGGAGAGGCAAAACAACCCCTTCCAGCAACCAAATCAAACCAGAAATCCTGGTCAGTGCTGGGTGTCCTTCTGAACCAACCATGCTGATTTTCATTCTGGATTTACTGTAAGATGCTGGAGTGCCTGTAAATTCTCTGTGGGTTGAAGTACTGATTTAAAGTAGTGGTCTTTTAAACCTCACACCTTTTCCTAGAGTATCAAGATTATTTTTATTAAAGAGCCCTTCAGAGGGGAGGTGTATTTAAACAATACAAGTGGTTGATTACTTAGCACATGGTGGGGCTGAAGGGTAGAAATGCCTCTGGCTTCTATTATGAAAACATTCACAAATGTTTTAGAGATGATTTTGTCTCCCCAAACAGACTTCTCTGTCCTGATGGATGAGGGAACAGATTATAATAGATACTTTCCATATAGGAAGGGCACTATTTGTTTTCTTTGCTTGCTGAGAAAAAGATAAAGAGGGTGTGGAGGTAAAGAAACTCTGGAAATGGGAGTCAGTGTAAGTAATTCTATTATACTTGACAATGAAAGTTGCTTTATAGGAAGATCAGTGATAGGTAAGGTGGTTTGGTGGGATTTTGGGTATTTTTGGGGTTTCTTTGCATAGAACTGAGTTGACAAGGAGGATGTTAGAGCTAGCTGGAAGGGTGGCAGGAAAAAGTTTTTCTTGGACATTGGGAGGCAAATCAGTAGTCTGAAAAAGGTGAGTAGGGAGGCATGGGGACTGCAAGCAAGGTGGTGTAGAGGAATCCAACCCAGTTTGGATACTGGAAGAATTCTAAGGGAATTAAGTAGCTGTTGCACTGACCTGCAACAAACAAGGGATGTGAAGGGTCCAAAAACCCAAAGCCCAGAGGCAGAAACTTGCCTGCAAGCTGAGCTGGAGTGAGGATTGACAGGGAGAAGGCAGGAGCAGGAAAGAGTAAGGCTGTGGGGTGTCATTGAGAAGCACAGAGAAAACACTGCTGCTGTTAGTCCTGGCTTCAAAGGGAGCCTGCTGTGAAAAATTTAAATAATCTTTTCCAAAGCAAAGCACTTCAGTTCTGCCTCTGCTCTCTCACTGGATCCCCAATGTCCCTCAAACTCATCATGAGTGGCAGTTCTGCTTTTTTTGTTTGGTGTTGCATGCTCTTTGATCTCCAGGCTTGCAGAGGAACACGGGAGTGATGGGGCTGATTTATCCTAAAAGTAGCTGGGAAAACAATCTTTTTCAATACATAGGAGCAAGCTCTGAGGCTGTAGAGAGAAAACTACTGCAGCAGCTTTCTTAATGTTAGTTGAGGAAAGTCTTAGTTGTTTACAGCAGACCCTGATTATTTGGGCACTGTTAGTTTTCTCATCTCATTTTTGTGCTCCTGACCAGGTGCCTCTTTTGTTCTTGGCTGCTGAAAAGCTGTGGCTGGGTTTGGTTACTTATTGCCTCTGGCCAAACTCTGTAGTAGAGACCTGTGGCTCCAGCAAGAGATCAAACTGGATTAGTTTAACAAGAAGGGGAGTAGATGCATTGCCAGCTGAACATGGAAGCATGAGAAACTCATTGAATTTATGTTCATTTTGTTGGGTAAAAGTGCATAAAACACTTCACCCCACCTCCAGCCCTGTGCATATAGAATCACATCTGGTGTGCAGGGCCTTTTGGGTGGTGTCTTAGTGAGCTCTGTGTGAAGCTTCTGACTTCAGTGAGGCTACAGACAGAGGACAGGTCTTCCCACTCAGTTGTCAGGGCAGGTGTAGACTCTGGCTGTGAAGATTTATGGGATGATACCTTGGGGGTTGAGTTCTGTGCAATCAGAAGCTGCACTGTGATAATCCCTGGAAGCTGGAAGCCCTCTAAGGAAGTTTTGAGGTTTTGTCACTGAGTTTGGGTGCATCATGTGCTGCTTTTCTCTTCATACCACTGTCCTGACGTTGATGAATTGAGAAGATGCAGGATCACTATCTTCAGCACAATGTTCCTTCTTACTCACCTTTACCTCCCCTCTGGCTGTTCATTTCCCATCTGCAAGGCTGGGAGATGGATATTAAACCCTGTAAAGTCAGGAGGTGAAGGAGGCAGCTGAGCTGCTTTAGGGACCTTGAATCCCTGCATGCAATCAGAACTGAATTGATTTCTGAGCTTTTCCACCAGTGCTTGGTAAGAATCACAGAGGTCAGGCTGGGGTTGGGCTCCACTCCCTGTTACGTTCCTGCAGGCCTGGGTGCAGAATTCCCCCAGACCTCTGTGTGAGCCTGTCTTCAGCTTGTAAAATTAAAATTAGATTGCCTGACAATCTGCAGTAATGCTGCCACGAAGGACAGAAGGCAGGAAGCTGAACCTTCAGCAGAGATCTGACAAGAGGCCAGGCCCTGAAATCAAGCCGCGTTATTACATTTCTTTCAAGACAGTCGTCATTTCCTTTGTCATTTTCTGAATTACAGTAATGAGGATTAATTTGGCTCCCAGGTTGCCTTCCACTGCACTGCTGCGTGTACAAAAGGCTCGTTGTAAAACCTTTTGAAGCACCTAAGTTCAGGCTGGGGTCAGGAGACACAAGCCCGTGTGCTGCTGGGGGGAAACGTGGAAAGGAAAAGGTTTTGAGCCACTCTCATGCAGCTCTTGGCTTGGCTTTAAGGTCTGCAGTGGCCTCTTCAGGGTATGGATGTCTTGTTTGTGTGGGAAAATCTGAAAAGTAAGAACTTAAGGAGAAAGTCATCAGCTGTATGGGTTGTGCTCTTCATTTTTCATCAGTGGGAGCAGAGGGAGGTGAATGCCTACAGCTGCCAGCGTGGTGTGTGAGTAAACCTCGAGATAGAAGCTCCTGAAAATCAGAGAAGGGGTTGGGGGAAGCCAAGAGCTTTGAACTAGGTTCAAAGCTTTCCCAAGTTCACTTAAGGATGGGGAAGAGGATGCAGAGAGTGATTGCTGAGGAGCAGTGAAAACACTGTGATGCTCATGAAGAGCTGCAGGTGGGGCTGAGGGCAGGAGGAGAGGAGCTGCTCCCTGAACGAGGTAATTTCTGCTCATCTCTCTTGTGCAGTGTTCAGCAGTGTTCAGCACCTCATCCAGCCCTTGTGCAGCAGAGAGCCAAAAAAAGGGGGCTTTGCAAGTTACACCCCTGACATGTTTCCCTGGAGCAGTTTGTGTTTTATCCATCTGTGATAGTTTTTTTTTCCCCTCTCCCTTTCAGACTGCCACCCCTCGTGCCAGCAGTGCGTGGCCAACCTGCGGGGCACCGGCAGCGTCTGTCTCCAGTGCCAGGACACCCATCACCTGCTCCTGGGGGATCACTGCCTTTCTGACTGCCCCAGGGGACACTACCCAGACAATGGGGCCTGCAAAAGTGAGTCCCTACAGATGCCTCAGGTGTCATTTTCCTTCAGACAGAAGCTTTTCATGTGCCCATCACCACGTCTGCAGCTGGTGTGGTATCAGCACAGTTCTGGGGTGCTGACACCTGGGAACACTCTCTGGATTCCTGCTCTGAAGGATGGGCAGCTTCTGCCCACAGGAGGCTGAACTCTAGCAAAAGACTGAATAGAAGGGAGTAAAACTAATGCTCTGTTGAGCAGGAATAAAACTCATGTCCTCTAGTGTCATATTTGTAAATAGGATCCAGCTGCTCCTGCACTCATGGGTGTTACTAATTAGAGCCAAAAAAAGACTGCAAAAGAAATTTACAGTCTTTTCTCACAGCCCCAGCAAATATTCTAGTTTAAGCTGTTAACTGTTTACCTTGATGTTTATTTAGTATTTTGCATATAATCACCAAAAATGTCACTGCTGCCTTTTAATCTAAATGCATAGGCATGATGCAGAAGACATGTGCAATTAATTACACTTGTCAGTGTGAAGTTTGCAGCCTGAGGTGGAACATCATCCCAGCCAAGGTCTCTCACAGAGACTGATCTTGCTGCAGGATCTCCTCTCAGCCTCCTCCTCTGGCTGAGTTGGGGCTCTTCAGCCTGGAGAAGGTTCTGGGTAGACCTTGTAGCACCCTTCCAGTCCATGAAGGGGAGGGTGGGGGCTACAGGAAAGCTGGAGTGGGGCTTTTAACCAGAGAGGAGAGTGAGAGGACAAGAGACAATGGTTTTAAACTGAAAGGTTAGATATCAGGAAGAAATTCTTTATTTTGAAGGTGGTGAGCCCCTGGCCCAGGTTGCCCAAGGAAGCTGTGGCTGCCCCATCCCTGGCAGTGTCCAAGTCCAGGTTGGATGGGGCTTGGAGCAACCTGG
Source organism: Heliangelus exortis (assembly GCF_036169615.1). Taxonomy (NCBI): domain Eukaryota; kingdom Metazoa; phylum Chordata; class Aves; order Apodiformes; family Trochilidae; genus Heliangelus; species Heliangelus exortis. The sequence goes on along the minus strand of NC_092425.1, from coordinate 42,069,345 downwards.
GCTGGTGGGAGGTGTCCCTGCCCATGCAGGGGGTTGGGACTGGATGAGCTCTAAGGTCCCTTCCAACCCGAACCATTCCATGATTCCATGATTTTGGTGTTGATGTGGTTTCATAAACTGATCACTGTCTGAGCTGCTTTATATTTCTTGGACTCCTAGAAGAAAGTAGGTGGCTGAACAAAGGGTATTGGAGTTTATTTTAAGAGAAAGAAATCAAGACAAGAAACTCCACACATTAGAAGTAAGAGGCAGATGCTCCTTTGCAGAAACTGACATTTCCTAATCCAGTCTAGCAGCTGATGGTTGATGTTTCAGAGCTTCTCTCAAGCACTCGGGGAGCTGTCTGTTTATTTACCTGTTTTTGACACATGAAATCTCAGAGAGTTATGAAACAGATTCCATGTCATTTAATTGGAAAGACCCCTGAGAGAGGTATTTTGCCTTCCTGGAAGTTTAAGCCTAGGGATAACATTTCTTCCCTTTGGTATAAAGGTTTCATTTTAAAGAAGTTTTGCATTATTCAGGCTGTGTCAAAGCTCATATTACATTTTGTGCTAGCTTTGAAGATCTCCAGCACAGCCTAATGCAGTTGCTTCTCTGATTTCTTTCCCCAGTTTCACTCATGATTAATTTGGCCTGACAGGTGTAATGTTGGCATCAATCTTAAGGTAAAGGCCTATCAAGAAATAAAACAGCCTAATAATTTTGTGACTGTATACCCCCTTTGGAGAAATTAATAAGGTACATTGGTCTTGTTCACTGTGGTATTTTAAACCTCTTCAGTCAGACTGAGAACCACAAAAAGGGAGGGATGGAAAGGGAACAGGGAAAGACAACAGGAGGGGGGCATAAAAATACCTCTTGAAAAACTAAGGGAAGGAAAAAGGAATCATAGAATCATAGAATGTGCTTCCTTACTCGAGGCAGTCAGTGGGATTCCTGGCTAGGAAGGATTGCAGGAATCTTGTAAGGTTGAGTGTCTGGGAAGTAATGGGAGGGGGGAGAAGTTTGGTACAGGGAGAGCTGGGTTTAACCTGACCTATGGAATGATGGCATCCTTGGTGTTGTTCATCCTCAGCCTGTGAAAATGGTATCCCTGCATCCAGCAAGGTTGAGAAAGGAAATCAGAAGAGGAGGAAAAGCAGAATTGGTGCTCTCTGAAGGAGCAGGGCTGAATGTGGGAGTGAATGGCTTCTGGGCAGTCAGCAAGTGCTGCTGTTGAAGGAAAACCAGGTTTTTGTGCAAGTTTTACACTTGTTCTTGCTGTCCCTGCAGGGTGTCACCCCTCATGTAAAACCTGCACGGCCGAGGGTCCTTTCTCCTGCTCCTCCTGCAACTCCAGCCTGGTTCTGTCCCAGAGCAGGATGTGTGTGCCAGCCTGCTCCCCAGGATACTACAGGGATGACAGACAGATCTGCAAACGTGAGTGTCCCTCTCCAGGCCATCTCTCCTTCCCACAGTGCTCTCACTGACATGTCTCTGCTTGTTCCTTCCCCTCCTGTTCCTCTTGGAGGAAAAAAAAAACCAGATTTCAAGTGGCTCAGAACTGGAAGTGAGCTGACAGAGGTGATTAGCTGCCTGGGAAACAGAGCCTGCAGCCTGCTTTAAATTGGAACACAGTTGCAATTTCTCTATCAGCTTCAAAGAGAAAGAGGTTTCTGGTCCCCCAGTAAAAAAATCTGCGGGAGAATTTGTGTAGGCTTCCTTGTTAAGCTGTCAAGGTGATCCACAGAGAAGTAGCCCAAAGTACTGGTGGATTTCTAGGCTTTGTGAAAATTTGTCAAGTGTAGAGCAGTTTTGATCAATTCTTACTAAGGCAAACCCCCATCCCCACTGCATTACCTGCCCACCCTCCATGGAAGCTGTATTTTTCCCCATCTGAAATCTCAGTAGAAACAAGGTAGGTGTTGGTAGGCACAGCCCTGGCTGACTTGAGCTGTGGTATTTTTACCTCCTAATGATCTGTTGCAATTGATCTGGTGTTAAGGCCAATAATGTTTTATCCTACTCCTGCAGTCCCTTGTGACTCTCTCAAGCCCTCTCTCTTCCTTTATTATTCTATGTTCACTCTGGCACTGACAGCATTTGGGTTATTCCTTCCAGAATTATTGGGCTTGATGTTCCAAAATGCAAAATTATATGGCCCAGGGACATCAAAAACATGAAAAAAACCCCTACTTGAATTGATCCACTATAATACACACACCTAAAAATGAGTGAGTGCTTAAGTCATTTGGTTGCTGTGAAGTGAACACTCACATTTGTTAATTCCTGCATTACCCTGATTTAAATTATCCTGATTTATGTGAAAGTAACTCTTTTGCACTGCCCTGGAATAGGTGTCAGTGTCATCCTAGCTCAACCCAATTTCTTTACTGATGAGGTCCTGTAGGAGGAAGCTGATGTGGATGCCAGCTTTTCTTGCCTTTTGTTGGAATAAATGCTTCTCCTGAAAGTATTATTCCCATCTTATCAGCAGAAACGGAGACACCTTGCAGAAGTTGAGGGAAACAGGTGGAGGACTTTGCACTGTTCTTCCACTGACAGAAAAGAAAAAAAAAAAAAGGCTCTTCAATAATAATGAAAAAAGAAAAGTAATAAAAAAGATGAATAATAAAAAAGGAATCATGGGAGTCTCACTGTCCTGGCTAGTTTCCTGCAAGCTCTCCAAGTTATTCCCTGTTCCCTCCTGCAATATGGATCCTCATATTGCTAACTACAGCAGAAAAACCTCCTAATTAAAACCCCCTTTCCTAGTGAAAGCTTTCCTATTGATAACTCCTCCCTCCAGACATCATGGGAGAAGTGGAATGTTCCTGAGGGCTGTACCCTTCCTGAGTTTGGTTCAATAGCTCAAATACAAACAGATTTTTGTAAACTGCTCTAATCTCCTTACTGCAAATGGCTTTTTAAGAAGCATGGGTAATCCTTGTGGCAGGAGGCTCAAGGCAGAGTGTGTTGGTGCTCTGGATTTTTGTCATTCCAAGTGTCACTTGTGCCTTTTCAATTGAAGTGCTGCTGATAAGCCATGGAGATACAAACTGTCCCAGGCTGCTGGAAAACTGCCACTGAGAGGTCATGGAAATTGTCTGAATGGAGGTTGGCTGTTGGCTGGGAAAATCTGGTCTCTCTTCAGTGTTTATTTTAGTTGCTTTGCACTTTTGGGGAGCTCAGGTTTGGAATGAAGTTCAGAGAGTTGCTGAGTGTTTGTGTGGACTCTTGGGGCTGTTTTTACACTCTAGGCACCCACTGGCCAAGGAACAGTGCAGAGCTGAACAAGTGCTTCACGGGTTTCAAAATGCAGATACTGAGCCCTGCTGATAAAACAAGCAGAGGATTGCTTTCAAATACAACTTTTTACTTCCTGTTCTGGCTTGTCTGCATGGGTAATCTGATTTCTAGAGATTTAGACCTCTTGTGGAGTGTTTTACCATGCTTTTGATAGTTGCCTTTTCACAGCACTTACAAATAGTAATTTTTCTCTGTAGTATTCTCAAGTGAAGTGGAAGTAGGCTGGCACCAGAGCACCTAAAACCTGCTCCTAGGTTCTATAGGTAAACATTTTGTTAGAAATCATTTATACTTCAATCAAATGCAGATCTTCTGTGACAGTTTTTCAATGAGCTAGATCAAGTAATTATTTTCAAGGGCACTAGGCTCTCACTTCAATGAGAGCAACGTGGGTATTTTCACATTTACTTAAATATTTTGAGGTTTTGTGGTTATAAAACTGCCTTGAATTAAAAGCAAATCAAAGTGGGTTTCCACAATTAGCATATCCCTAAATTAGCATTCAACAGTTACCATATTTAGGTAGAATAATTAGGTATTTAGCACCTGAACTGTGGCTGCACTAAATCCTGTGAGAGTTTTTATATTTTATTCTTTAAACATCTGGGGCTTTTTCCTGATTTATCATAAGTGAAGAATTGAGCTTGGGCACAGATTCTGACTCCATGTAGATTTAGCAACATCTCACCAGAATCTGAGCAAGCTTTTTAGGGCACAGGCAAAGAGCAGGGAAGTACTTTTTGATTTTTCATAGCACATTTGTGTTCAGTCTTCTGCTGTGAAATAACAAAGAGCTCCCACATCAGCAGTGAGAACACTTGGCTGTTACTGCAACCTCCTGAGAAGTTTAGACCCTGGCCAACTAAGAGGTGACTTGAAATATTCCAGACCTCAGGACTTTGCTCCTACATTCAATGAATCCTGAAATTATTTTTTCATGGCATCTTTATTTGCTCCCTGCAGCTCCAGAATTTTCACACTGGGAGGAAATAAACAAATGGAAACATTAAATGAAAAGAAATAGGCCTTGGGTTGTGCCAGGTTTTGTTAATGGGACTGCAGCAGGTCCCCACGTTTGTGCCTGTATGAGTTCACTCTGGAGTCATATGAAATGCAGGATGCTTAAAGAAAATGAGAAAACCAGAGGCAGGGAAAGCTCTTATCTGGGGACTTGCATTCACAGCTTCACAGGATGGTTTGGGATGGAAGGGACCTCAAAGCTCATCCAGTGCCAACCCCCTGCATGGGCAGGGACACCTCCCACCAGCCCAGGTTGCTCCAAGCCCCATCCAACCTGGACTTGGACACTGCCAGGGATGGGGCAGCCACAGCTTCCTTGGGCAACCTGGGACAGGGGCTCAGCACCCTCTAATTAGAGAATTTCTTCCTAATGTCTGACCTAAATCTCCCCTCTTCCACTTAGAAACCATTTCCCCTTGTCTTTTCACTCCACCCCAATGTCCAAAGCCCTCCCCCAGCTTTCTTGTAGCCCCTTCAGATATTGGAAGGTTTCTCTGAGCTCACCTGGGAGCCTCCTCTTCTCCAGGCTGAACAACCCCAATCCCTTATTTCAATGCTTTCTCCTGACCTGTCCAGAGCAGATTAAGAAGCGGGGTGAGGAGACACAAAATTCCATTCCAAGTGGCAGGAAGCTTTTCTACCTTTGGGAAGCTGAGAAAGAGAACATAAAAAGCAAAAACCTCTGGGCTCTCCACAGGTGTCTCTCAGAGGGTACAAAGAGGAGCAGCAAGCCTACAGGATAATACCATTTTTACTTGTACAGCTGGGCTGGTGCATCAGTAATTACAGTCATTACAGACAATTTTCTTTGTCTTTCCACAGCTTGCAGCAGCCAGTGCCTGAGCTGTGAGTCCCCTGCCAGCTGTACAGCTTGCAGAGATCCAGCCAAGGTCCTCTTGTTTGGAGAATGCCAGTATGAGAGCTGTCCTCAGCAGTATTACCTGGAGTCTTCCAGCAAGACTTGCAAAGGTGAAAAATACATTGCAGGTTTAAAGAAAAAGGATGGAAAGTGCCTTGGCTTTCCCACTGCACTGCAGCAGGACCTGTGCAGGTGTTCTGCTTTAAAAAGGGGGTGGTTGGTCAGTGGCAGCCTGCTTGCAAGGTTTTTACAGGTTTGTTTCTCTCTTGGCAGTCTGCTGTCACATACTGCAGCCTCTCAGTGAAACCAGATTATTGCAAATCCTTCCCTTGTAAATGATTTAGTGAGTGAGCCAGCAAAGTTTTCAAGGGTCAGGCCCAGCAATTCATTCAGTCATGGGTCAGCTGAATAATGAGGGAGCTTACCAGGCTCAACCTGTTTTAGAGTGCTGATGGGGCCTTTTGTTCTTACCTGCTTCTCTCTGTCTTATTAAATCCTGCATTACTGGATGGCTGCAGAAACAGCAGTTGGGAGGGATTTCCAAGGCACATGACTTGAAAGATTTCCAGAACTCTCCAGGAGAGTGTTCCATAATGGGAATAAGTGAGGATAATGGGACTTTATTGCAGCTAATACCAGGATCTCATACAAATGATTTGTTGTTGGGTGTTCACTTCTAGCTGGCTCTCTCACTGAGTAGCTTCTGTCCCCTTAGCATTGCTGTTCTTCAGAAGAGGGGACATTGTCTGGGGTTTAGGGGGTTGGGATGAGGCAGATTCTTGTCCTGGCTTTGTCTTGGAGATGCTGCATGGGCTGGAGCAGTGCAGCTCACCTCAATGAAGTCCTTTTTTGCCCCTGAGTGCCACCAAGAAACAAACAGTATAGCTGGCAGCCTGAGTAGTTCCTGGGACCATGGTAGGGGCCTGAAGACTTGAGGGGAGATAGTTCAAGGGCACAGAATCACTGAATCATTTTGGTTGAAAAAGGCCTTTAGGATCACCCAGTCCAACCATTAACCCAGCTCTACCAAATTTAGTGCTGATCCCTCAGGACCACATCTGCATGGCTTTTAAACACCTCCAGGGGAGTGATTTAACCACCTCCCTGGGCACCTCCCTGTTTGTTACCAACAAACTGTGCCAGTGTTTGGTAACCCTGTCAGTGAAACAGTTTCTTCTCATATCCATTCTGATAGAATTCACTAACCTGGCACACTGCCAAGCCACCCACTAAACCATGATGTGATCCCAGCTTCATCCAGGGGCCTTCTGCCCAGTGGACTTTCCAGAGGGACATTTGGATTGTGAGGGACAAAATACCATTTCCTTCTGGTCAGAATAATTTAAAAGCATGAGACAGATGAAGCAGGGTGGGCAACAAAACTGGGCCAGTGTTAGCCCTGAATGCTGAACAAGAGCCAAGACTGCTCAAATTTGACATGGTCAAAGCATCTCAAGTGTAAGAGGGGGGAAAGAAACTCTCTTCATATCTTGAGGGTTTTTTTTTTTTAGTGTTTAAAAGTTTATACTGTGCTCTTTGTTCCTGGAGCTTATCTTCCCCCAGCTTGCAGACCCCCAGCCCCAGGAGGGGCAGCCCTGCTTTGACTCTTTTCTCTTCCAGAGTGTGACTGGAGCTGTAAAGCTTGCAAAGGTCCCCAGAGGACTGACTGCCTGCAGTGTGGGGAGGGCTATGTTCTCCATGAAGGAGCTTGTGTGGAACAGTGCCCTGAAGCTTTCTACAAGGAATCAGACACATGCCAGAGTGAGTTCTTCTTGAGTGTTTCTGCTAATGGCTGCTGCCAACACCTTTCCCTGCTTGGCTCCACTTTGTGCACCTCTTGCATTCAGAAGGCACACTGTGGCTTCAGGTCACAGAATCCCAGAATGTTTTGGGTTGGAGGGGACCTTAAATTTCCTCTAATTCCCACCCCCCTGCATGGGCAGGGACACCTCCCACCAGCCCAGGTTGCTCCAAGCCCCATCCAACCTGGACTTGGACACTGCCAGGGATGGGGCAGCCACAGCTTCCTTGGGCAACCTGGGACAGTGTCTCACCACCCTCAGATTATAGAATTCCTTCCTAATGTCCAACCTAAATCTCCCCTCCTCCAGTTTAAAGCCATTCCCCTTTGTCCCATCCCTGCAGGCCCTTCTCAGAAGTCCCTCTCAGCTTTTCTGGAGCCCCTTCAGGCACCAGAAGGTTTCTCTAAGGTCTCCCTGGAGCCTTCTGCTCTCCAGGTTGAACAATCCCAGCTCTCTCAGCCCATGCTCTCTGGCTGCCCTCCAGCACACACAGGCCCTGGAGCTGTGGTTCCTGTGGGCTGCTACAGCTCAGGGCAGGGAGCAGTTTGGCAGCACTGCTGAGCTCAACTTTTAACCTGTGACTTTTAGGGTGTGATGAACACTGCCTTCAGTGTCACCAACCAGGCCAGTGCAGCCTTTGCCAAGCCCCATTTCTCCTCCTGGGCACTCGTTGTGTTCCCAAGTGTGGGAAGGGACATTCTGCAGACCATGCCCAGCAGAAGTGCACAGGTAAGCAAAGCCAGCAGGGTGTGGGGAGAGGAGACCAGGGTTGTAGCACATCTTCTCTACACCACTTTTTCTCTTGCATGGCTGGGGTGAAGCAGAAGTGCTTTGGTGCTGGGCTGAACTTGCTGTTGAGGTGATGCAGTCACCTGAGAAATAGATAAGAGGCTGTCCCTGCTTTTAGAGGGACCTCATCCAGGAGGAATGAGATTCAGTTGCTGCTGGCTGCTGGTGTGTGTTGGTGTGTACACACCATGCACCAAAAAGCAGGTGTTAAACCTACCTTTTTAGAAAGGTTTCAGTTGTAGTTGTTGCTTAAAAAGCTGTGTAGAACTTGCATGTGTATTTAGTATCACAGAATCACAGAATAATTTGGGTTGGAAGGGACTTCCTCAAGGTCACCCAGTCCAAGCCCTGCAGTATCAGGGACACCCTCACCCAGATCAGGGTGCTCAGAGCCTCCTCAAGCCTCACCTTGAACATCTCCAGGGATGAGGCCTCAACCCCCTCCCCGGGAATATTTGGAGTATTATTTTTTTCAAATTTGTTTGACAGTTACTTAAAATCATGTTTCTTCCATGTGAAAGATCTTCTCAGGTTCTTCTTTGTCAATGGATAACAGTGGCCAAATGAGGAAGTGACTTAACTCTTTTACCCCAATCCTTTGCCCCTTCTTTTTCAGGCTTTTGGTCAGGTAGGTCAGACACACACAGCAGTGGTGTTTCTGTGCTGCCCCTCAAGGACAGCTCTGTGTCCTGTGGCTGCATTGTTTTTGCAGTGTCTCAGTGGGGTTGTGCTTTCCATCCAATCCAGCTTGTCCCCCTGGATGTTTGGAGTGTGACAGTGACAGCCTGTGCCACCTCTGTGACAGCACCACATTTCTGAAGAAGAAGATTTGTGTTTCTGCCTGTGGCCCAGGTTTCTATGGCAACACGAGGACCAGAGAATGTGAAGAAGGTGAGTGCCTCTTCTGACAAAGCAACCCAGCTGGCAGGCTTCCAGCTGATTTTAAGGCCAGAATGTTCATTCAGTGGCATTTTGGGAATGCAGCTTTGTGTGGGGTTTTTTTATTGTTGACTGTTAAATTTGGAAGCTCTTTTTCTCCAATTTTTTTTTTTTTTAATTTGCGTGCCTGCCTGGTTCCCTGAGTGAAGTTACCCAGTGAGGTCTTTCCAATCACACCATCATTTATTATTATTATGTAGAAGAAATTAAAGAGTATTTTTGGGACAATCCCTTACTGCATCAACTGTAGTACTTGTGATAATCTTTTCTCTGTTCTAAATGAAGATTTACTGGTCTGTATGCAGGGCAGGCCAGGGTATGGTGGTGTTAAGTTTTGTGATGGGGAACTCAAGATGGGAAGTGACTTGTCTGAGCCTCTCAAATAATAACAGGGGTTGGGATGTGTTGGAGTTCTAATTGAGATGGTGGTTGTGCACCCAGGCCAGTAATGAGCAGGGCTTTTTAAGAGGTTTGGTCTGTTATCCCAAACATTGGTGGTGACAGGCAAAGTGCTACCACAACACGTGGCTGAAATTCACTTAATTATAGAATCACAGAACCCCAGACTGGTTTGGGTTGGAAGGGACCTCAAAGCTCACCCAGTCTCACCCCCCTGCATGGAAGGAAGCCACAGCTTCCTTGGGCAACCTGGGCCAGGGGCTCAGCACCCTCAAATTAAATAATTCCTTCCTAATGTCTGACCTAAATCTCCCCTGTTCCAGCTTAAAACCATTCCCCCTTTTCCCACCACTCCATGCCCTTGTCAAACACACCTTTTTTTTCTTTTTAGGCAGCAAGCATCCCTTGAGCTTCCATGTGAGCAGTACCCTCACAGTAGGAATTGGTGGGGTGAAACCCCTCAGCCTCTCCCTCCTGGGTGTGCAGGACCTGGCTGGTGACCCAGGCCAGCTCCTGTTCCATGTGGTCAGCACTCCCTCCAACGGGAGGCTGGTGCTGGTGGTGGGGGAAGGAGAGGAGGTGCAGCTGAGCAGGGGTGAGCACTTCAGCTCCCAGGATGTGAAGCAGAGGAGGGTCCGTTTCCTGCACAGCAAGGAGAAGCCCAGGTAAGGCTGCTGGTTCTTTTTTCAGAGCTCTGGCCCTAAAAAATTAAATTGTTGTATCTTGGGAATGGAAATTTCCTTGTTCCTTGGAGACATTATTATTGTGAAGCACATTTCTCACTGCTATTAAAAAAATTACTGATGTTCTTATACTGTAGCATAATTGATGGTGCAGACCTTCCCTGGGTGTGGGAGAAGAGGGCACTGTGATCCAGCAACCAAACCTCTGGTGCTTCAGGGGTGCAGGACTCTGTCTCATCTTTAGGGTGCTCTGCAGTGGGTTAAAAACTGGCATATTAGTCTGCTGCTTACACCAGTTTCTTGATAGTGTCATGAAGGTGCTCAGGTGATGTCACCACCATGCTCTGCAGCATCATCTGCATTCAGCCATTCCTTCTTTGCCTGCAGTATGAGCTCTGGTAGTGTCCTGGGATCATTAGTGGTAATTAGTGCCTGGCAACACTCAGATTTTCCCTGCTGCCAGGCAATAAGCCAATCTTCACCCTTGATTTACATCAACTTCAGGACTGGGCTGCTACCAGTGGAATTGTTCTAAATTTCTGCCTCTGCATTATCAGTGTGTTCTTTAATCCCTTGTTTTCATTAAGGCTCTCAGGGTGTCTTTCTGATGCCAATAGTTAGCTCACATTCACTAAACCTAAGGCATGTGTTTCTGTATCATGGTTTTGGGGTTTTTTTGTCTGCCTGGTAGACACAGTGAAATGTCAAGATCTTATCTTGAGAAGCACCTATTTTATGCTCAGGGTTATTGGGTGGCATTAATGGAAAGTAAATAGGAAAAAAAAAAGTACTGAAAAGTGGGAGCTTCTGTTCTGAAGCCATATAAGTGACATTTTTCTTTAGCAGTGAATAGGTGACATTTAGAATCAGTACTTTATCTTGGAGATGTCACCCTATGTGGGTGACATTACATAAAGAGAAATGAGAGTACATTATTACATAGCTCAAGGTATTTCACTACATGTTGTGACTGTTGCAACCCTTCAGAAGGAAATACTATAAAAACATAATTGAAAAAAAAATAGAGCTAAAGCTCCTGTCACTAAGCTAGTAATTTTTACTGAATATATAATATTTTTATCATCAGTGAGTCCTGCAAGTGCACTTCATTAATTTGTATTATCCTCTGTTGACTTCTTGGGGCCTCTTTTAGGAAAGGACAATTTTCCTTGAAGCTCAGCAATCAGCAGTTCTTCTCCCACCCTGAGGTCATCAACGTTCAAGCATTTTCAACACAGGTAATGTAACCAAGCTGGGAAACAACCCTAAATTTTGTTCCATTTGGAGCCCTGGTTTCTTGCAGTGATACCAAAGGAGCTGGGCAGAACCTGAGCTGGAGTTCAGCTCAGGCAGATTAGACTCAACTCTCACTTAGTTGAGAAGCAGCCAAGATTTATATGGAAGACCTGGGCTTGGGGGAAGTGAGTGAAGAAACTGGCCCATGTCATTTTTCTTGTGCAGGGAATTGCAGCTGTGCAGTCCTAGGGAGGGCTGAGGAGTCCCTGCTGTTTAAATTGTTCTTTGGATCCACAGATGGTCTCATTCAGTCTTGTACTGCAGGGCAATTGAGCAATGATTGATCCCCATGGCAGGGGTGCTTTGGCAGTCAAGAGCATTTACTGAAGTGCTCTGTTCCAGGGCAGTTGGGGATTAAATCAGTAAGAGCTATTTAAAGTGTGTCTTAAACTGCTCAATATTTCCAGGCAAGTTGATGGTACTGTCAGGTGTCCATGTCTCATATTATTGTTATTTAAAGTCTGAAGTGCAAGATCCTGAAGGCATCTGAAAGTCAAGGTCTGCAGAGATGAGCAAGAGACACAGGGAGAGAGAGGGCAGAGGAAGGAGGAGCTGCTCAAGCCCATCAGCAGCTCACAGCATCCCATCCCTCCAGGCTTTGACTCCCACTCCAGCTCCAGGTGTTCCTCTGGAAGTGCTGGAGCTGCCTGCCCAGCATCCTGCTTGCTGCTGGTTGTGCTGGCAGTGGGTTCCCCAGGGACTCACTTGAACAAGGCTCCAGGTTTCCAGGGAGATTTTGCAGCTTTCCCTGAGCTTTGTCCATGGTCAGACTGTCAAGTTGAAAGCTCTGCCACGTAGCTTTGCTTGACCAGAAGTTGTTGTGGGTACTTGGCATATTCTGGCAGTGCCAAGAGGCTTTAACGTGCAGTTGAAGTCAGCTACCTCTTAAGACCCATTTACATCTCATTGGGGCATTTAATGAGTTGATAAAACTCTAAACTGGAAATCTGGCCACCATCCTTTCTCTTTTTAGTGGTGACTCCTTCTTGCCTACAAGCCTGACTCAGCATCCATCCTCACAAGGAGTAATTTAGGAAATTAATTGCTTTTAATCATTGTCTGAAGGTGCTGGTGCTGGTCTGTGCTTCGTGCTGACTGTGGTAGGAGGGTAGCTCAAAACCTTGGTGACTTGCTCACCTCATCCCAGGCTGGAGACCTGTGGGGTGTCTCCAGGTTCCTTACAGGAAACTCCACCTGAGCTGCATCATTTCTGTGTTCTCTGACAATTCTGAAACTGCACTGCTTGTCTGTTTTCCAGCTTGGGGTCCCTAAAGAGGTGGTGGCTTCAGGGTTAAAAAATTAGATTTTTTTTTTTTTAAGTTGCACTTTGTTGCTTTTAGTCATTGTATTCTGTATTAGTCATTCCACAGCTTCTGGGAATTAGCAGTGTTCTAGTTTGTCCTTTAGTGGAAGACAAACTGTGGATTTTGATCCTGGTAATGTGTATATTGATTCTGGTTGGTACTGAAATCTTTGCTCAGTCTAATCTCTTGTTTACCTCAGTAGGACATTCACCTAAGTAAGAGCCCCAGCCACTGCCCCAGAATACATAAATGAGGTTTAATAACAGGAATTTTCCCTTCCAATCCTTAATAACACTGAGAAGGCAAGGTGGCAGCTGTTACCTCTGCTGAATGTTCTCTGCAGGATCAACCCCCTCCTGAGGCAGAGGTATTGCTGATGGCAAATGATGGTTTTGGCATCAATGGAGGCTGCAGGGTTAAGTTTTCTTGATGAGGAAGAGCTAGAGAACTAATTTAAACCAGCAGAGATGTGGAATCTAGGAGGTGGAGGAGGAATAAGGCTCTGTGGACCCTTTGTAAAGAAATCAATGCTTACGTTGGTGGCACCCAGGTTTGCTGCTCTCAAGATGGACTTTATCACTTCAGGACAAGGCAAGCACATCCTCAGTGTTAAGTTCAGAGCATCATAGAATCCCAGAGTGCCAGGGTGGAAGGGACCTCAAGGATCCCCTGCTCCAGCCCTTCTGATATTGTTTATCTGAGATCTCTCAGCACCCCAGAGAGCTGAGACTTCAAACTTTCCAAAGTGGGGGAATCCCCCCCTTCCCCTGGGAGACCATTCCAAGGTCTGACTGTCCTCATGGGGAAAAATTTCCCTCTTGTGTCCCATGGGAATCTCCCCAGGAGCACCTTGTGCCCATTGCCCCTTGTCCTGTCCAGGTGACTCCTTGTGAGCAGGGAGTCTCCAGCTGATTTATAGCCTTCTTTTAAGTATTAGAATGTCATAATAAGGTCTCCCCTAACCCTGTGGAGAGGGATTCTCTGCTGCTTAGAAATACAAAGCTTCCAAGGGTGAGGTAAGCTCATTTCCTTAACCCCACATTTTTCATTCCAGACTTTGCTGCCCATCAGGCTGCCAAGGTTTAGCCAGCACCTAAGAGCTGCTTTTGTGTTTCAGGCCCCGTATGTGTTCAGAAATGAGGCCCTCCTTGTCCCCAGAGGGAAAGCTGGAGCTATAACAGACCTGTTGCTTGGGGTGAGAGACAGTGACAATCCTGAGGATGTTGTGGTGATGGTTTTGGAGCCTCCACGTCACGGGCAGCTGATCAAACCTCCTGGAGACTCAGCTTCTCCAGCCCAGGTATTCCACCTGGATGCCCTTGCTGCTGGGCTGCTGCACTATGCTCACGATGGCTCTGACACCCAGGATGATGCAGTTCTTTGGCAAGTGAGTGATGGGTACCACTTCCAGAACATCCTCTTCCACATCAAGATTGCTCCCGAGGTAAGTGCTGTGACAGAAACCCTCCCAGGCACATTAGAAGTCTGGAGAAGTATTGCTGTGTCCCTGAGGAGTCACTTATCCTGCATTACTGACAGGCTGTGGGCAGAGACAGGAGAAAGTCAGGGATTGATTGAGTTTTGGAGGCCACCTGAATTTCTGGTTTCCAACAGGACTGGTTCAGCTCAAATTGTGCAGCTTTGACAACTCTTAAGTCCATAGATACTTGATAAAAAGATTTTCTGGAGTTGCAGGTGAGAGTTTTGCACTGGTAAGGGCAATGAGTTAGAGAAGGAATGAACAACAGAGAGAAAAGGCTCTGAGCACCCTGATCTGAGTGAGGGTGTCCCTGATACTGCAGGGCTTGGACTGGGTGACCTGGAGAGGTCCCTTCCAACCCAGATCATCCTAGGATTCTATGAAAAGGCTGATGAGGTAGGCAAACCATCCCCAAGCTGATGGGAGTGTGATGGGAGGCACAGAAGGACTTGGCTAACAAGGTTTATCACTGGTACTTGGGTGGTGGTGGTGTCTCCCAAAGTCAGGGTCTGCTGTTCACTTCCACTGAAACCTTTCACTTGATGCATCTTCCTATTTCAGGAATTTTAAGAAGTATTTTCATTCCTGTATCTTGCTTTTATTGCAGTTCATCATCAGTTATCTCATTATGGTTTCTCTCTTCTGTATTTGGACATGAATTGTCTCTTTGTGTTAAATTTTACAGAGATTACAGCAGTCAAATTAGAAGCAGTGATGCTTTTCCATGTGTTGATGAAACAAAGCCCAGCCAAACAAAGCATTAAATATACACATTGTATGTGTGGTGAAGCCTTAAAAAAAAAAGTGAAGTTGTTGAAGTGCTTGCAAGAATTTCAGTTCTGGTATTGTAATGAAACAGAAGGGGGAAAAAAAGCTGAAAATTCCTTTATTCCTCAGTTAATGTGACAGAGAATGAAAAATAGAGCTGTCAGGGAAGAAACCCACTCTGTGCAGTTTATTTATATGTGGAGCTGAGATTTAGCCAGTCTGTGAGTGCTTCCACTCCATGAAAAGGAGCTGGGAGGAGATGCTATTGCCCCTTTTTTGTCCTCCTCTCTGCTGGATGAGCCACCTCTCCCAGCAGCTGGGCCATGAACGTTTGAAGTCAGGTTCACAAGCACTACAGGGGCTGTGCAGTGAGCAGAAGGAGGGACTGATCCCATTTAGCCCCTGGGGTGGCTCCTAAAGTGCAGGAGTCATTAATGATAATTAGATACACAGCTCCCCTCAGTCTGGGAATGAAGGAAGGTTGCTTTCAGGGCTGGGGCTGAGTTATTAGCTGGAATAAGAACAGCCCTGCCCAGGGTTTCTTTACCCAGATTATTTAGGGGGTTCTGAGGAGCCTGTGTAAGATCAGGGCTCTAAAAATACTTGGACAGCACTCTGTGCTTGTAACACCTTTTTTTTTTTTTTTTTTTTTTGCTATTGATTAAGCAGGTTCTTGTAAACACCAGAGAGGGTGAATTGCTGAGTAGTTTCTTTCAATAGCTGATTTGGTGCTCCCTTTTCTCTCATTATCTTCCCAAGTCTCACTTGGCTGCAGAGAGGGATGAAAGTGGGGGCAGAGGGAAGAGCAGAGTGGCTTTTAGGATGAGGGCAGAGCTGGCAGCTACCCAGCTCCTGCCTCATCCTAATTAGTGGCTTTGTGGAGCAGCCTTGGGAGCTGAAATCCATGCAGGGTTTGTTTCTGAAGAGGTGCTGCTGAAACACACAGGCAAAGACCCTTGGGGTTTGGTTATTTTTTTTTTCTTGGTTTACATTCAAAGATTGCTAAAGAGACTGTGGTAGGACCTTGGCTGGAGGTGTGGGAGTTCAAGGGGTGCTTTTCAAGCCATGTTACTTATCTGGGGACACAGAGCTTGGTATAACCTGCTGCTGGATCACAGAATTACAGAATGTTAGGGGTTGGAAGGCACCTCAAAAGATCAGAGTCCGACCCCTCTGCCAGAGCAGGAGCACCCAGTGTGGGTGACACAGGAATGAGTCCAGATGGGTTTTGAACCTCTCCAGAGAAGGAGATGGTTTTACAGGGTAAGTCCTGCTGTGAAAGGTCACTTGGAATCCTTGTTTGGTTTAGAAGGGACCTTGTAAAGGTCACCAAGACCAATCCCCCTGCAATAAGCAGGGACATCTTCCATCAGATCAGGTTGCTCAGCACCCTGTCCACCCTGACCTTGGATGTTTCCTGAGATGGGGTTTCTACCACCTTTCTGGGCATCCTGGGCCAGTGTTTCACCAATCCTCATAGTAAAACATTTCCTCCTGAGATCTAATCTGAATCTCCCCTCTTTTAGATTCCTCTTGGATTCCCATTCCATGGGCTCAGTGCCATAATCCTCAGGCATGAAAGTGTGAAAACACACATGAAGGGCAACACAACCTCCCAAATATTATGAATCAGAGGGCTTTGTTTCTTCACCACAGGTGTTCCTCCTTTTCTGCACTTTTTTTAGTCCCTTTGGTTGCTGCCAGCCTGCTTCCCTCTGTTTGCCCCTGTCCAAACACCTCATCTGACCTGCTGCAGCCTGAACAGCTGGCCTCTATTTTCAGAGCTCTTCACAACCATTTGCACTGCTGTATATTTTTGTTGACATTCTTGAACACTTACAGCTTCTGTCAAGTTAATCTGAGACCTGCTGGTGCTTTGTTTTTGGCAGAGCACCACCAGTGGTGCCCCAATGGGGAATAAGGAGCCCATGCCCTAGAAAATATGATCCCAGGCTATGTACTGTAAGTCAGAGGAGGTCAGACCTACCCCTCTGTGATCTGCCCCTTGCCTGTGGGATATAGAAGCCTTTCTTTTCTTAGGAAAATGCATGAAAAAGGCAAAATAAATTGATTTTAGGGGTGTGTTGAACCTCTAGAGGATATCCAGCTCAGGGAGGTCTCCACTCCATCTCTTCCTAACTGGGAGCAGGTCCCTGAAACATGGACCAGGGAGCATGTTAACCTCCCCAGGCTCTGGAAACAGTTTTCCTGTGCTGTGAATTCATTCCCACAGTTTGCTAACTACATGCTTAGGTATTGGTAAAAAAAACCCCAACCAAACAAACAAAAAACCCCCAAAAAATCTAATGTGATTCTTGCTGTTTTGCTGGACACAGGGTGAGTGTTTAGATGAGAAAATAGCTTGGCTTTAAGTGTATGTTTTAAAAGGTGACCAAGCAAGAGGAGCTGTCTCATGTGTGTTTTCATATTAACAAGCAGGATCACAGGATCAAAGCCAGGTGGGAATGGTATTAAAAAATGCCAAACTGGTTTCCTGTGGCCAGTGAAGGAGCCTGCAGTCATTTCATTACCAAAAAACCAGAGTTCCATGTTCACAGCAAAGCCACAGCCTTGTGTTTAACTAACATGCACTTAGCAATGTTTTCTTGTCAGGCATTAAACCTGCCATTCCTGGAAGTGTGGCTAATCTCTCTTTTCTGTCTCTACACAATGAATCCAGGGACCTTTCTGACCTTTGTAGTTTGGTTCCTGTTCCAGACTCATGCTTTGCTAGGCCTGGATGTGTCACCATGTGATTGGATCAATAAGGTCAGAGGAAAGTTATCATATATATTGGCAGGGTTCTTTTTCACTGTTTTTAAAAAAAATAAATCTGCCATTGTGCTGGGAAGCTCTGATGCAGTCTAAGATCCTGCAGCATTTAAAAATTACCACCATACAAAATAAATGTTGTACAAACTAAAGGGGTGAAAGTTGCTCAGCACACATGTCAAAAATGGACACAAGAAATCATCCTTCAATGGGATTCTTCTTCACAGCCATATTTTTAGCTCTTTCTTTTAGATTTAGAAGAGCATCATGAGTCATTTATCAGCTTTGGGGTGATGTGATTATGAGGAGTAGTAAATGAGCATTTGCATATCCTTAAGGTCCATTTTCCCCCAACTTGTCAAAGAGCATGAGGTTGATCCTGAGCCTGGGTTTGCTCATGGAGCAGTAATAATAGTTACAGATATGGTGGAGGTGCCAGGCAGAGAGAATTTTGAAAGGGTAAGAAGCTGTTGTTCCATAAGAAGCCTTGAAAAGAGTGTGTTCTTAGAAGTAAAATGAGGAGATGCAAGAGAAAGTGTGGATCAAAGCAAACCAGTGAAGTAAACTGGATCCTTTTGTTCACATTTTGATAGTAGTGAATTTCCCACTGTGCCCTGGAGATGAGTTCTGTCAAGACATGTCAAAAGGCAAGAGGACAAAAAATGAGGGTGGTGGTAAAAGAGAAAATTGTGCAGGGAGAACTGAGCTCAGGGAGGTTTCAGCTCAGCAACAGGAGCTTAGAAATATTGGAGGACAAGGTCAGCTCTCCAGGTCTGAAGGCTACAGCTGAAGGATGGACAAACATTTCTTGAGGCAAACAGCCAGGGTCAGATGCATAAGAAATTCCCAAATACTCCACTTGACCCTTTTCACCTGAAAATCTGTTCCCATTGGTGCAGCATGGCTGATGTCCAGTTGAGCCTTTTCCTGCTGTGCCCCTGCCTGCAGGATGTCAGAAGCCCTCAGCTGGTGACCAACTCCCTGGTCTGGGTGCCCCAGGGAGGGATGCTACAGATCTCCAAGACAATTCTTCATGCCAAGCTACCTGGTGCCCGTGCCTCTGAGGTAACCTACACCATCCCCAAGGACCAGCCAAGACATGGTAAATATCTTTGGAGTTTTCTTGTCAAAAAGCAGCTTTGTAGGGCTTTGCTTCTCACCCCACCTGTCCCAAGGTTCTGTTAAACAGAAGTGTAGGATTCTGGTTACTTCTGAGGAAAAGGATGTTCTTCACACACCTGTGATTCTTCTGTGGTACTTTGCTCACAACTAAAACAGCATTTGAGGGATTATTTCCTTAAAATACTCTGCTGAATAAGTGCTGCTGCTCACCTCATGTCTTCCCAGTTCAAATGGGTGTGCAAACCAGTGCCTGAACTTCTGCAACTGTTTTCTCCAGGGGTAGGGAAGTTCAGGTTGATTTTTACAGCTGTGTGAGAGCAGAATCTTTCTCACTGCCCAGAGTTACTGATACTCTACAAGGAGTGTATGGTTTAAGAGGAGTGCAGAGTAGCACCTAACTCTGGAAACAAGCTGGTACAATGATTAATAATGAGCAAAAATTCACCTTGAACTGGAGACTTCCCTAAATTCCATGACATTTGGTTTTAGTTCCTACTAATGGAAAGGGTTATTGACTCCAAGAGAAATTGGTGACATTTGCATCTGGGTATAATTCTTGTCTCAAAATTCCTTTTGAGAGGCTCTGATCTCATCTCTCAGAGCCCCATATGTGTGACTTGGGGAATATTTTCTGGACCCAGGCCAAGGGGGAGCAGCATGGAGGGTGCTGGGATTTGTGGTTGAGATACAAACTGGGAGAAAGTGGCTGGGAAAGAGAAGATGTCCTGTGTGGAGGGAAAGGAAATGTGGGCAGAAAAAAGATAAATGTTGTTTTTTCCTTCTCAGCAACACCATTTGTTTCACTAGAACCATGGCTTTAAATAGTACATTTTGCACTTCAGTGAAATGATATCATTGCTTTGAATTTGCTGAGGTGGATAAAATAAAGGATTTTTAGTGCTGGTTTGCTGTAAGGATAGGCTGGTTCCCATGGCAGCTGCCTGTACCTGATGGAAACACAGAGGATGTTATTTTTGCAATTTAGAAGAGAAGTAATTAATTTGTATTCCCCCTTCAGTTTTCTGCAGATGAAGGGCTGTCTTCTCAATTTTAATAAGCATTTACATAAAAACAAGAATTTTCCCCTCGAGGAGCTTGTCTCCTGCTGCCTAACCCTAACCAAAATTTTTAATCCTGTGTTTGTATCACCATAATTAGCTCTACTGTAATTAATTGCAATAACACAAATGGGTTTGTAGCTGCAGGTGAGGAATAAGCAGTAGAAATCAATGATCTTCAAAATTGTTATCTAAGATACTGTTTTACAGAAAGGGAGGATGAAAGGAAGAGAAATGCAGAAAGTGTATCCTTCATCAAGGAGGGCTTATCTGCCTATCTTACTGTTTGAGTCATGGAAAAGACATTCAGAACTGGAGCAAATACATCATTTGATTTTTAGATAGGAAAGAAAACCACCTCAGAATTAGCTACCACATTTCTGTAGCACAAGGGTGTGAACAAAGAAGGCTTCTTGCCTTTATTTTCAAGACTCTGAAACCAACCAAAGGATATGATTAGGGAAGGAATAATCTGTGTCCAAGCAGATGGCTGATCTTCTGAAGGGTCTCTTTATGCTGGGCCTCCTTTGTTTATCCCTAGAAACAGACCCAGTGTCTTCCCTGGCTTTCTTCCTGACCTGCAGGGTGCCTCAACACACCTCTGGAATGGGGGAAAAATACAAGTAGGTGTTGTTATACACCAGGCTGCTCCCTGGGACATAGAATTGTAGAATTATAGGGGTTGGAAGGGACATCAAGAGATCATTGAGTCCAACCCTCCTGCCCCAGCAGGATCCCCCAGGGCAGGACACACAGAACACATCCAGGTGGGGTTGGAAAGGCTCCAGAGAAGGAGACTCCACAACCTCTCTGGGCAGCCTGGGCCAGGGCTCCCTCAGCCTCACAGGAGAGAAGTTTCTCCTCATGTTGAGATGAAAATTCCTATATTCCAGTTTAAACCCATTATTCCTTGTCCTATTACTGGGCACCACTGGAAAGAGATTGGCCTCATGCTCTTGACACTCACCCCTCAGATACTGACAAACATTCCTAAGATCCCCTCTCAGCCTTCTCTTCTCAAGGCTGAACAGCCCCAGGGCTCTCAGTCTGCCTTCCCAGCAGAGATGCTCAAGTCCCCTCCTCACCCTCCCAGCTCTCCCTTGGACTCTCCCCAGTAGATCCCTGTCTCTCCTGAACTGGGGAGCCCAAAACTGGATCCAGTGTTCCAGCTGTGGTCTCACCAGGGCAG
Organism: Heliangelus exortis; assembly: GCF_036169615.1. Classification (NCBI taxonomy): domain Eukaryota; kingdom Metazoa; phylum Chordata; class Aves; order Apodiformes; family Trochilidae; genus Heliangelus; species Heliangelus exortis. The sequence goes on along the minus strand of NC_092425.1, from coordinate 42,048,574 downwards.
AGTAGAGGGGGAGGAGAACCTCCCTGCATCTGCTGGACACACTTTTCCTGCTGCACATCAGGATACCATTGGCCCTCTTGGCCAGCAGGGCACACTGCTGACCCATGGAGAATTTACTGTTCACTGGGACCCTAAGATCCAAGCAGGACACCCCCTGATCTGTGCTGGGGGTTGGGGTTGTTCCTCCCCAGATGCAGAACTCTCCCTGTGTCCTTGCTGACCTTCAGGAGGTTCAGCTTTGCCCAGCTCTCTGTCCAGGTCTGGTGGGATAGCAGCAGAACCTTCTGCTCTATCAGCCACCCCTCCCAGCTTCACATCATCAGCAAAACTTGCTGAGGGATCACTCCATCCCCTCATCCAGGCCAGTGATGAAGAGACTGAACCAAAGATACATCCTTAGAGGATGAAATTTTTTAAGGTGATGGGAGCATCCACTCTTCTCAGCATGACCCAGCCCAAAGTGCCTGAATCCACTCAGCAGCTCTGGAAATGGCAGCTCTGTCATCTCCAGAGATTTCAATAAATTGCCCAAGTTGTTCACTCATGTGTGTGACCTACACACAGGTGCTTTTCTCCTTGAAATAAAAAAAAAGGATGATGTTCCAAATGAAAAGGTAATCATAAAGCAGACAGGTAAACAGCACGGAGCTGCTCCCTCTGATCACCTTAAATATTCATGTGGAGGAAGACACGTGGATGTGCATCTTGCTGTGTGTTCTAATTGATTCTTCTCTTACTCTGAGCAGGATAAACAGCTCACAGGCCCTGGCTCCTCAGGGTATGTGATTAACATCTTCAGAAATCACACGAAAGATTAAGGTGGTGAATTCCCCCAAGCAGAAAAGTGAGGACAGGGAATGTAATTAGGGCCCTGATCAGGGAATATTAGCAGGGAGTTTGATGATTAAGTGGAAGTGTGATATTTCAGCTGGCTGAATTCTTCTTTGATTACTCCAACTGTTTGAGGGTGGTTTGGGGAAATGAACTGGGAGAGTTTATGGTGTTTCTTTTGCATAACAGAATGATTAATGCTGGAAGGAGAGCTGGAGTGATTTATAATATATGTGGCTTCTGAGTTAGTAGCCACGAGGGATACTTTCAAAGACTCATAGAAAAACACAATATAAAGCTAACAAGTTCCTTAAAAAGCAGCTAAATTATATGTAGTCAGGAATGGTAAAGATAGGGGAGACCTATAATTTTTTCACAGATTGAACATTAGCTCTAAAAACAGGGAAATCACTCTGTAAAACAAAGAAATGTGTCACTTATTTTGAGACTAGAGCTCATTGCCAGCTTTTAATTTCCTTTCTGTGTGTGGTTAGGAAAAATGTTCACATCAAGGAAATGGATGACCAAGGTTCTGATGCCCTCCTCTTGGTGGGCAGAGCTTGGTTGGATGCAAATCCAACCCTTGCAGGCATGGGTGAGGAAAGCTGAGCACCAGTGGGATGTGCCCAGATCCTGCTCTTCCTTGGTGTGCTTGCAATGAAGCCAGTGATGTTCCAGCCCAGCTGAGAACCTTTTTCTAATGCAAGAATCAGAAGTAAGCTGGATGTTGGAGATATAAAAGCTATAGGCTCTGAAGAGTGACAGGGCAGACAGACTTTCTTTCCAGCCTGTGATACAGAAGTCCATTATTGAATGTCTTGAAGAGCTTTTTTTCAGTTGAAGATTTCTGTTCAGAGAAGTCAGCTGAGGATACTTTTTTTGACATAATAAATCCCCAAAAGAGCTAGAAAAAAGCTGATCTTGAAAAAAATTAATATGCTGTATTCTGGTACTTAAGATGTACCCTTGAGGAGAAGGTAGATCTTCTGCTGCAATACTTTTTAACCTTGATTGTTTCTCACTGCTCTCTTGTCCCTTCCCAGGAGCTCCAGAAAGTGAGGCATGTCCTTTGCATCTGTTTTTTTGTGCTCAGTTTATCAAACTGGGTCCATTTGAAGGTTGGAATGGGCTGGTCAGTGGGCAGAAGGACAATTTGGAAGTTTAAAGTTGCAGATCCTGTTCTTTGCCTGACTGTGTATTTTTTCTGTGCACTCACACAAGTTACTTGATCTGCCCCTTGCTATAGCAGGAGATAAAATTTCCCTGGAATGTTGTAAGGTCCCTCTATAGGGGACTTTTAGGAGCTCTTCTGTGAGTCACATTAGATGGGAAAAGACTAAGAGTGGGTGGACTTTGTCTTGGGTGCTCATTACTTGGTGACAAATCATCTATTCTCACAAGTTGAGCCCTGACTCTTCAGCTTGGCTTTTCCCAGGTGAAGTGGTGCTTCTGGTCCCAATGCCAGCAGATGGCCCAGCAGACTCCTGGCAGCTTTTGCCTGATGGAAGAGCAGCCTCACCTACCACCTCCTTCACCCAGCAGGACATCAACGAGGGCATCGTGTGGTACAGGCACTCTGGGGCTGAAGTGGAGAGTGACTCCTTCCAGTTCCAGGTACTCCTCATCCTGTTCACCAGGGGAGGTCACAGAGCAGTAATAGCTGGCCTGGCTTTTTATAGAATCACAGAATAATTTGGGTTGGAAGGGACCTCTCAGGGTCACCCAGTCCAAGCCCTGCAGTATCAGGGACACCTCACCCAGATCAGGGTGCTCAGAGCCTCCTCAAGCCTCACCTTGAACATCTCCAGGGATGAGGCCTCAACCCCCTCCCTGGGCACCCTGGGCCATTGTTCCACTGCCCTTCTTTAGTAGGACAATGCCAGCTCAGGCAGGAAGGGGGTTTGTAGGGAACTGCTGGCTTGGAAAAGCAGGAAAGCTCTCTGAGATCCAGAGTTCCCAGAGCAAATGGGCAACCACTTAAAACTACCAGGGGATGAAGCTTCTAACACCCCAGCAGCATGGCCAGGGACTGATTCTTGCTGTCACCATGATCCCTTCTCTGTTGGCCTTTTGCCTGTGGGTTAGGATTGGAGACAGCCCTACTGATGTGCTTGGCCTTGCTTTTGAGGAAGAAGCAGGACCAGGAAATGTTGGGTTTTTTTTTGCCTGTAAGTCCTTAGAAAAGGCAACAGAGTGCACAGTCTGCATGTGGAAGAGACCCTGGCAGAGGCTCACACTCATCCTAAGGCATCCCCACCATCCAGACCACTGGGAAAGGATTTCCCAGGACAGGGTGTGTTGCTACAGCTCATAACCTGGCTGACTGGATGCCCTGTTTGCAGTTCAGACAGGAGATCTGACCCCTGGGTACTGGCTGGCAAACCCACTGCCCTCTCATAAACCCTCCGATGTTTACTCTGAGTTCAAAGTGCTCTGAGTAACTCACTTTAAATTGTCTGTTTTGCAGTCCCCCAAGCCAAGCAACCCTCCTGCTTTCCTCCAAGCCAATAATTTAATTTTTGCAAGTAGAAGAACTTCGTACAAACAGACCAAAAAGTCCAAATTCTCCCTGGCAGATGTAGCACTAAAATAAATCCCACCTTGCCATGGATTTAACAGCCATGAAATTCCTCAGACAGGTCCTTGCTGTTTGCTTGAAAGGTTTAACAGCCTCCCAGAATGTTAAGCCTCCACGAACACTTGTGTGCAGTGTTTGTTACATCTGGTTTACAAGTCAGGAGCTATTACTGGAGCACCAGAAAGGCAATTAAGGTAATTTCAGAAGTAATTAACGTAAGTGATAATGAGGAATTTGTGAGCCTCAGTGTTGAACAAGCTAATCTTCAGCTTAATTGCCACATTCCTCTTACAGGCTATGCATTTTGCATGAGTTTCATGTTTGGTTTGAGTATCTTGGAGGTGTAGCAATAACTGTGTGGAGAACCCTGCTGAGGAGAACCCTGCAGCATCTTGGGTCACATCAGGAGACCAGGACACATCTGTCTGAGTCCTGAACCAGGGATTGGGGCATCTTAGAAAGGGCCAACTTCCTGTTTTCAGCAAGATTTTGCCCATTCCCATTCAAATAACAGGTCCAGCAAATGGCTAAAATTACTTTGTTCCATAGTCTTTCCATTTTTATGCATTTTCTTGAGATGAGTTTCCTGTTCCTGCTCTCACAAAGTGTTCTGTTGAATTCAAGTGGGGAATTCCAGCCCTGAAGGATTAAGTCACAGCTGAGTCTCACAAAGAAGGGAGCTGCATTTCTTTGGGTGCTTGCCTTAGCTCAGGAGTGCTGTGAACATTTGCAAGCTTATCTCTTGGGGATGCTTTTTGACCCCTTGAGTTGTTCCAAATTTAATATTCTTTGCTTTCTATCTCATTACTGTAGGTTTGCCAGTACAGATTAGATACAGCTGACTTAACTTTGGTGTTGCAGTGATGTATGGAATATTTTTATGGGTCTGGGTGAAACACAAGTGCAGGCTGTCTTGGAAGATGGTGGGATCACAGGGAGCCCCTGCCAAGGCTTGTTAAAAGAGGGGTTATTTTCCCCTCCTCAGCACAACTGGTGGTCATTTTGGGGGTGGGAGGAAGGTTTAGAAGCCCATTATTTTTTCTTTTCCTGGGATGAGAAGTTCCAGTAAGCTGTACAGACAGCTGGAGTCAAATTCAGCAGAAGTAGGGGAAGCAGGAATGAGTAGCAGGTGGGGAACTGAAAACCAGATGTCTCTACAGATTGTAGTGGCAATCATGGAGAAATTGGTGACTATTTAAAGGTCTCAGTTCCCATCAGCAGCCATTCATATATGCTTTGGGTTGGCACCTGCTGGAAAGGTGTGTCTTTTCCTTCCCAGACCAGGAGGAAAGGAGAGGGAAGTTATGAAACCTGCTCTAGAAGTGCAGCTGTGTCCTCTCTCAGCTATCCATTCATGTGCTCTTTCCTTCCCAGGTGTCCAGCTCTGCTGGTCCCCAAACCAGCTTGGAAAGCCACGTGTTCAATGTTGCTGTTCTCCCCCAGACACCCCGAGCTCCTCAGCTTTCCCTTGGCTCCTCTCTGCACATGGCTGTAAGTGTGACCCCCCGTGGGTGATGGGTGGTTCCTGTCTTCCCACCCTTCTTGCAGTGACCAGAACCTCCTGGAGAGCAGTAACCACCCAGTGTTGATTCCTGTCCTTGCTTTTGTCTGTGTTGTTGTGCTTGATTCAAAAATGGAATTCAGTCTGTGGAAAAGGGGGTGGGCACCAGCTGGATAATTGGAGTGGAAATGGGGAAAAAAGGCAGGTTAGAAGAGTAAATGATGGATGGGGATAGAGGGCTGAGAAGAAAATATCCATGAGACATTGAAAAACTCAGAAGTGATGAGTGGAGAGACTTGGAAGGAGAGGGAGAGAGAGAAGAAAAAAAGATGTTTAACATCTCATGGAATTCTTTGCCTTTCCTGAGAAGCCACTAGGAATGGCAGGAATGAAAGACTGATGAATACATCTTGCCAGCAATTTCAGTGTGAACTTTACCAGAACTGCAGCCCACCCACATGAGAAAGTTTCCATCCATCATTCAGGCATCAGGAGCACTGACTGCAATGTAGGTGGAAAACACTCAGGCAAGCCCATAATGTCTGTATGTGTGGAAGGGAACCACCTTTTCTTGAGCATCAGCTTGGGGAATGACCATTCTGCTAAGAGTTCTTCCTAAAATAGTTATTTCCCTGCTTGTGTTGATTGAAGAGATGACCTCAAAGTCCTAAACTGGTTTGGGGAGCTCTCCAACTTTGGTGCAAGCCTTCCCCAGGTGTCCCCATCACACGTGTGGGTGAAGTCCAGCTTTCCCCTCCACTTCCCCTGCTGTTGATTCTGTAGGGAGGGATCCCAAGTGCCTGAGCTGGAGGAGGCTTGAGGGTCCTGCACTGTGGTCACCCACGGGGATGCACAGAGAGCAGGGAGTTTGATTTCAGCATCACCTTGGCCTCATAGCTTTGTGGTGTGTGAGGGGGAGCAGGATCCTAATGCCCTGAGCAGTCAGTGGTGCTGAGCTGAGCAAGGATGTGACGAGAAGGCAGAGATGAGGGAGGGGTTGGGAGAAACAGGCATGGAGCTGCCTGCAGGGAAAAGCTTTATCTACAGACCTGAACATAGTGTGCAGTCATCCGTGGCCTTCTTCCTTCCTGATGATTTTATTTAGTGTGTGAGGTGGCAGCAGCAGCATGCTCAGCATTATCCAACAGGAATACTGTGCCCTTGGGAAAAAGCAGGAAAAAGCACTCTGAGAGGTCCAGACAGTGCAGGAGAGCAGATGTGGCAGACCTGCTAGGGACAATGGGTTCCTGGAAGGAGCCTTCTAAGGGGATATGAAGGACTTCTAAGCCAGGCAAGGGACCTGGAAAGGCCAAAGGAAGCAGTGGGTGAAGAATTAGTGAAAAGTCCATGAGACAACAGCCTTGTGAGGGTTTAAAATGGTGGTGACCTTTCCTGGGCAATAATGAAACATGCTCAGACTGCTACTTGGAGCAACAGCCAGTGATGTATCTTTCTGCTCTTGGTTTTTTGTTGTTGTCACTATTGACAAAATTGATGGGAGAGCTGTCTGGCTGAGCCATGCAGTGCTGGATTTTATAGCTAATTACACACCACACAATTCAATAGCACCATAAAACACCTTTTACTGAAGGGCACCAAGCAACCTGCAAGTCCTGCCTCTGGGAGAGACAAATGGGCCTTGGAGGCAACTGAGGCAAGCAGAACCTTAAATCTTTCCATCATAAAACTGCACTTCCTTTCATCAATGTGACTGAGTTCTGTTCATCTGTCTTCAAACTCCTTTGGAACTGGAGCGAGCTCAAAATGTTAAGCCTTGTCCTTGAGTCTCCTGCTGAGAAAGCTCTGAGATATGAACAGGTTTGGTGGCATCTGTGGTGTGCTGAGACCTTGTTCTGTCACTGCCCAGGCCCATGTCCAGTGTGTGAGCCAAGGCCAGCAGGATGGGGCACAGGTTGGGTGGGGTGGCCTTACAGAGGGGTAACATCATGATCCAGTTGGCTGCACTTGATGTGGTGGGAACTTGTAGGTTGGTCCTGAACCCCATCAGTTCATGTTCCACAGCAGATAAATTAACTGCCTGTATCCTTAATTTTCTCCTCTTGTGTCCATATTTTGGAGGTGATTATGAAATGAGTTGGCTGCTTTTCATACCCAGCTGAGCTGTTTAATGCTGTGACTTCTCAGAGCTGTTAATTCCATAGGATTAAGGTCCATGAACACATGCAAGTGAACTGCCTTTGTGCACTTAAGTCTGCTCATGCAGCACTGTAATTCCTGTAACACCCTGCCTGCCTTTGGCTAGTGATAATCCTGTGACAGAAAGATCAGAACATTTTTAGGCAGATTTAAAACAAAAGAGAATGCTTTGGTTCCCTGAGGTTCCAATGGAAATGGCTGAGTCATTTTGAAGATTTCTTTTAAAAGCAAATCCAGCCCAGCAACATAAGACTGTACCAGAAAACTACGTAGGCATTAAATTTTATCTTCATCCAGGGAGTTTTTGATCAAATCAGTTTTGTCTTGATCTCTTCTTAGTTGCTGTAGGTCAAAAAGGAAACTCCTCCACCTGTGAGGGTGGAGGTTGAGCATCTACAGGGGACAGAGTGCACTAAAACCACTGCCACTTTCCTGGACAGTGAGGATGAGCTCACAGTTTTAAGAAGGAGGAGGTGTTTGTCTCATTTTTTGTAGGTGATTTTCCAGGAAGGATTTAATGGAGTTGGAGCTGAATAGAGTTCCCTTCTGCTGAGCATGACAGTGCCCAGTTTCTGTGTTAAACATTTGGTTTGATTCACAGATGAGCTGGAAGTGAGTTTAGGTGGCCTGTAAGACTCAAGCAAATTGTAACTGTTATAAAGCTTCACTGTCCTCTGTAGTCCCCTCCCAAATAGTCCCTGTTCCATACAAGTTTGAGAAACTTGCTAAAGGTTCAGCCCCTTGACTATTTTAGGACTAAGAACTAGGCCTTGACATTCAAAGCCTCTCTTACATATAACTACAGCAAAGCAAATTCTCTTTCACTGCATTTTTGGGTGACTCTTCCCATGTCTCTGGCCTTGATGCTCTTGGTCTGATGTGTTTATTGAGGTGCTGGAGGACCGTGTGACAGTGATTGAGCCCCATCACCTCTCCTTTGTAGACCCGGAGGTGCCCAGTGAGAAAATCCTCTTCAACGTGACTGTCCCTCTCCTTCCTGGCCAAGGCAAGTGTCCCTGTTTTTCAGAATGTGGCAGCTTCATGTTGAATTAATTGGCATGCTTTCTGAGCACATCTCATTTTTCTCTCAAGGGTCTCACTGAGTGGAGACAGCTGTTCATCTCTTCAGCCTCCTTCATTAGCTTGCAGGCACCTTGCTTCTTGAACTGATTTCTTTGGCTTGTTTAGGAGTCAGAGTTCAGACAATTTTCTTCCTATTGTCTGGAATATATTGAATGTTGGCACCCCATGGCTTTCTACTTTCCACCTCTTTAGTGAGAGGTGTTTGAAAAGACTAAGTGAGGAATCTGTTTGCATTTCTCATGTCCCCGGGGTCCATCCAAATGCAGCTACAGCCATCTGACTCCTGCACCAACCACAGAAGATGTTAAAAGAAGTGCCCAGGGATAGAAGCAGCAGCCGTGGCCTTTGGTGTCTTCTTTTTTAGAAGTAAAATTAATTCCTCCTGCTAATCCTGAGCTCTCTGTTCTGTAGGAATTGTGGAGCACCAAGCCAGACCTCTCTCCCCAGTCAGGTATTTCACCCAAGCAGATATCAACCACGGCAAGATCGCTTATCGCCCCCCGACTGCAGCTCCTCACCTCAGAGAGATCATTGCCTTCTCCTTTGCTGGTAAGGAACTGCCTGCTCCTTGCAGAGCCATGTCAGAGTGACAGAGGGAGCTGGACTGCTGGTCTTCCTTCAGCCCTGGAATGACTTCCTGGTTATTTTCATGGTTGTTTTCATGGTTATGTCCATCCACGCCAGGGTATGGCAGCAGGAATCTGCCCTGGGGGAGTGGAACCAAGAGATGACACAGTTCTCAGGACTTCACCAAGGTTTTGTGCTTTGGGCTCTTCAGGCACCATCCAGTGAATTATTGGGATGTTGCAGTGCTCACTGTAGTGTTTAACACTGACAACTCTAGTGGTGACTCTCACTGCTGACCTGGGGTGGGGTTAGGAGATTCTTGCCTGTCCCCTGCTTGAGGTTTTTGCTGCACTGGGGGTTTTATTCCTTGAGGCTGAAACTAAAACTGATGAACTGAGTCAGTGTAGCCAGGATGTGAGAAGATTTCTACCACCAGGAGAATTATATTGGGCAGTGGGTGGAGAGGCAAAACCAGGACAAGCTCCTGGCATGCTGGACCAGTTGCTGCACAGTGTGACCAAGTGACAGGACATGGTAGATGCAGTTTGTGCAGCACCTTGCCCTCCACTGACATCAAGAGGAGCTTCACAGTTTGGAGGAGCAGCATGGTTTTTTCCTCAATACCTGGAGCCAAGGCAAGGCAAGAGTGCTCTCCTTGGTGAGGAAAGCCTCCAGCCTGGTTGGATGTCAGGACTTGTTTTCCCCAGAAGTCATTCAACAGCAGTAAGTGCTTTCCTGTCCTGACCACAGTTATTTTGTGCTTGTGTTTGTCCTGTCAGGTCTCCCAGAGTCAGTGAACTTCCGATTCACAGGTAGGTGAACAGTTTGCTTTTTCCTGGCCCAGGCAGTTTTTATCCTTCTGCCTTTCATGTTGCCTGTTATTCCTTGGCCTTTCCTCTGCTCCAGGATCACCCATGGGAACTCAGTATTTCTGAAACTGAGGGTGCCTGGGGAAAATTAAGCACAGAAATCCCAGAAAGTTAGGGGTTGGAAAGGACCTTGAAATATCATCTGGTCCACCCCCCCTGCCAGAGCAGGGATGGATGTAATGCCTGGAATCTGTCTTAAAAACCTGACTCATTCCTGTTTTCCCCCAGTGGGAATAAGGATATCAGAATTTTACTCTGCTTTTTCTTCTATGATACAGCATGGAAATGTTTCTCCAGTTAAACTGCTGATAAGCTGCTTGCTGGTTTGACATGTCTTTCTGTGTGCTTTCTTGCACCAGCAAGGAGGAGTCCATGTTCTGACTGGAAGATAGTTTGTAGACAGTCACCCAAACAGGCTTTATGTTTGTCTTGTTAGGAGCTGAGTTAGGGATAAAGATAAAGATACACTTGGCAGGTGTGAATTGTCTGTGTATCTTCATAGATAAAGGTGTAGAATGACAAGGGGGCCTACAAGAGGGACTGTTTGCAAGGGCCTGGCGTGATAGGATGAGGGGCAATGGTTTTAAATTAGAGAAGAGTGGATTTGTTGGATGTCAGGAACAAGTTCTGTCCCATGAGGGCAGTGGAACCATGGCCCAGGTTGCCCAGGGAGGGGGTTGAGGCCTCATCCCTGGAGATGTTCAAGGTGAGGCTTGAGGAGTCTCTGAGCAACCTGATCTGGGTGAGGTGTCCCTGATACTGCAGGGGTTGGACTGGGTGACCTGGAGAGGTCCCTTCCAACCCAAATTATTCTAGGATCCTATGACAAGGTTGGAGAGTGATGGGGCAGGGGCTGTTTTGTACAGCAAGGTGAATTTCCCTGGAAACACATCCCTGCACTCAGGTGTGGTGTCTGTCTGTGCCTAGTGTCTGATGGAGAGCACACAACCCCGGAGATGGTGTTTGTCATTCACTTACTCTCTGCAGAGCAGCAGCAGCCTCCTGTCTTCCAGATCCCTGCTCCCTTCCTGGAGGTCAGCCAGGGGGGCAAAGCCACCATTGGTGAGTGGTAGGGATGGGATGGGGTGAAGAGGCATTTATTGTCTGGAGGCCACATGGATGGAGAGGTTTGGTCTCACTCCCCTCTACAGAAAAGTGCCTGGGGATGGGACAGGGTGGCAGGGTGGGTGGGAGGGCTGTTCATTGGCTCAACCAGGGGAGAGCTGCTCTACTTTATCCCTCTTAGGCTGCTCTGCAGCTGCTGAAGCCTTGGTTAGTGGTCTGGTACACTCAGGATAAACCACTTTCTGCTCTCTGAGGAGGTTCTCTGGGGTTTTTGTAGGCACCCTCCTGCTGTATGAGCTGGGGGGTTACATAGCTGCCATTTGTGAGCCACACTATCAGTAGAGTTTCTGATACAACTTCTGATCTGTGCATCATCAGGGGGCTAATAATTTCCAGGAAACCAGCAAGCTCTTGAGCTAGGGCAGCCCCAGCATTTTATTCTGCCTGTGCTGCCTGAATTACAGTTTTTAGACTCCTTTCACAAAAGCCCATGGCAAAACCCAAGGGGTATTCCCAGTGTGGTGTCTGAGGATGCTGAAGCTGTGCTGTCTTTCCCTGGCACAGGGGTCCAGTTGGCTGTGAGTGACACAGACACAGCTCCTGAGGGGCTTTTCTTCGAGCTGGTGAAACCACCCCACCATGGCACTGTGCTCAGGTACAGTGCAGCTGGGCAGGAGCACATGGGAGCAGGTGAGTTGAGCAGAAGTTTTCCTCAGCACAAGAGAAAACTCAGCCTCTGCCTGGCCACCTGGCTGGTGGTTGACCAGGAGGAGACAGATAGATACCTGTGGCAGATGTGGCTGCACCCACAGGTGTGTGTGTTTTCTGCCTGGAAGTGTGTGGCTGACTGAAGGGAGCACATGAAAGATGTTTCCCCATTATTTGTTTAGTTCCTGGCTGGCTCAGTGCATTTCCTCTACGTGTGGGCTGCTGGAGAGTCACTCTGTTGTAACCACCACCAGCTGCTAATCAAAAGGGGTGTTTTGTTATATCTGTTATATCTGAAGTGATTTAGTGAAGCACTGCAGTGAACATTTCCACTGAAGCCTACGTAAACCTGTTGTGATCCAGCAGTGAAAGCCTCCTGTGGAGTTCTGCTGTTGATTTTGGTGGCATTGTGTGATTAGATGAGCAAATATTATGTGTAGGAGAGTAATGCAAGCAGAAGACATGGAGAGGGAAGCATTATCTAGCTATGACAAAGCAGCTGGGGAGAAAGGAGGATTCTCTGTGTCTGTGAACCTGGGAAGGTTACAGCTTCTTCTCTGCCCTGAGTACATACTTGCTCCTTAGTAAATGTCTTCATTACTCACCTCTCTGATGGTATTAAATGCCAGTGTAATTCTGTGATTAAGTCTTCTGCTTAATTGGGGCCTCAGGCCATTTGAATTGGACAGGTGCTCTGAACAGAGTCTTCCTGACTTATGTTTTTTCTCTTTTTTGGGAAGGTGACACCTTCACCTACGAGGATGTCACTCGGAATGCTCTGCAGTATGTGCACGACGGTTCTTCAGCAGCAGAGGACAGCATGGAAATCTCTGTCACCGACGGTGTCACCACAGTCACCACAGTGCTGAGGGTGGAAGTGTCCCTGCTGAATCACAGTGGCCCACAGCTGGCCCCGGGCTGCTTGTTGGCAGCCAGTGTGGCTAGTAAAAGCTCAGTGACTCTCACTCGCTTGCACCTCGCTTACATCGTAAGTTTTCATCTCTTTCTCAACCCAAAGAAGGTTGCCAGCCTCCCTTTCCTTATCCCCACCCCACACCTCCCTGCTCTCAGTGTGGATTGTTGGCAGAGGGCTCCAGTTCTGACTCTGTCCCAGCTACTGCTTGCCAAAAAGGGGATAATGGACTCTTTCATCCAGCAGGGCTTTAAGGCGAGCCCTGGTTGACTGGAACAGTGGTGAACCACCCTGCTAAACATGAGAACTGAGTTAATCCCAGATTTTTCTGCCAAACAAACTTGCTAATGAAGCACATGGATTTGTTAAGTGATAATCCCTTCAAAATTTCAGCCCCCTTGCTCCCCTCCTTCCAAAATTCCCTGCTTCTTTATCTGGACATACTTGAAGGGGGAGGTTTAGCAACTGCAGATGCTGCACTCCTTGGTAGCTTGGAGTGAGCCCTGGGAGTTCTGTGCTGTACAAGATTTATCCTGACAGGGAAATTCAGAAGAGAGGGGTTCTGCTCCTTGCAGGTGATTTAGCAGAGGATTGCAGGGAGGCAGAGCTGCTCCCCTTATGGAGGAGGGAGGAGAGATTGCAGGGCATGTCAGGGGCTGGCAAGACCTCAAGTAGTAGCTGTCAGAGATGATTAGGGAACTGTAGGGGGATAGGTAGGATAAGAAGGAAGGTGAATGTTTTTTTCCAAGGGATCAGTCTGGTTACAAGACTGTTCTATTTCTCCTGTTAAGGAGGAAGGCTGAGGAGGAAGCTGTTTGGGTTTAATCTGAGAAAGAGAACAGTTAGGGACAAGTATGGGTTATTCCTGAGCCCATAAACTGAGGATATGATGATTTCTGCTTTGGGTCTTATCTTTCAGGCAACCAACAAAAGCTTTTAGAAGAAAGATGACATCTTGAGGTCTGAAATCTTAGAGATGGTTGTACTTAATGGAGCTAAAAAGAGTCAGATCAGCATTTGGTTTAACAGGACTCTGGCTTTTGCAATCTTGCTCTGCATTAACCTCTGTCTCTGTCTGAAGCACTTGGTGGGCAATAGTTCCTCCCTCTGCCAGCTCTCAGCTACATTTTATCTCACTTTCTCTGGAGTCAGGAAAAGCTTATCAAACAAACAGTCCAGTCCAGTGGCATTCAAAAACAGAAATACCAGGTTTATGTCTTGGGGAGGTTGGGGTGATGTGTGGCACAAGGGCACAAGAAAACCTCTCCAAGCTGAGAGACAATGAAAACACATCTTGTGGTGGATTTTGGGGCTGTCAACCCAACTGACTGTCCTCTCATCCACAGAGCTTCATTTCATGTTCCTCAGCAGTGGGTCTGACCCAGCTACCTTGGTGTAGTTCCCTATGAAACATTTTATTCCTCCTTCCATTTTTAGTGGAGGGAAACAAAAGGTAACCTTGGCTTGGTTTGTTCTTTCACACTCAGGACAACAATTCTCCTGACTCAGAGATCAGAATCCAGCTGATATCTCAGCCTGCATATGGCACCCTCTCAAGGGTGGCTGCCTCTGATGATCAAGAGCTTTCCAAGGTTTATAATTTCACCATGGAAGACATCAACAACCAGAGGATCAGGTACCAAAGAGCTCTTCTCCTTCAAGCTGTGCCAGTTAAAAGCTCAGTGGGTTTTCTGTGGGGATCTCTGGGCTGGATTATGTTAGTACAGTGTAGCAAAGGTATTTTTTCCTTTTCTTGGCTTTTGTATCCCATCAGATTATAAATGAAAACATTCCATGGTGTGGGATTAGGTGTTTATGCACCTTTGAAGAGCCAGTAGTTGGTGTAATTGCAAATTCTGGGGAGAACTCACCACGGTGTTGCCAAGACAGGGAAAAGTCACCCTAAAAATCCCCCCTGCTCTGCCTTTCACAGCTACTCCACCACGTTTGAGACCAGCAACCAGCCAGTCACTGACATCTTCCACTTTGCTGTCTTTGATGCTGATAACAACCACCTTGACAGACAGATGTTCACCATCACCATCACCTCTGCCCAGACACTGCCAGCACTCCTGGCTTTTGCTGACCACATCACTGTAAGTGGCTGCCCAGGAGAGGAGGAACAGTGACAGAAGTGTCTTTGATGTGAGGAACTGAACAGTTGTTCTGGAATGAGGGGAAATCACTGAAGAAACACAGGTGCTGCACGTGCAATCCAGTGAATGCAAAGGGTCAGCAAATTCCTTGGAGGCCAAAGGAGGCTGGGAGTAGGGCTCCATCCCTAAAGCTGGCTGCATTCCTGACCCCTATCTGCTTACATTGTTTTGGGTTCTCCCCAGGGTGCCTCTTGATATCAGTGGAACAATTCTGAGTTATCCCTCATGTTTAGTATTTCATCCCTTATCTCGCCAGCTTGTGTGTAAGAGATGAGCAGAGGATGAGTTTGAAAACATCTGGTGTTTAGGACTGAGACAGCACTTCAGCCTCCTTATCAAAGCCTTTTGAAGGCATCTCCCTCCTTTCCAGCTTTGCATTCCCCCTCCCATACCTTCAGAAGGCTCCTTTCAACAAGAAATGCACAGGTTGCCTTCCAAGAGGTCAACATGACTCTGCCACTTCTCTCCTTGCCCTGGTGAAGCATTCCCAGGCTCCCTGGGGGCCCAGGCAGGATTTGTTCTTCCCATCCCACCTCACCTCCCAGCTGGTTTCACAGATCTGGGGGAGGATGAGGCAGGATTGAGGGAGCAGGCCAGGCTGGAGGCAGACATCTTCAGGAGCAGTGTGACTGCCTGCTGTGTGCATGGGCAGTAGTTTCAACAAATGTTTTTTGCTTTCCAGGTGGATGAGGGAGGGAGGGTCCCACTGTTGGCTCGTCACCACTTGGCTGCTGACTATGATGCTGCTGCCAAGGAAGACCTGAGGGTCACAGTTCTCACTCTACCTATGTATGGCTACATTGAAAACACTAAGACAGGTAAACTGCTTGGCTACCTCTTCTTCCTCCTGGCTAGTGGAAGGGAACAGAGGAACTCCCACACTGAAGCACCTTCTGAGCTGTCTCACTGCTGTGCTGGTTGGCAGCAGTTGGTCATTGAGAGCTTTTAAGGTTGGTCTTAGGAGATAAACTCTCTCTGGGGAGCATTTACCCCCAGTTGTTGTTTGTTGGAGACTGCTCTGTGCTGTGAGACTGAGGCATTAGGAGCCTTTTCAAGCCCAGGTGTGGTGTTTTCAGCCAGCTTGATTTTGGCTGTCCTTGGTGCATGGAACAAACTTTGCTAAATTCCACTAAATGTCCCAGCAAGCTTTAAGGCTGGGGGAGCTGTGGCAGAGCATGGCTGGTGGTGTTCTCTTACCTCATTGCATGATCAGGAAAAAGTAGGATTTATACCATATTGTCCCAGGATGCTAATCCAGGAGACTTGTCTGCTTAATCCTGTGTCTGGACCTGACAGGAGTGTCACTTACCATATGATTTACTTAAATCAGAACTTGTTTTTGTAAAATATCACCAGTGGCTTGTTACAAGAGCAATTGGATTTCTTCTGAAGAGTTGCAAACCATTACATGTCATCCCTCCTAACTGTGTCCCATGGATGCACTCCAGTTTCTGCCAGTTTGAGGTTCTCTCCTCTAACAGGCAATGGCTGGGTGGTGGTTTTGGGTTTTGGTCTTGCAAGGTGAAGGTTGATGCAGAGGTTGCACTGAGGCACATTAACCACTGCCAAAGTGATCCTGGGACGTGTGTGTGCCACACATAAAGCTGCAGCTTCCCCAGTGCCTGCTCTAATGCAGCAGATGATGCTTTCTGTGAAGGTCACAAGATGTGTGAAGGCCATGCTGGGGGAAGGAGCATCCTTCTGCCCCCTTTGCTTCTCCTCATCCCCCTGCTTTTCATTTTAACTCAGTCAGTGAATGACACACCCCTTCACCAGTGGTGCTCTGCTTTGCAGGTGAGAGTTTTGGCCCGCAGAGGGAGTCTGCTGTGACCACAGATGCCTCCTTTTCCCTCCAAGATGTTCTAGAGAACAGCATTTACTACTTCCAGAGTGTCCATGAAAGCATTGAGCCAACAAGTGACCTGTTCAGCTTCTATGTCAGCGATGGCTTCAGCCGCTCCGAGGTGCAGAGCATGAACATCACCATCCAGGTAGGTACCTACCTGTGCTCCCTGCCTGCCAGAGCCCTCCCTGGCACACTGACACAGGACTTGTAAAGTCCAGGCTTTGCTCACTCCTTTGTAATACCTGGGAAGGGGATTAAAGGGAGTTTCCTCCCTCCTGTGTTCCCTTCCCCTGGTACAGGCACATAATTCACCTGTGACCCCAGAGAACAGCTGTGGGTTGCAGCCTCTTCCCCAGGGCTTATTTCTCTGGTGTCTCCTCCCTCTTAGAAGCAGCCACGATGCTGGTTAGATGTGGAGAGACTGGTGTAACCCATTAATGGATATCAGCACCAGTACCATCATTCACAGGGTGGTTCTGCTTGGGAAAGACCTTTAAGATCATCAAGTCCAAACATAACCCAACTCTACCAAGCATTAATCCAACTCCACCAAGTCCAGTGCTGGTACCATGTCCCTCAGCACCACCTCTACATGGCTTTTAAACAGCTCCAAGAAGGGTGATTCAACCCCCTCCCTGAGCAGCCTGGTCCAGTGTTGTAGATGCCCCCTCTTTGGAAGCATTCAAGGCCAGGTTGGATGAGGCTTGGAGCAGCCTGGTTGAGTGGGAGGTGTCCCTGCCCATGCAGAGGGGTTGGAACTACATGAAGGGAACTAGAAAGGTCCCTTCCAACCCAAACCTTTCTATGATATTAATATGATACGTTGCAATTACCCTTTGAGTCAAGAAGTTACTTGTAATATCTAATCAAAACCTCCCCTTGGTGAACTTGAGGCCACATTGGTGGCTTGTATTTGTTTCAAGTGGGTTGCAGTCTTTTCCTCTTGGCCATTTACCTTTATTGACTGTGTCAGAGGCAGAATGATGAGCCCCCAGAGATGGTGCTGGAGCCTGTCCAAGTGCCCCAGGGCTCCCCAGTGGTCCTCACCAACTCCTCCCTCAACCTGCGTGACTTGGACACCCAGAACAGTGAGCTCATCATCATGGTTACCAAAAGTCCTCAGCATGGTAAGCCCAAGGAGAGAATGACAGTCAGTTTTTCTAGTAAGGCACAGAGAGAGGGCACAGCAAGCTGTCTTCTCCCCATAATTTCCCTCCTCCTGTTGTTTTTCAGGTCAGCTCCAGAGGAGGCAGACGGCTGCCGAGCCCCCGGAGCGTGGCCGTGTGCTGGCTGTGGGCTCATCCTTCACCTACCAGGACATTCTGGATGAGCTGATCATTTATACTCAGAGTGGTGCAGTAGCTCAAACAGATGAGTTTGGCTTCTCCCTAACGGATGGTCTCCACACCCAGATGGGAAGGATGGAGTTCTTCATGGAGCTGCCCAAGAAGCAGCCACCCACGTTGGCTGTCAACAGGGGCCTGCAGCTCCCAGTTGGTACGGGGAGAGGGAGGAGAATACAGACAGGACTTGGACCTGATGGGCCAAGTCCCAGAGGAGGGCCACAAAAATGATAGGAGGCTGGAACACCTCTTCTGCAAAGACAGGATGAGGGAGCTGGGGTTGGTCAAGCTGGAGAAGAGAAGGCAGCGACCTTCCAGTGTCTGAAGGAGCTGCAGGAAGGCTGAGAGGGACTGTGTGCAAGGGCCTGGAGTGATGGGATGAGGGGAAATGGTTTTAAATTAGTATAGAGTGGATTTAACTGGATGCCAGGAACAAGTTCTGTCCCATGAGGGCAGTGGAACCATGGCCCAGGTTGCCCAGGGAGGGGGTTGAGGCCTCATCCCTGGAGATGTTCAAGGTGAGGCTTGAGGAGGCTCTGAGCAACCTGATCTGGGTGAGGTGTCCCTGATACTGCAGGGGTTGGACTGGGTGACCTGGAGAGGTCCCTTCCAACCCATTCTGTGATTTTATGATTCTATGCTGTATGGTCCAAGATAAGTTGTGTAGCTGGATTGGCTGAAGCTGTGTTTGGACTTCTCTTTCTCTGGTCCAGGCTCTGCAGTGTCCCTCACAGACCAACACCTGAAAGCAGCAGCTATTTATTCAGATGACACAACAATTAGATTTGTCATGAAGAGGGATCCCAGTGTGGGCCATCTGCAGTTGACCAAAGTTGATCCTCCAGTCCAGATCTCAGTCAAAGGGCCTGTCAAAAGTTTCACCCAGGCTGATATAAATAAAGGTGAGTGTGCTTGATTTCAGATTATCATTGCAAGTAATACGTGGCCATTTGAGGCAGTCCTATGAGGAGAAAGGAGTTGCACTTGATCTTGTCACATGGACAGGACAAGGGGCAAAGGGCACAAGTTGCTCCCAGGGAGATTCCAATTGAACAAAGGAGGAAAATTTTTCCCCCTGAGGCCAATCAGACCTTGGAATGGTCTCCCAGGGGAAGTGGTGGATTACCCTACCTTGAGAGGTTTGAAGTCTCAGCTCTGTGGGGTGCTGAGAGATCTCATGTAAACAATAATATCAGAAGGGTTGGGCAGGGGATCCTTGAGGTCCCTTCCATCCTGACATTCTGTGATCCTTCTGGGTTCTGTTCAGCTTGAGACATTCAGTGATTCTGAGTCTTTATGAGAGGGGGAAGATTACTTGAAGCAGGGGAGAGGGAAAGAAGTAAGATAAGGTTGTTAGGTTAGAACAGAAAAATGTATTGTTAAGCAAGTGTTTAAAAAGTCTCTCTCTGCAGGAGAAAAAGAATAGAGAAAAAGGAATGAAACCCAAGTCCAGGAGCTTTGTCAAGCCCCAAGTCCCTCAGCTAATAGTGCCAGCCTGGTTCCAAACTAAGAATTAAAATCACAGAATCCCAGAGTGCCAGGTTGGAAGGGACCTCAAGGATCCCCTGCTCCAACCCTTCTGATATTATTGTTTCTCTGAGATCTCTCAGCACCCCAGAGAGCTGAGACTTCAAACTTTCCAAAGTGGGGGAATCCCCCCCTTCCCCTGGGAGACCATTCCAAGGTCTGACTGTCCTCATGGGGAAAATTTTCCAATTGTGTTCCAAAGATGCAGCTCATAATAAATCATCTCTTTTCTCCTGTCCCTCTCTCCAGGGCACGTGGTGTTCAGTCACAAGAAAGGGGAGCCCAGTGGAAATTTTGCCTTCACCTTTGATATGATTGATGCAGATGGCAGCAAACTGGTGGACCAGGTTTTTTATATTAGTGTATTAGGTAAAAGACAGTTCTGTAATTACTGTTTTATTTGCTGAGGCCTTCATAGATTCCCATCCCACATGGACTGCAAGATGTAATTTTTGAGATGCAGTTTTTATTCACTATTCATTCAAAGACCTTTGAAGTTTGAGGCCCAGGGGGGGAGTTCAGGGAAGTAAGGATTAGTTCTCTGGCTCACTGAAGATGACAAAAAAATTCTCCTTAACATCTTCATACTGTCTAGGTTGTCTTTAAGACATTATATTGTTACTGTCCCCTTGATCAGTGCCAAGGCCCAGTGTGTCTGTTCTGGCATTACCAGCCTGGGAGGTGTTTGTGCCTCTCTTGACTTTTGCTTGAGCACAATTTGATCTGAGTGACACCAAGTACAGGAGGGTGACTGTCTCCTAACTCCACTTCCTATCTAACCCTTCCAGAGGACAGATTTCCCCCCTCCATCACTGCCAACAAAGGGCTGGTCTTGGATGAGAACTCAGCAAAGACAATCACAACCCTCCAGCTCTCTGCCACAGACCAGGACACTGAGCCAACCCAGCTCCTCTACAAAGTCACCAAGCAGCCACAACTGGGGCACTTGGAGCACGTGGCATCCCCAGGTTAGCAGGACTGATACATTTTTGTGGGGTTCTTCCAACAGCAAAGCACTCAAAAGATTTTGAGCCTTAAAGATTCACTGCAGGAAAAAAACTTGCTTGGGGGCAGCAGCACAGAATTTTGTGTTTCCTGGTAGAAATCAAATGGTTGTTAGCCCAGAGAGTTGGGGAAGAGGATGGGTGGAGGCAAAGCAGCCTGATAATCAGGGATGAGGATTTATTCAGCCTCTTTTCCCAGTTGTGCTTTGAAGAGAGGGAGTTAGTTGAAAAGGAAGCTACATTGTGGTGTGATGGATACTCTGGATAATGAATTCTGGTAGTTCAGGGAGGGGGAAGTGGTCAGTCCTGTGAAACTCAAACAATAATTGCCTGCAAATGTGATCCCAATTTTAGAATTGCCCTCCATGCCCACTGACAGTGTGAGTGTCCTACCCCTCCCTGATTAATTAATCTAAATCTCTGCCATTGTATAATATGCTCTTCTGATTTAGAATATACTCAGTTAGGATGATACTTCTTCTTAGAATTAAATTTAATCTTAACATGAGATTAAATTGGAAATGCTTGCTGGGTGTTTTTTCAAGATGGGGACAGTCCCTGTGCAGCTCAGTTTCAGTGTGTGCTTTGCCCCATCTTCTCACAGTGGAAGATGCCCTCTGGCAAACACCTTGAAAGGGGAGAAAGAATGAATGAAAGTGATAATAAGCAAACCCCTTGCTGAGAGAAAAGGACAAACTTGCAATATTTTTGTCTTTAAGTTGCAAACTAAACAGTGAAACTGGTACTTTGGAGACTTGAAAGAGCTGGATTAAGGATTTTATTCCTCCTGTTATTTAGACATTAATTAAGGATTCTAATTTCTGTGCTTTTTCATGTCTGTGATGGGCTGAGAAGGACAGAGAGTCCCATGCTGTGAAAGATTTGTTCTCATCATTTAAATGACCTTAACCTAAGGAGAGAGTACTGGAGGTTTCAAAAGAGAACACAAACCTTTAAAGCTAATGAGCTCTGAGGAAAGCTTGGCTAACCACCCAGCTTAGGCTTATTTATTTACATCAGAGCCTGGTATCTTCTGTAGTGTGGCCAGTTCTTGTCAGTAGCCATTTAGCACAATAAACTGGTGAAAAACTTTTTGTCAGGGTTTTGGTTGTTAAGAGCAGTAACTGTTGAATGCAACAGTGAGACTTAAAGGCTCAAGTGTTTTAGAAAATGTTTTCTGTGTCACACCTAATGACCTGTAAAGATGTCACTGTGAGTCAGTGTTGGAAATGGGGTTTAGTGTGTTCTGTATACAGGGGTACAGGGAAGAGGAAAAGAGGGGGAAGATCTCAAAGGCATTTTTAAAAACTGCTGTGAGGCCAGGAAACCTTTTGCTCATTCTCAGTGATGCCAGGTCCTGCACAGCAGTCAAAATCCAAGTGTTTAATCTACCATTTCTCTCAGAGCTTCTGCCCTCAGAGGCCCCTCCCTCAACAGGCTGTCCTGACAGTGGGAGGTGCCATCCTGAAATTTTAAGTCTGGGAAGAAGTCCATACTTCTTGTTGCAGAAGAGGTGCCACTGTTCATTTAAAAGTTGGTGAGCAGAGTTTTTAAGATGCTCTGTGCCAGCTAAATCCCTGGCTCAGCTGAGTTTCATGGTAGAACAAGCCAAGACTTGAGTGCTTATGGCTACAGACGTCCTGCTCCCTGTATTTATCCCTACCTTGCTCTTTCTGTTGCACATTTTTCCCTCTTATTCTTTGTTCTAGGAAAAAGAATCAGTTCCTTCAGCCAGGCAGACTTGGCCTCTCACAGCATCCAGTATGTCCACACCAGTGACATTGAAGAGCACTTGGATGCATTCACCTTTTCTGTGTCTGATGGAACCAACGAGGTGAGTCCCAGCATGGGGTTTTTTTGCCCAAGTCAGAGCAGACTGCAGGATGTGGGAGACAGATTTCTTCTTCTGCCCTCCCAGGAGGCAATTGCTGCACGTGGGCTTGTGCATCAGGAATGTGTCCAGCAGATCTAGGGAGGTTCTCCTTCCTCTCTCCTCTGCCCTGGTGAGATCACAGCTGGAATAGTGGATCCAGTTTTGGGCTCCCCAGTTCCAGAGACACAGGGATCTACTGGAGAGAGTCCAAGGAAGAGCTGTGAGGGTGAGGAGGGGACTTGAGCATCTCTCCCATGAAGATAGGCAGGGAGAACTGGGGCTGTTCAGCCTTGAGAAGGCTGAGGGGGTCTTAGGAATGTCTGTCAATATCTGAGGGGTGGGTGTCAAGAGGATGAGGCCAATCTCCTTCCAGTGGTGCCCAAAAATAGGACAAGGAATAATGGGTTTAAGCTGGAATATAGGAAGTTCCACCTCAACATGAGGAGAAACTTCTCTCCTGTGAGGGTGAGGGAGCCCTGGCCCAGGCTGCCCAGAGAGGTTGTGAAGTCTCCTTCTCTGGAGCCTTTCCAGCCCCACCTGGATGTGTTCTGTGTGTCCTGCCCTGGGGGATCCTGATGTGGCAGAGGGGTTGGACTGTGGGTGATCTCTGGAGGTCCCTTCCAACCCCATATATTCTATGATTTTTAGGGCAATAGTGGGTGCTCTTGCTGCCCCTGCTGTGAGCAGTCGTTCATCCCACAGGGAAGGGAGTGAGCCCTGTTGAAGGTCAGGAAGAGCCACCTGTAATTTAGCCTCATAAGACTGGTTTACCAAGATTTCTGGTTTTCATCTGCTTACCAATTGCTCCCAGAGCTCAGCTGTGGTCGAGTGCATTGATGATGTACCCAGAAGCACTCTTAGACCCTTGAGAAATGTTTCCTTCCTGCTTTCTGAAAGAGAAAAATCATAGCTGCAGAGGGAGAAAGAAGAATGAGGGAGGGAAAAGTGGATGTCCACAAATATCACAGAAGAAGGGAGAATGCTTTAGTAAAGAGGGACAGAAAAGGTCTTGTTCTCTTGATCTGAGCTTAGAAGCTCATATTTACTCACTAGACAAGGCCAAAATGCAGCAACTCTGGATCACTTTGGTTTCAGTGGAGTTGCATCTTGGTGGTCTGAATTCATCAGGAGAGTCTTCTCCTCCTGTTCCAGGTGAGCCAGACTTTTGACATCACCATAAACCCTGTGGATGACTCCTTCCCCAGAGTGCAAAGCCTGGGCCTGACAGTTCAGGAAGGAGTGAGGAAAACCATCACAGAGTTTGAGCTGAAAGCAACAGATGCTGACACAGAGGTAAGGCAGGATTCCCTCCCTCTTGCCTCCTCCCTCCCCTCTTCTGCTCCACATCTGGGCTATCAGAAAAAAGGGGTTTGTGTTCTAGAGAGTGTCATCTGCCCCTGTGATCATACCTTGTCTGATCACAACACCCAGCAAACAGCTCATAGCAGGCCCAGTTGGGATGTAAACAGGTGAACAAGTGTTGGAGCAGAGCAAAGCCCCAGCTTGAGACTCATAAGAAACAAACCTGCCTGGAAAACATCTAGAAGTTTGTGATCAGAGCTAATCCGTGCTCTGTCCCACCTTCTTTCTGAACATTTTGGATTTGAACTGAGCTTCTACCTAGCCTTGATGTGGAGCTGGTTCTTAGCACAGGTGACAATGATGTTTTCTCTTCCCTTCCTGTGTCTGAAGGCCATAGGGTCTCCTGCTGGCCCTGCCTCATTGCACTGCAGTTGCCCTGCAGCAAGAGAGCTCCTGGATGCCTGGTATTGCCCCGAGCCAAAGATCCTGCCCCAAAAGTTACCACTGGTTCCTCCTGACAGAAGGGACAAGAGGCTCATTGCTGAGAACAGCTATAGAATGGGGACTGGTCTGGTGTTCCAGGAGCTGTCAGAAGGGTGGGAGCCATCTCAGACCAGCTTGAGCAGTAGCTTGGTGTGATGTGTGTGGCCTCAGCTCTCCCAGGGGGGTTGGTTTGTGGATTGCCCCCTCAGGGCAAGGCTGAACCAGTTCAGTGTGTGGTGGAGCTTTTCCTCAGCCTCTGGTTGGAAACACTCTGCTAGGAAAGCTGTCTGGGCATACAGTCCCTTCCCAAGCACCTCGAGGTGGAAGGACCAGGTCTTGGGGTCGTGTCACCAGCTCTGCCACTCTGTCTCCTGGGTGCAGGCTGAGTCCATCACCTTCACCATCGTGCAGCCCCCCCGGCACGGCCTGATCGAACGCAGCAGCCCCGGGCAGCGTTACCACCAAGCCACCACCTTCACCATGGGTGACATCTACCAGAACCGGGTCAGCTACAGCCACGATGGCAGCAACTCCCTGAGGGATCGCTTCACCTTCACCGTGTCTGATGGCACCAACCCCTTCTTCATTATGGAGGAGGAGGGGAAGGAGGTAAGGGGAGGAGAACACGTCTTAGGAGGAGCGGAGGGATGGGGGGATTGTTGAGTCTGGAGAAGAGGAGGCTGAGGGGAGATCTGCTCACTCCCTGCAACTCCCTGAAAAGAGGTTGTAGTGGGTGTTGGTCTCTTCTCCCAAGTAACTAGTGAAAGGATGAGAGTAAATGGCCTCAAGTTGTGCCAGGGGAGGTTTAGGGAAAATTCCTACTCTGAAAGAGATGTCAGGCATTGGAAGAGTGGTGGAGTCATCATCCCTGGAGGTGTTCAGAGAACAAGTAGACATGCAGGACATGGTTAGTGGGCATGGTGGTGTTGGGTTGATGGTTGGACTTGATGGTCTGAGAGGTCTTTTCCATCCTGTCTGATTCTACAAGAAGGGATGTGAGGCAGACCTTCTATGGCTAATAGAAAGCTGCCTCCTCAGAGAGGGGGAGGCTTGCTGTCACTCCACTGAAGACAAGGGCTGAGGATTCTCAGTTACCTGATGCTATTTGCTTCCTCCCTGGTGAGTGCAAAGTCACTCCAGGACCTTGACCCCAACAGAGCTGAAGGGAACAAAGCTGGTAATAGTGCAGATGAGGCTCTGACTCCCAGAGTAACAGTTGTCTCTCTGAACTTTGGTCAGGTTGTGACAGCAACACCCCAGCGTTTCCGAGTGGACATTCTGTCTGTGGATGATGGGACCCCCAGGGTCATCACCAACCTGGGGCTGCAGTGGCTGGAGTACACAGATGGCAAGGTAATTGCCTGCCTGGCTTCAGGCTGTTTCTCAGGCTGTTCCAGAAAAAGGAGCTTCACAGGGGAACATCCTGATCCTTCAGCATTTTTAATTTTGTGACAAAGAGCAGGTTTCCCTCTGTGCCAACAAAATCTCTTGGGAAAGGCAGAGGTGTCCAGATTGCTTCCTGGGCTATCTCCTTCCCTTACAACACCTGGACCATCAGGCCTGGCCCTTCTTGGTGGCTCTTCCACCTTCCTGAGTGGGCACATCCTGCCTTTTGTCCCTTGGGTATATTTTCAGCTTTGCTGATGGTGGAGAATTCTTAATTCTGTGCCTCAGTAGCTGTGGGAAGAGATAAATGGCACTGAAGATGTGGCACAGGGATTTCTTGCTGTGGCATGTCTTTGTTTTGCTGAAGTCCAAACAAAACCCCAGGAAAGTCTCTCTGTGGTGCTCATTTTTGAGGACCCAGCAGTAATGGCAAAGAAATACTTGGGTTCTGCCCAGGAAAAAGGGTTGGAAGACACTAATTAGAAGTTGTATTAAGAACTGGCTGTCTCAGCTCAAATTCCTGACTTGAGAAAAATCACTGCAGCCTCAGGCAGTGTAATTCTCTCCTCTTCTCTGGCTGTCAAAGGTCTTATCTTTTTGAAGACAAAGCAAAACGTGGTGGAGCTGAGGCACATCCATGTGACATCATTTGAAAGAGGACAGGCACAGGCTCACTAGAGCAGCATGAACTGTCCTGGATGAACCCTGCAACTCAAGGCTGTTTGCTAATAATTTTTTTGCAAAGCCAAACCTCACCTGAGCACCACAGGGCTCGGGGAGCAGCGATTTCCAGGTGAAACCAAAAGATTCGTCATGGTTTTCCATCCCCATCTAAACAGAGCTGGGCAGTTTGCTCTGAGTTTTCTTTTTGTTGAGCCACAGAGTGGGGTTTTTTTTGTGCTAAACAAACCAGGTGTGAGGAGGAATTTGAATCCACCCTGTGCTGTCAGACACCTCATGGGGCACCTGCATGCTCAAGGCTCTGCTTTGTGCTTGGTGCTTTGACACCCCCTGGTTTTTCCCTCACTGTTTGACAGAGGGATGGTTGGTTTTGTTTTGTTTTGTTTTTTTGATGACCAATCAGTCAGATTTTCACTGCTGGGTCTCCAGAGTTTTAATCTCTTGGTTTGGCTTAAATCCAGGCAACCAATCTCATCACTAAGAAGGAATTACTGACGACAGATCCTGACACAGATGACAGAGAGCTGATCTATGAGATAACGAGCAGACCCAGGAATGGTCATGTGGAGAACACACTGAAACCAGGGACAGCAGTGACCACCTTTACACAGGGTATGGAGTTGGACTGTACTTTCTTCAGCTGCTTTGGTTTGTTAAGACAGCTTGTGTGGAGGGTAAGAAATAAAGGCAGGAGGTGGAGGAGGCCAGGGGCAAATCTCAAAGGTGTGACAAAAATAAGAACTGAATTTTGCTCTCGATTGCAGCAATCTTATCAAAGCTACCTTAAATTTACCTTATTTTTAAGTATGAGCCATTATGGATAAAGACCAGGCAAGGGAATGTCTTGTCACTGCTTGTAGGGTGGCTTCTACCACAGATAAGACCAAGTAAGATAGAAAAGCTGCTGCAGAGGGAAGGGTGTGTAGAGAACCTGATCCCTGCAGCCATGTGGATCCGTGTCTCCCCACTGCTCATCTATATCTATTTAGATATATATAGATAGATAGATATATCTATAAAACTGCTGTTGAATTTCTGGGTTAGCTCACTGGATTTCTCTTCTGGGCAGAGGATGTGAACCAGGGCCTCATTCAGTACGTGGTGCATGAGGAGAAGATTCAGGAGACCACAGACAGCTTTCAATTCCTAGTCCAGGACAGCAAACCCAACGTGGTCAGTGGGAACACCTTCCACATCCAGTGGTCTCTCCTCAGCTTTGCACACTCCAGGTAAGTGGCGTGGACTTCACAACCCTCTTCTGACAGGTGGGGTCTCACCTGAGAGAAGTGAGGAGATAACCTCACCCGGGATAAACCTGGAGCAGGGTTGCAGAAGGAGCTGCCGTCTGCTCCAGTCCCCGATATTTATGCCCCTCAACTTTTTTTAATGGAGGCAACCAGCTGAGTCCATGGTGCTCAGCCACCCCAAAACCCAGTGGGTTTGCTCCTCAGGCCTGGTGTTTCTCTCTGCTTGGTGTGTTTCCAGCTACAAGGTCAGAGAGAGTGCAGGCTCTGTCGGTGTCACCGTGAGGCGGGTGGGGAACCTCAACCAATACTGCATCGTCCTGTGCCGCACCCAGCCCGGCACGGCCACCACCGGCTCGGGCTCCCAGCCTGGAGAGCAGGACTACGTGGAGTACACGGGGCAGGTAGGTTGGAGACACCTGGAAAGGGGTGGTCTGATCATCCATCTGGCCAGCAGATCTAGGGAGGTTCTGCTCCTCACCTCTGCTCTGCCCCGGTGAGACCACGGATAGAATAGTGGAGTCTTGGGCTCCCCAAAATCTGCTCGGAGAGTGACGAGGGTGATGAGGGGACTTGAGGATCTCCCCTGTGAAGAAAGAGTGGAAGAATGAGGGCTGATCCCCCTTTGAAGGGATCTTCTGAATGTCTGTCAATAGCTGAGGGGTGGGTATCAAGAGAAAGGACAAGGAATAATGGGTTTAAGGTGGAACATGGGAAGTTCCACCTCAACATGAGGAGAAACTTCTCTCCTGTGAGGCTGAGGGAGCCCTGGCCCAGGCTGCCCAGAGAAGTTGTGGAGTCTCTTTCTCTGGGGACTTTCCAGCCCCCCTGGATGTGTTCTGTGTGTCCTGCCCTGGGTGACCCTGCAGGGAGGTTGGACTGGATGATCTCTGGAGGTCCCTTCCAACCCCTGACTTTGTGTGGTTCCATGCCATCATGCCTGGGTAAAGGAACTGATAAAAACCCCACAGGAGGCTGTATTTCCTTTCCAAAAATCCAAGGGTTTAGGGTTAAGGTTGGTTTTTGGTGCTGCCTGTGCACAGGGTTTGTGACTCAGGCAGAGATCAGGAAGGAAGGAGAGTGCAATGAAAGTTCTGCCTTTACTTGCTGCCTTCCAGGTGCAGTTTGAGGAGCGGGAGGACACCAAGGCCTGCACCATCCTCATTAATGATGACCATGTCTTTGAGAGCACGGAGAGCTTTGCTGTGGAGCTCAGCATGCCAGCCTATGCTCTGCTGGGGAACATCACCAGGGCCACTGTCACCATCACGGACACCGAGGACGAGCCCACCCTGGAGTTTGACAGGCAGACCTACCACGTCAGTGAGACCACTGGGCTTCTCTCTGCTCCTGTTGAACGAAGAGGTGGGTCAGGCTGGGCAGAGGGACTTCCCATGCTCAGTGAGCAATAGGTGAGCAACTCTGTGAGTTATTGATGGCGTTTTGGGGTTTTTTTATACTTTTTTTTCATCATAGGGGACACCAGCAGCACCGTGTCCGCCATCTGCTACACTGTCCCCAAATCGGCCAAGGGAAGCAGCCTTTACATGCTGGAATCTGGCTCTGACTTCAAGTCCCGGGGGATGGGGGGTGACAGCCGCATTGTTTTCGGGCCTGGGGTCACCTTGATGACGTGTGATGTCACACTGATTGATGACAGTGAGTACGAGGAGGAAGAGGAGTTTGAGCTCGTGCTGGCCGACGCCTCAGACAACGCCCGCATCGGCAGCCGCGCCTCAGCCAGCGTCTTCATCGATGGCCCCAACGATGCCTCCACAGTGTCCCTGGGCAATGCCACCTTCACCGTCAGTGAGGCAGCAGGTGAGGGGTCCTCAGGGGCTCCCCAGTGTCCCCTCCACACCTGAAAGCAGAGTTGGAAAAGATCTGGAGACTGTTTCTGTTCCTCCGTCTGCCCCGGGGGGGAAGGCTGGGGAGTTGTTCTCTGCTGGGTGCAGTTGTCAAGGGAGAAGGAGATGCTGAAGTTTTGTGGTGTCTGGCTGCTTTCTCACCTTGGTTCTCTCCCTGATGCAGGAAACATTGAGATTCCAATCCTCCGGCAGGGACCTGACCTCTCAACCCCCATCTCAGTGTGGTGTGCCACTCGGGCATCAGACCCTCCATCTGCCAGCCCAGGAGTTGATTATGTCCCCAGCTCCAGAAAAATAGAATTCAGGCCAGGCAAGACAGAAGAGGTGAGAAGCCACTGATGAATCTGATGAGGGTAATGGAAAAATGGAACAGGTTGCCCAGGGAGGTGGTTTGAGGCCTCATCCCTGGAGATGTTCAAGGTGAGGCTTGAGGAGGCTCTGAGCAACCTGATCTGGGTGAGGGTGTCCCTGATACTGCAGGGGTTGGACTGGGTGACCTTTAAAAGTCCCTTCCAACCCAAATCTTTCTATGATTTTATTAGTCTGCTCTATTTGGTGACACTTCTCTCCTGTTTATGTGCATACTCTCTGTTTGCCCTTTGCCTGCTTTGAAAATCCTCCCAGGGCCATTTGAGAGCTGTTAATGAATCTGCCAGGCACAGACTCCCATCAGATCAGCACTTCAGGCAAAGAAGGTTGAGTCAGGCCACCACTCTCAGGATCCAGATGGCTGTTTAGTCCCCAGAATGACCTGTCAGATTTATCTAGCAGATTTGTGTCCATTGATTAATTAATTCAGAAAAGGCCTGACATAATGTCTCCACATTAGACACTCAAACATGAGAGCCATGAAGCAAGGAAGCTTTGCACCTCTCTCAAAGCAGGACTTTTGCTTTCCTTATAGTTCTGCACCCTGACAATCCTGGATGATTCACAGTACCCAGTGATAGAAGGGCTGGAGACTTTTGTTGTTTATCTCAGCTCACCCCATGGAGCTGAGCTGACAAAGCCCTTCCAAGCCATCGTGGCCATCAATGACATCTTCCAAGATGGTAAGTTGTCCATGGCAGATCTATCCTCAACATTTCCATTGGCTCCTTCCTTAACACCTTCATACAGCAGGAGACTACTCCTAGCTAGGATATATCTAGGCTGGGTTTAGCCTTTGTTCCTGGGATCCTCCCATTTCATTTGGCCACCCTGTTTTCTTCCACACTTCACTGTCCACAAGAGCTTGGAGCTTTGGGCAGTGCAGAATGACTTTTCCTGCAGTGTTCAGCCATGCTTTGCCTCCTCTGCTGTGAGCTCAGGCCTTGTCTCATGTATTCTGTGAGCTGAAGCCCCCCTTACAACGTGAAAAGACCTCAGTGCATGTTGAATTTCTCTGGTGTTGCAACATCTCTTGTGTTTGCACACACAGTATAATCAAACTTTGTAGTGGTCTGTGAACATTTCTCCCTTTATATCTTTGGTTGAGGTCTCTGCTGCAAGCCATTTGTTCTGTGTGTGTCCAGAGCAGGATAATGTATTGAAAACCAATGCTCAGGTAATCCCTTCCTGACCTGTCCCATCAACACTGTCCCTGTACCACCAGCCCTGTCCCATTCTCCACTGCAACAGCACCAAAATGATAGGGAAGGGCCAAGTCACATCAGCTGCTGGAGTTAGGTGACTGCAGGGTGATGAGGAGAGATGTTCTTTCTGTTCTCCCAGGGTGAGAGAACTCTCACCTCTCTCTCTGTGGAGCTTTGACCTTGCTTGACTTCTTTTTCTTCTGCTGCAGTACCAAGCATGCAGTTCACCAAGGGTACCTACACGGTGAAGGAGAAGGAGGGGACACTGCACATCCCCATCTTCCGCACCGGGGACCTGAGCTATGAGTCCTCTGTCAGGTGCTACACCCAGAGCCAGACAGCAGAGTCTGTGCTGGACTTTGCAGAGAGAAGAAATGCAGAGGAGTCTCGCATCACTTTCTTGAAAGGGGAGAAGGTGAGCAGGAGAACCTGGGTTATGGGGAGAGTGAAGAACCATTGATGGGAGAGGCACAGGTTTTCCCCTTGGCTCTGCATTGCCAGCAGGAGCTGGCAGAGGCTGGCCAAATTTCTGTCATAGGTGCTTAAAGTCACTGATTATTCTGGCCCTGGAAAGAGGACATGACTTGGAGGGGGCTGTTTGTTTCCCAATAGAATCATAAAGAATTATAGAATGGGTTGGGTTGGAAGGGACCTTAAAGCTCATCCAGTCCCAACCCCCTGCATGGGCAGGGACACCTCCCACCAGCCCAGGTTGCTCCAAGTCCCATCCAACCTGGCCTTCAGCCTTTCCAGAGAGGGGACAGCCACAACCTACATGGGCAACCTGTGCCAGTGTCTCACAACCTTCAAAGTAAAAGTTTTCCTCCTGATGTCCGACCTGAATTTCCCCTCTGCAAGTTTCAAACCACTGCCCCTTGTCCACTCACTAAACACTTTTGCAAAAGGTCCTACTCCAGCTTTCTTGTAGGACTTTTTGCACTGGTTAAAACCTGAAGTACAATTCTCCCATGTCAGTTGAACTCAGGATTGTTGTAGCAGAGAGCTTTTGGCTTGTGGAAGTTGATATCAACACTGCACTCTCTCATCATGGAGCTATGTTTTGTCCATACTGAAGCAGCAGCTTAAAAATAGAAGTGTTTCCTCCAGGACTGACAGACATGAAGCCCTAGATAGTGAAGCACAGTGTGGCCTCCAAATGGCTTCACTGGACTGTTGGCTGTTTGCTCTTTTCTCCTTCTTACTTGCCTTTAGGTGAAGAACTGCAGTGTTTCCATCAGTGACGACTCTGCCTTTGAACCCGAAGAGCAGTTCCAGGTCTTTCTTGGTAGCCCACTTGGAAACCATTGGAGTGGAGCTAGAATTGGGAAGATGGATGTGGCAACCATAACTGTCACCAATGATGAGGATGGTACGTGAGGGTACACCCAGCTTGCAGCTGCACCCGTGGCCCAATCCACCTGTTGAGTTTTGCCCTTCAGATGCAAAGAGGCAGCTGGGGCTGCAAACCTGGGGCTGCTTCTTCACTCTTGTTTCTTTAGCACCCACCATTGAGTTTGAAGAAGCTGGGTACCAAGTGAGGGAACCACCTGGCCCAGAGGGTGTGGCTGTTGTGAACGTCAAGGTGGTCCGGAGAGGGGATCAGAACAGAACCTCCAGAGTCCGCTGTAGCACCCGCGATGGCTCAGCTCAGGCTGGAGTGGATTACTACCCCAAGAGTCGAATGCTCAAATTCAGCCCAGGTAAAGGGGCCTTGGAGGGAAAGGTAGAGGTGGTGGCACAGCCAGTGGTGGGTTTGTGTCTATCAGAAAGGAGCATGGAAGGGAAATAATCAGGAAAAAAACTTGGGAAAAGCATCTTCCTGCATGAGGTTTACAACACAACTCAGGTCATACTGTTCACCTTTGCAAGAAAGCATAATATCCCCTTAGAATTTGGGAGGCAAATTTCATCTGGGGCTTCATCTTGGGCTCATCACCGTCTTTGTGCTCCACAAGCAAAGTTCCAAGCTGCTGCCCAGGCAACAAGCAACAAAAAGGGGGGAGTCAAAACCTGGAGGTGGGTGAGCTCTTCCCTGAGCAGACTGTAAATGCCTGAGGATCATAGAATGATTTGTGTTGGAAGGAACCTCAAAGATCATCCAGCCCAACCCCCTGCAGTGTCAGGGACACCCTCAACCAGGTCAGTTTTATCTTGTCTTTCCTCTCCCAGGTGTGAATCACACCATGTTTAAGGTGGAAATCATGTCCAATGAAGACAGGGAGTGGCATGAGTCCTTCTCTCTGGTGCTGGGTCCAGATGATCCAGTGGAAGCTGTTCTTGGAGATACCAGCACTGCAATAGTGACTATCTTGGATCAGGAGGCAGCAGGGAGCCTGATCCTCCCAGCACCTCCTGTGGTGAGTTACCTGTGGGATGGGATTTAATCACAAAATCATGGAATGGTTTAAGTTGGAAGGGACCTAAAAGCTCATCCAGTCCCAACCCCCTGCATGGGCAGGGACACCTCCCACCAGCCCAGGTTGCTCCAAGCCCCATCCAACCTGGACTTGGACACTGCCAGGGAGGGAGAAGCCACAACTTCCCTATTTAGTACCTTTCAAGTACAGACTTAAAACCCCAGCCTGGAATAAAATGAAGAGCTGCTGTGATGTAGGGGGCTCAGAGTGCACGGGAAGGCTTTCCCCACAGCCCCTCAGCCCTAGCTGATCACTGCCCTCTTGCATCCACACAGGTTGTCACCCTGGCTGATTACGATCGGGTGGAAGAGGTGACCAAGGAGGGTGCTAAGAAATCCCCTTCCCCAGGCTACCCCCTCATCTGTGTCACTCCCTGTGACCCTCACTTCCCCAAGTACCCCCTGATGAAGGAACGCTGCAGCGAGGCTGGCATCAACCAGTCCTCCATACAGTTCAGCTGGGAAGTAGCAACCCCCACAGATGGGAATGGAGCCAGGTCCCCTTTTGAAACCATCACTGACAACACACCCTTCACCAGTGTCAACCATAAGGTAAGTGGTGAGGTACCCAGAGAAGTGCAGCTCCAGGGATGAACCACTCTTCCTCCAGACACTCATTTTGTTGCACTGTATGTGTGGCCTGAGACCTCCCTGGCCCTGGGCTGTTCACCTCAGAACAGAATTACTGTTTTCCTCTGGGGGCTTCTC
Source organism: Heliangelus exortis (assembly GCF_036169615.1). Lineage (NCBI taxonomy): Eukaryota > Metazoa > Chordata > Aves > Apodiformes > Trochilidae > Heliangelus > Heliangelus exortis. The sequence goes on along the minus strand of NC_092425.1, from coordinate 42,014,891 downwards.
CCAGGGGCTCCCAGCTGTGATGTCTCAGCTCTTCTCAGGCATCCAGGTGTGTTTCCAGACCGTGCCTGCTCCTGCATAAGTCTGAGATGTCTTAAGAGGGTAGCACAGACTTTAGGTACACAGAGATTAAAACCTCTTCAGGTTTGGGAATTGGCCCGAGACATGCAGGGGCTCCATTAGGGGTTATTATTTTGTCTTTTGGCTTCAGAAAGTTTTTAGCACTGTTCTTCACCAAGCTACGACCACCACTTTGCTGTTGATGTGGGAGTAGCTGGGAGCACTTGGACACTTCAGTAACTCCCTGGTGGCAGGAGACCAATGGGGCCTGGCAGATCTAAACAGCCCCAAGCTCCCTTTTCCCCTTCCTTCAGTTCAGGGGCTCAGAAGCTGTAAAGCACCCAACAGACTCAGGCATCTACTGCCACAGAGGTGACAAGACACCCATCATGTGCCCAGGTGGCCGAGGAGATATTGTCCCACATGTGCTCCTAGTTGGTGTTTGCCTCCGTGCTGCCTCAGAACACCAAGACAAAGAGATTTTGCTGCAGGGTGAGATGTTGCAGTGCTGGTGCCTTGTCCTCACGTGCAGGTTTCTCCCTCCTGGTTCCCTGCAGGTGCTGGACAGCATTTACTTCAGCAGGAGGTTCCACGTGCGCTGCGTGGCCAAGGCTGTGGACAGGGCTGGCCACGTGGGGACCCCCCTGAGGAGCAACGTGGTGACCATTGGCACAGACAGTGCCATCTGTCACACTCCTGTGGTGGCAGGGACAGCTCGAGGTTTCCAGGCACAGTCATTCATTGCCACCCTCAAATACTTGGATGTCAAGCACAAGGAGCACCCCAACAGGTATGAGCCTGGAGAAGGGGAGGGTGCAGACCTTCATCAGCCTCCCCCCCCCCCCGAGCTCCATGACTGGCTTGGGTCAGCAGGAGGAGAACATGAGTCTGAAGCCACATCTTTCCATGCAGTGTGACCTCTGGCACAGTGCTCAGGGTGGTGCTCACAGCCTCCTCCTCACACCTGCCCTTCTTGGGGAACTGGGGGTGGTGGGACAACCAAAAAGAATTTGTGCAGGCAGGAAAATCTGACCAAATCTAAGTATCAGGCTGGCACTGATGCTGCTTTGGGGGGGTACCACATGAGGCTCCCCCATCTGCCAGGGCTGCTTTTTTTCAGCTGTCTAATCCACTGTTTGTTCCAGAATCCACATCTCAGTGCAGATCCCCCATCAGGATGGCATGCTGCCCCTCATCTCCACCCTGCCCCTCCACAATCTCCATTTCCTCCTCTCTGAGTCCATCTACAGACACCAGCATGTCTGCTCAAACCTGGTCACCATCAGAGACCTCAGAGGCATCTCTGGTAAGTTTTAAAGCCAACTTTTGCTTTCTGAACTTGAGGGTAGGAAGAAGTCAATAAATCAATCCAGATTTATCTTCCTGCAGGCAATCTTGATTCTTTGTAAGTACTAATTAACATTCCTGTACTAACAGCAGCAGAGTCACCCCATTGAAGACGAGATGCCAGGCATGGGAATGTTTAAAAGATGTTTGAGGAGGTTGTTGTAGGTTCAGATGGTGATTTTCTGCTTTTCAAACCTGTCTTGTGATATCCATGGGGTTACAGAGGGGTCCACAGGGAGGGAATGGCTGTGCCTGGATCCCTGAGGTCTCCCACTTGGCAGCAAGCAGCAATAAAGGCAAAGCAACTGCTGAAATAAATGGCAGAGCAAAAAAAAAAAAAGGCAGTTTGTGTCTCTGCTACACAGAGCAATGGGGCCCATGTTGGTTCCATGGTGAGCAGGGGGTTGTTGTGATCACAAAACTATTTAGGTGAGAAAAGACCTTCAAGGTAATAAAGTCCAACCATTAAATCCAGCCCTATCAGATCCACCACTAAACCAAGTCCCTCACTGTGACATTTAGACATACTGTTCATTCTGGTGATTTCATACTCAAGCTGTTTGGCATTTCTTCAAGTTTCATTTCAGCCTTCAATGACTAGAATCACACCTTTGGTTTTTAGGATTCTTTCCCCATTCCTATAACCTTTTGCCCTGTGAAGCCCCGTGTATATTCACTTGGCCCTCTAGGATAACAAAGGAACCCTAAATTAACCCCTGATCAAATAAAAGCCACTGACATGATTTGAGGGTGACAAAGGGACCTCAGTCCATGGCCTCAAGCTCTTTCCAGCCTGGAATGATGAGTGTCCTGATGTCTCTTCACCCCAGAGGCAGGGTTTCTGGATGAAGTGACCTATGACAGCATCGCCCTCGGCCCTGGCTACGACCGCCCCTACCAGTTTGACCCAGTGGTGAGAGAGCCCAAGACCATCCAGCTCTACAAACACCTCAACCTGAAGAGCTGCATCTGGACTTTCGATGCTTATTATGACATGACTGAATTAATTGATGTCTGTGGAGGCTCTGTCACTGCTGACTTCCAGGTGAGATGCCACAGCCAGAACTCTGCCACCTAATCCTCCGCAGTTCTTAGGCAAAACTTCACTGTGTGTTCATGGGTGGTTTCTAGGTGTGTTTGCTGCTCTGCTCTGTACAGCTGGAACATCTTTTTTTCCCTCTTTTTGCCTCGAAAAGAGTCACCATGTGGATTTTGATTAGATGTTAGGAAAAAGTTCTTTCCCATGAGGGCAGTGGAACCATGGCCCAGGTTGCCCAGGGAGGGGGTTGAGGCCTCATCCCTGGAGATGTTCAAGGTGAGGCTTGAGGAGGCTCTGAGCAACCTGATCTGGGTGAGGGTGTCCCTGATACTGCAGGGGTTGGACTGGCTGACCCTGAAAGGCCCCTTCCAACCCAAACCATTCTGTCATTCTATGTTTTGTGAAAAGCATTTATTTATTTAGGTTGGGGTAACATAGGTTTTATTCTCAAAATCTTCAGAGTAGCAGGAATATATCTTTTTTTCAATATGAGGATGTACTGGAAAACAAAAACATTCTCACCTGTGCTCTATTCTTTTCCTGTGTTCTTTGAGCCAAGAACAGAGCAGTTCACACTCTGCAATGGAGCAAGGTCATGGGAATTTTAAAGCAGTTTCTCAATTAATGGACTGGCAGACCCACAGCCAGAAGTGTCCCTCTAGGAAACAGCAGCTTTCACTACTAGAAGTGCCTCACTGCCCTCTCCTGGATGGCTCCCACATGTGCATCTCACTCATTATCTCATCTGCCTCAGACTCTTGTAATAAATTCCCAGTCTGAATGCTACAGCCAGCTTAGTCTCTTTTAATTCCTTCCAGTCTGGAATACTTCATTAGCTTTCCTTTTAGAGCTCCAATTATTTGCACAAATCCAGAGAAGCTCCTTATGCTGAACAGCTGCATGGTTTGCTACGTGGAGACTGGCACTGACCAGTCTGGAATGTCTCTGTCAGGTGGAGCAGCTGGGCTCTGCAGATAATAAATGGTGTTTGTACAGTCCTGCAGAGAGGGCCAGGCCTCAGCAGGGAGAAATTTTTATTTTTAATTCATGGCATTGGAAACTGAGGGGGTTTGAGTTGAAGTTGTGGCCACAGCTGCTTTTGTACCATGACACTTTAGCACTTAGCCTGGTTTAAAATGCAGCTTTGTCTTGATTACTTACATGTAAAAGGAAAAAAACCCCTCAAGCAGTCATCTCTTAGTTAATTGCACAGGTTTTGTAGTATGTGAGGAGCATGTAACCACTCTGTGCTTGACTGCTTTTCCCCCACAGTCCATTATTATTTTTCAAATGGCTGTTCAGCAGTAGCTTTTTATGCAAATCAGCTGCTGTTTGCCAGTAGCACTCAGTCTTCATGGAGCAGTGACATTATTGTGCTTTAGGAAAACTTCATGCCCACCTTGTCCCCCCTGTGTTTAGGACATCCATGGTCCCCAACTAAAAATCAGTCTTCTGTGGGAGGTTCTTTTTGCAGGGCAGAAGGTAAATGCCATGAGCGTGGTGGGTCTTGTGCCAGGTTCTTTTCTTTGGAAGGTGCATAACCACCTTGTTTGGGTTTTATTGGCAGGTCAGGGACTCTGCTCAGTCCTTCCTGACAGTCCACGTCCCACTCTACGTGTCCTATATCTACGTGACAGCACCCAGAGGTTGGGCTTCCCTTGAGCACCACACAGAGATGGAATTCTCCTTTTTCTATGATACTGTTCTCTGGAGGACAGGTAGGTCTGAGCCATTCAAAGGGGTACAGGAGAACAAGGTTGTTCTTGGGGATTTTTTTAAAATCTTTTTTTTGTTGGGGGTTTAGTTTCTGTGCTGCCACCACAGCCCTGAGCAGGGGTGGCACTTCCTGAAGTAAAGGGCTTGTAGGCTGCATTTGTGTAGCTCAATGAGGGGACTTGCTGCCCCCCAGCCTCTCCCTATTGATGGGAACATTGTCCCTAAGCCCCTCAGCTGCAGGAAAAGACCTCCCTTGTCATCAGGGCCCTAAATAATTTCTGTCTTCTGCTGGTTGTTACATCCAATACCCAACATAGAATCAGAGAAAAATTTGGGTTGGAAGGGACCTCTCCAGGTCACCCAGTCCAACCCCTGCAGTATCAGGGACACCCTCACCCAGATCAGGTTGCTCAGAGCCTCCTCAAGCCTCACCTTGAACATCTCCAGGGATAAGGCCTCAACCTGTGCCATTGTTCCACTGCTGCTGCTGCTCAGGGGGCTATGAGGGACAGGCAAGTGCTTCCCCTTGGATTTTATTGTGCTGGAGGTGACAATAAGAGGAGAGAGGGGAGAGGAGGTAGAGGAGGGACTCACAGAGCTTTGCTCCTGAAGGCACACTCAAGAATTAAGGCCGTGAGTACCCAAAAACTATGATCTTCAACTTCTTACACAAAATAAGCTACATTCCCAGGCAAATCATAGTGGGGAGCTCAGTATTTTTACCTCCTTGATGCTTGAGTGAGTCTTAGGTGGCACAGGTGGATAATGGAAGAGATCCATCGATTGCTGCCTCACTGAAGGATGATCCCAATTAAACCATGGCTCCCAGGAGCTCTCTCAAATACACCTGGGGCCCACCTGGGGACCTGTGTGGCCTCCCCAGTGACTTCTGTCCTTGCTGCTCCCTGCAGGGATTCAGACAGAGAGTGTTCTCTCAGCCCGGCTGCAGATCATCAGGATCTACATCCGTGAGGATGGCCGGCTGGTCATTGAGTTCAAAACTCAGGCCAAGTTCAGAGGTGAGAGCTTCAGTCCTGACCAGAGGATCTGTTCTGCCAACACAGGTAGCAGAACAAGTCCCTCTTCCCATGAGGAGTCCCTCTGTGCTGAGCTATGCAGCATGGAGTCTCCTCACCCCATCCTCTGCCTGATCTGTCACTTCCTTGTCCTCACCCCAGGGCTTTTCGTGATGGAGCACCACAGCCTGCCAGATGTCAAGTCTTTTTTGATGACCCCAGACCACCTGGGAGGGATTGAATTTGACCTGCAGCTTCTGTGGAGTGCTCAGACTTTTGACTCTCCTTACCAGCTCTGGAGAGCAACCAGCTCCTATAACAGGTAAGCACTGGGGCAGTTTCAAAACCATGGAGTGGTCAGGAGCCAGCCTGGTTTGAGGGAAGGGAGCTGCTGCTAGTGCTGCAAACTCTCCTCTGCTGACTCTCTAAGTAGGGTGGGAAATCTCCTCATAAATGCCTTTTTTAGCAGTTAAACCAATGGGTAGGTAGACACCAGAGGTGATGATGTATTCCAGTTAAAAGCAGGATTTCATGTCCACAACGTGGTCAGTCGATCAATAGTGCTGCTTTGGGGGAGGCAGCTGTGTTAAGATCTTGGAAAACCCAGCTCACTTTTATTATTAAATTGTCTTTAATTATTATTATTTATTATTAAAATATGTCTTTTATTATTAAATATGTCTGTGACTTTATTCCTACAGTCTGCTCTTGCAGGCAGGGTCACATGAAACACCACCAGGGTCACATTTGTCCCTCCTGCGACTGCTGGAGGGCAAGGGGAGGGGGGTCCTACTATCCCCTGGCTCCTGCCTCCTGATTGATGCTAATGAGAAACTGGTGGATTTGGGGCAAAAGCATCAGCTGGGTTGCCGCACGAAGGACGGGGAAACAGTTTGATGCAAACTAACTCCGTTTATTCGTACTCTTACACACAGTTATATACCTTATTCTTATCTCGCATAACACATGGAATTACCTGATTGATTAGTTACAGTTAGCATGTTACTACGCGATTAGTTACATAGTAGGGAGATAACAACCTCTGTTTTACACCACTCATCTGTTTTTCAGGAGATCTTGCAAGCAAGGGAGTCTGCAGAAAGTCCCGTGCTTATCCAGCATGCCCGGGGCTAGGTTCACTCCATGGTTTGAGTGATAACCAGCCTGTCTCCATCAATTGTTCTGTGCTATCAATACATGCTGCCTTTATTCCTACATCTCCCCCCTTCTGTTGCACAAGAAAAATTTTAGAAACAGTTCTATCAAATATTCGCTGGATACATTGAAAAAGACAAGGCAATAACAAAAGCAAAATCAGAATTACAAACCCAGTATAACAAAGAATTTTAACAAAAGATAAAAGCCATCCTGTAAGTCCCATATCATGAAGCCAGGTTGTGAAAGCATCGCCGAGAGGGTTTATTTGTTGCTGAATCTTCTGTGTGTGACGCTTCAACTGCATGATGCTTGCGTGGATGCTGTCACTATGATCAGAGAGATTCATACAGCACATGCCTTCAAACTCCTGACAGCCATGACCCTGGGCTAACAATAAAAAATCTATAGCAGCACGATTTTGCAATAAAGTGTGTCGCAAACTATTTTGATCCACTAAAAGATTATCTAAAATTTCAGTAGTAATATTTGCTTGCTTTTCAGCCCAACATGCTAATCTAGCGAGGTTAGTAAGCGCGTTTCCTGCGGCAGCACCAGGAATAAAAAGAGCTAAAGCAGTTCTAGCAGCTACATTTAAAAGCTTAACATTATCATCACACTGTGGTGTGAGGCCTAGACTTCTTGCATTACGAGCATGATATATAGGGTTAACTATCTGCCTTAATTCAGCATAGCGAGGAGCAAAAAGGGTTAATGAGCCTAGATAGCAAGGTCCACCTACTGCATTATGTGGAATGCCTTGCCAGGCCCTATCACCGCAGATCAGAAACACTGTGGGGGGCAAAGCCTTAGCAGTTTTTCTAACCCAAATAAGTTTAATGTTAGCTTTTGGGTTATGTGTAGTCCCTATCACCGGCATTGGCTTAGACCCATTGTACCCACAATATCCTGATCCCAGTCTATAATCTCCAGACGTAGGACTGATGTCCGGCCAGGTATCAGGGTATGGTCTAGCAGCATACTTAGGACCAAAGACTATACAAGTAGGTGTCCAGTTTCCTGATACATTGCCGACTGCCTGGGACCCCAATAGATTTAATTCTTGTGGATCCCAGGGGAGTGACTTTGTCAGCCCCAAAATCAGTTCTGCTGAACAATTTCCAAGTGAAGGGCTTGCTTCGCAAGATCCAGTTGAAAAGTCAGCAAACAGAGAAACATTAAAACCTGAGAGACCTGATATGCATAATAAAGAAGGCGTGTTGCCGTTTGTTGATAAGATCAGTCAGTGCTCTGAGCAGATTATACAGTTGCAAGTTGGAAATTTCTCTGAGCACTGAAGCTTCTGCTCGGAGAACAATACCTGCTACATAAGCCGAGTCTGTAATAATATTAAAAGGTTGGTTATTGAAAAGAGAAAAAGCTCTAGTCACAGCTGCTAATTCAACAAGCTGAGGAGAACCTGGGTGGAAGGTGATATCAGATTGCCAATCCTTGGTTTCAGGGTCTCTCCATACAACTACAGCTTTATGAGAGGCACCTGAACCATCTGTAAACACAGTAATTGCTTGTAAAGGAACTTCACTTCTCTTTGGAACTTCTGCAAGAGAAAAGGACAAGCGAAAGAGTTTATGCGGAGGAAAATGATTTGAAAATTGTCCCGTGAAGTCCTGTACGGCAATCTGAAAAGGAAGTGAATTCTGTAGGAGAAAAGAAAGATACAATTCAGTAACAGGCATATAAATTGTAGAGAAAGATTTGCTGGAAAGAGTTAACAGTCGCTCTCTGGCTTTCATAATGATTTGAGAAAACATCTCTGGCCGCTGTAAAATAGTTTTAGAGGATTGATTGGGCAGGAAAATCCACTCTAGAATCAACAATGGATCTGTAAGCGTGGTGTCCCACTGAAAAATCATGCCACAATATTTTACACCATCCTCTAAAATTATTAATTGAAAGAATAAATTAGGGTCCCACCGAGAAGCTTGCCTCTGTTCGATGGCTCTGCAAACTCTTTGTAATGCTGATTCCGCAGAGGGTGTTAAGTGTCTAGGAGCCAGTAAATCTGCGTCTCCTTTAAGAAGATCAAATAAAGGAGCCAATTCAGAATTTGAAATACCCAAAAGGGGTCGCAACCAATTAATAGATCCCAAAAGTTTTTGAGCATCGTGCCGTGTGGCTATCTGAGTATTAATCGATAGCATTTGCGGAATTATGGAATGATTAGTAATTTTCCACCCTAGATAATTCCAGGGGGCCTGTTTTTGAATTTTTTCTGGTGAAACTTTCAAACCTGCCTGATCGATGGCAGTTAACACAGATTCTATTGCTTTTTGTAACTCACCCTCAGCGGCAGCAGCAATTAACAGGTCATCCATATAATGATACAATATTACAGTTGGAAATTCAAGACGTACTGGGGCCAATATTTTGGCCACATACCACTGGCAAATTGTGGGGCTATTTTTCATGCCCTGAGGTAAAACCGTCCAATGGTAGCGTTTGAGAGGTGCTCCCATGTTAATGCTAGGCACAGAAAAGGCAAATTTAGGTGCATCATCAGGATGTAAAGGAATATCAAAAAAGCAATCTTTTAAATCAATAACAATCAAATTCCATTCCCGCGGGATCATTGTTGGTGAGGGGAGACCTGGTTGTAACGCTCCCATTGGCTCCATAACATCATTAACTTTTCGTAAATCATGCAATAATCTCCAACCACCTGATTTTTTCTTAATTACAAAAATAGGAGTATTCCACGGACTGAAAGTTGGGACTATATGTCCCTTTTTTAATTGAATTTGTAGCAATTGTTCTAGGGCGTTAAGTTTTTCTTCTGATAAGAGCCACTGGTTCACCCACACTGGATCCTGTGTTTTCCAGGTTAATTGTGGGATTTCACGCCCCTCTACAGTGACCCTTGTTAAAAACCCGTTTCCAAATGTAATCCCCATTGTGACAAAACATCCCTTCCCCACAGATTCAATGGCACTGGCAATACAAAAGGTCTAATACTAGCTACCCTGCTCTCTGGACCAATGATTTGAATAATATCTTCACTCTGATAACTGTTACCAATTCCCCCTATTCCTGCTAATGGCTGTGCAGTGCGAATTAATTTCCACTGGCTCGGCCACTTAGCTTGGGAGATTACGGTAACATCGGCGCCTGTGTCAATAAGACCTGTTAACACAACTTGTTGACACCCGTTTGTAAGTTTACATTGTTTCAATGGTCTGTCCTTTGAGATCGCATGTGTCCAGTAGATTTGCGGGCAGCCTGTAGATCCGAAAGCACCTTGCCGCGTGGCATCGCGTATGGATCGTGATCATCAGGAAACAGATCTGGCTCTCCCCCCGGATCGAAAAGATCGGACTCGAACGGATCGTCGTTCGGCAAATCCGGGCTGGTTACTTTGGCTACAGTTCTGACAGGGGGGGCGTCTTTCTGCGCTCTTCCCTCTGGTAGCGGAGGGGCGCTGGGAACTGCAGAAGCGGCAGGAGTGTCTGCTCGTCCCGATTCCCGCGCTTTAACCCCTTCAAATACTGTTCGCCAGGAAAAAAGGAGTTTGATCGCTTCCTGATCCCCTCGCGTGCTCAGGTCCCATAAACGGACCCCTGCTTTATCCCACAGTTCAGATTTAAAGATAGTAACAGCAGTAACATCTGGGAATTTATCACGAACCCATTTTAACATGAGCTTAAGTTCATGATCCGAGATTTCTTTCTGTTGCTTAAGCAACAGTTCTCTCATAAGTTTATAAACGTCCTTTTCTTCATGGGAACTCTGACTACCCATATCAACGTTTCTCCGATCTCACCTGCCAATCGCGAGGAGGTGCAAAATGGGGTGGCCACCCACTTCCAGGCTTCCTTTCAGCCTATCCAACGTTATCGGAGACTGCGGCCGGATGCTTCTTTCAGCAACTTCTACCCGGCGTTACGTCGAGTTCCCCGGCGTCACGTCCAGCATCACGTCGGGGTCACCATTTGCCGCACGAAGGACGGGGAAACAGTTTGATGCAAACTAACTCCGTTTATTCGTACTCTTACACACAGTTATATACCTTATTCTTATCTCGCATAACACATGGAATTACCTGATTGATTAGTTACAGTTAGCATGTTACTACGCGATTAGTTACATAGTAGGGAGATAACAACCTCTGTTTTACACCACTCATCTGTTTTTCAGGAGATCTTGCAAGCAAGGGAGTCTGTAGAAAGTCCCGTGCTTATCTAGCATACTTGTAAGCAAGGGGGTCTGCATCTGCAGAAAGTCCCGTGCTTATCCAGCATGCCCGGGGCTAGGTTCACTCCATGGTTTGAGTGATAACCAGCCTGTCTCCATCAATTGTTCTGTGCTATCAATACATGCTGCCTTTATTCCTACACTGGGTGAACAGCCTGGAGTGTTGTTTGGTGACCAGGGTGTCTCCTGTCTGTTCTTAGGAAGGACTACTCTGGAGAGTACACCATCTTCTTAATCCCCTGTACTGTGCAGCCCACACAGCCTTGGATAGAGCCTGGAGACAAACCCCTGCCCTGCACAGCCCACGCTCCTGAGAGGTGAGGAGTCCCTCTCATCACTGCAGCTGGATTGATCTGGATGTTATTTATTGCTCTTTAGCTCATATTTAGCTATTTTAGCCCATTTGGGTTGTTGGGGGGGTCCCAGCAGGCGCATGGCTTGCTACAGCAGTAGTAGGAAGGGGAAAGGAGTGTGGGGAGGAACCTTCCCTTTGGCGTGTGGTGGGAAACCAAATCAGACCTGTTGGGGAGAGGCTCCAAATGGTGAGGCAGAGCCCTGCACCCTTACTGGGAAACTGAGGGGCAGCCTTGGGTTGAAAACCACCATTATATGGTCTGCTGGACTTACAAATAGTAAAGCTGGAGGGAAGAAAGGTGAAGCAGACCATGTAGGTCACCGGTTGGTAACTTCAGATCTGTCCAGATTAAACCTCCTTTTTTTTTTTTTTCTCTCCCAACTTTAGATTTTTGATCCCAATTGCCTTCCAGCAGACCAACCGCCCCGTGCCTGTTGTCTACTCCCTCAACACAGAGTTCCAGCTCTGTAACAATGAGAAGGTGTTTCTGATGGACCCCACCAAATCCGAAATGTCCCTGGCAGAGATGGATTACAAAGGGGCTTTTTCAAAGGGTAAGGTTTGTTTTCTTTTTCCTTTCCTCTTCTGCTGGTACCTGAGGCTTCTGCCTTCACAACTTTTAATTCCTCTGCAAAGAGAAAAGGTAAAACCCAGGTTTGGGTTTGCCTCTTTTGCAGCCATAAGTGGCATTTGGAGCATGTTGCAGCCCTGTAGCAGTGTGACAAGACTGTGCTGCTGTCATCTTCACCCACAAAAATCCAACCCCTTCCAGACTCAGGGCTGTGCACTGTTGGGTGCATTTGTCTCTTCTTGAGTTGAAATGAAAGATTTAACCCAACTGTTTGAATTCCCAACCTCCTCAGGGCAAATCCTCTACGGCCGTGTGCTCTGGAACCCTGAACAAAACCTGAATATTGCTTACAAACTGCAGCTGGAAAAAGTCTACCTGTGTACAGGCCGGGATGGCTACGTGCCTTTCTTTGACCCAACGGGCACTGTCTACAATGAGGGGCCCCAGTATGGTTGTATCCAACCCAACAAGCACCTAAAACACCGATTCCTCCTCTTGGTAAGTTGTTCTGCTTTCTACAAAACTATTGTTGAGTATTGTGTGGGGGTTAAAGGGAGGAGAAGTGAAATGTGGAGCTTTATTTGGGCAGGCAGGTGCAAACCGTGAAGGCAAGATCAGGTTTTTTGCAGTCTTTACCCACGAGTTTTTCTTAGTCTAAACAAAAATGACAGCATGCACTCCTCCTCCTAACACCTCTCTGATTTCCAGGACCGGAACCAGCCAGAAGTGACAGATAAATATTTCCATGATGTGCCTTTTGATGCCCACTTTGCTTCCGAGCTGTCGGATTTCCACTCCGTGAGCAGCATGCCCGGAGTCGACGGATTCACTCTCAAGGTGGATGCTCTCTACAAGGTACCTACCAAGAGTTTTGGTGGCCCAAAACTCACCTTTCTGCCCAGAATTTCCCAAATACTTGATGAATTGTGGACTCTGGTCCTGATAGTGCCTTGATTGTATAATAAAATAACAGTGGAGCCAGTTAAGAAGCAAAATCCAGCGCAGAAAATGGAGACGAGGAATTTATTCTAGTGACTAAGGTGGGGTTTTTTTGGTCAGAGTGCTCAGAAAAGCAGGTCTTTAAAAACATACTATGTTTTAATGTTGTATAATAATATTATTAATTCCTGAATTAATTATTGACAAAGATAGACAAGACCAAGCTGAGCTTTTATTTTTTTATTATTTGCACGAGTCAAGAAACCGGACTTAAAAAAAAAAAATGCCACCAGTTCTTCTCTTACAAAAAACAAACCCCACTGGCTCTAAAAGCCATAGCTTAAAATTTCCTGTGGGAATCTTTTTCCACCTTGCAGGTGGAAGCTGGACACCAGTGGTACCTTCAAGTCATCTACGTGATCGGCCCCGAGAGCATGGCAGGGCCCCGGGTGCAGCGATCCCTGGCTCAGCGCTGGAAGCGCGGCCGCAGGGACTTGGTGGACAGCGAGGGGAGGCTGATGCTGGATGACTCCTTGATCTATGACAACGAGGGTGACCAGGTCAAGAATGGCACCAACATGAAGTCCCTGATCCTGGAGAGGGAGGAAGCCGCCCTGGCAGCCTCCTTAGCTCAAGCTGGAGCCTCCCTGGGGAGCGCGGTGGCGGCCGTCACCCTCCTGCTCCTGGTGCTTTTGGGTGTTTGCCTCCTGGCCAGGAAGTGTGGAAAGCTGAGGAGGAAGCAAGAGGCTGCCAGAGCCCCCCCAGAGGAGCATCCCCTCAACACCAAGGTGGAGCTGCCCAGGGGTGTGGGGAAGGGGCTGGACAGCAGGTACTGCACCGTGAGGAACGTGAATATTTTGAGGGAAACGGGGAGCGCCGGCGAGGGGAAGGGCAGGAAGGTGAAGCAGGTGAACTTGGAAGTCAAAGTCCACAGCAATCTGCACGAAGGGACAGAGGTTTAATAATGGAGCTTCGTTTGGTTTGGTAAAGAGCTTTTTATAAATTGTAGCGTTTAAAAAAAAAAACAAAAAATCAAAAAATCTGAAAAGGAAAAGCTGAGAAAAGTTATGCTGATATTTTTATACTCTTGTGAGGAGGAGTGGCTGTAGCTCACCTCTGCCTCTGTGGGAGCCAGGCCAGGCAGAAGATGCAGTTCTCCACCCATTCCTTCACCATGATCCCTGGGGAGCCCAGCACCTCCCCAGGTGGTGCAGAGAGGAGGGACAGGACCACGGCTGGACATCCCAGGGACATTGTCCCCCTCAGTGCAGAGGGGTGGCTCTGTGTCACCCAGAGCAGCCCAGCCTGGGGGGTCTGCTCCTTACCTCGCTGGGGAATAAAGCAAGAGAAGCAACATCTTGTTTTAATAAGGCAAGCTGCCTTGGGGTGCTTCTGAAAACAAGGCAAAACCTGACAGAAAACCAAACTACAAACCTGGTGCTCAGTATTTGGGGATTTGGGGGGGTGGGGGTGCATTTTGGGGCAGTGTTGGCTGTGGGGGAGGGGTTGGCAGGGATGGGGTGTCAACTCTGCAGTCTCACCAAGTAAAGTTTGATGACAAACCTGACCCAGAGTGTGCCTGGGGTCTCCTTGTCCTGTGTCTCCTGGGGACTGGGGGGTGGGAGGTTTGCTGTGACCTCCTGGGGGGGACAAGCTGTGGGAGCTGGTGGGTCAGCTCTGAGATACCTTTTCCTCCAGCTCTTGGCAGCCCCTGCTCAGTGCAGCAGACCTGGGTTACAGTAATAATGTTGATACTGTAACATTATATAAAAAGCAATATTTTATATATAAATTTTTATATTCTGTATCTAAAAATCCTTTTTATAAATGTTTTTTTAAAAGTTTTGTAGTCAAAAGCTGTGTAACTGCAGAATGGGAAATTAGAAAGCAAAAGACCCTGCTTGCCTTTCAGCACTGAAAAGAGACTTTTGCCACGTTGTAAATAAATTGGGAAGCTTCAGCTCCTCCAAACTGGAAGTGCTGGATAAGCAGTGGGACAAAGCTGGAAGTTGGGGGAGCTTGGAGCACCGGGTTGGCACAAGTTGGTCCCGATTTCTGCCCTCCAGTTTACAGTTACCTGTGTGGGGGACAGGTTTAAACCAGTCCCTGGCACAATCTGGATATCATAATTTAATACTAAATAATTACTAACCAATTACCTATTTTTAAAATCGAATTATTTTTATGGCCATTGTACTAATAGGGAAGGACTCACAGAGGGTGTTGGGGGACAGAACAGTGCTTCACCCCCCTGAGCCTATCTCCTGCACCCCCCCAGTACCCAGCTGGGTCTGCAGTACTGAGCCAAAGGCTTTAGGACGCCCGAACCCCTTCCCCGGGCCCGTGCGGGGTGTCCAAATGGGACCGGGAGCCTCGGGTGGTGCTTAGGAGCTGCCCCAAGGTACCCCTGTGAGGACGGGGGTGCCGGTTCGGGCCCTCGGGGCTTCATTGAGCCCCCCGGTACCGCGGTCTCTGCTCAGCCTCAGCACCGGTTTCACGGCCTCGACTCGGGGTTCGGCCGGGACCGGGTTCCACTCCGCGCTGCCTTTCCCGGGCCCCACTTGGGGCCCCGGTCCGGCCGGTGCCGCCCCCGGTACCAGAAAGGAACGAGGAGCAGCCGACGGGGCCCAAATCGGTTCGGTTCGGTTCGGATCGCACCCGCGCGCACCTGAGCCGGGCCCCGCCCCGCGCGCTGTGTCCTTCATCACGCGCACCTGAGCGGGGCCCCGCCCTGAGCACGCGCTGCCTCACAGCGCCTCAGAGCGGCGGCGGCACCGAGAGCGGGTGGAACCGTTACTGGTACCGGTACCGGCGGGATCCAGCTCTCGGGATGAGGAGCTGCGGCGCTGAAACGGCTCGGAGGCATCTTGTGAGGCTGTGCGGAGCCCGGGGAGGTGAGCTCGGGTTGGGGTTGGGTCGGTACCGGGCCTTGCGGGCGCGTGGTGCCGGCGAGGCGGTCCTGGTTCGTGTTTGCCCCTCCCCAGGCGGGTCCCGGGCCCAAGGACTGCAACCGGGTCTGGTTTTACCTCAGCCCGGCCTCGCCGCTCGCCTCCCGGCAGCAGGAGCCGCGCTCCGGATAGTGGCGGGAACCGGCGGCCAGGCCTGGGGGGCTCAAACCCGGTGCTGCGGGTGGACCCCCACACACAGGAAGCCCCAGAGCCCCCCAAAGGAAAAGCTTCACCCCACCTTGGGTTTGGGGGTGCTCACGTTTGGGCTCACGGTCCCAGAAATGCATGAATCTGCCCGAGAGGGAGGAGGAATGGTAATCAGCTCTTAAAATGCCTCTTAGGAAACTCCAGCTGGGAGTGGGAGCACAATTTGCCCAACAACCCCACCCCAGGTGCGGGTCATTTGTCATTAGCCAGGGAGGGGCCACACCTGTGGGAGTGGCTGGGAGGCAGAGAGGGGGGAAAAAGAAAAAAAAGTGGGAAAAAATAATTAAAAAAAATCCTAACCCAACGCCAGAAATAAAACCCAGATTAATAAAAGAGAAAAAAAAGTGATAAAACATATGAGGGATAAAAGGAAAAGGAGAAAAAAGTGGAAAAACTTTTTAAAAAGAGAAAAAAAATGAGAGAAAAAAAAAGTCTAAAAGAGCATTAAAATAATAAAAATGGAAAAAATAGAAGTGCAAGAGAAGAGAAATGGGGAGCAGAGCCACCTGCCCCACCTCATTGGCAGCCAGTGGTAGGGGAAAAGCCAAAGAAGCAGCAAAACTACCCCCCAGTGCCTGAAAAACAAAGAAACAAGCACAAAGTTCCCAAAGAAAAAAGCAGTAGGGACTCACAGAGTCATGGAGTTATGTTGTGGTGGATGGCTAATTTTTCCAAAGGCTCCATCACCTGCTCTGCTGGGTGCCCAGGCTTGGAACATCCCTGGATTAATTCTGAGCAATCCCTTCACCTGGGGCAGCACAA
This sequence comes from Heliangelus exortis, assembly GCF_036169615.1. Lineage (NCBI taxonomy): Eukaryota > Metazoa > Chordata > Aves > Apodiformes > Trochilidae > Heliangelus > Heliangelus exortis. The sequence continues at coordinate 41,998,570 of NC_092425.1, read as the reverse complement.
GAGAGTGGTGTGATCTGCACAGGGTACACACAAATCCCTCTGAAATGGGATTTCTTTCACCACCCTTCCCATTTATAGCAAAAAATACCTCACCAAACAACCCCAAAAACCACAGAAAACATCCCAGGAAATTCAAGAGCAGCAGGGCAGGTTTTGTGGCTGTGGAGACAAACAAGATGTGTTTGAGGGAGTCCCTGGGGGGGGTGGGGGTAGCAGCTGTGAGAGCATGTGAGTGTTTGTACAGGATAAAACTAAAGGGGAATCGTGCCTCATGGTGCTGTCTCATTTCTTCTTCTCCAGGCTGTCCTGCTTATCCCTGAGAAAGGAATTATCTTCTCCACTGTTCCCAGTGATAGGACAAGAGGAGATGGGGGTCAAGCTCCGCCAGGGGAGGTTCAGGTTGGATTTTAGGAAAAAAAAAAAAAATTTCTTCAAAGAATGCTGAAACATTGTCACAGGCTGCCTAGGGAGGTGGTGGAGGAGGCACCATGCCCGGAGGTGTTCAAAAGAGGGGTAGCTGAGGTGCTACAGTAGATGGTTTTGTGGTTAGGGGGTTGCAGGTAGGACAGTTGGACTTGATCTTAAAGGTCTTTTCCTATGGAAGGACCACCAGCCCCAGCAGTGCAGCTGTGGAGTTGGTTTGGGGTTTTTTTCCCTTTCTTTTCTTGCTTTCTGGGGTACAGAAAGCAAGGTTCCTTCAGCAACCCCCACCCCACTGTGCCATTATGTCTTCTCCCCCCAAAACCCCAGGGCATGCTGTGTGGAAAGGCAGTTTCTGTGTTTGCCAAAAGTGCGGTAATTGCTCCATGTGTGGGTCTGACAGGGCCCAAAGGGCCTTTGGGATTCCTGATGGCCCAGGTGGGACTTTGGGGCTGTTTCCCCCATACTGGTGATGCAAGGGGGCAGCCATGGCTAAGGAAGGAAGGGATGGCAATGCTGCTTGGACAAATAAATGTAAATATTCCCTCAGTGCTCCAGTATCCTTATTGAGATGTTTTGCCTGGCTGGTGCCGTGCCTGCCTCTGGGAAGAGTTCTGCCTGTGTGTGTCTGTAGGGAAAGAAAATGCCTTGGACTTGAAGTTCTAGAATCTGGAACGAGGGGTGGGGAGTTTCTTGTACTACTGAAGTATTTGACTTCAAAACTTTGTGGGGGTTTTGGTGTGGTTTTTTTAATTTTCTGTTAAGCCCCATGGATTCGTTACATTCTCGTGGCTCTTGAACAGTCCCCTCTGGCCTGTGAAAGGATCAGCCAGGTTTTACACTTTGCATGCAGACCTGGGGGTAGTAAAGTAATATGAAGTCTTTTCTGCTAAGGGTTGGGATTTTGGTGTTTATTATTACTAATTGCTCAGACTTGCTGATTAGCTCAGCTTTTTGTATGACTTCTCCCTTGTCCTCGTCGTCTTGTCTGGAGCCAAGACCAAACTGGTCTCCTGGCCATCTGGGGGTGTTTCCTTCTCAGTTTAGTTGGGTTTTTGTTTTTATTAATTTAATCCTATTATTCTGAGAGCTCCAGCCACGCAGTTGTGTTGACATAAGATTGATTTTAAAGAAATCTGTATCTTACTGGTATAAGGGCTGACATCAATCAGTGATGAATAGCAGAATTAAAACCAGAAAACCCCCCCAAAACATATCTGCATGTCTGAGGGAGGTGGGTACAGAGGAATTATAATGAAAATTGAGCTAAGGTACCCAAATGGGTGCTGTTCCTTTTTGTGCTGCACTGGCAGTAAAAGAGAGTGAGCCACGATTTCTACATTTAACACTTGTACATTTTTATTTAGTTAAATCAGCCATTGTACACATTGCAGCTATGTATTGTTAGTGTTGTATTTTTTTTTTTTTTAATTTTTAACTAATACATGCCCTCATAGATATATTCAATTAGTGTTATCACCATGGGAACAAGATGCTGAGTCGTCAACTTAAAATTCACTTCTTCTCACAGTATTCAAGTTCTTGGATAACACAGCAAAAAAATCAAAATAAGAGGTGAATAACCATTATGTTGTTACACAGAACATCATCTGCACCGCAAAGAACACAACAGAAATGCATTTCTTTAGAGCCCCATCCTTGAAGATCATCCTGTGCTGTCTCTGATGAGAAGAAAGCCATGATGTGTGGTGAAATGTTTCCTCATGGGTCTCATTCGGTTTGGCTGCCAAAACACTTTTGTTTGGTTATTTCTTGTTGTGTTATTGGTTGGTTTTTTTTTAATCCTGCCTACAAAAAGTTATCAGCCTGGCACTCTGGGCTGCTTCACCTGCAGGAAGCCAGAACATCTGGAGATGTTGTCATGCTTTTGGCATCGTTACCTTAATGAGGATGTGCCCTTCTTCTGAGCACTGAGTGAGTTAAAAAAAAATAATAACAAACCACCTGGTAATTGTAGAAGGCCAGAAAAGCCTGGGGAAAAGTATTTGTTCTAGAGGAGAGGATTTGTTCTACTCTGGTCTTGATAATGCTATTTAAAAAAAAAAAAAATCAAAGAGCTGTTTAAAAACACTCGGTTAGTGTGCCTGTGTGTGTAGGTGTCCACTACATATGCTGAAACACTACTGCCCTCCCTCCATTAAATATTAAGGTATAGAACACCCAAAATGTCAGATCTCTATGTTCCCTTTTTTGGAAAATAAAAGTGCAGACATGCTATCATGGTTTGCAGAGGGTTGGTTTAGAAATATATATATATTATATATATAGATAGATAACAAAATATGAACAGAAACTGGCTTCCAAGGATTGTGAGCACTTTCTCTTTAAAAAACACTTGATTGGAAGATAAAAACTGCTCGCTCAGTGCTAAGAGGGCTGACAAGCTGGCATGGTTAGAGGAGGGGTTGGTTTTGACCTTCAAATGCCACATGCATGTATCGGATAAGAGGCAATCTCGAGAAAACACGGTGAATTAATTATTCTCCTGGGATAGTGGGGTAAGTCTTTTCTCCCATAGTTATCTACAGTGCAGTGGCCAGCGGGAAGTACCACCAATAAGACAGTGTGGTTTGCTAAGCAGTGATGGAAACAGGAAAACTACTGGAGTTATAATTATTTAATACACCCTGCCACATGTCCAGATCTAAAAGGTTTTAATATCGTATGCAAATGTGCCATAGATATAGCTGCTAGCAAGTCGGGTACCTAATTGGGTATTCTTTTTTTTAATTATAATTTTCCTTTTTTTTTTTCCTTTTTTTTTTTTTTTTTTTTTTTTTTCCTTTTTTCTGGCAATCTGTAAGTGGCTGTCCAAAGGTCTTTTGAAGTGCTAATGGCCAGAGTCAGCTGTTTCACTTTTGTGAGAGCAGCTGCATTTCCAGGTTTTGAGCCTGACTCTTAGAGCCTTTAACCATAACAGATCCCTAAGCTGGAAGTCTTACAGGTGCAGGAGCTCTGCAGTGCTTCCTCCTCAGTCTGTCTGCATTTGCAGTCGATTGTGTTCAGGTTGTTTTATGAATTTGCTGTTCAGCAGTGTCAACAGACCTTGAAATCCAGGATGCAAACTGTTAGCCACGGGCAAGCGTGTTTCCTGGAAGTCCCCATACTCTTGCTATATATACAGTTTGCACGTCAGCTCCCTTGTGCATGGTGCCTGTACAACAGTCACTTGAAGAAGAGGTCTGTCGATGAAGTTTGGGCTTGACAAACGTGGGTTCATGAAGCTGGTGCAGAAGCAAAGGAGCAGCAAGAAGTGGCGATGCTGACAGATTCCCAGTAGAGCACAAAGACAACAATTGGGTGGATAAATCATCCTGAATGAAGGACGCTATCTTTGGTCACAAATTAGCTTAACAGGGTTAAAAAAAGAACCAAAAACCCCAAAACCCGAAATCAAATGGGGGGTGGGGATGAAGGGGGTGGTGGTAGTGGTAAGAAATTAATTCACTGCATCTGCACAAATAGAAATGGCAGTGTCTTCCAGTGATCATTATGTAGGTAATAACGTCCACACCTAGAGGAGATGAATGCTGCATACGAGATGGATGGGGATGTGGTGGTGCTGAGGGGTGGCAGCTTCTCACTTCGCCTCCTGTTTCCAGTCCTCTTTGCAGAAGTGTCTAAGAAGCTGCTGGAGGTCATGTTGGAGGTCATCTGGTGGTAGTGCTTCTGGTGTGCCTTCCAGCTCTTCTATGTGAACGTGTTTTCCGTACCGATCCTTCATCACAGTCCTCTTCTGCGTGCTGGCTTTATTTAGTGTTGTCCTAAAATAAAACAAATCAGAAAACTCTTTAAAAGCCCACGAGTTCCTGAAGGTTGGACATTAGGTTGGATATTAGAATTTCTTTATGGAGAGGGTGATCAGACATTGGGATGGGCTGCCCAGGGAAGGGGTGGATTCTCCATCCCTGGAGCTATTTCAAAAGAGCCTGGATGTGGCACTCAGTGCCATGGGCTGGGAACTGCAGCGGGAGTGGATCAAGGGTTGGACTTGATGAGCTCTGAGGTCCCTTCCAACCCAGCCAATTCTATGATTCTATGATTCTAAGGCTTTAAAAAAATGCTTCTTACAAGCTGCAGTTTTAAGGCTTTTTCAATGAAAATGAGATCTGTGGCTGGCAGAGAGCTCTGATATCATTCTGCAATCTGAATGCAATACACAGCAGCACAGCATTAGCTGCTTTCACCAGGTAAACTAAAAGCAATTAATCTTCTGGATGCTGATTAAGTGTACAGTTTTAGATGCCCAACAAAAACATGCTGTAACACACAGACATGCAACATCTCTTGAAATCCACACAAGACACACAGTTTGCTGAATTTAAGTCAGAGCATTGCACAGAGTTGTGTTGTACAACAGTAATTTAGGCTGGTTAATTCTTGCATGCTTGCTTCTGAACAGGTCTTACTACTGTGAAATGACATTAGTGGTAATCCAGTGTCCTAAACTGTTCTGTTAATTGCTCTCTTACTTCACTGGAACTATCCTGCTGAGCCAGGACATTAACCCTCACTCAGCCCCATCCTGATCTTTTTGGTCAGTGTTCTTGAGAGAGGACCATGGGAAGCTGAGCACACCTGAAAATGCCTGTGTGCTCAGCCAGGAATAACTTCATTTTTATCAGGCAGCTGACACTTCTTACAACCTGAATGGCTAAAAGGTCCCTTGGATGGAGCACTTTGAAGAGTTCAAGTTATCAAATCATCACAGAGTCAACTGGTATGAGAAAAAAAAATAACCTTAATTAATGTTAACTGTTACTCTTCTATGGCTTTCTGTGAAATCAGCCAGGCCAGGGGCAGCCATACCCCTTTGGTCTGGCCCTAGTTAGGATGAGGTGAACTTTCCTCCTGTGGTGCACTGTGTTCCATTTGGGTCAGAACCAGCCTTGCCAACAGACCAGAGCCCTGGCTGCTGCTGAGCAGCCCTCACACAGCATCAGTACCTTCTCTGTTTTCCCCAGTACCTGTACCACAATGTTAGTAGCAATCTTTAGTACTTTTGCAAATACAGGTGTAGATGCTGCTGACTTCAGACACACTTCACTTCTTTCACTTCAGACACAAATCCACTCCTTCATTGTGAGTTTGTTAATGCTTTTCTAGCAACAGTTCACTGACATGCCAAGCCAAACCTTTTAATAACTGATCCATCCTCTTTCATGATTTCATTCTCTACTAAAGTGGGGAGCTGGACTGTCACTTGGTTACCAGTATAGCTCAAAGCCTCAAATTAAAACATAAACTTCAAATTAAAACAAAAACTAAGAACCTGGGACAGAAGGCAATTGCTATTCATACCTTAAGACTTTATATTAACCTGAATTCTGAGAAAATGAGGACTAGCCAAGAGAAGCATCTGCCTGCCATTGGCATCCTTTCAAATGTTCCTCAAATGAGTGTGTCCAGAGCAGAGCCACTGAAATGCTCAGAAGGCTGAGCACCTCCCTGGGAAGCCAGGCTGAAGGACTGAGGTTGTTCAGCCAGGAGGAGGCTCCCAGGTGAGCTCAGAGCAACCTTCCAATATCTGAAGGGGCTATAAGAAAGCTGGGGGAGGGGGCTTTGGACACAGGGGTGGAGTGAGAGGACAAGGGACAATGGTTTCAGACTTGAAGAGGGGAGATTTAGGTTGGACATTAAGAATTCTTTAATTTGAGGGTGCTGAGCCCCTGGCCCAGATTTCCCAGAGAAGCTGTGGCTGCCCCATCCCTGGCAGTGTCCAAGTCCAGGTTGGATGGGGCTTGGAGCAACCTGGGCTGGTGGGAGGTGTCCCTGCCCATGCAGGGGGTTGGGATTGGATGAGCTTTAAGGTCCTTTCCAACCCAAACCATTCTGTGATTCTGTGTACAGACTGGTTTAAGTTTCTTGAATAGGAATTTCACTTTACTGACAATTGTACTGAAGCAAGGTGCCAATTAGTTGGGTGGCTCTTCCTTTCAAGGACAAATACATCTGTTTCCCCAGAGAGCAGACTTAACTGTATCAGTTCCTAAAATCACCCCCACACTGTGTAAGACATAAATGTCTTAACAGTAACCAGAGTTAGGATTTATAACAACTTAAAGCTTCTGTGGGGTTTTTTTTTAGAATCTTAAAATGCTTCACAGCTCATTCTGTAATGGTAACTTCCCCCATACACACACTCATCCTCCAATCCTTTTATAGCCTGGTGGAGTATAACAGCAAAGATTTACACTCAGTAGTTGAGTCCAATGCTCCACCAACAAACCTTTCAGCAGAATGGAATTTGTCCCCAGGTATGTTGTGACACTTGTTTTAATATTTATATTTAAAAGGCATTTTTTACCTCTTCAAAGTCCTCTTTGGCTGACGGAAGATCAGTAGCTAGGCTAGAGTCCCCCAGGTGTTTCTCCATCCTCTCTCCTTGCACTACAGTGGTCTTTATCACTTTGCTGACCTTCCGGCCTTCCACTGGTTCTGACTGGAATTTGGAGGCACTGGGCAATGCTGCAGGTTCAGAAAGGGTCACCTGCAAGGTTAGAAAGCAGAAGTTACAGAACCACAGATTGTTCTGGTTGGAAAACACCTTTAAGACCATCGAGTCCAACTACAACCTAACTACTAACCATAAACCTATTTCCAGTGCTTAAGCCATGTACCCTCAGCACCACATCTACACAGCTTCTGAGCACCTCCAGGGGTGGTGATTCAACCACCTCCCTGGGCAACCTTTGCCAGTGTTTCATTACCCTCTCAGTGAAGAAATTGCTTCTAACATTTAACCTAAACTTCCCCTACCTCAGCTGGAGGCCATTTCCAAGTTACCTGGGTATGAGTTAACCTAGTGGTTACTAATACAGCTTTTTGGTTACTCTGCCATTCTTTCTTAATTGTTGCCACAGAGAACAAGAACATAGCAAGTGCCTCCTTTTCTTTGTGCCTTTGTGAAAACAGTGAGTGTACATTTTACTCCCTGACACTGTGAGATATGTGTCAGTTCAGCCAGCAGGAACAGCCCTGGGGAGTTGATTCTGCTGAGCAGCTTCGTGCTGGCAGGGTGAAAAGTGCAGCAAGAAACCAGTCTGCAGTGTCACTCAGACCTGCATGATGTAGGCACGAGTCAGAGGCAGTGACTGAGTACACTGCTGGTGTGCTGCTGCTTTGTGCCCCTGCAAGGGAAAGAGGTCTCACCTCTCTCTGTTCACTCTCAGTCTTCAGCACAACCCTTTTTACAACTTTGGAATAGCCATCTCCTTCTTCCATGGTGATGGGATTTTGGGGTGCTCCTTGCATCACCACTTCCTCTTTTTCTGTGCCCTCTGGAGAAACGTATCTCCGAATGATCTTTCTGGTGACCTGCAGGAACAGAACAGAGCTTTGTCTCAAAAGAATTAACAGCAACACATTCCTCCTTGTTCTCTAAGTATTTTCTACTCAAAGGCTGTTTTTTCCTGCATAGACAAACCTTCTGTAGGTTGTATGTAGAGCCATCTATGTGATGGCTTAGTCCTCACACACACTCACATGTACCTGTAGTAAAGCTGCAAGCTGGTGCATTCCCCCTACTTAGGTGAGCACTCCATTAACTCCCTTCACAAGTGGCCAGAACATAGGTACTGGAATGATTCTCTAAAGCCTTTGTTATTTTTAGGAAAGGAGGTATAGTATTTCAGAGAAAACATAACCACACAACTGCTAAAAAACACTTTCAAACTGTCTTTTTCAAAAATGTTTCTGAAAGTAAGAGATCAGCAACTTGGCTACCAAATGCTTGGAACTGGATTCATGGAGGGACTTGGATATCGTGTTGTAACATTGATGGTACCAACCACTGCTGAACTAGTAAGCTAAATTTAACCTACTCAAGACTAATCTGGTGCTTAAACTTTCTAGGCATTGACAAGCCAAACAAAGAGGAGCAGAGAGAACTGCAGGGTTCAAGAGGGGATAAGTTTATCAGGAGGAATGGGCTGTTTATTTTAATATGAATTCTAACAGCTTCCAGAGGCACACTGTCCAGCTGAGGGCTTGTGATGTTTTGTTGGGAGACAGAAGATGGAGCTTGTCCACAGCAGAATTCAGCCAAGTCCTAGAACAATTCTCTGAGCACTGAACACAGAAGTTCCTCTTCCACTTACGTGCTCTGAAGAATTTGCTTTTATAAGCATGGTCTGAGAATGCTTATTTTCTGAGGCCATCACACAAATAAGTACTTTCTGTATTCTTTGTGCCATAAAAACTGAACTGTATTTAGAGATACAGAAGTTTAGAAACCTTCGCAGCCCAATGGAGATTCTGAAGATTTAGAGTTTGGATTGACTCTTATAGGCTGAGCCCTCAATTAGCTTTGTTAATACAAGCAAATATGATCTTAGGGAAAACTGGTGGTGTGGGATTTTTTATGTGCTCTGCTCTTAAAAATCAGGCTGCTTCACAAGAGAAAAATTAGCATGTATGTGTATGTATTTATCCTTCCTTCTAAAGCTCTGTAAGAAGGCATCAAGGGGCACAACTGACAATACCTTCTTTACCACTGTGTGGCCATGTTCATCTGTATATTGCTCTTCTGTGACTGTTTCTGGTGGCATTTCAGGCATACTATCAGCCTGTGTGGCAAAGAACAAAGTTTTATGAAGCAAGGCCTTCATGTAGGTGACTTCAAATAAGCAACTCTAAGATTGGTTAATTGGTTAAAGAATGAAAAAAGAAAAAAGAAGACGGAGAAATGTTAGAAAACCATTGTTCTGCAAATTAATACTTAGAAAATCATGCAAAGAAAAGTTACACCACAACGGACAGGGAATAGATGTTAGTTGCTTGTGTTGTCTATGAGGCTGAGAAGTCCTCATCCTCCTCCTCCTGCTTGAGGCATCTCATGGCATTCAGAGTTAGCAGTGTTACTGCAGTCCTCCCCCCAGGAAAAGCTATTGGAATGGGTGTTACTCAGGAGCATTCCAGCTTCAGGTGCCACACCAAGGCAAGTGGTTGTCTCAGCAGCATGCCTTAGGTGGTACCTACCACAGCCTCACACAGTTCACACTCAGTACCTGGATAATCACCCGGCGACGAATGACCCTGGTGGTGACCATCTCATCTTCATCTGAGCTGGCCTCCAGCCCACCTAATTCCTTTGCTAGCTCCTAGTGGAAGCATGGAAGGAATGCTCTTTGGGACCAGCAGTACTTACAGGTTCTGGCTTGTTTTTGTCTAAAACCATCTTCACCCAGGGAAATATTTGCTTTTAGAATTCTGGCCTCTCACCTGACTTGAATCTGTGGAACACTGATGTGGGATGGGAGGCTTCGGCCCTCTTGACTATACCCAGGATGAATCTTTGTGGTGCTAATTCTGTGGGATGCTCTGGGTGGTTTTAATGCTTTTGAGGTTGCCAGGGACGAGCCTGAAATTTGTGTCAGGCTGTTGTTGCAGGTGGACTGGGAGGTGTTACTAACACCAGCTCAGGAATTCATACATGTTGCTTGTGGTTTCTGTATTAATTACAGAGAAATAATTGTACTGTGTCTTGGGAAGTATACAATGCAGCATGTAGACTGTAGGACTAAGCTGTTAACTAGAGGACAGTGTGTCAACAGCCTTGGCACTGGGAAGATCAAGATAAATTACTAACAAGTGTTGAAATTCTCTCTCCTGCATAGGGAGGAAATATAAATTTACTAAAGATGTCAGTAGGTGAAGAAAAGCTGAAAAGAACTACTTGGAAAATACCGACACTACAAAATCATAAATGGAACAATAAATATGGGGCTATGTTTCATTTTGGTGATGCTGGTGGCTGTTGTTTTACTTCACTGAGAAACTGGAAGGAAGAAGTACAGTTATCTTTGAGGGCAGCCTTTCCTGCAGCAGCCATTGCTCTGACTCCTACTCTAGCTAATCTGTCAGCATCTGAGTTACCCACACATTTGATATTCAGCCTTTTCCAGAGCTCCAAAACTCTTCATTCCACAGGTAGTACATTTGGCAACACAAACAGCAAAGGAAGCAGAGAATGTCAAAACAAGAAATAATTTCTGCTGAAGTAGAACTGAGTGTTCTCTTCTCAGACTTCACTGATACAACGGATTTCCTGCCCAATTACACCTTCTCCTTTTCTTCCACTTAAAGAGGCACAGAAAACTGTTTATTCTTTAATGTTTACCTGTCAAGTGATTTGAATGCCCCCCTAAGAGCCATATTGTTGCTTTTGTTCACTGTCTCTTGATGTCCTCCCCTCTCCAAACTGCAACAGGGTTACTTTGTCTTACACAACCAGTGACCTACCTCAGACTGTTTGTTCTTCTCTCCCATCTCCATTTCCTCTTTCTGCCTGCATGCTACATAAACACCATTCCTGAGGTTTTTTTCTTCCACTACAACCTTAGTATTCTGCAATGTACATCCTGCTGCCTGCATCTCACTCAGTTTGCAGTATTTTGTATGTTGTTCTTCGTGGTGCTCTGGGCCAGCCCTGCCTTTCTTCATGAGCTTTTCCTGTTATTATTCAGCCTTTCACTACATCTGTTTGTCAGCTGACACTTGTACATGGTTTGTTTCTGCACCTGTCCTTTACACTACTCTGTACCAAGTAAGGGCAGCAGAACCAGGATGACAGCCTGGGCTTCAGGATCTGGGCTTTGCTTCAGCTTTGAAAACCTTTGTACAACTGACTCCAGGCCCTTATAACCACAGAGGAAAGGTGAAAAGACTCAGTTGCAGATGGGGATTAATTAGGGTGATTAAGAATATTCTCCTCCCAACGAATGAGCAAGGTTTCAAACTTGGTCTCTTGTGTCAATGACATTGAAGCAAAGTTGTCATTTACCTTTTCTAAAGATTCTTCTTCATTGCCTCTTCCAAACTTTTCTGTCTGCTCATCAGTTGACTCCACTATCACTAGACTGGTTCTCCTTGGAGAGAAGTCACTCTGGTGGAGTTGGGGGTCCTCAGGCTCTTGGATGATGGGAGAGTCACCTCTCTGAGCAGATGATGGGGGCTGTGGGGATGGTTTTTCTCTCTCTTCTTTCACTCCACTTACATGTGCAGATTTTTCACTTGCTGCTTTTCCAGTTCCTGAAGTTGTGACACTGTGAATTACAGGTTCAAGAGAAGTTACTACCATGCAATGCTTTCCAGTGTCCATAAATGGAACATCAGGCACTGATCAAATATTTGTATGTCAATATATGTATATTTATATACATACAAATATATGTATTTTTGCTACAACCTAGCAAGTCAAAAAATAAATAATTGAGAGTCCTTGACAGTAACTACAGTCTAGAAATCCCTCTGATATTCCTGACCCAAGAAAATCTCCAAATGGTTGCCCAAACATTGCACCCAATTTTGTAAAACTTGTTCTTTGTAAAGGATTTCTGTAAGTTTTGCTGTCACTTGTGCTCTCACAAATCTACACATTGCCTCTTATTTTGGGGGGAAAGAGAGTGGATTACTAAGTACTTCCTGGTCTTTTGACACTTACAAATATTCATGCTGAGAAGCAGATGTTCTTTCTGGCACCTCTTGGGGTTTCCCTGAGAATTCAGCTTCTTGTTCCTTGTGTGCTTGTCTCAGGAGCTCAGCCATCGACACGTCAGCCTCACTCCTGGGAGTACTGTCCTGAAAAGGAGAATAACTGACAGACACATCTTCCTCAGAGACAATGGGAGGCTGTTCAGTTGGCTCACTGTCTTTAGATATCCTGTGTTGTTCCTGCTTGTGTCTTGAGCTGTACAGTTCCTCTTGCAGTACAGAAAACCCTTTAAAAAACAGAGAGATAAAAAATGTCATTACAGGTCTGACTAGAATGCAGGCTGCCCTTCTCATTCTCCATGTGCATTTAAAATCCCTGGATGGAACACTTTGCCTGAGATTTTTAGACACCTTGATTGGGGAGGACATAACCTCTCTGAGCAACTGAAGGAACACCAGATTGCCACTGTTGCCAAATCATGAATCTGGATGGTAACAGAAGGTAAAATTTACTTAGAAATTTACCAGGAGTAATCAATCTTGAAACCTTCAAAGTATGAAAGAAGACTCACAACAGTTTTGGTTTTTTTCCCAGCAGACTATAATAGGATTTAGTGACTTTTCCCCCCTCTATCCATTATTTACCTGCATATGGAAAAATAGCTAAAGTATGGACAAAGTAATTCATACAGGATGAGGTGGAAGAACAAGCTAATATATGTGCTTTAACAGACACCCACCCCATCATCTCAAAGCAAGGGCTCTCATTCTGCAAAAAGGGTAAAATAATGTGCATTTCTGCTCCACAGGCTACAAGTCACAAGCTTGGGCTTTTGTTTTTCCTTAGTAGACACCTTGATTAGGAACCAACTCAGCTGTGAGGAATAGCCTGGGGAGAAACAACTACTTGTACTGAACTAGAGCTAGACTTGGAGGTTGGCATTATCAGACTAATTGGTGGTGATACCAGAATGCTAATTACAGCAATCAGTCTTCTATTCCTTCATTCTCTCAAAGTTGGAACACCTGCAGTTAATACTTCACCAAGATACTGGTGCAATACTAGGGGTGTAAAATCACCTCTTCCAAAAGAGAATATTATTTTCCATAATTTGGAGGTGTTTCTTCAGTTAACAACTAGTTGATCTAATCTATTGAAACTTTAAACTTAATCTAACAGCATCACAGCAGAATCACAGTATCCTGGACACTCAAATCCAAAGCTTTTTCCAAAGCATGGAGTAGTTTTCCTTTTACAAATCTTGGTCAAATCCCAATGCAACCATCTTAACTTTTATGAAATTATTATGAGCTAAGGCAGAGATCATCTACCTGGTGCCACAGTGAGGTGTCAAGCCTGCACTCATCCAAATGAAGATGAGGCAATTATCCCAGATTATCCCAGGCAAACCTTTTGTCAGGGAAGCTGTTGGGCCCTTTTACCTTCACTGTGGTCCAGTCCTATTGTCTGTTCGATTTCCGCGTAGGTGCGGGTGCCGTGGGCCTGCAGGGAGTCGATGCCACTGGTCTCCATCAGGTGCACAATATCCATCCGGTTGATTTTGGTGAGGCATTGGGTAAGGTTTGTATCTGGGGCATTAGAACAACACCAGGGAGCTGAGGTACCAGTTTCACATGCTCTTTTTCCCTTCTCTTTTCCACACGAAGGGCTTATACGGCCCACTGAGCAGTCTAATGTCATATATAAAATGCAGGTACATTTAGAAGCATTTTTAGGTAAAATCCAATATTAGCTGAAGGCCTGCCTGTAAAAATCACCACTCTATTTTGTTTTTTTTCTTTTTTCTTTACCAATTTGTTTAGCTTTCCCCAACATTTTTCAGTTTAGGAAAAAGAGGCCTCAGTGGGTTTCCACTCTTTCTTTGCTGAACAAGATTAAACTATTTTGACAGGACAACTGAAAGAGAGGAGATTTAGGTCAGATATTAGGAGGAAATTTTTCACCATGAGGGTAGTAAGACACTGGCCCAGGTTGCCCAAGGAAGCTGTGGCTGCCCCATCCCTGGCAGTGTTCAAGTCCAGGTTGGATGGGGCTTGGAGCAACCTGGGCTGGTGGGAGGTGTCCCTGCCCATGCAGGGGGTTGGGACTAGGTGAGCTTTAAGGTCCCTTCCAACCCAAACCATTCTGGGATTCTGTTTATTCTGAGAATCCTACGAGCTGCCATGTTATACAGAGAAACTTTAAAACATTAAGTGCCCTCTATAGCCAGTATTTCTATGGCCTCAGTTTTACCCAGTTTTCTTTTTCTGCTTATAGCACACATCTGTCACCTCAGCTAGCAAACTGGAGACAGTGCCAGTACAACTATAGCTGCAAACAAACCTGTTGCATGTTTCCCATCCCTTTCAAGCCAGTATTTGAGGAGTGCATGGCTCTGGTCTTGAAGTGAATTAGGATTTTCAATTCGGATCTGGTGAATTTGCTCTTCTGTGAAATCCAGTTCTCTTGCTAGCTCTGAAAAGAGAAATCCATCTCTATAAAGATGGCTGTTTAGTTTTCCCTGCCTTTCATACATTTTACAGCTGTCAGCACAGAGTGGGCTAAAAACGTTTCTGAAACCAAATTCTTCTTGCTTCTGTGTACCTGGTGTTATATTTAGGGACACTGTGAAACAGTAAGTTGAAAGACAAGAAAGGCCTAGAAGTGATGGGTCTGTGTGAGCTTTTATTTTTTGTGTCTACCATTCCTAGTTCTGAGATACAACACTACTGACAAAATTTAGCAGTGATGAGCTATCAAAGAGAATGCAGATGCAGAAATGTCACATAAGAAGGTAAAACCATTTCTATCCACAGAGCACCATGCTCAGCAGACTCTATTCTATGAAATGCTGAATCTTTCAGAAGCTTTTATCAAAATCTGGTAGAAGAATTAATTTTAAGTAATGGCATTCTGTAGGGCTAGATGAAGGCATGATACTACTGCTCCCCTGGACTTGTTTCATTTAAAGAAAAAAATATCTGGAAATAACAGCTTAAAACCAAAATGTGGAAATGTCAAACTAGGAGTAACTGATGCCTGTCTGATGTGGTACAGGCCTACTGTTGTTCTCTGGTGTACAACTCTTCTTTAACTCCTAGAGCCCTGCTTATTTTCAGGAGTGTGGTGCTGCTCTAGGGTTAGACAGAAAAAAAGCCTAGACCTGACTGAAATTATTTGCAGCAGGTTTTTCTTGTTGGATCGTGCAGTTTGACACAGCACTGAGATTTCTGTGCAACTCTTTTTGTTTGTAAACACTTGTGAGCTGATGTTGAGTGACTGCCATCTGCATTTCATTCTGTGTTACTTTCACTTGTCCCTGGTACTGTTAACAATGTTAACTGCCTCAGATCTGTTAAGTCCACAATATTAAAGTGATTGTTACAAACAGGTCCCTTTTTATCCCCTTTTCCTCAGCCCAGTTCTGTAGGAAAGAAGCTGTTATCCCTTATCCCTAGAGTGTCCTTGCAGCTCGGGCAAAATACCTTTAGAAAATCAGGAAATCACCTGAAAAAAAGATTAATAAAGTGAGGAGTGCTCCCCTCCTTTCTCTTCAGAGTAGGAGAGGTGCATTTTACCTGTCCAGCTGAATCCAAGGTGATCAGCAATGTGTGCCAGCCTTTCCTCTGTCCTTTCCCGATCATCCTGTTGATCTACAGGTCAAAGAGAGCCACAAGTTGCCATTTACAAGTTCAAACCCCTTCTCACAGGTGACATAGCCCAAGAAGAAAGGAAAGTGCTTCTTTTTTCTAACTGCTGTCATCTAACTGTAGGCAGGCTGTTACAGCTGGGTACCTACAGTGAGGACTGTAAAGCCCCAGGTTAAATATATATATATATTAAAGCTTGATTTTTCAAAAAGCACAAGACTAGCTACATTTTCCATTTGAAAATCAAATTGTGATTGTGAAAATCAAATTTCCATTTTCACATCAAAATCTAAGCAAGGACCAAAGTGCCTACTGAGCCTATTTTAGCCAAGCATTTTATTCTAAAGCTTCATTCTCCCAATGAACTTAATTTTAACTGACTTCAACTAAGTCAAGAGCCATAATTTTCCATGCCTTCTTAGTAAATGCCAAGGTTGAGGAAAAAAACTGATCTGGACTGATGCTTCTAATTACATTCTTTCTGCTGGAGGGAAAGTTTCATTCAAAGAGTCAAGATGGCACTTCAGATTATGGTTTGTATTTGAGATGCTTTGACCCTTTCAGCTGGGGAGTGACATAAAATACTTACAATGAAGGCAAGGAAAAATCAGATGTTCATTGGCCAGTCTTTGTTTATTTTGGGTAACAGTGAGACTGACTGTTCCTCCCATCCCATCCCCAGAGCAAATTTGAGGATGGCAGAATTTGAGTTTTGATTTTCCCTGAAGACACACGTGGATTGTGATATCTCAGCTTCAGAAAATTCCTTAGGCTTAATGATACATGCACGTTTCCTTTTAGCTACTGGATTGCCACCAGGGCTACTCAGTAGTGGTGCACAAGTGGCTGAGAGGAAAACCAAACACCAGAAAACTTGCACTAAAGTTACCGTGGCACAGAATTTTCTTGAGATGCAGATGGTCAAAAAAAAAAAAAAAAAAAAAAGAAGGAACATGAAAACCTTTTTTGTTTAAAACTTCTGCAGATTTCTTTGTGTAACAACTCAAAAGAAAATTAATTTGCCTGTCTCTGTTTCAGTCAATGCCCAAGTATTTCATTATTAGTAACAATTAGTAGTTAAGAACAGGGCCAGGGAAAGCCAAAAGCCAAAAGGAACTGCACAGTTAGTTTAATGGTAAAACAATACATATTTTTAGAAGCATTTTTGTTTAAATTAAGGCAACACTTCCAGTAAGCATTCATGGTTTGCAATCTTGAGATTGTTTCACAGACAAGAAAAATACAGAAACAACAACAACAACAAAAAAAAAAACCAAACACAGCTCACAGGGGAAAGAAAAATACACAACTAACCACCAAAAGCTTGAAAGAAAATGCCACTCACATTAGAGTCTACAAACATACATACACACACACACCCCAAAGAAAACAAAAAAACCAAAAAGTTTAATTCATGACATGCGTCGCACAGGGAATCCCAGTCGTTGGCAAATACCTTCAGCATGGTCATGGACATTTTCATCAGGGATACGTTCAATCTGAGTCTCTACAGACTCATCCCAAATGGGTCTGGTGTCAAAGATGTCTTCAGGAACTGACTGCTGGGTCTCACTGGATGGCACATTTTCAATTACTGAAACTTCTAGGGCGCTACTGCTTTCATCATCTGAAACTAATTCTTGTTCTCTCTCTGACTGCGTGAGTCTCTCCACTAATTTAGAAGCTTCATCACTAATTTCTTCAAAGAACTCTATGGAGTTTTTGTAAAGGTCAAAAAACTGTTCCTTACTTTCTTTTGTGGGACTAAAAGCACCGCGGGAGGCTGCGGTGCTTCTGCTTTTAACTGGCAACCGCGATGATGAAAATACCTTGGGTCTTGCTGTTGCTGCCTCATCTGAGTCTAGCTCAACCTCCCTCTCCCTCTCCCTGCTCTCTGCTTCTGCCTCTGCATAACTCCTGGCTTTTAGCCAGCGTTTAGTCTTTGGCTCCACGGGAACGCTCGCATCAGATTCGGATTTACTTCGGCTCTCTTGTTTCATAGGTAGCGTGGTGGTCGTGTCAAGAGCTTTGGGTGACTCTAGCCTGGGGACAGATGTGTCTGTGTACACGTATTGTTCTTCAGCTTTTTGGGAAGCTGTTTTGACAGGAATCTTAGACTTTGGTTTTGCTTGGTCATCTTTTCCTTCACCCTGCAAACTCTCTGGGAAGTCGTCTGTGGAAAAGCTCTCGTCCTCTGACTGCTGCGTGGGTTGTGATGCAGGAGCAGCCGTTCTCACAGGAATTTTGGATTTGCTTTCACAAGAAGGCACTCTCTCCATTAGAGCAGTAGGGATTTCGATCACAGATCTCTGTTCCTCTGGTGAAGAGTCTGGGGACTCCTCGCCCTGATCAAAACAAACTGACCTGGTGATTTTGGAAAAATCTAATTCATCTTCTACTACGGACTGCTCAGGAGAGGTTGGGCAAGGCACCTGACTGCTGTCAACTGTGTCAGTCTCCATTCTGGAGAAGGGCTCAGCTTCAGAGGCAGCAGTTTCTTTCTTTGGTGATTTTGAAGAAGCTGAAATACCCATTTTAATTGGAATTCGGGATTTAAGATCTGCTTTTGTGGTGCCTGTGCTGACACCTTCACCCTCCATTTCATCTGATACATCACCAGACTCGGATGCTGGGGGTGAACAATTCAGTGTATCGTCTGTTTGCATATCTAAGTCCTCTGATTCTGAAGGTGTAAATGGATCCAGTGAACTCTTCAGCTGAGAAGGTTCCTCCTCTGCTGCTTCTTTCACTTTTTCAGATAAGGAAACCTCTTCCTGAGACTGCTCCCCCACTTGGAAGAAGTGAAAGCTTTCATCTGGGTAGCTCCTTTTGGTCATGTCAATGGCCCCACTTCTAGTCATTTCAAACAACTTTCCTTCCTGAAAAAGAAAAGGATTTTGTTCACTAAGTGGTGTCCCTTCTTCAGTGGGTGTTCTGGCTGGTGTAGTATCAGGGGTCGTGCCTTGTGACCGCCTGTCTACCATCAACCCAAATATCTTTTGTTCCTCCTCTTTCACCCGAGCTTCAAAAGCTTCATCATCTTCACGTATTTCGCTCCACATGTCAGAATCCACATCAGTTTTAGTGATGACAACTTGACTGATGAGGTTCTCTGTTTCATCTCTTATATCCTCCTCAAGGGCAGATTCAGCTAATTTTGTGGAATCTGATGCTGAAGACCCTTGTGACTTTTTCTGAAACGCATCCTCTGGATTTGGCTCTATTTCCATATATACTTCCTCTGAAGAGTGATATTCACTGCTAAGGAAAGCTGCACCGGTCTGATCTTTTCCTTCTGCAACAGAATAGTTTTCCCTAGAATGCAAACCTCTTCCTGACCCTACCATATTTTCAGAGTCAGTAAAGAAATGTTCGGAAGACACATTTTCATAAGGGCTTACTATATAAGGAACACCACTTTCAGCAGCATCTGCTACACAACTCTCAAGTGCCACTGTTTCAGTGGTAAGGGATGAGTACTCTGGGAAGGGTTCCTCAGCAGGAATCTCTCTCTGAGATGTTTCAAAATCTGAATCTGCTTTTCCCAAATCAGGGGCATCATCTTCAGCCAGTTTGCTGTCTTGTGGTACAGAGTACTCCGTGGTACTGTGTCCACCACAAGAACTATCACCTGCTGTCTCAGACACAGCTCCTGTCGTGCTGAGCTCTGTGTGTGCTAACAGCTCAGTGGTTTTGACATCTTTTTCAGCAGGATCAGCCTGAGTTAGTAAAGGCTCAACAGGAACTTCTTTTTGAGATCTGTCACCTCTGGAACCACACAGTGCACCCCCAGGTTGTGTGACTGAGGCACTGGGACTAACTGTCTCACAGCCATCTGGACCATGACATTTTGATTCTGCTGACACACAACCATCAGAATGACAAGTGCCTGATTCTCCTGTGGAAGCCTTACAGCTGCCCCCAAGGACAGGGAGCTCCTTTTTGTCATCTTCTGTTGGCTCATCCTGTTCTGCTTTAACTGCACCTGTGCTGAAAGAGCATTGTTTGGAATCAATGGGTTGGAAACCTGCTTCATCAGGGCTAGAACCAGAGTCAATACTGGATGGGAATGGTGAGGGTGGCTGCACTCGGATCACAGGATCCATTAAGAGGCCTGAGTCAGCTTCTTTTTTGAGCTGAGTCAACTCTGGCTCACTCTCTGAAGAGGAAGAACTTTTTCTAGATTCAGCTGCAGACATCACCACTGTAGGCATCTCTTTTGCTTTTACAGTGGTTGGCTGTGGTTCTTCAGCTTCACGTGCAGCTTCTGGAGTAGCAGCTGCAGAAGGCTCATCTTGCTTACAATCCTTTTTGTAATCTCTCTTCTGTTTTGCTTCTTGCTCTAACTCATCAAACATTTTGATTTTGGTCACCATTTTAAACATCTCCTCTTCCGGGGTGAATCTCTTCTTTGGTTCACTTTCTGAGTCATCCTCTGGTTCCTCACTGACTTCAGGGATCGCCGCCGCCTTCGGTATGTTCGACAGCACATGTGAGTCTGCTGTTTTAGGTGTGATTTCATAGCTAATTTCTTCAGAACTAGGAGTTTCAGGTGAAAGAGGACTTTTCCCTGAACTCTCCACAAGGGATGTTTGCTCTAGACTGTCATCATCAGCACTCCCCTCTGGGTCACGGAGAATCCTGGAACGCACCGATGCCAGCTCTGGGCAGGTTTCTCCTTTGCTAGGAGCAGGCTGCAGAGGGCCCTGCCCAAAGGCCCCAGCCTTGGCTGGTTGCTCTACAGGGCTGCTTTCCAGGGAATCACGGCAGGGAGACTCCTTCATGGGACTGGGCTCCAAAGAATCAGGTGTTTTGTGTGACGAGTTATCTTCTAGCACTGGGCTTGCTTCCAGGGAGTCTTTATGACTTATAGCCAAAGAGTCATCTGCAACTGGGCTACAGCTTTCACTATCATGGCTAGCAAGTGCAAGTTCCAATTTCTGGGGACTTCTAACACGGTGTTCACAGGTTATATCTTTTTCTTTCTCTAAAGCAGTGTCATGTGTTTCAGAAGACTGAGATAAATGTGCAGTGGTTTTGGATTCTTTATCCCTGCTAACATCTTTCACAATGGAAGCTGAGCTACTTTCTGTAACTTTATCAGCCTCTTCTTCAGAGGCTGTAGGTACCAGCTCTTCTGATACATGGTCAGAATGAGACTTGCTAGTCTCAGGAACAGCATCTAGCTGTCTTTCAGTAATACCTTTTTCATCTTCCTTCGCAGAGAGTTCCTTTGGAGAACATGTTTCTGCTGTTGTGGGTGCTCTGGCTGCTCCTTTAGCTTCTTCCATTTGCCCATCAGATTTCTTTGGTGAGAAGGAAAGGCTTTCAGGGCTTGTTTCTGGAGTCTCTGCCAGACCCTCGTGCTTGTAGCTTTCCTCAGAGCTCATCTGAGGGGTTCCATCAAGTATACTACCTGGAGAATCAGCCACACCTTCATGTTTCAGACTTTCTGAGCTCCCCTCAAAAGGAGCACTTTGCAGAGAGAGAGCAGGAAGGAATCCATCTTTCACATAATCTGTGGGAAAAGCAACACTGAAAGGACTGGTCAGTACTTGCTCCGGGTTAAGCTCTCCCTCCTCTGTCACTGAAAGGTGTCGGAACTGTTGATATTTGTCATTATCCTCCAGTTCTTCTTTAATGACATCAGAAAAGTCTGTGGAGGTTTTTCTGTCAGGGCTGATCTGGAAGTCAGTCTCTCCTTGGTCATCAGAAGTCCTGCCCTTCACAAGTGCTGCATCTTTAGCACTTTCCTCAACAACCACTGGAGGAGGAGGTTCGGTTGTTTTTTTGCCTTTCTGCTCTTTTACCTGGTCTTTACCTGGAGCTTTCTTGGTAATTTCAACAGTAGAAATTTGCGTTTTTCCTTTTTTTGTTTGTGGCTCTTTCTCTGCTTTTAATACCGTGCTTGGTTTGTCCTTTGGTTTGTCTGTCTTGTGGCTTGGTGGTCGCCTCGTTTCACTTTGGGAAGGAACTGTTTTTCTCCGGGCTGTTTCCTTCTCAGGGACCTGTTGCTTCTGTTTGACAGATTTGTGCTCAAAAAGTCCAGAGATATTCTTGGATGGATCTTGACCTGACTGGAAGGCTTTCATCAGCTCACGAACTGACATGGTCTCTTCGAGTCTTTCAGTTTTAGAAGAAGGTGAAACAGGTGGTTGTGCTTTGTGTGCTACTGGTTTTTTGGCTTGTACTGGTTTTTTGGGAGCCTTTTCAGCAGTGCTTTCTTTTGCTTGAATTCTGACAGGTAGTTTTGACCGTATTTTTTGTTCATCTTCCACTCGTTTCTGAAGAGCTTTAACTTTATCTTTTATTGAGCCAATAGGAGTTTCCTCTATAACGGGGGACACAGCTTTAGCCTCAGGAGCAGCTGTCACTGTTAAGCCAGGTTCCTCACCTAGTGACAAGTCTGAAGCCACCTTCGTTTGTCCTCGTTGCTGTTCACTGCTGGGCACTTTGCTTTCCTTTTGCTTTTGCTTGTCTCTTAGTTTTGTCCTAACTGGCTTTTTAATTTCTAGGGTTGGTTTGTGTTGCTCCTGCTGACGTTTCTGTCCTTTTTCAGTATCCCGGCTTACTACCACAGCTTCAAATCTCTCTTGCACTATGTCTTCTTGTAAGGCTTGTGGTTGGACCTCATAAAGAGAAACACAGGTTTTTAAATCCTCTGCAAGGTAATCTACCATTCCTGTCATGTCTGCCTTCTCCATTTTTTTTGTCCCTTTGTCCACCCTGACCTCTACACAGGCAGGTTCAGTGACTTCCAAAGGAGCATTCCTTTTGGCCTCTTCAATTTCTTCATCACTGACAATGACCCATTCTTCTTCGATGGGTTCTTGTTTGGAAAGGGACCTCTGCAAAACATGTTCTTCTCTGGTATAGGACCCACCTCTCAGAATTTCATTTACTTTTTCTAAGTCTTCTTTCACTCTTTCAACTATTTCAAAAGGCTCTCCTGGCTCTTCTTCAGCAGGTTTTTCAAGCTCTTTGACTTTAATGGAGCCTGATTTATCGGAAGGGTCAGTTGTCAAGATGGCAGTCATCTTGATCAAATCTTGTTTCATCTCAGAAACTTCAGACAACAGGTCTGGACTGGCTAGTACAGGGACTTCATTAACCAGATGGCTTTTCAGGATAGATGTTTCTGTAGATTCTGTCTCGTCATCTTTGATGCGAACGAAAAACATTGAAAGTAAAATGGAAATCAAAGATAGAGATTGGAAAATGTAATCAGGACTGAAAATGACAGTCTTTGGTTGCAGTGGTCAACAAAAAAATGAGCCGGGAATGGTGGATCCACAAGATCTGAGGGTACAAGAGCAAAGCAAAGCTAACAGGAGGGGGAGGGCAGAAAAAAAATAAATAAAAAAAAAAAAAAAAAAAAGGGGGAAAAAAAAAAAAAAAACCAAAAAACAAAACTGAAAAGGAAAATGGCAGGAAATAACTTGCTTAACTTTATCAGTATAGCACAACCACACATACATTGTCGAAGCTGTCACATACCAAATCAGGACACCACTAAAAAAAAAAAACCAAAACAACAACAACAAAATCTCAAATTAAAAACAGAAGAAACACAGTGAAGTTACACAAAGATAGGCATCTCAAGATTGTTCGGATGTTACAGATCAATGTTCAAATAAAAATAAACAAGAAAAAAAGGGGAAAGCATTAGAACTGATTGAAAGTCGATTTCCTCTAAGAGAAAGCCAGTGTTAGCAAACTGTCAGAATAACATTGGGTTAGCATTTTTTTTTTCTTTATGATCAAAATAAAAAGTTAAAAGTCATTCTGCAGTAATCTAAAATATGATCAAATATGTAGAGATCTGAATCAGCTGCAAACCGGCATTTCATCTAAGGGGATTTCACACCTAAACAATGAAACAAACATTCTTTTGTTTTAAGAGGCATGGTCCTTTCCTTGGAACATCCTCATTGACAACTAATGAATTGACTGAGGAAAGAGAAGACAGAGAAGAAAAGGAGAGATAATAAGAAAAAACTGTGAATCAACTTAGAAGTGATGTCAGAGGTTTAAAAAATGTAATGTATGGCAACCAAAAATCAGAGACAGTCACACTAGACACATACATACACTTCATGTAAGGCAAGTTATTTCCATGCAAAGCAAAGGTGTTGCAAATGCTGCTGTGTATATAGCTTTGGTTAAAAAACAAGAGCTATAGAAATTAATCATATAAATTAAAGATACATGAAAATATTTTAAAAGATACTGTGGTGAAATATTAGTCTAATCTGCAAATAAACAGTAAACTGGATGTGGATAATTCCCATTTCATTTGAAGTGCCTGCTGGGACACTTAATGTCAGGAAGTTGTACTGCAAAATGTTGAACAGAATGAAACATTGAAGGACTGAGGCTAATTATGAGCAGATTGTAATGATTAGGAACTGTGATTGTACTTTTTTCTTTTAGAGGCTGCACATCACCTAAAACTTGACACATTTCTCCACCCCAGTCTAAAAGTCAAAGTAGCAATGCAGTAAGGAGAACCTAAGCAATCCACCATTATCTGTATTTCTTGCCAAAAAATATCCACTTTGCTCCACTATTCTCATGTGTGTAACAAATGCTAAATGTTTGTGCTGTACATTAGTGACAACCAGACTGCAAAAAGAGAAAAATAAGAGAACTCCTGAACTGCCAGGAATGGTCAGTAACTGTCAGTAAGTGCAGGACAAGACACCCTGGTATCTTTTGCTGTGCTTTAGACAGAGTAAGTTACAGGGGAATTGATCTCCCATTTGATAATGCTGTTGTCTTTCCAATTAAATATGTCCATAGTACATCAAAAAGAAATAACCCTCAAAATCAGTGTAGAAAAATAGGCTTTTATTCCCAGTCATATTTCACCACAGTAAAGGGTGGGGAGGCGGGTGGGGAGGGTTAAACAGCCTGATTACTTTGGACAGTATCACTTTTTTTTTTTGCATGGTTTTATTTCATGAGTTTAAAATAATGCATTGGAGCATTAATTATGTTTTCATGAAAAGTGATACTGTCATTTATCTCAAATACGAGGCAACAATGTGTGTCAACAAATGGATAAAACAAAAAAGTGGAGGGATGAGCATTCATACAAGCAAAATAGCAATAGCAGGATCACTAGGGATGTCAAAGGAAAGTAAATGCTTAGATGAACTGTTTTAAACTGTATTACTTGTTATTATATAAATTAGAATGTATTTAATTGGATAGCTGCTTTGGAATTGTTTTCTATGACATTTTTAAAGTATTGATGTTATTAGCAATAGCAGTTAAAGCTTAGCTCTCTCTCATGCTTATTCTTAACCATCTTTCATACAAACTGCATTATAACATTTTTAAAAAAGAAAATAAAATCTTACTTTTTTCTGAAGTCATTTCAACCTGGAAGAGAAAAAAGGGGGAAATTGAAAAGTTTGAATACAATCAATTTATCTGAAGCCTGTAGTTAAGTAGTACAAGTTGAGTCAAATCCACTGGATGTGTGCAGACACACAGATTCACTGACTTAGATGGAAGCAAGGATGTATTTAAAGCAAAAGTAAAAGCATGGCTTAGCTTATTTAGCATTTCTAATAACAGAAAAATTATTACTTTGCTATACTTATGGTCCACAGTAGATGCCAAATGTTGCAATGTATTTTTTTTAAATGCAACCAGCAGTGTAAAGGACCCAGACTTTTGTATTACTGTTGGTGCTTTGTCCTTAATTAATTTCTTCTCAGCTGAAGTAAAAATTTCTAATATGGTCCCTGGGCAGGCATGTAGTATGCTTTATACATTGTACAAATCCCTTTGCATTTTTGGCTCTGCTTTGTAATGATGAAAAGCAGGTGCAGAAATAATTGCAGCCTTGCTGCTGCTTAAGGCAGTAACTGGGACTTGATGCCACCAGCAGCTCAGTGGAAGCAAAGCCCTCATCTTTTTGATGTCTCAGAGTGTATTTGGGTATAAATTGAAAAAGCCACGCAAGTTTACTGTTACTCAAAAGGAAACAGTAAACAAAACCAATTATTTTTTTTGTTTAAAAATTGGAAAAAACAAACCAAACCAAAAAGCCATGTCCCAGACTATGGAAATGTGTGGCCTGAAGCCCTGCCAGTTGAACAGGCAGAGCATGCAGTGGCAGTCTGGTCACAGACTCCTCCCAGCAGTGGGGAACTTGCTGATGGAGGCAACTCTTGAATTCAGGTCTGTTCCTCTGGCTCCATTCCCCACTGCCCACATTCTCACTGTGCTTAGGGGAACTGATAAAAAGCATCCTATGCCAATCACACACTGGGTCTGAAAGCTTCAGGCAAGTCAAGTCACAGCCCTGCCTTGGTTTTAGCATGCAGGAGGGTTCTCAGAATTAGAAAAAATAATCCTATTTCCCCTTTTTTGTGTGCTGTAGAGAATAAAGCTTAAAGAAATACACTCTTGAGCAAAATAATTTTTAAATTATTAAGGAACATTTTTGAAAGCAAAATTAACTGCTGTACAGTTTATCAGTGCATCTGAGCCAGTAAAACTTTAATGTGAGGGAAAGTTAAACTCAGTAAATTCCAAAAGTGAGCCTGTGCAAGAGCCTTTAAGTGCACTGCTCTCCATGCAGCACTGAGCTGATGACTGAGGTGCCTGTGTCACTACGGATTCCATCTTCCTGGCTGTATCTGTTGTGTTTCAGTGGTGTGCATGAGCAACATCAGACTGCTACAGCAACATTACCTCTTCTGGTTCTTGATCTGAATCTGACTCCTTTGAGTTCCAACACGCCGTGCAAAAAGAGAAGGGGAGGACAAAGCAGGCAAAATGTAAATTTTTTTAGAGAGAAGGAAAAAGTAACTTCTGACAACATTTAACAGGAACAAAGACAATGCAACACATTTCTGAGATTGATTTCTTATGTCAAAAAGCAGCAAAACTAAACTGTCAGTTTAAAGAAACAAAAGGCCACAGAACCAAGCAAACTACAAACAGGAAAACTGCTTCTGGGTGTTACGACTTCAAGTGATCCTTATTTATACCCAATTCTGTATGAAATAAGATTGTGCAACACCAAATGAAACCGTGGGAGCTATATAATGCAAAATAGATTTTTGTCTCCCTTCTGTCATCTCTTCTGAGCCCTCAGAAAATATTCAACAGCATCTCTGAACCCTGCTACCAAGAGAATCAAACCCAAGAAGTTGAAAGCCCTCCCTATAAAGCTTTAACAATATTTTGCCTCCTCGTTTCTTGTTTATATCCTAACACTGATGAGTACAGATCACTATGATTTCACAGTACCTTTATGTATATGGGCAAAGTGATGTTTAAATTACATATGGCTTGGTGAACGAGGCCTCTTGTAGATTTTGGCTCCTTCATGAAAGATAATCTTCCACAGGGCTCCTGGGTGGTGTCTCGCACCTGGCACAGCAAACAAACAGACATTTCATCTGTTATTGTGCTGGTTTGCTTTGTGATCTACTTATGCCACACAAAACTTGGCTAGATGTGGGAAAAAAAGTCCACAAAGGCAAAAACAATGTGTTTTCTCATTTTTTTTTTTCCCCTGCTGATTTGTAAAAGTATTTGTGTGTCAAAGCAAGACAAGACACAAGCATGGAAGTGTTTATACTTTAGAAACAAAACCAGCAAATCCAGCACAAATGAGGGAGCAGGTTGCTTTTCTCCCCTTTTTGTAAGTTTCCATTCAAAAAGCATTTCTTTAAAATTTTTTATGTGATAGCCATGGTGTGCTCCACCATAGCAGGGATGTCCCAGTAGCAGGAAAAGTTTTGCATTGCTGAAAAAGGAAGGGAGATTGGCTGACACTCAGTTACATCTGTATTTACAGCCATATGCATATTTACAGGGTATAACAATCACATTTTTATAAGATTTCTGCCAATTCTATAGTGCTTTCTGACACTTTTTTGCAGTTTCCTCATTTTTTCCTACAATATCTTGAACCGTGATATAGAAAAACA
Source organism: Heliangelus exortis (assembly GCF_036169615.1). Classification (NCBI taxonomy): domain Eukaryota; kingdom Metazoa; phylum Chordata; class Aves; order Apodiformes; family Trochilidae; genus Heliangelus; species Heliangelus exortis. Next base: position 41,971,088 of record NC_092425.1, on the reverse strand, counting down.
AACAAGATCAAACTTGGTCAGGTTTTTAGATTATTAAGTAGAGAAGAGGATTCCTAGAAGTACCATTTTGGTGTCTGAAAGATTGCTGTGGCATATGCCTATAAAGCAAAACACAGGCACAGATAATTTTTATTTAGAAAAAAAATTTACTAAATTTTAGGCAGCCACTTCTGGTCATTCTGAGTACCCAAGTCAACATTTAATCCATCATCATAAAAGAATTTGGGACTGTTCTTCAGTCTGCTAAGTTTATTGTAAACTCACAAGTAGACAAAAAAAAAAAAAAAAAACAAACAACAAAATAGAATCCATAAGTCATACTGTAACATTACCTTAACAAACAGAGGAAGTCTGTTTTCTTTGAAGGCAAAAAAACTGAATATATGATGTTGGCCACTCTTTGTGAGTGGCACCAAGTTGCCAAAGCAGTCAACATAGATGGGTTTTCCTTCTAGTACCTATTGGAAATGAAAAAGCACCAAAGCAGCAATTAATCACAAGGAGATGGCTAGGATTTCTGCTTAAGAATAATTCTGCAGTAGTTTCAATCAGTTTCAGCATTTACAAGGTATAGTTACCTAAAACCAGTGAAAACATTTCAGATCATATAATTCCAAATGGAATACACTGCTAATTCATTAACAATGAATTAACAATTGTCATTCATTAACAATGAATGACACTATAAGTGACAAGATGAGTATTCAGTATCACAAAGCTGGGCAAATTCTAAATCTACATTTTAATTTGGATTTTTTTATTGGCTCAAATTTCAACATTTTTTTGCTGACCAGGCTCAGGAACATAACAGCTCAGCTAAGAACACCACCCTCCAAATTAATCTTAACCAGGACATTCTCCTAAGAGGAAGTTAGGAACTAAAAAGGGAAGGTTTCTCCTGGCAGTTTGCTACAGAGCTAATTAAACCTCAGTAATCACTGTGGACCACCACAGAAGTGAGTATGAGGTACTTAGATTGAACTTGGGGCCAGCCTGCACCCACAGAACTTGGTTTTAGCTTAACTGAAGAAAAAGTCCATAACAATCCTGACACAACATCCACCCACTGCCTCTCAGCTTGCTGCTGAGGGACTTTAGGCTGGTTGTGCACCTAACACCCCAGCCAAGCTATGCAAAATCCTTACATTTTGTTTAATAAAAGCCACAGGGAATGTCTCCTGCTTGCATAACCATCCCCCTCAAATAGATCTCCTAATACTTAGGTAGCAGCACCTGCTCTTAGTTCTGAATGTGAATCAAAGACATTCTGCTCCATAACACCATAACTGTTATTTTTCAGGCACTGTTGTTTTTCAGGATTTGTGGCAGACAGAAGGCAGGAAGCATTAGCTTGAAAACAAATGTTAGAAAATGGAGAGAACTGTTTAAGCTTCTTGGACAGTACCTCTACATCCCTGCTTCTGGCAACTTCAGCAAAATTTTCTTGTTGTTCTAGAGTTTTATCCACCTTGTCATCTGTCATGCAAAAGCATCTTAATCGTGCTTCAATGGGATCATGGGATTTGGCAAACACCACAAATTTGGCCATGTAGGGGACACAGATAATCTCTCTGTACACTTGGGAAGCAAAAGTAACAGATTCTTGTGTCTGTCGACAGTCTATCAACCAAAATCTGTAAAAGAAAACAGAGAGTTGTGTCATCAGCACAGAGAGATTTAAGCAAGAAAATGAAATGTTTTCCCTCCTTGGCAGCACCAGCTGTTAACCACACCAATTGTGGCTGACAAGTCAGGAGTCAATGACTAAATTGTTAACCTACAGAAGGGGCAATTTCATCCTTTTCTCTCTAGCCCCCTGAAAGTCTCCAGGCAGTGTAAAACATCTTGTTGGTCAAGTGCTGGGTGTCAGTGAACTGTGTACAAATTCTGCCCTGACAGGGATGCTGAATTTCCTGATTTTTACTGATGAAGAACAGGAGACTGAAAAGGAGTTTGGCATGTGTTGGTAACCTTTTAGTCTGTTCTTGGACTACCATCTCTAATGAGTGAAATATAAAGTTGTTTTAACACTACCATTTAGCTTAAAGGTTAGCAGTGCATTCATTACATAAAATACCAAAAACTGGGGAAACTGTAAATCATTTTGTCCACTGTGTAACACTGAATGCAAAATCTGAAATTATTCTCACGTGAATTTAGTGGGGGACTTTTACCATTGATTTTGTGGCAAGTTTTTCTCCTGCATACTGAAGACTAATGGTAATAAGTATCATATAAATATTAAAAATATATAACAGGATAAGGGTATAAATTGTGTGATTTCACTGACATAATTATTATGGATGAACCCTCAGGAAGTATTGTTGGTGCAATTGGAATAAATCACCTCACAACTTACAAACATACAGGGTTACTTAAGGCATAACATGGATGTTGCAACTCAGGCCTAGAACATCAGCTTCCAGAACAGGTGAAAAATGACCCTCCTCTTTCCTGAGAACTACAGGTTCTTTCCCTTTCTTTGGGACACTCAGGCCAGGACAACAGTGCCCAGTAATAAAAAACTGCAGAATTTCCTTAAAGCTGAATACAACTGAATCGATTTTTTGCAAAGGTAACAAATTGCACCTAAAATAATTGTACTTCTACTCCCAGAGTGTAACAGCAGAAACACACCAAGGGTTTTACAAGGAGTAACATGCATTGCTGCCTTCCTCGGGTATCACTTCATTTAGTTCAGCTCTGTGGAGCTGATGGCATTTATTTTCAAATAAAATTTATGGTGTGGGTGGAAAGCCTCCTTGAGTTTGACACCAGCAGGCTGGAGACAGAAGTCAGGAGAGGTCAAAAAAGCTGGTACAGTCTAAAGGGGGCTTATTACCTACTACAGCTTACTTGGGAGCATAACTCACAAAGCACACCTTGCAAGTGTGACTTCTCTGCTCTTACTCATCAGCAGCTGAATAACAGCAAATTCCATGCTCTGCTTATCCTTACAACATTTAACAAACACACCAGTTCCAGAAACCAGGCTGATGACATTTGAAAGAGAAAAAGCATGTTGGGCACATAAAGGCTCTGCATGCTGATACTTTCCTTCCCATGTGTGGGAGAGGAATGCTGGGCTGGATTCTGACTGGGGAGGCTCCACATCCTCTGAGAAATCACCATATGCTCAAATGATTTACTGTCAGATACACCAGGGGCTGGAGAGCCCAAACAGAGAATAAAATTTGTAAAGAGCTGAGGAAATGGAAGACAACCATGCCTCAGAGTCTGCAGCTTAATTCTCATGTATTTTAGATAAATGTGTCTCCCAAGTTTGTTTTTGGACAGAATCATCTTATGAATGGGAGAATTGTTTTCCATAATTTCTGATTTATCTACACATGAAGAAGTTCCCTGAGTGAGTAGCAAACAGTCAGGAATCAGCTGATTCTCAGCAGGGCACAAGAGAAGATCCACTTTTAGACCAGGACACAAATTAAGAAATTCAAATTACCTTGTCTTTCAGCAAAGAAGGATAGAAATTAATTCTCTGACTGTAAATATATCCAAAATCTAATTTTTCTAACTTTAATCTAATTTTCTAACTTTAACAGCAGTTATAAACATGTCTAGTAGTCTGTTGAACATTCATTTAGATTCAAACTCTCTACATCTGTGTGTCACAGAACATTAGCAGCAGTGCTCAATTTTAGCATCACCAATAGGATCAGGAAACATTCACTGCTAATTTGGATTCTTATTCCATAAACTAACACCCTCATTCTGGCTTTATTTCATGTGCAGTCCTGCTGGGGCCTTCACAATTGTATGGACTTGGACTTCTCAAACTTTGCATCTAATTTCCACAGCTGGTTCTTAAATCAGTCTTTATTTATCCCCTGAAACAGAACAGGGCAGGCAGCTCCTGAGAGCTAAAACACATCTTAATATCTCCCTCTTGTGGTGACTGCTGTTCAAGTAAAAAGCTTTAGCTGAACTTAATGTCCATAAGCAAAGTGTCCAACTAATGGGAATAAAGCCATTTCTGCATTCAGAAAGTATAGAATACTCTATTTCTCTTAATATTAAATTTATATTGGCTGGCAAGAGCTGAACTCATTTAAACAATTATTTCACTTAATAACAAACCTAATTTAACAGTAACAACTGCCTTGGATGCTGAATATTTGCACTGAAGGAAATGAATTGATTTTCATAGGCAAGTTATCCAAGATTTTTTTTACTGTTTTCTCAACTATATACCCTAAATTTAATACTTTCCAGGCCACAGACTGCATCTCCTGGGACAGAAGAGATTTTTGAGCATTTCTGTGGTATAAATCATGGGTGGTATGCAAACTGAATTACATACATACATATATATATATATGGGGGTTTTAATATAAAACTTCTCAGAAACACAGCAGCTGAATCTCATCAGGAGAACAGATGGTTGGAAGAGATTCTTCCAGATCCCAGTCTGGTGCACCTACAGGCCTTTTTACTTGATTTCTCACTTGCTGGATATTCTGAAAGCAACCTCTTTTATAAAATGTGTAATGAGCTGCCCAAACAGGAGTTTTCTGTTTCCCTGGAAATTTGCATATTTCTGCATCTGGGAGACAAGAAGTATTCACATCAGATTTTTATTAACTACCTGAAAACTGAACAATTTCAGAAAAAATGAGAATGTCATTAATTTGTTTCTGGGATCATGGCAGGTGCTGACTGCACAGGCCTAATGGGCAAGATAAAACTGACAAGAAGATGAATTTTTTTTCTGCAGCTGCTTTAGAGCTCTTCTACATCATTTGTCTGGGCTAGGAGGCTTGGGGGCTTCTGGTTCACAGCAGAAAGTACCTGTATCTGATTACTATAGAAACTAAAATACCTTAAAGGAAATATTTGTTGAAAAAGCACATGAATTTGCAAGTAACACTGTAAAACATGTTTTGTTGTGTAGGTACCTGGCAGACACATTTGTTGTGAAGGAAACACATTCATTAACAAATGTCAGTGGTGTTGTTCCAGTGATGTCTTCCCATTGGGCTGGGGTGGTTCCTCCTGAGATGGCAGAGATTAAAAAAAAAAAAAAAATAAAAATTAAAACTAAGCAAATCTGCAGCTTTCTGGCTTCTAAGAAATATTTGATGTTCTCAATCTCTATGAAAGCAGTAATAATCCCAGACATGCCTCCTCCTTAAATCCACATTATTCCACTAACTTGTAGGATTGTGCAGATTTCCCCTGAGAAAACAAAGTGCTTTTCAAGTGTGCACAGCTCCAGAAATGTTAGAAGAGGTTAGAATCTGGGGGGAGTGATGTAATTTTTTAGAGGTTACTTTTGTTTGTTCTAGATTATTCACATATGTGGGGTAAAATTGGACCACAGTGCAGTTAAACCTATACTGTTGCACTTGGGAAGTGATAATAATGACCCTAATAATGACAACTAGAATTTATGATTTCTATAATCTACTTCTCAGGTCTGTATGGACACAACAAAGAAATCCCCTTTGCAGATTGCTATGAAAATCAATGAAAATGGAAACAATCTGTGCCTGACAAGCTCCCTGGCAGAGCTGGCAGGTCCCCAGCATGCAGTAGGACAGCCTGCTGCATTCCCAGCTCTCTGCTAAGGGGCTCAGCCCTCTTTGCCAGGGATGTTGCCAGCTTCCTATTTGGCCCATGGAGCTGAAAACGTGGGCACAATCTGTCACCCTGCAGCTGGCTTTTCCAGCTCAATATATGTCCCTGCTTCACCTTCTGGTGAAGAGTGGCCAGTTGGTTTCCAGTTACCTTCAAATCACACTGAGCTTACAGAATGCAGGAACAAAGTGTTTATTTCTATCTGTAGTTAGCAACATTTGTAAAAAAACATACAAACTAAAAACTGCCTCATCAGGACTAAGTCAGAATATAGACACATATTCATATGAGGTGTCCCTCACCTCACATACAGCTGACCTGTTAGCCATCCATCTGACCACACAGCACAATCTTTATGCAAACCCTAAACCAAGAAAGGAATAAGAGTTCCCAGGAAATGATTCCTTTCTCCTTTTGGTGAAGCATCCTTGGAACCAGTTTTCCTTCTCAAGGTTTCTGGAGGATCCTTGCAGATTCATTGTTCCTCCAAGAAACTTACTCAAATTCTTTTTTATAAAGGAGAATACTCTCCTCTATTCCAACAAAAACTGTTTCACTCTCTTGAAAATGCAAATACCTCTTTTTTGGCCAGATGTTGCTTCTGGTATTTCAGCAGCTACCTAACACCTTTGTATCAAGAAACTGTGAAAACACCCATTCTCTGGCATGACTCACTGGCACATCTTGGTGTGTCATGCATCTTACATTGGGTTTGTGATTGCAATCAGTTTGAAAATTAGGAAAGATGCAAACTTCTAAACAGAATAAATGCATGCAGCTAATTTCTGCCTCTTAGCTGTGACTGAGGTGCTCATCACTTTGGAGCTGTAGCAAGTATAAAGTATTTAACTCCAATGTTTGTCCTCTGAAGCACGCTGCAGCATTGTGGCTGGAGCAGACTGACTCTTCTAGGCAAAAGTACATTGGTTCCCATGAAATAAACTGCAAGAAAGTTGCAAAAAATCCCCAAACCTATAGTTTATTATTGCATTAGACATCTTTTGTTAGTCCAAACAACAAATGTTATTTCTGCTATAAAGTAATTGCTGGGAAATAGTTTGACAGCCTCCCATCCCAGTCAGGTTTTCACCAAGCTTTCCATGTGTAGAACCAGTTTAACACATCCAGCCCAGGATGACTGAGGATTTTAAGACACAGATAAAAAGCTCCAGTATTGGCATCATCCTACCTGTTATGCTGCACAGTAACCTTAAAGTGGGTGTGTCCCCTCCATAACCATTCATGATCCCATCACTGGAGGCCTTGGGGACAGGAATTGTCATCGTGATGGGTTTATGGAACTTCCTCCTCCTGGGCTCCAGTGTGACTATAGGACTGAAGGTAGCCTTGTTGCCTAAAATCTTCTTTATAAGTTCAGTATGCATAGGTTGAGCCTTTCCAAAGCAAAAGACAAGTAAGGGAATAGTTACTTGAAAAGAGCTTCATGAGTATGTAAAGAGCTGGATCTATAGATTGCCACAAAACCCTTCAGTTCTTACACTAAAGAGCACAATTTCCCAGTAGAACCTGCAGACTGCCTGCCTGTGAGAAGAGACCTCTTCCAATTTTCCAAAGCATTCCTCCTCTTCCTATCCCTTTTCTCAGTGCTTGTCAGATCCTTTACAGCAACAATTTCAGCATAATCCACTACCCAGGGGAAGGGGTGGATTCCCCACTTTGGAAAGTTTGAAGTCTCAGCTCATGGGGTGCTGAGAGATCTCAGATAAATAATAATATCAGAAGGGTTGGAGCAGGGGATCCTTGAGGTCTCTTCCAACCTGACAGTCTGTGGTTCTATGATGATTTAATTCACTTGTCTCTTTTTTTTTTTTCTTAGAACAAGCACTGAGCTATTTCAGTAAGATATCCAGCTGTCCAGAGGGGTTCTGCACAAGCAGTCTGCAGGCCAAGCTGAGTTGTGGATGCACACAGCAGGAGGAGCTGACAGAGGTAGGGGAAAGACTTCCCTCTCTTTTAGTAGTGAACTCTTAAGCTTGTTTACTTCACACAAAGAATCTGTACATTTGACTGAGTCATTACAGCACTTTGGGCTTCTCTGATGCCTTTCATAAGAAATACTTAAGAAACTGTTCCATGGCCTACACTAATATCATCATTAGCATCACCAAAGCTGGGGGCTTTTCCCAGAATCATGCAATCTGAATTAATAGGAATATGCAAATTTTTCCCACTAGCTTTGACTTTTGCAATCTGAATCAAGAGGAATATGCAAAGGTTTCCAATTAGCTTTGACTTTTGCGTGGATTATTTTCTTTTTAGTTTTTTTCTGGTACTATAAGCATTCTAGACAACAACATAGCATCATAGCATTGTTTGGGTTGGAAGGGACCTTACAGATCTAGTCCCAACCCCCCTGCATGGGCAGGGACATCTTCAACAAACACCACGAGAAGCCGACTACGCTGGTTCTCCAAAGAAGGCAATTTTACACTGAAAAAAAAAACTCCAAAAAAACCCAAACCAAGAAAAAATTTCAATGTACCTGGAGGCCAACACGAATTCGTTTGGTTAGAGCCCCTTCTGGGAAGACTGCCTGCACCTGGGACACCACAGTGCTGCTCAGCACACCTCCCTCTGGCCCGATGAGGTTGCTGTCCTGCTTGATCCGGGACACCACTGCAAAGTACTGGGGGAAATCTCGGGTGATGATGCGGCAGATGCGCTTCTTCTCCAGCTCCTCTGGGCTGTCAAGGACTGAGGAAAAAAAAATAAAAACTGGTCAGAAGGCAGGAATTTGGTGGGAAAACAATAGAGTGGAATTCAAAATGCATTCTATCTTCTCGCAGTTTAGCTGCAACCTACAGAAGTATTTGTCTAGAAACTAAAAGGGAAAAGGAGACATACCCTGGTATTTTAGGTTCAGCTAAAATAGAGAAATCAAGAAAGGAAGAGACAGACAGACTGCACAGCTAACTGAAGGGAACTGCAGACTGCAAACTCAGAACAGACTGGGAACATCTCCCAAATCAGCAGGCAAGCAAAGGGATTAGTCCAAGCCCCTTTCTGCCTTGCATTTCCACTGCTGCCTGGAGCAGCATCAAGGAAACTAAAGTCCAAATCAAAAAAAGTATCAAAGTGTGAGTCCAGCTTTAAGGGTATGAGCTGGTGCATTTATTTTTATTAAAGAGAAAAAAAAAAAAGCCATAAAAATCAATATCAAATTCTGCAGATCCTAGACAGCCCAAGGCCATTCTGTTCTCTCAGAAAGCAAGAGTGCCCATGACTGACAGTTCCTCCCACACATGTATCTGCTGGGAAAGGATGAGTATGATAATTGCCTTGTTTTGGAATTATGTTTGCTATGGCAGCTTTTTATTTAAAACGATGAAACCAGGAAGTAGAAGACGTAAGTCAAGCATCTATTCTTCCCAACTTTGTGATGGCAGATTTTGTTTTGTCTCACTGTGTCAGCAGACCATGCAGGGAAAGTAACCACAAGTACCCTGTGCTTCTGCCATTTCCTGACTGAGAACATGACCAGTGTGGCTCCAATGAAGCATCTGAGGAACACAGTGTCACAAATCCTCGGGGCAGACCAAACACAAGATGCTAAATAGGATCAGTGATAAAACCCCAATCACAGAAGCAATCCAGGAGCTGAGGGGGGTAAAAAGAAAGTCCCAGTGTGTACCTTCATCCATCCCATTCAAGATTTCATTCAGTTCATCCTCAGTGTATTCACAGAAGTGCTCCTTCCAGCTGTCCCCATTCTCACTGCGCAGGATCACCAGCTCTCTCTCTTTGCCCCGCAGAGCAGCAAAATGGGGAATCTCCACAATCACAGGCCTGGCACAGCAACACAGCCCATTAAATGCACACGGGAGAGAGGAAGAGACAGGATTAACAGCAACTCTATTCAGTCTGCTACAAAGTGACCTGGAATTCTACCTATTTTGCTGCAATGCTTTAGCATGATCCTAAGCTAGGAGGTCACTAACACAGACTACGTTTTTACAGGGACCCAGTAAGTGCCAAAGTAGAGATTAAAAAGTGCATTCACCTCTTTCCACAGTGTGAATGAGATTTGGTAGGATAAGAGTGCTCAGTGAGAAATTTGGTAATTGTTTTGCAAATTTGTAAAAAAAAGTCATGCTCGTTTTAGGTGTCACTACTGTCTGGGTTAACCTGTGCAACTTCATTTCAAAGAGAATCTACTGTAACGTACATGAGTAGTGGAACAAATTCTGATCTCTCTTATACCAGTGCAAATCAGAATAATTTCATTGCAATCAGTGGGCAGTTGTGTCCTGTGCCAATTTTACTTCATCGTAATTCTGTATATTCCAATGAATTTATTCCTGATTTACACTCTGGGAGACATAAAGGAGGTCTGAGGAGATCATCTGGGTTTCTACTTCAGTATAGGAGATAAGAATTTGCCTGTTGCCTTACAAGCAGACATGAATATATGTATCAGTATCCACATATACATATACACACACATATACAACACATATGTGTACATATAATATATCTATATTTACATATACATCTACATCCATACTCTTAGAAATAAGAGAGAAAATATAAATATATTTGTATATAAGCTTTTCTGATTAGAGGACTCACACAGGTTACCATGTGCATAGTAAATGTCAGGTGTTCTATTATACTGGTGGCATCCAACATATAACTGAGGGATTAATCAGTCCTTGATACAAAAAAAAAAACAAAACGTCACATCTTAAATTTTACAGTAGATTCCTTTTGTTTGTCCCAATCCAGGTTGCTTTGCTACAGACATCAAGCACATAACTAGGAAGATTTCATGCCAAAACAAAAATGAAGGCCACAGTACTTTAAGAAAAAGATACAAACATACCACCAAAACAAAAACCACATACCACGAGGGTTGAAAAATGGTCCACTAAGGGTTAGGTATACAAAATCTCAAATGATAGAAAGGGACAATATCATGGGCATAATGACATAAAAAAATCATATTGCAGAAGGAGGAGAAGAATGGGGAGGTCAGCATCCATCAATTTGTTTCAAGTCTCTCCTACCCAAGGAATTTGGTTCCAGGAGGCCCCAGCTGAAGGATTCGGCTGACCAAGCTTTCTCCCTCATTAAGTGGGGGAGGAGCCGTAGGCAGATGAAGTTTACTGAGTACATCCAAAGCAGCAGTGAAAGAAAGAACATAAATAAACTTTATGTATTTTTTGTGCCAGAACGCCAGTGCCACTGTCTGGTCCACAGAGTGGAATTAGGCTGTACACTGAATAAGGTTCCATCCTAGTGATGACAATTTGATGATCAAAATCAGCAAAATTGGTTTTGTTCACAGAAAAATAGGTTTTGTTCATTTAGGATCTTTTCTTGTTTATGGAAAGATGATGGGTGGTTTGGCAGTGGGAACAGGACTTGGACATTAGAATCCATCTCTGCAAACAGTACAGTTATTTTTTTACTTTACTGCCAGTACAACCCCTAGAAAAAAACACTTGCAGGAAGGGCAGAAAGATCTGAAATTTAATAAAACTGTGCTATATCCTGGTCTTTCAGGTGAGACATTCTCATTAGATAGAGGAGCCACTAAAAAGAAAATGGGAGACATACTTAGGTCAGTTTGTGTGACAAAGGTAATGGGAGACTGAAGGTGACAGCACAATATTTCTTCCGCTCTTTAGATTTCTTTTAGATTCTTTTTAAAAGTGACCAAGATGTGAAAAGAATAAGAGGTACAAAGCATCTGATTAGCCTGCTTGTCTGCTGTTACTTGTGATATTAAGAGGTATCCTATCATAGAATCATTGAGGCTGGAAAAGACCTCTAAGATCAAACCCAACCATCAACCCAACGTCACCACTCCAACTGAACCATGTCTACATGTTCTTTGAACCCCTCCAGGGATGGTGACTCCACCACTTTCCTGGGCAGCCTGTTCCAATGCTTCACCACTCCTTCAGTAAAGAATTTTTTCCTGATTTACAACCTAAACCTCCCCTGGCATAACTTGAGTCCATTTCCTCTCATCCTGTCACTGGTTACCTGGGAGAAGAGGCCAACACCCACCTCACTACAGCCTTCTTTCAGATAGTTACAGAGTGAGAACCTCTCTCAGTCTCTTCCAGCCTAAATAATAATCCCAATTCCCTCAGCCACTGCTCATAAGCCTTGTGCTGGGGCCCCTTCACAAGCTTTGCTGCCCTTCCCTGGACACACTGCAGCAACTCCAGGTTTTTCTCAGAGAGAGGGGCCCAGAACTGAGCACAGGGGCAGGATCACCCCTGTGCTGCTGGCCACACTTTCTGCTGCAGCCCAGGATGCTGTTGGCCTCCTTGGCCACCTGGGCACACTGCTGGCCCATGCTCAGCTGGCCAACAACCAACCCCCCAGGTCCTTTTTCACTGGGCATCTTTTCAGCCACTCTTCCCTGAGCCTGCAGCATTGCATGGAGTTGTTCTGACCCAAATACAGGACCTGGCACTTGGCCTGCTTGAATCTCATACGATTGACCTCAGCCCATTGTTCCAGCCTGTCCAGATCCCTCTGCAGAGCCTTCCTTCCCTGGAGCAGATCAACATTCCCACCCAGCCTGGTGTCATCTGCACACTTAGTGAGGAAGAAGGACTCAGTCCCCTCAGTCAGACCATTGGGCTCTCAGGAGGAATGGTTGGCTGGCTCTTAGCATCACATTTCCAGCATTTCAGAAATGCTCTTGTTTTTTACCCAGATAAAAGCAACAGTGAAGCAGCCAAACCATGTCTGGGCATGTTCTCCTCTCACACTCCACATAAAACCAGTGGGCAGGGAAAAACTACCTATCAGCTTTTTTCTCTCTCCCTAAACTCAACCTTTTAGAAAAAGCACTACCAAAGGTCATGGTTCTGATCACAGCCTGACATAAGAGGACTTTAAAGTAACTAATTTACTTTGAAATAGATTTAAACTACTGATGGTTTTTTGTTGGTTTTTTTTTACAAAAAGCTATTTATTGTAATATAAGGGTTTCCTTCAATCATCCACTTTTGGATGCCACAGTTGATAGGGAGAACAGTTGGTAAAACATATTAAAAATAGTGTGGATAACTGCTGCTTTCAGCTGAAAATTGCTAAGACAAGCTCAGCAGCAGACACAGTTCTGATCTTTCTACAGGGTTTTTGCAGCATAGGACAAAAGAAAAGGCCAAAACCTGCCAGGGTTGTCCTATTGCTTAATTTAGCAAGTGCAACCCCAGAAAAATCAAAGGCACTGTGCTTCCCTGATAGTCCAAATCACTGATAACACAACACAAGTCTCTAAATTAGGCAGCTCTGCCTTGTGTTGTGCATGTAGCAGGCTTTACATCTGAGCTGTAGATCAGTGCTGTGCTATCCATGCCTTCTGTGCAGATGATTTAGCATGAGCTGCCTTTTCTGGCTGCAGAGGGGTCTGTGCCCACTGTAATATCACAACACTGAGTAATAATTCTATCCAAGGAAGCACATTAACCTCAGCACCAGTGTTTTAAAATATCTGTATTCAAAGGAAAAGGCATAAAAGCTTTGATTTGGATGTCACCTGACCAGTCTGTTACTGTGTAGTACAAATATCATTTTCCGAGTTGAGCCTTGGGGGGGGGGGGGGTGTGAAAAAGGAACCATTTCAGTGCCATTTGCAACCAGATGGAAATAAACTGGAGGTTTTTACGTGGGCCACACGGCACCCCTTACCCAAGAAACTGAGCACCAGAAGGTCCAACTTCAATCAGGCGGCTGGCCAGCCCTTCACCCTCCACCATGGGGGGCATGGTGGCCAATCTGTGGCGTTTCACCAGCCGGCAAGTGACCCGCGTGGGAGCCGTGCACTTCCGTGGGGGAATGATGATCCGTAGCCCGTTGTGTCTGCAGCCTCTCATGGCACCCCCACGAGCATCCACCATGAAACTGACCAGGAAGCTGAAAAATTAGGGGGTGGGAGGAGAGGGGAAATGAGATACAAAGCATCACGGGGTCCCTTTGGTTGTGTTCCACACAGGGGACAGGCTAGGTCTGTAACACAGCTCCCTCTCAGGATGGGAAATCAGAAAAAGCTTTTCTCCCATGGGAAGCACCAAATCATGCCAAAATTTATTCATTAAACTGACAACTTCTATCTAAAAGCTCCTAACAGAAAGCCTTATTTCACAGTGCTGCTGTTGGTACAGTTACCAGCAGTGGCTGCTTGGGAGCACTTTTGTGTTCCTGTTTCAGTGCAGATCTCACTGCTCTGTACCTGCAGGCATCTGTACTGTAAAGCTGGCACTTTAAAAATACTTTACCAGCAAATATATCATATTGAAGAAAATTATTTAAGGCTCTATATAAAGCCAATTCTGATTGTTGGGGCTTTTTTTAGGTTATCATTTTCTGGTTATCTGAGAAACTACGATTTCAAACCAAATAATGGGTTTGGGTTTAAAAAAAAAAAAATCAAATTTCATTCTAGAGTGCATGGCTATGATTTGTAATAAATCAGGGGAGATAGCACCTATTTATATAAAACCCCCAACATGTATTTACTGTTTGAAGACTAATTTTGAATTTTGGTGAGATGACAACTGCTACAGTCACTGTGTAAGAGGTCTCTTTATGGATTTTTGGTTTTCTGTCTGTCTTTGCACAGCAATAAAACATCCCAGTATAAAATTTAAGAGATGCAGAAAGCCATCTGTAGGGAGCCATCTTCTAGCATACAGTAGATTATCTCATTTATTTATTTTTCTTTAAAAGGGAGAAAAACATTTCAAGGAATTTCTTTAATGTGGAACTTCTTAGAGTTAAGAGGTTAACAGGTAGCTTTTGACAGATCTGTTACAAAGACTGGGGACATTCTTGGGAAAGGTGTTGAACTATTTCAAGTTTATGGTTTTGTTTGGTTTTTTTTTTTTTTTTTTTTTTTACTGGTTTATGACTTAGGATCATGCCTGTTGTGGGATGGGAATGTCAGGTTGCTGGAAGTGAAAATAAGAGTATATGAAACAGAACAGCATCAGGCCTACTGCTAGAATAATAGACTCAGCACGTGGGGAGCTGCAGAGATGCTACAGAAGGACCTGCAATAGAGAAAAGCCCTTCTAACATGAGTAACAAATACAGGGGGTTTTCCACTGCCCCCTTGACCGTTCTGTGCAACAAACACTGCGTCCACTCCTTGTCCACACAGCCACAAGTGAACTCCACATGCTGTAAGAACACAACACCCAACACACCGTGCAGATCAGACCAGAATGGAGGATGGAGAGGGAGCCACAAGCGCCAGTCAGCAGCACACCATGCACCACGGATGTCAGTCCTTCTCACACATGCAGTCTCCTATTCTACTGCCATTCAGATACCTCTAGGTTTTGTTTAGTGTAAAAGTCTGGGTAGTACAACCATTAGCTCATTCCTTAGAGGTTGGTGTTTCTGTGGTTTTAACAAGGGGGAAAAAGAGAGAATGAAAACATTTTACAGCTTCGATTCTCCGGGGATTCATTTAGAATAAATGGGAGTTTCCTTGAGAAAATAACAGACTTCATACATTTTAAATCACAGGTGAAAGAAGAGCTTAAGAGATACTAAACACTCAGCTGCTACAGGAGTGTCCTATGGCTTGCATTGCAATTTTCCTGTAACTGCATGAAGTTGTGTTATTCAAAGTGGTTCTGAATGTTTCAGAAAATGGGTCCCAGTCTCTGTTATAATAGAGGTTCCTCTGTTATATTATAGAGGTAGGTAATGACACCCAGTGCCCCAAGAAGAGCTTCACATTTTGATTCTAAAACTATGAGCAAGAGAAATACTACCCCACAATTACCAGAAGGTAATGAGTGTGCTTCCTGAATTAAATTAGCATTCACATTTTTCATTGTGTAAGCTGCTGTGAATGTAACTTTCAGCTTTCAGTTAATTTCATTACTGATGGAACACTCAAAATTGTACACTTTACCAACAGCATCACCTTCTGCTCTCCCATCACTGAAATATTTCTGCTGCCTTATGTCCCCCTCAGCTCATCTCCCCAGTGTCTCACCAGTGCCACACCCACTGTTAACTGCTAGAAAAATACATACAAAAGGTAAGGGTCCAAATCTGACATTCCCCCTTCTGAATGTGCCTGCTGGGTCACAACAAGGTCTGGCAGTGAATCTAGCACAAGGTCCATCAGTCACTGAAACCAACTATTGCTCCAAAGAGTGGAAAAATAGGCAAACATAAGCATCATTGGAAGGTGGGCACAAATTTAACAATGGTTAGGATAAAACCAGTAGGATATTATTATTATTATTATTATTATTATTATTATTATTATTATTATTATTATTATTATTATTATTATTATTATTATTCACTGCAAAACCAGCTATTTCTATCATAAAGATCTCATGTATTTACTAAATAGGAAGATTCAATTTGGCAAGCAGGAATGTGCATCAGAGAATAACACCAAAACCCAGATTTGTGCCATATCACTAAATCAGGGGGGAATTCCTGAAGAGTTCTGTGACTTCTGGATGAGTCTGAAACCACCAAAGCAACAGCAATTCCTTCACCAGGTGCTGGGCAGCAAACCCAGAATAGTGTGAGGAGGGCATAGAATGAGTAGTGCCAATCATCACCCTAAATATGGAGCAGCCAGCTATATACTACTAGGAAATTTCCAGAAAACAAATTTTGGAAAACTTGCATGAATACAGTGCAAAAGGAAATTCTTCAGCTCCAGAGCAGAGGCATAAAAATCTGAAAGGGTAGCACAGTGCTCCAGGGTTTGTAGAGCTGACATATAATGTCAGAATACATTTTTTCTCACCATACCACCCTGTTTATTCCCCAACCTTTGGCCATGTTTACTTTCTCACCCACTTATTTAATCCGATTTTTTTTTAACTTTTTTTTTTTTTTTTTTTCCCCCAAATCAGCACATTTCACGTGATCTTCTGAAGCAGAGCAGCCTCTTTTTGTGCCTATTTGCTATGTATTAGGGCATCCAGATGGTAACATTACTGTTTCAGGAGTGGGAAAGCTTTGAAGGACTTTGTATATCCTTTTTTTGAAGGACTTTGTATATCAATATAAAAATAATTCACACAAAATTAAGGCATGACATACAACATACTTCCTGAAATCTGCATTTAGCAAAGTGAAAAATGTGTACAACTAATATGAAGGAAACACGGAATGTAAATTATTTTTTCTCTCTCTAATGTTTCTTTTTCCAGATGTTAAGTGATGAGGTTGAGATAGGAAGAGATTGTACTGAGAGGAAAAAAAAAAGGATTTGTGGCCAAGCAGGAAACTCAGAGCTTACTCTGTGTTGCAATTGCAGAAGTACTACAAGCACCACCAACCCTCTATGTGCAGAGAATGAAAAGGAGCTCATTAAAGAGAAACACAACTGACTGTGAAGAGCTCAAGAGGAAAACAAAAAAAAAATGGTAAGAAGATATCAGGTAAAACTGAGGAGGAGGAAAACAATATAAACAGGAGAACACTCTTGGACAGCCAGTAAGTGGGAAAACATTCTTGTGAGCCAAAACAAAGGTGGCCAAACTAAGTGACCTGCTTGCTCAAGCAAGGTGTGAAAATTACATGGACTTTTCATCAGCACGGGTCTATTTCAGAAAATGTTTTCAGTGTACTTCCTACATGACTACAAAGAGGGGAAGCATCCTTCTTTAGCACTGATTTCACTTTACCTTGGCAACCCATGGCCAGAACATAAAATTTCAATTAAGGGATGATTCAAACCCAAAGCAGATTATGGGCTAAAGCAAAAAAGTCAAAATTTCTGTGTCAAGACTGACCAGGGCAACAATAAGACAACATTTCTCAGTACTAAGCCTTTGAGTAAATCTCAACCCAAATCACTCTGTGATTCTGTGATTCATTTTCTGTGAGTTTTAAAGGTTCAGTTAGAAATGATTTGCCACACAAACACGTGACCCTGGCAGCCTTGCAAACTGGGTCAATACTGAGCTTTGCTGAGATTTAGCCAGGTGGAAGTCCAACATAATGGGCAAATCAATGAAACATTAGTTTTGGGGAAGTCATTGCCTTTTCTCTTTCAAAGAGAAAGGAGAAGAAATCAGGATTTATTTTTTTTTAAATAAAGCAATTATTTTCCAAGAATACATTCTAGACTGCAGGGGAGTCTCTACATGCTGCTGTTAAACCCATGGTTAGCAGTTAGATCAAGCAACATTCTCTAATTTAGCAGCACTTAATCATAAATTAGAGAGGACATTTAAATCTCTTTAATTTTAGAGCAATTAAAAACTGTATACTTTCTACATGAAAAATATATCAAAAACCACTGGCTACAGCATCCTTCTGGTTCAGGACATACACAGAAGGCCCCTAAATCTTTCAGAGAGCAGAGCAAACAGCACTGGGTTTTCTAGTGGCTCCACTCTGAGAAAACAGACAATATATACATTGGGTTTATCCACCTTGCAAGGACCAAAAGTTGTGGTGTATTTTCATGAGATGTTTGTGTTTCAGATCTGAGCCTGAGGTACTCCCTTTGCTTGATTTTAGTCATATGGAATTAACTTGGATTTATTATGTATCTCCTTGGTTCTATATACTCATTTGAAAGATAACAGCAGGATGAACAAATAAAACCAGAAGTGGACGTGTCAGCACTGGGGGGGTGTGCAAGGAGATGCCTATTGTGTGATTTGTGAAGAATCACTGCTTTGTGAATAGCTGTGCTGGAGAGGCAGAGTTTCAGGTGGCTGCCAATGCAAGCAGGTTGGCACTCAAACACACTTCTCATTCTGCAGAATCATTTGGAGAGCCATGCAACCCTGGCACCAGGAAGGGTCTGTTTAGAACAGGCAACAGCTTTTGAAACACTCAAAACCAGAAGAGGTGAAATCAATCACTTTCACACAGCCAGCTCAGGTAGGACTGTTCTTTCAAACTAGGCAGGCAGGCACACATGCTCACATCAGGTAGCAGGAAACAATAAAAAGCTCAAACTGGAGCACATCCATTGTAGAGACACTTCAGAGCTTTTCTTGTGTGCATGATCTTAAGTTCTAAAAGGCAGTGGGAAACAAGGAGATAGCAGCATTCAGTGTTAGTCGCAGTGTGAAGAAAGAAGCAGAAATAATCAGGGTGCTTCAGGCAGTGTAAAGTGTTCAGCTGGAGAAGGAAAATTGGTAGAATGTCTGAAATTAAAGAAAGAAGGCCTTGATCCAACTCCTGCTGAAGTCAACAGCAAATCATTCAGCTACCTCACTGTGCTTTCCATCAGGCTGTGATTATGCCACACAGAAACAAGGCACACTCCAGGAGGACAAAAAACATGATCCTGCACAGGAAACCACTCGAGTGTTAACTTGTGGTAACATTCTCTTCACTGCATTAGTCAGCTACAGAAAGACTGAAGGACACTACCTAAAAAAGATGGTTTTAACCTTAGTTTCTATTTAGCCATTTAATAATTTGGCAGAGATGAGTATTTAAGATGATTTTCACCTTTCTATGGTTATGTCAAAGGAGATGAAGATGTACTGTGCCAATAAACAGTGTTTGCCAAGTGAAGATCATCTCTTTTGGGAAGGCACCACTTCAGGTGTTCTGTGCAGGATGCAGTGAGCCACTGATTCACCCACTCACTAACCCAGGTCACACAAAAACTGCACATGATGTGAAAAAATTGAATTCTGGGTCTGTACTGTGACTGCTGGTTGCAGCATGGTGGCACAATTTGGAAAACAGGGTGTAGGGAGTGGCTCTGCAATATTTTTATAGACAAGTGAGATAAGGAGCCCATTCTGTAACACAAAAGTTGAACCTAAACCTATCTACAGTGGTGTCTTGAATTACTTGTCAGTTGTTTTTTTTTCTCCTTCCTTCTTCCAATATTAAAGCATCCCACCAACAAAGAAAATGTACTGTTAATTACATCAATGGTTAAGGCTATCTAGGACTGTGTAAGGAGCTTTGTTCAGGTTTTTTTGCAGTGGACTGACTGTGTCCTGTATTCTTTTTTTTTACAGTGGACACCACAGATGGGAGAAAGTGGACATACTGTACAAGAAGAATTAGGGCCACCTGTAACTGTTACTGCTAGCTAGATCCCTTTTTCTCTTAGATAACATGCACTGTCAGACCACTAAAGCATCCTGAAATGAGGTAAGAGAGGAGGATAAATAGGGTGGGTGAGAAGAGCAATGTAGTAAAGAAAGAAATTATGCAGAGGTTCACCTGCTGTTGTCATGATCAAGACATGGAGAAGAGCATCTGCAATAGAATAGATGATTTAACATAAAAAAAGAAAAAGGAAAAAAAAAACAGAATGAGTGAAATGAAGTACTTAAATATTGGAAAAATGAAACAGATTTCTAAATTAAACACATGGACATATACATATATGTGCATATTCATTACACGTGAGAAGGTGGGATGAGTATGGAAAATAAGCCTACAGGAAATCCTGCCTTGTAGCTGGTCACTACTACTACAGCAGTAAAACTAAAGTGATCTGGTTTCTCTACAGATGTTCTCAAACTGGAAGTCAGGTACCTAAAATGCACAGTAAGATCCTGAGTAAATATCTGAGAACCAGATTAGAGAGAAAGCTGCCTGGTTTAGGTATCCACCTCTAAAATTTGGGCCACAGTATATCAAAGGGTAAGGTATACAAGGTAATTCCAGTCAGAGTTTCTGGTAATACAATAAATCATTATTTTCTTCAGCTTTCTTATCAATCCATTGTGTCCTCCCCTTTCTTCCATTTCAACATGTTTCTTGTCCTCCTTTTGTTCCACAGTACAGAATGACAAATTTCCAACTTTCTTTGACCCGTTCAGGTTCTCTGCAATGTGTCACACACCAGTTGGTTTTCTGATGTCACTTTTGATTGCATCTCTCTCCATTGCCCTTTTCTTCTGCTGACATGAGCAGCATTTGCTGGTAATGAAAAACACCTGCTGTGTTTCCTTATTGTAACTTTCTGAATAATTTGAAATCATTTCAACTTTCAGATTTTAGAAATGACTATCAGCTGGTGGCTGCCAGGTCCTGTTTCCATAAGTATTTCCAGGAAATCAATCTCAGACTGGAGAAAAACAATGTTATGGATTCAAAATGCAACACTTGAAATATGTTCTGTTTACCTTGTTAGCAAGGATCCAGCCTCCTTTTTGGCAGACATGCAGCTGAGAATGATAATTCATGTTATTTGTCACAGTTTGAGCTGTCCACACCCTTATCCTTCTCCTTTCTTCGTTGATGGAAGCAACAACTTCCAGAAACTTAAATTCTCTAATAATATCCCACCTGTTTAATTTTGTCAGACACAAGTACTGATACACATGGATCATCTAATAGTCAAATGGGAAGTTTTTCACCAAAAAAAAAACCCATTATCTTTCATTAAATAGGAGTTCTACTGTGAATAAGTGAACAAGTTGGAAAAACTACAGAACTGCTCCATATCTTGCTCTAGAACACAAAACCAAGTTAATATCCAAGCAGGAATGAAAGCCCCTTCCTCACAGTCCCATGGTCCTGACACTAGGCCAGATTTGCCTTTCTTCTTATCTACCACACCTTTGTGGATCTGCTGGTGAAATTTTTAGAAATACAATCTATACTAAATCATGGAAATTTTTTTCACTCTATCACCAGAACCCAGGTATGAAAACAACATATTTTTGCACGTAATTTCTACTTCAAAATCTTATAGTGAGCCTTATCTTTACCATTCTCACTAACTACTGTGGGAGATGGAGACAGGAAGGTGATACTGTCAAGCCATGTTTGAATGCTCTAAGTGAAAAAAAAACCTTTCAGTTCTGTGGAGTTTTACCTTCCAACTTAATGAAAATATAAATAGGATACTGTGAGGTATGAGAGCAGAACTGTAGAACACATTGGCATTTATATAGGCATCATGCTTGAGCAGGAAATTATACATAATACACCCTAATATTATCAGCAAAGTGATAAAACTCTTATTAGATATAAAAATCTTATAAATTATTAGATAAACTATTAGATAAAAATCTTATTAGATATTTAGCACCCCAAAATTCTGGTGTTTTCAAAGATTCTTTAACTTTGCTCAATATGTAAGATTGGATATTTTATCAGGAGAAGCAAATGTGGCTTGCTAAAAGGAAGTTTAAATGCAGGAATTTATGCTTTTTCCTTCAGCTAATGTATGAAAGTATTTGGAAACTGTTAAATGTCCAGGAGATGTTTCTGACAAGAATGTGAACACCAGAACATTACCTCTTAAGAGATAATAATATTCTTGGTTTTGAAATGGCTGCCAAAGACTCTGACCAAAAATCTTGCTTTTCTTTCCTTATTTATGAAATTATCAACATACTGAAAGTTACATTTGAATTTTAAATGGACAGTTAAGAGCATTTTCCCTTTCTGAAAATTAAGACACAGGAGAAGTTTTAGTGAGTTAGGCAAAGACTGGAATATATCTGTGAAACTCCATACCAAGAGAACAGTTCTCTACAAATTTCATCTTTTTGCTTGGGGATGCTACACTGGTCCAAATAAACCCTTCCTCACGATGGGAGATCAGTAAGAACCCAACAGTCTGGAGACAACCACTGAAGTAGGGAGAGAAAAGTGTAATTTTTTTTTTCTCAGATTGCACAGAATACAAAATTAAACTCATCTGTGCCAGATAAACCACTGCCCAATACTTTGCTGATGTGTTGTGTTATAAAACCAGTCTGAATTCCATACATCCCCAGTGTCTGGGGCAAAGCCAAGGCCATGCCCTTGCTTAAAGCCACCAGCAATGTTTCTATAGGATTTCTTTTCAAACATTCAGAGTTTTCTTTCAGGAGGGAGATGCTGCTTCAGTGTGTGCACCTGACATGTCAGCAGCACTGCTAGCTCCTAGGAAGTGACTAGGGTCACCCTCTAGGTGACAACAGGGGTGCAAATGTTGTTATTTCAGCTCAGGGAACACAGCAGTCAGGCATACATTACTTCTATGACTGGTTCACTTTAAAATAAGGTCTTATAGAATACCTCAAGTAGTCATTGTATTTTCCTAAAGAACAAGATGTAAACAAGAGGCACCCCAACAGTTTATCCTGGCTGAATGACTTGCACAAATCTAAGCAAGATAAAAAGAAATGCTCTACAGTCTTTTCCAATGGCTGAGAAACCATTCTTACAGGTTTCTTTATTGCAATATTTGGTGGCAAGTCAGTTGGTATGCATGAAAATTAGAATATAATTTGTGTTGTTTTAAGTGTCACTATTTTATACGAGGCTGCAGAGAGCATTGCTCCTACTGCAATTAATACTCTCATCCTACCACTAGCATCCTGGTCAGCCAAAAAGACTTAAATATCACTAATATTAAAACAAAAAACCAACAAATCCAAGAACACATCCAAGAACTAAACGCCACCCTTCTCAGAGGTATTTAGTTCATCCTCTGCAATCAGAGGAAAGTCCTACCTTTCTGAAAGTAAAAATACAGCCTTTGGAAAAAGTTTGTGAACTATTTAGGGCTAGAATAAGCCACCTAAACAATTTTTAGGCTTACACACTGGCATATGTACAAATACATACATACTGTCCACATGAAGTATTTTTATTTGTTAGTTTCAGAGCTCAAGAAAAGCAAATCCAAACAATGCTGGTCCCAACCAAACATGTTCCTTTTCTAAATCAGTACTGCCTGCCAGTCCAAATGGGACTCCAGTGGTATTTTTCAAGAGATAAGGACTGTGAGATTGTTGTAAACTCATTGGAATCTTTCTCCTTGTGCTGTCCAGCCATGCTGCATACAGCACAGCTCCACAGACACAAAATGCTTCATCATTTTGACATTATTTTCTTATGAATTCATCTGCTCATGCCCCATCAAACCTGACAACAGGACACAAGTGTAGAATTCAGTGTAAAGAGTAAAAGTACTTAAAACACAGCAAGTAAGAGTAATTTTGAGGCCAACCAGCATAAGCTTTGCAAGTATGAATTTGGCTGGGCCTGCATTCTGTCCTGTGACTCCATTTCAGTGAGCTTGCCAAGTGCAAATCCTTACAGAGTGTCCCTTGTGAGCATATAGCAGCATAGTGACCAAATCTGTGTAAAGTTTAAGTTCCTGTAACTTAAAATCCTTGGTTTCTTTTTTTAGGTAATTGTGACAAACACTTGGTGTTTACCTAAACTATGCTTAGTAAACTAAGTCAGTGCTTACCTGAACTATGCCACTCATGATGTGGAGTGATTAGGTCCTTGGACTCAATTAATACTAACTTTTAAAAGATGCTGTGTTTATTTCTATTTCTACACAAAATTCACACAAATACCCATAGACAGTAGCCAATTCTCTCATTCATTCCTCTCGAGCCTGACTTATTTGTGGTGGTTTCAGTGGGTAGTTCTGGTACTCAGGATTGCTTGAGTGTCAAAGCTTGAGATTATAACCATTTATTGACAGCTCTAGGAGGCAATGAATTAAAATATAACTCCCAGTTAAGCATTAGTTGAAGCTGCTGCCACTGCAGATATCCTATTTCTCTCTCTTTTTTTAAAAAATTTATTTATTATAATGCTCATTGATACACTCACCCTGAATGAATAGGGCTGGAAGAAAGAGCCACATTGTCCAAGTTTTCAGGCCCCCAGCTTAAGCGATACGAATTCTTTTCAGCTTCTTTGGCCAGAGTTGTTACCTTGGTAAGCAAAAAAACCCTCCTTTTTACTACAATAAAATCAATTTGTTAACCAAACAACAAGATGTATTTTGTATGGTATTCCCTAAAAGGTTTAAACGATTTTTCTTAAGAAGGAAAACAATGGAATAATAACAGCATGAAGATATGATAACCCCTAATCACATGTTAATGGTAATCATATGTTAGTGGTCCCAGGGAAACAAATGCTGTGATTTACCAAAGTGGCATCTCCTAAATATATATATTTTTAAAATATAAGCATGCTTCAGGATAGTATCTTTGAGAACAATGGCCCTGAGTTTATTAGATTACCTGAACGTTTAGCCCAGTGGCTGTAAACATAATTCAAAAATCAGTTAAAATGGAGACCATTGTAAAGACAGTCCCTGTACTGCATTCACACAACTTAGCCATTTATTTTGGAATAGTTTAACACTGCACAGCATAATTACCACTAAAGATCAACGAAAATGAGAGAGATTTCTACTAAAATAAAACAGCAGACACGACGTGGTATCATTAATACAACCTAACCTGTCATCTTTTTATTTACCCAAGAGAGAAGTGATCTTCAGGAGGATCTGTGCTTACCTGCTGGCTGGGGATGACAACTGTCTCGTCGATCATGGCACTGTCCCTCAGGTAGGAGGCATGGCTCAGGGTGTGGGACCTGTCTGAACTGAAGGATCGCAGGCTGGCAGGTTGGGAGGATGCCATAGCAATGGATCAGCAGTACAGATGATGTTGTGAAGGTGTCATGAGAGATGGGAGTGGGAGAATGAAAACAGCCTGCTATTAGCAAGGTGATGCAGCTTCCAGGGGGAGGAGGTAACAGGCACGGGGGGGAAAAAGAGCTTTACAGATCTGTGTTGCACTCTGACTGAGGGCCACAGAGTCTTCTGACTGACTTCATTGCTTCCAAATGCAGAGCCTGGAGACCAAGCTAGATGACAGTTTATTTTATACTCACAAATACTTTATACTTGCCTTCGTGGCACAATAGATTTCTTGTAATAAAGAGCATGAATTTCTACTAATGAAGGCTTTTTGGAGATGTTCTCTCCTCTGCTACATCACACGAGCAAACTACTACAGAAAAACAACATGCTGACACCTGAAGAAAAGCTGAAATTACTTTATCTGAAGCTTCATGGAGATCAACTCTCTCCCCTTAAAACTGTAAATAAGTAAACTTGATGTTGTCCCCTGGAAGATACACACAGCAAGGTGAATTGTGGCCAGCCACAAGCTCCTGTGCAAAACAAAATTCTTCCTCTGTGTGCCAACAGCATCTTTCAAGAGGCAGTCCAAATGTGAGCACTGCTTGCTTTGTGAGTACACAGAGCTCTACAGAGAACTGGTTGCTGTAGCAATGAGAGGTGCAAGGCAGTAAAAAAGCTGCTTCCAAGCACTGGCTCAGGATGTAACTGCAGTGTCCACCAGCAAAAAGCAAAAGGAGACAACTACGACACCACAGAAAGACAAATTGAGGAAAATGGGGCTTCTGCTACCAAAGAGCACCAGTTTTGTCCTTTAAATATTTCCTGCAGCAATATTACAATTGTGATCTTTAAAAACCCCCTTCTGATGCTGTATGTGTACTCTCTGCTGTTCCAGATCTTGAGGAATATGGTACAGCTAACTGAAGGAAGCAGTTTTCATGGCTTACACATCCATGAGTAGTACTCAGAAGTGACTAACACACTGATCAGAACAATAGGCCACTTATCTAGATACAGAGATTTTGAAGGAATAATGAATTTTCAGTAGTTTGCAATTTAAAAAGTCGTGTACATCCTGGACATGAGATTTAAGGGCTTTAAATGCAAACCTTCTTGGAAATCATATTTCACCGTCTGATTCAGACCAGTCAGCCTTATTTTAACAATATCTACCTTCACTCAATAGGGGTTTTTTATCCATTTTTAAAAGCAGTTTGTCTTATTTTTATTAGAAATACATGACATTGAAGAATAGCCAATGCTATTAATTTGCCAATGGTTTGTTTAGCCTACTAGATGGATTCTACAAAACAAGTAGAAAATTCTTAGGAAATTCTTGATTTAAAAAACTCAAATCAACAATAAATAATCTCTCTGACATGTTATGAAATATCTTTCACCCAGGCAAAGTGAAGAGGTGAGATGTGTAAGGCTGGTGTTACTTGATTTATGCATTTACAGAGTAAGATTCTGATTCCAAATAAATTCCAAAATTTTAATAAGGCCAAAAAATAAGTTCACCCTAACTGTCTGCATGTGACTTTTCAGAAAGTTATGAAAGAGCATTTTGGTTAAACATTTTCTTGTGAGTTGGCCAGGCAGAGTACACTTTGCTTGTTTGTAACACGAGTACTTCAGTGAACATTTGGTCTTGGGTTGAAAAATAAGCCTCAGTAGCAGATCCCATTTGCCATCATTATCCTTTATTCATTTCAAGGCTTGACACTTTCAGAACTGCTTTGCTGTGCCATGCAATGCTTGTCAGTGCTTCACCATCCAAGTTGTAGGTTCTGCTATTCAGCTAACACCATGTCCTGGAGAGATACTGAAGGGAAGGAGGGATGTACTGGACTGAACTGGTGATTTGTGTGCTCATTTTGTCCATGTTCTCCTCCAAGTACCCAGCACTTTTTAGAGGTGAGCTTACAAATGTTGGACTGGATGATCCTGAACTTCACTCCCAATCAGACATTCTGTGATTCACTGCTACCACCACCACTGCAAGGAGCCCACTACATATCCACCAGGTAGTACCTGGATGTAAGCTACAGTAAATATCCAATATATTGAGGGTCTGAACTTTACCTACAGGCAAGGTATGCACAAGCTTAACTGAGGGCTGCAGTAAATTAGAAGTTTAAATTTTCTACTTTGCTTAATTTCAGAACTTGTGTCCTGTATGCTGTACAAGCAAAACATAGAGCAAACCAGGAATGAAAATTCCTGGTGCATCTCAGGAATGTGCATCTCAGACTTTGAAATAAAGGTACTGCCTGAAAGGACAGTCCAGTTACAGAAGTGTAGTGGCACTGAAGAGAATTTATCATTTACTACTGTAATAGGTCTTTAAGTATCCTGTAAAAAAAAACCCTAAATCCCAGAGACAAACTAATGTCTAAATACAGATTCTTTCCAAACTTGGTAGATGAATATTAAGGGGTCCTGGGGTCAATAACACTACTCAGCCCCAGAGACTGAACTGTGAAACCCAGGAATGCTACAAAGCTCCTGAACATGAAGAGTGTTGCACAGACATGTGCCACCCACCTCTTCTAAGCCCTGAATTAAGCCAAAAGGTATAAAAAAATCATCCAAAAATCAGCTGGGGGACCACGTTGCAGTACACACCCACTTGCCAAACAGAGCTCTAGCAATCTTTAGTCCAGCTGAGTCTGTTTCTTGTGGGAAGCCTTAATTTGTTTCTGAGGCTGGGAAAAGAACCTGGTATCACTGAAAACTGTATAAATCAGCCTTGAAAATGTTTCTCTGTTTACAGACTGAAAAACATTCTTCCCACCTGTCACAGACCAGAAAGGCAGAAGGGACTTAGCAGGAAATGGAGTCTTTTCAAATATTAATGAACAATTATGTCCTGAATCAGGTTTGGCTCTCAACATCCAGCAGGAAAATCCAGCTAGTGTAGTCTATTCTATTTATTTGTTTATTCTATCCCTGTGGCATAGCTGACAGTATCTGTACAGGGATCAGGGAAGTTTCTGGGGGCCAGTAGCTGTGTTATCTGGTGACCTCTCTAGAACAGAGCACTGATGGAGCAGTAGCCACCCCTATTTTTCAAACTCTTTTGAACCTGTAACTATCTCCAGCAGCAGGGTTGTTCAGCTGGGTCTCCAAATCAACTTCCCAGCATACAGCAGCCTCCAAAATGGATGAACAGAGACAGGTGCCATAAAAGGATATAGAGACAAGATGTTTGCATGCTATGGAATACCTACCTGGGCATGGTGCTAATGAAAGCATATGAAAAAGAATGAAGAGGAAAGAGAAATAAAATAAATAGGAAAGATGGTTACAAAAAAAAAGATGTTTTAAAATCAAATTGTTTAATGCATAGGATTACATGAGTCTAGACTGCTAGTACTACCTTGCTTTAGTGAACTTGAAAACAACAAATTCAGTGTAATGCAATGAGAAACAGGTTAAAGCAAAAGCAAAATAATTTAAAGCTGTGTCTGTGAAAATTCTTACAACCTGTAACTTGACAGTGACAGAAAATGATACCATGGAGTTACAAAGATGTACTTTTTTCTTTTCTTTTTCCCCTTATAATTTTTCTTCATTTCAATATAATTGTACTTGATGGAGGATGTGGAATAATTTTCATACAACGCAAAATAAAAAGATCAGTTACATGCCAGTGAAAATCTACTGAAATCCACTGACACTACATAAAAGTTAAAAAATTCTAAATGAGAGCAGAAATTGGCCTAACACTTGCCTGCACAATCATTCCTATATAACATCTTAAAATTGAAAAAAAAAAAAAAAAAAGGCCTGGTTACCATTGGAAGCAACTGATAAAAGGATTTGATTTTTAAGCATTCTGATGCAGTTCATAAACATCCTCTGAGACTTTAAAAGCCACACAGTTGCTTTGTTTTCAGTGGATTCACTTGAGCTGCCTAAAAACCAACAGAGACTCCACGCTTATAAGACCTGAATGAGGAGGGATTTACACATGCTGTGAAGGAAAAACTGTTTCCTGAATTCTTTTGTTCCAGGAGCAATTCACTGCCCACTGAAGTAAACAGAATGGGCCCTACTGATTTCACTGGGCTTCAGAAATGCTGCCAGAATAACAATCAAGACTGGCAAATGAGGTAGGTTAAAAATTCCTTTGCTTGCCAAGAAACATTTTTTTAAAAATTATTTTATTTTTTTTCCCTTTAGTGAACCCCAATTCTAAAGGCAGTAAGTCTGGAGGCCTCACTGGTTTACAGCAGACATTGTGATGCTCAAACAGGAATGCCCAGGTAAGTCTGTGCTAAACTAGAACTGTGGGTGTTCAGTCTGCCAGTTTGAGTACAGCTATGCTCACTGGTGAAGGCTCCCATTTTGGAAAGGGAACTCCTTATTTTTTATACTACAGTCACATTCTCTAAAGTATAAATAAATAAACAGATTAAAGCTACAGACATTATTATTCCACAAACACATCTAGGCTTACCTTCAATTTCTTAGACGTAAGCAAATCATTAAATTTGCTGGACTGAACACACATTCTTTTTACTAATTGTTTTTAAACCTTATTTACAAGATAAATACTGTGCTGTGCCAGTAAAAGGAAAGTTATTGCCTTTCCTGCTAATACAGTCATAATGAAACAGAGTCAACGTGCTTGCTGAAAATATACTTAGGGCCAACCCAGTGTGGAATGACCAAATCCATTGCTCCTTTCTTACTACCTGTAGCAAACTACTCCATAATGCTGCAAGACCTGTGTCCACCTACCCACCCATCCATCCCCTGCCCCATGATTCATGAGCCCTTTCCATCAACAGCTACACCCTTCTTCCCTGGTCTGACCACAAAGCCAATAAAGCAAGATATGCTTTTTCAAGAACCAAATAAGAATTACAAACAAAATCTTCATTAGACTCTTGAGTACAGTACTAATGACAAATATATTCATTTCTAGAGTGGTCAGGGACTAACCCTGCTGACCACCCCTTCCTCCTACGAAGAGGTGACTGCCACTCTGACATGTCTGACAAAGAAACCTCAACGAGTTCATCCCATGCTTCCCTTGGGTTAAAGACCCTAGGGAATGGATTTCAAACATTTATAACAAAATGTGTGCAGAATTACCATGAGAAAGGATAAATTTCCAGGCAAATACCTGTCAGATCGTCCTCCTTCCAAGCTGTACCTTAGGTAGTTCATTCCATCTAAGAACTGGCTGCTGGGTAAGGAGTCATCTCCCAGTTCTCTGAGGTCTTCTGGCCTAAGGTACTCTCCTCCATCTCCTGTCATTGTGTCATCACCTTGAAACCAAGCACAGAAGGGACAGAGGTGAGCACACAAGTTTGAATTTATTTATACACTGGGATCCAATAGCTGGCTGCCACAATAACCAGGAAGGTATTTTTAATAACAAACAGGAAGGCATTTTCCACTCAGGAAACACTGCAATCCACAAGCAATTAATGTATTTAATGAAACTGGCACATCGAGCAACATTAAAAAAAAATTTGAAATCAAAGTGATTAATCAATTAGATTTAGTTTGATTTTTACTGTTGCACATACTGGTAAGGGACACGTTTCCTTGCTGCTTGCTAAAGTCTCTGTTCCTTTATCCCTTTAGTTGTCTGGTCACAGCTTTACTGTATCACAGCCTGACAGTTTCTGATTAACTGTAACTACTTGACTGTAATCTATGTGTTTTCAGCTGAAATGGTGGTTTTTGAGCCTTATGCCTGATATTTGCAAATCCTGATTTAAACTCTCCATTGCCCAAGCTTCTCATAATATGAAGCTGTCTCACCCATGGTCCAACATCCTTCAGCAAAAAAACCCCCACTTATTTCTAAAGCATGGCAATATCCAAAAACTGGAAATAAGCTCATATGCATAGATGGTAATGATAATTAATCAGACATGCAATTCATAATGAATCAAAGTTTAAATGAGCATTGGTTATCTGATATAGTAACCTTTTTGCATATACTCTGAATAACAGGGTTTAAATATTTCTTTTAAGGTCTAAAATTATTTTTCCCCAGGAAATTCTGGCTCTATGAAGTCACAGTTTGCTACTCCCCAGCAGGCTAACAAAACAGATCACATTGCCAAGCAACATGGAGATGTTTCTTTTCATTCCCATTTGCATCACACTTTCTCTCCACATTTTCTGCCTGGAGATTTCAGTCACTTTCCTAATAGTTAATTACAACTGCAGGAGCCCACCAGGGGCTTGGGGGGGCCCCACAGAACTGCACAGCATGTCCTGAGGTCACTGATACCTTCAAACCCACTCCTTTTCTATGCTGCATGGGAAACATCAAGAACCTGAAGTTCAGTCACACAAAGGAGACTGCAGCTGCTACACAGGAACTGCCTTCAGGACCTACACATTCCAGCTGCTGGAATTCCCCCCAGTATGCTGGGAAAGGTTGGCAAGTGGTCCCCATGCTCTTCCAAACTGAATTAATTTGGGCATCAGTTCAGATGCCACTTCTGGGATTTAAAATCATAATAAAGGAAAACTGTGAAAACCAATTATTGCTGCTGCTGCTGGTGCAGCATCTTTCCCCTCCCTGGCATTACAAGCTATAGGAGTGGTGCTCACCACTAAAGGGAGAAATCTTGATATTTGTTTTTAGGAAACAAACCAAGCTAGTTTTTCTACCTTAATGCTTGAGCTGATACATAAAAACCCCATATAATTCATCATTTGCCATCTAAAAATAAGTAAACTTTTAGGCTTTAAGATTTTGTTGTATACACAAGTATCATATGCAAAAATGAGTCTTAAACCTTTTCAGCAGAACAACAAGAGCTCTTGAAAATTCCATCTGCCCACATTAAGAGGGAGAAACTGGGCACAGTTTCACAGAAAACAATAAAATGCATTTAATCATTGCATGTTTCCTGTCTTCTGACAGATGATGCCTCCTGTTTCCTGAGAATGTCACATTACAAAGCACACAGGGCTTAGTGAAAACTTGGAAGATACTAAGGCAATGCTGTTAATCAAACAGTAAAAGGAATTTCAAGTTATATTTCAAACAAACTAGATACTTATAATCATGCCAGACATTCCAACTATGATAGAAACAAAGGCAAAATCTTCACCACTTTAATCACACTGACATCCTTTAAAAAAAAAAAAGCAAAAACCAAACAGAAAACAACAAACCAAACTCCACTCTTATTCCAGCTTTGGCCTCTCATCTAAGAGTTGTCAATAATGTCTCTAAGTGACAGGATCTGTTTTATGTGATGTGAACATCTGCAAACAGTAACAAGACCATCCATGAAGCTTTCACAATATCTTCAGAACATTTATCAGTTGCTAACACAGCTGCCCTGCCAGCAGACCAGTCCTGAGTGAGTGAACCAGAAGCTCAAGTCACTCTCCACCTTGCCCTTAATGAGATGAGCTCCAAAACCAAGGAGCATCTCCAGGTACACAGAGGGAGGCAGGGTGGGAAATACTCACTGAAGTATAAATGATTGTGTAGCAACATGGTATTTCATGCAAATTAATGACAGTAATGTTTTCACCACTTACAAAGCAGTTGGTGACAAATACAGCCCTTGACATGGATGTTCCATGACTTGCAGTGGGCAAGTGAACTTACAGGTAGATCTGGAGGAGTTACCCACTTGGTGGGGGTATCTTCTATATCTTCTATATCTTCTATTTCCTTCCTTCCTTCCTTGATACCAACAGAACTGCAGAGGGTTTGCTCCACAGGGAAAAACACATCAGGAGGCAAAACCCTGGGTGATCTCACACTGCTCCAATTAAAGCATTCTGGTTCAGCCTTGGTGTCATCCCTGCTACATCCCATCTCTCAAATATCTCTCAAGACTTTCTCCAAATTTGCATTTCTGAAAGTTTGGCTGAACACACAGGATTTTACAGAACCACTGAATCTGAAGACCCACACTGATATAGCTGTACTTTATTTACTTCATGGTTTTCTTAAATTCTGCAAAAGGAAGTGATATGCCCTGCCTATGTAACTGATGAAATCAGACAAAAATCATAAATCAAAAATATATCTGAAATGCAAAGTAGCATTTACAAGACAGTAGCTTTCAGTCACATGCAGTTCACAGCTTAGCAAATCAGTACTGGCTCACAGGAGAAGAGTTTCACTAAACTTTCTAAAACAGACCAGGCTGTTGTGGGGTTTTTTCCTTGTTTTTGTGGGGGTTGTTTGTTTGTTTGTTTTTGTTTGTTTGGGTTTGTTTTGTTTTGTTTTCAGAAATCCCTGGCATTGGGGAGTTATAGAAATGTTTGACAAAATAAACTGTTTTAAATCTTTGACCACATCATTCTGGATATGCATCTAGGGAGTCAACTGAATCCCAAAATACAGTTGCTGAGAAATTCCTCTAGAATTGTTTCTCACAAACCATAAAGAAAATTTAGGCAAAAGTTGAAAGAAGAAAAGAAAAAAAAAAAGCTGTGATAGGTACTGCTTTTAATAGATATTGTAATAGATGTTTTTAAAGCCAGCTACAGTGATGTGAGCTTGCCAAAATTATTGTTTTCTCTGCAGACAAGTTTACAGATCCCCACGTGAGTGCTGCTCCTTAAAAGTAACAGATGGAGAGTCCAGCTATGGCAAGCACAATATTTTATGGAATATGGAAGTCCTGAAGCATCTTTAAAGGAATCTATAATGCAGAGCTTCTCTGACACTGTCCTTGGACATCTTCACCTCCCTGAAGTCAGTCCTCTATTTAATGATACACACACTAGACATCCGCATGAATTCTTTTGATTGTCTTTCCCTGAAAAAAAAGAACCCTGTATGTCTATCCTCCAGGACCTTGTGGGAAGGGGAAGAAGCTTTGATTTTGTTTTCCTGTAAATTAACCTCCTGCAAAATGAATTCTATTTCCCAGGTGGCTGCTGTGGTATTTATAAAGACGTGTTGGATCTAAGTAAGAAGAATAAAAGCACTGCCTCTTTAGAACTGGACCAGAACAAGCTATCTGAACCTCCCCAAGAAAGGAGCCTTGGAAAATCATCAGTACTACCTGGCATGCTGCACAGCCTGAGCTGGGCTGGGGCTACTGGGACTTGAGTGAGTTCTCTGAGTAGTTTGAAGAGGAGCAATAAAGCAGATCCCACAGAGAATTCCAGGCAGGAAATGACATGAAAACAACATACAGGGGAAAATGATGGGGAACTGATTAATTTTTTGTTCAATCAGAACACTGCTTTCTTCTCACGGAGAATTCACCCTAAACCAGGTAAATATTTCCACTGAAACAGGAAATTTCCCCACAGTATAAACCATGTTGGGCACACAGCAAGGAAAGCCTCATCCAGTGCAGGTATCTGACTCTCAACAGACCTCCATGACCATGACTGGAGTGAAAGGAGAGGAAAAAAATGTCTTTTTCTTGGTCCCAAAGATACAAAGTATTTACTAATTTGCCTTTGTTAAATCCACATGACAAGTCACCCTCTTAAATGTAGCACTTTTAAAAATATTTGTAAAATGTTTGTATATTAGCATAGAAATTATCTTTTCCAGCCATGTTGTTCCAGGGAACAATAGCCCAAGACATCCAGTGCCTACAGAATGGGTAATGCTCCTCTGACTGGAAGAGACCACTTGGACTACAGAACATCTCTAAGTACTGTCAGAAACCATAAAATCTTAATTAAGGTTAATGTAAATGTGAAAGCAACCAGTTTTAAATGTTAAAAAACCAAACCAATCTTTTAGATGTAAATTAGTCATGAGTGGGAATAATATACAGTAGCTCTAAAGACAAATTTAGGTCAGATGGATAAGACTAATTAAAAATACATTTCTCCTGATTGTGATTTACTTCAGTGACCAAGCCACTGTAGGTACATGTTATACTACTGGTTATAAGATGCTTAATTTAGAGTATGAATTCATTCAGCAGTGTTATTTGGAATTTACAGGGTTTCAACAGGCAGCAACAGCAACTTCAGTCTAACCAAAACCAGTCACTGACTGCAACTTTAACTCCCAGTTTTAATTAAGTTATTCCTTAACTCTTCCAACTAACTACACCACTGCTTCAGTGGGATTCCATGTGCATCCTACAGCAAGGAATTCTGCTCATTTCTCACACGTGCACTGTAGTGTCAGTGTACTCTAAGGCCATGTGTGGAGATACTCAGGAAATTCAGTCATATTTTAGCACTGCTTACTGCTGCTCAGCACGATGGCTGCTGTTACAGAGACTGTTAAGGAAATGTGCTCACCAAAGCACAAAGTGCAGTTACCCTGGATATGGAATGCTACATTTTGACAAGAGAATATTCTTGGGTACCAGGGCATCTTATCATTTAATAACACATTGATAATAACTACATGGTCACCTGGTTCCAGGCAAGCTGTTAGAAAGGTAACCAGATACATGAGGCATCTTCTTCGCGGCTCACAAACCTGGCAAAGCAGTTTGTCATTAGCCCATTCTGCAACTGGAAGGACCAGATAATTGGAGTGACTTCCACAGAACCATTTAGGAATCATCAAGAGTGCCAGAAATAAATTGATGGACTCCACTGGAGCCCCTGCCTGTAAAGCAGTAACTTCTCAG
The DNA here is from genome assembly GCF_036169615.1 of Heliangelus exortis. Classification (NCBI taxonomy): domain Eukaryota; kingdom Metazoa; phylum Chordata; class Aves; order Apodiformes; family Trochilidae; genus Heliangelus; species Heliangelus exortis. The sequence continues at coordinate 41,935,559 of NC_092425.1, read as the reverse complement.
TCCTCTGTGAGCATATGTCTGATCCAGACTTACTCAGCAGTTTGAAATTTCCCTTTATTGATAGTTTCTCTATACTGGAAAAAAAAAAGTCTACTATGAACAAAACCTTTTTTCATTAATAGAAGAGATTTTTTCTTTCTTTTTAATCAGAAATCTGATGTCATCAGGTATGGATCAGCTGTGAGCTGCTTTCTGGAACCTAAGATCACATTTTTTATGTCCTTAAGCAATGCAGTAGCTCAGAGATATGCCACCTTGTCACCAATGCACATTCCTGAAGGGACAGCAAATCCCCCTATTACACAGATGCTACATCTGTGAACACATCTGAATGATGTAGTATCACAATTCTGAGTAAGCTTTAAACTAAAAAGGACAAAAATGAGCAACTCTGTGAGAGGAAAAAACAATCTGACACTGGGTCTTTTTCATACGTAGGCATTAATGCCTAAGTTATCCTATAAGCTATTTAAGGACATGTGATTGTGCTGTTTCCATTTTTAGAAAAACTTCAGCAAATTCAATGTCCTAATCATCTGCCTTTTAAGATGACTTCAATTTCTGTGATTTCTTTCCTTTTTAAGAAACACGAACTTACACCAACAGCATCACCTTGTGTCTCAGCCAGGCACAGAGTTGACCCTTTAGCAACTTTTAGAAGAGCATCCTTCAGAGAGAGATGCTTTTTGTGCTCTGGATATTGCATTTCCAACTGATTTTTGAGATTCCATTGGCTGCTTGCACACCACCATCCACTCAACATTTGTCTATCATTTCTCTGCAGCTGAAACTTCAGCATTAACATGGTGTGAACCAACCTTTCTGGTAGCCATCTCAGGACCATGCTGCTCCTGACAGTGCTGTCCCAAATTCTACATCAGCCTTTCTACTCCCTTCTGTCTGCAAAAGCAGTCTGGCTGAAAAAGAACTTGTCTGGACAAAGAGATTAATTTTCAGGCAGAGCAGTTCTTTGGGTTGGTTCACCACATGGTGAAACGTTTGTGCTGAGGTAAGGGAGGATGTGGGAAAGCTTGGTTAGATCTATGGCAGTTCTTGCAGCAGGTCTCAAAGAGACAGTGAAACCAGAGCTCTTGAAAATTAACTGGACTGAAAACAGAGCAGGAGATGAGGAGGCCCAAGCAGAGACATGAGGGCTCTTTGTCAGCCTGTTTTACTGCTTGGTTTTGTGTCCTCTGCATACAGCACTACACTCTACTCGAGTCACAAAGAAACCATCAGCAATCTGTACACCTCTTTTGCCACACAAATAGTGCATGGAATGAGCAGACAGGAGCAGCAGCTTCCTCCTCAGTACAATATTAACCTACAGGAGAATAGTAATTAAAAAAAAAAAAGAGGTTCCTGCCTTTTCTAGGTTTCCCTGTGTGTCCACACTGACTTAGCCCTAACAGTTGACTGCACTGATTCAGTAGATATCACTAAAATCCCCTTCACAAGATGCTCTGGAGTAATTGCCCTTCACTGCTGTAAGGATCCCCCAGGTGCAAATTGCTGCTTTTGTGGCAACAGCTTTTAAGGAACCAAACTTTGTCCTAACAACTAAGCCAGATACAGTGATAAAAATGCACAGGTTTGGGTTTTTTTTAGTCCAGCTCTGTCTACACAAAGCATTTCTGCTGGCATGTGTTTCAGAAACCACATCACTTAACAGCTAGGCCTGTGGGAATCTCTAGTGTAAAACCCATCCTTAAGGAGAATCACTTAATGGTTTTTTGCAAGCTCAGGCCATCACCTTCTGATCAGTGACTGTATTACATCTGCACTGAGCAGTGCTGAGCAAACAACAACAGAAAATGACCCTTCAGTAGTCTTCCTGGGAAGCAACAGCACAAAGAGAGGATGGAGCAGCACCAGTTGTGTGCATGTGTGTGTTTCTGTGGGGTGGGAATAAACTGCTTCATCACACTGTGCTGATACATCTTTTGCTGGAAAGCCTCATTAATGCCATGGAATAGCTGACAGGTAACAGGCTTACAGCACAGGAATCAGGATTATTCTGGAATCATGCTTTTGTTAGCCTATAAAGTGTCTTTTTTTCCTTTTTTTCTACTTTTTCCTTATCATGGCACAAAACCTTATGAATCCAATTTCATCTTGTCTGTTATTGGGAGGGGTGTTCAACTGACAATGCACATCTCTTTCTATGCTTAACTCTCACACTTGTGAACTAAAAAACCAGTAATCTCTAAAAATAATTAAAAAAAAGCAATTTTAAATTAATATAATCTGGTTCTGTTCAAAAAAGTTCTTAAAAAGAAGTTCTTAAAGCAGCTAAGAACTGAGCACTACAGATACCTTACAGCTAGCCTCTTACAAAGTCTACACCATCACTAAAACATCATACTCTTTATTTAAGAAGTTTTTCAGTCTTCTTGCCCCCAGCTATTTGAAGTTCCTGGGACAAGTTCCATCCACGTAAGGAACTTTTGCAACACGTTGAATATTTTGCCTGTAGAAGTAGATTTTACAAGGGCACCCACATGAAGTGCTTTAACTGTGACCAACAGCCTGCAGCAGGATGGCAGGGACACTGCCACTCAGAGTCTTGAGCACTGATGTGTCAGAGTACCTGTGTCATATCTGCTGTGACAAACAGGGGGTGTCAAATGGTAACAAAGCAGAGGACATTAATTCAAAGCACTGCAGAGCATTAGTCATGCTGGATTAAAGTTCTGCCAGCACATCCAAGACACAGGTAATAAATCTTGGATTTGTGGGCTTCCTTTCTTCCTCCCACCTTTCAGGAAACACATCCCCATTCACACTTCAAACAAATGAAAAGGAGCAGTGTTAGGCACTCAGATTAAGTAAATTCATGTTGCTTCAACACACAAAAAGTTACAACAAACAACCAGAGTTAAACAAGACCAGAATGTTTGTCAGTCTTACTCCACCAACTTCTGCTAACAGCACCTGTGCCATTGCACACTTCACCATCACTGAGGTGTTCATCATCAGAGTGTTTAAAGGCTGTACAACATACAAATTGGTTTGAGAAAAAGGAATACCCTGTATTAATCCTCTAGAAGCACAAAGACATACTGGGCTTTGTGGATTTACAGATAATTAAATGGTAGTTCAAAAGATTGGGAGACAATTGAAGGAAGTGAACATGAGGCTATAAGCAATTCAAAGGCCATTTATCACAATAATTACACAAGTAGTTGGATGTTTTTCAAATGAACAAAACATAACAAAAACATGCCTGAGAGAAATAATTTCACTGAACATGATGCAGCAGAGAATAATTTGTTCTGAATCACATTTTTTGCTTTCATTTGCAGCTTCATAAGCATTCAAAGAAGTATCTGGAGCCTAGATGTAATATTTTCTCAAGAGTGTAACTCATTTATCAGCATAAATCCATTTCAAAACATAATACAAGCAATTTAGAAATGTGAATTCCATTAACTTCCATCACCATTTAGAGCCACAGGTTCTAAACCTCATCTCTGTAACCTGTGTTCCTAAATCTCTAGGACTTCTTGAAATCAGCCACTCTACAAATTTTATGTATGAAATAATAATCACCAGAATATGGCATATTAAAGATACTGTTATATTAATTACCACTGCCAAGAGTAAAAAAATATAGGAAATCCTTGCAAATGTGTATGTATGTATCAGATGCCACTGGGCTTTTTGAAAAGGATGTTTTTAAGATAGTTCTTTAATCCTGTGCTGAATAAAGCCACAGGACTTTATCAATCCCTCCAGAAGTTCCCAGAAATTTTCTTGGGACTTGGCTAAGTGGTACAACACATGCCTCATCTGTACATACCATAGACTCTGAAACCAAAGTGCCAAACTCATTAGGAGTTGTTATTTTATGTCATGCTGTTTGTATCTGTGAGTGGGTGTGCCAAAAGCTCCCTCAAGGGATCAGTCTCCTCACCTTCCCCTTATGTATCTACACAAATGTTTCCAATTAGGCAGAACTCCTAGCTCCATGGATCTGAAATAGGTGGCATCCATCCAGAAAATTCACTGCTCAAATTCCTCTTTGAGGGAGAGTCAAACCAAGCTTCGAGACAACTCTACATTTAATTTTTAAAATCTGAAGTCAGGAAATGCTCTCATTTGTTGAATTGATTCAGATAAGCTTCTCTGAAAAAGGTGTAGGGGTCCAGGATTTTGGTTTGGGTCAACTTTTGGCATCTTTATTCAAATGCCATGATGACTACATCATTAAAACAAGGCCAGAACTTCCAATCACTGCAAAATGAAGATGTCAAAGTACTTAAGCAGCTTTCTTGAATCTGTGTTACAGGTGACAGGAGTGATAAGGAGCAGGAACTTAGCAAAGGTACTCACCTTCTTCATCTGAAACATCCAGGACCTCAGTCATTGTCTCAGGTACATTTAGCTTGTGCTTCTCTGTTACAGTCTGCAGAGACAGAATCATCAAACCACAAATCAAACACCAAAAGAAAAAGTAAAGTTTACAACAGGATATTTTCAACAGCAACAGTAGTGGCATTTGCTGAGACATTTTATAACTTGTTTCCCTTTCCCCTAACTTTATTTTTCATCTTTATTCCAGAAGCTCCAGTGCTGCAGAAGGTAACATTTATTCTGGCAGAAAAACACCAAAAAAATAAAGATAATGAGCTGGTCAAAGGAATAAAAGAAAAGAAATTAAAGCTCTCAGCAAATTTATTTGTAAATGGTGCATGTAGAACAATTCAGCTCAATGTTTCCAAGACTATTTTAAAATGAATTAGGTAATGTCTACACAAGAGCTTCAGAAAGTTGTATGTGGCATATGGAAATTATTAAATGGTAAAGCATTTGGAAATGAAGTTATGAATGATGTGAAATTCTTAAACTAAGAAAAGATGTGAAGGATTTATGCAGATCACTTGAAACATTTCTTCCTACACCTCTCCCCCCCCATTTAAAAAAGTGGCTACACTGCATATTAATGATATTCTTTTCATAAATCATGTATATTCCCCTAAAACACTGGTACATCAGAAAAAATGTTATTTGAAGATTCTGATATATTTTGTGCACCTGAAAGCTTAAAATACTGAGATACAAGGCAAGTGTGGACTGAGGACTGCTGGGAGGGCACTCTAACTGCACACTGCAGAGTAACATCAGAAGAGCATTTTTTTTCATTTAATCTTATCTTAAAAAATGACATTCAGGAGGAAACAGAAGCTGTTTAGGTGTGCTGAGTTATAAGAATGGGGACAACCTCTTAGCACCCAGATACACAGGTGCTCAGGAAATAGATGAAGAACACAGTGAGAGGAATTTTAGGAAGTTCAAGGTGTGAGAAAGTTGCCTGCAGGAAACTCTTGGTTGTGTCACAATACAGGAGACAAAATGCCAAGGACTTAGAAAAGAGCAGGGCTCAGGACAGCATTAGTCACCAAAATAAAAATAAGTATTTCCCTGGCTCCACCCAGGCCTGCAGCCAGCCAGTCAGCTGAACTGGGGTGCTGGGGAGGGGAATCAGCACTTTAAGGTATGCAGGAGCAGATGTGCCCCTTTGGCACAGAGAGGAATGTCAGGAGGCCATGTGTCTGCTGAGACTCCCACTGAGGTCCCACTTCACTCCCTATCATGGACTCTATCTATCAAGCATAAATTCACATTACATGCAGAAGTGGTGAAAGAGCAAAGGATCTGAGGGATAATTAATGGCAGCCAAATCCTGAGTCCCTTGTGCAATATGCTTCTGGGGAAATGCCCATTGATACCAAGCAGTGAAGTCATGAGTTGGGTCTGTTGCACGCAACGTACTAGGTATTTCCTAAACCTGTTTTATACTTCTCTATTTCTAACCAAGTGACAAAGATAGCACTGTTTATTCTTCTAAGATGCTGCACTTTTACAAATAACATGGTCACCAGCAGTGTATTTACTCTGGAAATTTGTTTTAGAAGCCTGCTTTACATTTCTGAAATATATATATATATATATACTGTGACAGCAGATTTCAGTTCACCCTCTGTGCAAACTACAGTGTCCTTTGCTTCAAATGGCAATCCCAACCAGGCCCCCAAAATTCACTCTTATCCACTATGCACTCCTACCTTCTGTCTTTACCACTACAGCAGTAAGTTAATAAATACAACAGATTTTTTTTTTACAGAAAACCAATAATCACTGACACTGGGCTAAAGGAGCAAACCCAGGTGAAGAGGAATGTGTATTTTTCAAGAGAAGTGGAAAGCAGTGTATGTGAGTACCAATTTACTGGCCTTGTACTTGTAATTACCCCTGCAGTTGTATCTGCACAAAGGGGGCTGCAAATTCTCTATTGCCAGTTCCTGCCTTCCCCACACAAAGAAACTGAAAAGTTAGGGAGAAAAAAAAAAGGAGGAGGTGACCAGATTCTGAAGAAAGGGGAAAGAAGGGGCCTAGGAGTCACAAATGTTAGTTTTTGTACATCTGCTCTATGACCAAAATTTATGTAAGAAAACGTGGTTCCCAACCTTAGCTTCTGTAGAAAATCCACCATTTGATCAGAAAAGCAGAGGTGAAGGGATGCTACAGAACTTCAGTCCACAAGCCAGAGATACACATTGTGTGCTGACTTTGTGTTAACTTAGACCTGCCAACCCTGCTAACTAACATTTACCTATCATGATGCAAATTTACTCATAAATTAGGTTTTCACAAGGCCCTATATAGTAACAATCTGGTCTCTGACTGAGGCTCTCTGGCATTATTTATTTACAGAGATGTAATGCTACTGGATATACTTCCTGATTTTATATTCAGTCAGAGAAAATTATTACATAATTTAACAATTGAAATGAAGTTTGGAAAACAGAATCAAGAGTCCATGTATGCACACATGTCAGAAGAACAAAAAATCTGTAATTCTATCTCTAGAACACTGAACTTAGCATCAATCTTTCATTTTGCATCAGAATTCTACAACAGAAGTTGTGAGTTAATGTTTTTTAATGAACTTTTAAGATCATACTAGCCTTCTTTTTTTTTAATTGATAGGCACATTAAAAATATCAAATACTTCCAAATTTAAAATCCATCTCTAGCCCCATGAAGGGCATACTTTAAACCTGCTCAATGCATATTTCTCAAACTCCTTGTTTTTTAGTGCCACTGAAAATTCAATTAAGCATTCTGCTTCAGGCTTCTGTATTCAAGACTTTCATTGTAATGCCAGATTTTAATCTGGTGGCATAGAAAAATTCAGATATGTAATTCAGGTATAGAAACCTGTATGTACATCCAGTGATTACAGCAGTATACTGTAAACAACCCCAAAGCTCCTCATAAAGCCATCTGTCTACAGGAAGACTGTGCCTGTTCCTGTAGGTTCCCCAAAACCTAATTGCACAGTAAAACTTTGATAGTCTACCTTAATCTGATGTATTTCCAATTTATTTCTAATCTGTGAGTAAAAATCCATGTGCTTTATTCTCTGTAATGTTTTATATTCCTACAGCTCCACTAATAACACCACCATTTCAAGGAGGAGAAAAATCTATTGGAAGTTAGACCAAAGTCTTTGGCACTGGAGATCTTTTCCTCCTCTCAAACACCAGTGACTTGCATTTCAATAAAGCATCAGCCTCTCCAACATCCTCCATGCATCACTCAGCTACAACCTTAGAGAATGAAGTAGCTATGGTGACAACACCTTTTTTTTTCAGAGCTAAATGCTGTGTTCTAGTTTGGCAACACCAACCTCACCATCTGGAGAACTTTATTGCAGGGAGTGCATGTGAGTGCCTGTTATTTATCTCTCCTTTTTAGGACTTGTTCTAAATTATGTTCAATCAACATTCCCCACCACGAACAGCAACACCAGAGGTTTATATTCTATACATCCCTGAGGTGCAATATTCAGAGAAATCCATAGCAGAAAAATCTGCTGAATTTATGGAAGGATCCCAGCTGACTTTTAAAAGCAGTGCTTTGTACACAGACACAGTGCAAGATTTCAGATTTCTCTTATATGCAAGCATTAAAGGTCAACGATGCAAGTAAGGTTCAGTATTGGATTCAGTCCTAAACCCCAAGCATCTGGTATCTGGTAGGAAAAAATCCATTACCCTCAAAGTTTAAAGAAATACTTATCCAAAGTAAATAACTCAGAGGTCTCTTTTCACAGTGTAGTCCCTATTATTATAAAATATCTAATACTTACATATGACAAGGTACAAGACTCCTTAGTGCAACACAAGGTGTGATAGAAAGGGATTTACAGTTTATATCAGGCATAAAATAGAAAAAGTGTGCCAGGACACAGCACAGAGAACAGCAAAGGTACCATTAGAGGCTAAAAATCATACTTCTGAAAAGAGCTAAAGTTTCTTGAAAAATTTTACCTAGGTTTTATTTTCCTAAATCTCTGATTAGATCCATCTATGTTTATGTATGCACACGTGTGGTGTGCTATATGATGAAACAAGAACGTGAAATAAATAACAACAAAAACAATACAGTCTTTATTAAGAGACTTCTGGAATCACACTGGAATTCCCTGTCCAAACCTGAGTCAGTCTGATCTTTGCAAGTCATTAATAAATGATGGCTCACTCTATTTGTAACTTTAAGCCATGTTACTTCTATTCTATCCTCCTCAGTTAATATGACTGAGGAATTGCTGTCATTATGCGACAAAATCAAAATTACTTTTTCCCCATTTCTTTACAAGGGACTTCAGATTTCTTCCCTTCCTCTAATCTTCTCACTGAGTAGGCATCTTTTTAGTAATCTGTGGATTTTACAGCTCTGAGCTCCCAAATGACATCTACATCTGATAGGTTTTCTAGGCTGTCAATCTTTCTTGCATTGCAAAAAAAGAAAAAGCCTGACCTTTCAACAGTGTTTCAAGATAAAATGCACTACCAGAAATTTAAATTAATTCCTTAAATGACACACAATTTCTTATCTTCTCCCTTCCTACCTGCTAAAACATTTGTAGATGGGAGGTGAAAGTCTAAGAAGGGTAAACTCCCTCCCAGTATCTCAGAATGTATCAGTTTTTCCTGGTTTAAAGCAACAGTACCACCTCACACAAAGCATTCACAAACCCTGAAGTCAAAATACGGATACCAAGAGTGTGGAGGAGTTGAGAGGACTGGGACATAAGGAAAGATTACTTCATATTTTGGAAAAACAGGATTTATTTGAACTGAAAGTGATTTGGGTAAAAAGATGATTGATGTGGTTCAGAGCCATCTAGTGAGCACTGTGTCTGGCACACTCCAAATGCTAAGAAGCTTGCTGGGGTGTGCTGCAAGTGTTGAGCCTCAGGAGGTGTCAAAAGTGTGGAAAGGAGAGGTGAAAAGAGAAGCAGGATGGGATCTAAACAACTATGTACAAACTTCTGGAAAGTTTGGGTTTGCAGCTTGCACCCATAGCTAGAACAAAGTTTTTCTCTGCTTTTGAATAGTTGTTTTCCATCTGTATGCACACAGATTTTGCTGCCTAGCTCAGTGAAGCCTGCTGTGCTGCACACACTCCCCCATGCTTAACAGATAAGCTGAAAGCATTTGTAGTGCTTTTGCAAAAAATCCAACAGAAAGGGGGGAGGGGGGGGGGACTAAAACCAGAAAAGAAACCAAGGAAGAGAGGTACAACGGAGAGCCTGAGGGAGGAAGAGAAAGACAACATTCTGCATAAAGAAGAGAGAGGATTGAATGCATCTGCAACTCACAGTTGTGGTGGTGGTAATCTCCTCTGTTACAACCTTCAGTGTATCCACCACGGAGATGTATCCCAGCCGCCTGGCGATGGCTAAGGCAGTGTTACCATTCTGGAGAGAAGAGAGAGCAGGGGAGAGAGAGAGAGAACGATGAGAGGGAGGATTGTGATGTGAACCAATGAGATCACTCCCAGCACGGCATGAGCCAGCATTTCCATCCAAAACAAGGCACAGCCTAGGAAAATCACCGTTTGTTTTTTTTTGTTTTTTTTTTACCCTTACATCTGACTCTGTCTTTGTAACTTCTTTAAGACTATAGCCCTGATTGCCATGGCAACACAACACACATCTGCCTGCTATTCCAAACGAAAATGTGCTGTATGGTTTAACCCTTCAGTGCTCGTATTTCACGACACAGAAGCTCATGTTTTATTTTGCATGAACAGCTCTGCATCAGAAATGCTCTTATAAAAAAAAAAAAAAAAAGGATTAGAAAATGTTACAGTTTCACATCCAGTTGGAACTGTTGAATCTTTATCAGGTACAATTCCCTCGTTGAGGGTACAAGATTACAGCTGTATTGTCTGCATGCATTTCTATTCCTTCTTAAAACAAAAAAAAAGTAAAAGAACACAAAAGGTAATGATTTAACAAACACAAAAGCAACCTAAACAAGCCTTGGGGTGGGAAATTAATCTGCATTTATGACAGTCTATTTGCAGTTTAAAATGAAATTTGATGCTAATTTACTAAGTGTTTGGGCCTATTCACCTCCCCTTCATCACCTGAAACTTTGGCAGTCTGCTGTCCCCATGTCACTCAGCTTGGGGAGGGGAGAAAGGGACGTGTTTGATGATTCTTTGCAAATTGCTCCCAGCAGAACTGTTTTATGTTACCTTGCACTGAACCAAAGGACAACACACTGGGGGAACCACAGAAAGATGCTAAACCTCCCTTTGCACTGAAATGCTTTCTCTTGTGGCACTGTGATGCAGGATATCAGCCTGAAGGCTTCTGTACTTCAGTATTGGCTTTAGTTATCTATAATTTAAGTTCTTCTGTGTTAGTCTAGCTCAGAGACCCTGAAGCAGTGCAGTGTTTGTGGATTAGCAGCATGAAATGGATAGATTGGCATCTTCACAGCACAAATTATTTGACTATCACTTGCACATTAGCTGCTCATGTCCCATTCCATATCCTACTGCCAGATGTCTGAGGTTGAAATTCTCCCTTATCTCAAGCTAGATATTATTCTGTGAGGACAAGGAGAGAAAGCATGCAGCAAAGACACATCCTGGAGACCCTGCTTGGCTTTGAGTTAGATTTGGCCATGCCAGCCCCAACACAAGGGCTGAAAGAGACCTATGTTCAGTTCTGGTTACTGTGTTCAGCTCTGGGTCCCTCACTACAAGACACTGAGATGCTGGAAGGAATTCAGAGAACTTCACCAGCTTGGTCTGGAGAAAAAGTTCTGTGAGGAGAGGCTGAGGGAATCAGAATTGCTTACCCTGGAAAAGAGAAGGTTGAGAGGAAACATTATTACTCTCTACAGCTGCCTGAAAGGAGGTTGTAGGGAGGTGGGTGCTGGCCTCTTCTCCCAAGTGAATAATGATAGGACTAGAAGAAATGGCCTGAAGTTGCACGAGGGGAGGTTGAGCCTAGATACCAGGAAGAAATTCTTTACTGAGAGAGTAGCTAGGGATTGGAATGGGCTGCCCAGGGAGGTGGTGGAGTCTCCATCCCTGGAGATATTTTAAAACTGTATAGATGAGGCACTTCAGGACATGCTCTGGTGGGTGACACAGATACTGATAAATACATTTTATCTGGGGAGGATACTGAGAGTTGGATGCAGTGATCTTAGAGGTCTTTTCCAACTGTTACTATTCTGTAATTCTGTGGTTTGGTTGGCTGTGCCCAATAGCAGTGCCTCCAGCCCCAGAAGCTGACTGCAATGGTCTCTTGCTTGACCATCTGGTATTTTGGATAACTTCACAAATTATTCAGTGTGAACGTTCTGGGACCAAAGAGGGAGCCAGTGCTGCTTTAAGCACGCACAATAGAAAGACATGGAAACCAGATCCACTCTGGGGAATGACACGAGTTTTGGACATTCTGGCTGCATGTTAAAGATTACCCAATTAGAGGTGACTAATAACAACATCAACTTGAAAGAGGACAGTTGTATTCCTGGCTGACTGCAGAGAAGGAGCTGTGCCAGAGGTTACTGACGGTCTTTGAGGAGGCATTAACACCAGTGAACACAGAACCTGAAACACATCCAGTGAATCATAAAAGAATTTGGGTTGGAAGGGACCTCTCCAGGTCACCCAGTCCAACCCCTGCAGTATCAGGGACACCTCACCCAGATCAGGTTGCTCAGAGCCTCCTCAAGCCTCACCTTGAACATCTCCAGGGATGAGGCCTCAACCCCCTCCCTGGGCAACCCGGGCCATGGTTCCACTGCCCTCATGGGACAGAACTTGTTCCTGACATCCAGTCTAAATCTGCTCTTAATTTAAAGCCTCTCCCTTGTCCTATCACTCCAGGCCCTTGCAAACAGTCCCTCTCCAGCCTTCCTGTAGGCCCCCTTCAGGTACTGCAAGGTACAGAGATTTGGGTCTAAATCTTCATAAAACCCCAGGTTCTGATTTCCCCATATTTTTATGGAAAAATCCTTCTTGATCTATCAATTTACAGAGGGAAGTGTTGAGGCAGAGGGCAAGTGAACCAGCACAGCACAGACAGCTGTGGCCAGCCTGATCCTGCAGCTCAGGAATCAGTTTCCCCAGCTCACACTTAGCTTAGTGAACAATGGTTAGACCTGATTGGAACTATCTTAAGAGGACAAGGAGAAGGAATGGAAGTTACATTTACACATCTGACAACCAGCTGCACGAGGAATTCTTTCAGCAAAACAAAGGCTTGCTCTCAAGCCTTAAGAAAGGAAAGACCTGTCCAGGGAGACAAATTCTCTCTGGCACTTCAGAGACTTACAGTGGTGATGGCATTGGGCTTGGCTCCATGCTGGAGAAGGACATTAATGATGTGAGTGTGGCCTTGCTGAGCAGCTTGGTGAAGAGGGGTGTACCCATTCTGTTGTCCACGGTGGTCACAACACAAACAAACAAAGAAAGAACAAAAACCACCAGCAATTAGATGAGACACTTCACTTTGCTTCCTTCTGCTCCCTCCGAGATATTTCAAAAAGGAATTATGCCACTAATTGACCCAAAGATAATAAATCTTCTGTAACAATAATAGTCCTTCAGCAGATTAATGAAAAGATAATGGAAGATAATATTTTTATCCAGAAATCATCTTTCATCTCACAATTTAAGAAAGCTCTCAAAGAGAGATAATTCCTCGTTTCCTAAATCAGAGGGAGGAACAATGAGGAACAGTAAAGTGGTACACTAAGAACACAGAATCACAGCCCAGAGAGAGAACATTTTTGTTCCTGTCACATATTAATTTTCTATAGAAAAGTGCAAAGATTTGCTTTTAAAATATTCGAGCCAATTAAAAAAATATATAATGTGATTTGAAACTATTTGCTTTTAAAAAGGGCTAAGAACATATACCTATTAAAATTTAAATGAATTTTAGCTTTACTTTGCCTTCAAAAGGCTTCACCAAGCTGTAATTACATTAAAAAATATGTACACAAAGTCTGTATAAATCACCACTATTAACACTCCAGTGATTCATTCTAATGTTACACAATAAAGGAACATAACCAAAATGTACTTCAGCTAGTTGATCTGAGATGGCATTGTGTAAGACCAGTCAGGCAATTGATTTACAAAATTATTTGTGATTGGCTTTGAAAGCAAGCAGAGAATAAACTGGGAGAAAACACAAGGTTGATCTCACTGTACAGTTACACAAAGCCCAGGGGCAGGTTCTGAAAGACACTCTGGAGAGTTCTCTCTTTTTGCAAAAGAATAGATGCAAGTAATGTTTAATTCTACTGATTAAACAGTGCTAGTTCAGAACTGGTTCAGTTCCTGTATTTACAGTATGCATACATGGACTGCTAAGAAATCGAGGGAGGGTTTTATTATAGGTTGTAGTGTAAAGTAAATTTGTGATCTTTACTGAAGTGCTAGTGCAGTCCTTCAAAAAGAGAATTCAGACTCAAATTTTTTCCCTTGAGATGGCACAGAGCATCATGCAGGTTTTCTCCAGTTAAAGACCAAGCTGTAATAGAAGTCACTTAGCTTTTCACATGACTATCCTGAATCCAGCCAGGGGAAGTTTGCTTTTTAAACTGAGTCCACATTACCAGTTGACAGACTGCCAGTATTTTTATTGGTCCCTAGGTGTGAGATTTTGTTTGTACTCTCATACAAACGTGCTGACTTTAATGAAATTACTCTCAGTAAGTGGAAGACTTGGAAAAATGGCATCAGAATCTGGCCCAGTGGCCCCATAGACACAGAGTGGGACATAATCCTACAGACATAAGTATGTCTGTCCCTTTAGCTGGCCTCCAAATATCTCAGCTGAATGTCTTGGCAGCTATCGTTTGGATCCTGCCAGTGTCTGCTTTATTAATTCTTATCAGCTGTTTTTCTAGGAGTGTTGTCTGTTCTTTTGGAATCCCTGGGTTTTGCCCATTGATTTGGGGTGATCTCATGAGGGATGGGCCAGCATCTTTTATTTATTTACTTTGCTGTTTCTTACCACACTTGAGCTGTGACCACTGTGATGAAATAGTGCTATCTGGTGAAATGAACCCATCCTCATAGGTCACAGCTGGGGACAGAGCTGGCCAGAGGGAGCACAAGTCTGCTTTTTGGACTGGACCTTACATTTACTAAGTATGTCACTAGAAACAGCAATGTACATCTTCACACTGATCCCCAGACATCCAGTCTGAAGCTAGCAGCCAGCTATTGCCTGAAGCCAGCTTGTCCTAAGCTGAAGCTCCTGAGTTAGCTTTCTCTTTCTGATAAGGGTGATGTGATGATATCTGGGATGTGACATACTGTTGCTATCACCAGAACCTCCCAGTGCACACTCAGGACACGGACAATTCTTGCTACAAAAGGTATCACATTCAGCTGCTGTGCCTGACAGTTTACACCAGAAGAAACTGATGAAGTCAGTGGATTTCATTCAGATGCTGGCTATTGGCAGTCAGGTCTATTTCAGTGTAACAGCATACCCAGATTCCCCTGAAACAAAAACAAACCTGCACTTGCTCACCACAGCTGCTTCCTCTCCCCAAGTCATACCACCCACGCTTTGATCAGCACTAATTCTTCCCACTCTTTTCCCAGCAGTTTGGAGAAAACCTGGAATCCCCCTCCAAAGTGTCTGAATTGTTATTTAGTAGTTTGGCAGCACACTGGTATTATACTGGTGTGAACCACGTGTAAATGAGATCAGAAAAAAGCTTCTATTTGTTAGTTTGCAAGTAAAAAGAAAAAGGAAAGAAAAAGAAAGGAAATTGATTCTCTATCCCTTTCTTTCATCATCTGACTTTTCTTTTGTGCACACCCCATAAGGAGATGTAGCAGAAAGAAGGCATTCCACTGGAGCCACAAATCACCCTGTGCTGACATCTACCATGTAATAATTAGTTTCCAGTTGAAAAGGCACCATGGTATGAATTCCAAGAGCTTGGTTACCAAGTTCATAATAAAGAGCAAAAGCAAGCAACAAAAAAAATTACCTTTGTTTTAGCATTGACATTTGCTCCCTGCTTGAGAAGAAAATTCACCATTTTGATGTTTCCATAGTGACACGCCACAATTAAAGGTGTATAACCAAGCTACAACAAGAGAACAAAGAAGTAAAACTGCAAGCTCAGTGGAACATTCCTTGTACAGTGGCAGGATCCTTTGGAACACTGGAGAGGGCAGCCACTCCATGATTTACCTTTGTCTGTGCATCCTGGTTTGCACCATGTTTTGTGAGTATTTCAGCCACAGTCACTTTATCCTCTTGAGCAGCAAGGTGCAAGGATGTCAGTCCAGTCTGGAGTTGGAATATAGAAAATAAATAGATACAAGTAAGGATAAAAACCTACTTTATGTGAAGAAAGAAATTTTGACTTTGCTCCTTTCTCAGCTTTAAAACATAGAGAGATCCTAACTATAGCTTCAAAGTCTGAGTGTTGTTTGGTTTTTTTAAACCAAGAAGAGTTGTTGATTCTCCTGTTCTGGCTGACAAACGGCTCCAAAGCAATTACATCAGCACAAGCCACAGAGCAAAACTTTCAGGCATCAATGATCACACTTGGATTTTATACAAAAATGTCACTTGGGAAGCTGAGGAGCCCATTAATAAATGAGGGAAGCACATTCTCTGTGCTTCCCACTCCTCAGGCAGGAAAGGGAACCTTGACAGCTGCCGGCACGAGTCAGAATGAAGAAAATAACTCCAGAAATAGATCCCATTCAAGGATGCCAAGGAAATGGATGCAGCCTTTAACTAAAAGCTCACTGTAATCATGCTCACAGTGAACAAGGCAGGGAACAAATTTTGTAAGAGAAATGAGAATCACCTTGTTTTCCATTTAATACCATTAATGCCAGACAACAAGAAACTTGAGCCTTCTGCTTTCATTTGCATAAACAAAAGCTGCAGGGTTTTAACTTTAAGTAAATAAGACTCAAATATATGGCTAGGTAAATCTGGTGACCTAGGAAGATCTAAAGTAATGGGGGTTTTTTTAGGAACTTCTTTTCTATGAAAGTAGTGTCATATATAATCATTTAAAAAATTAAAAAAAAAAAACAAAATGGAAAGGTCCTCCATAGGATTTTTCTCACTCACTACTCTTCTAATAATGTTGTTTTGTTATTTGCCAGACATAGTCATTTTTTTCCACTTGGAAAGAGGAATGAAGGGTAAATTTATGAAGAAAATCTGGCAACAGCACTGAACTCTTTTAGACTGTAGCTCTCAGGTTTCTGATACATTGTTAAATCCACCGGTAGACCCAAAGAACTGTAACATTTCACATTCTTTCTTCACACCTAATATATAACTTCAGGAGCAAAACACCTGAGAGATGGCAAAGTTGCAGCACAACAAGAATACTGCAGTCTTGCTTCCTGAATGTTGTCACTCCTGCAGTCTCACAAACATGGATATAAGGAAGTGAAGCTGAGAATTCCCAGCAATGTGACATCATTCCTACACTGCACTTGGCATCTTACTGGATACTCCCACCCACAGTACTTTTGTCTCTGGTTGTGAATTACCTTTGTTGCCACATGGATATTGGATCCTTTCTCCAAAAGCAAGGTCACCATGTCAGTGTGACCTTCTTGGGAGGCCAAATGAAGTGGGGTGACTCCTTGCTTGGTCAAAATGTTGGTCTCAGCCCCGTAGTTCAATAGAGTAGTGGCAATCTGCATCTGATTTTTCTTGGCAGCAATATGCAGAGGGGTGTATCCATTCTAGCACCAGTCAGGAAACAGAATAAGAATAAAGTTAACACAACAACCATGTAAGACTAAGAACTCAGACACTACAAAGCAATAATATTTTATATTACCCCTTACTTCTAGAGATGAGAGTTCATTAAATTTTCAAGGCCAGACATGTTCCACATGGCCCTGCTGTTGTCTTGCTTTTTCCATCTGTTATTTTTGCCATCTAAACTAGAACAAAGCCAGCCCTTGCTAGGGGGGCTGGACTGTTCAGCTGATACCCTCAAACGATCCCAAGTTTGGCATCTGCATTTTGAATAACCCATGTTGTGAGTATTCACTTTTGACTGGTGAGTGACATTCCCCATGATGGGTGCACACACTGCATTTTGCTTTCTCAGAGTGTGTGGGTAGAGCTGCATTTACACATGGAATTCTGATACATGTGTCAGTCACAGAAACAGCAATAGGGAGGGATGTTTTTCTGAACAAATGAACCAGTTAAGCAGAGCAGAGCAACATTGATGGTGCTTTCTGGAAATAAGACAACCTGTAGATCTTGATGTCTTTACAATGCACTGTGGGAAGAAAATTCTGGGTTTCAGCAGACAGTCCCCATGGAGATGTTTGGTTGGTTGATTTGTGTTTTGTTCTTTTTTAACAGGAGCTTTACCAAACCATCCCACACGGCTGTAGCCTTTGCTGCTCCCCACGCAATGGAAACAGCATCTTGGATACAATTCCTTCACAGACAGGTCTCATTTTTTGGCAGCACACTCTGACATCACCACCAAATTGCTCCTTCTTTTCCCCTTTCCACAGTCCTTGCCTTGCCTAACAGTGGCACCATGGCACTGTTCCTAACCCTGGGATGAATCCTCCATATGTGTGCACAGGATATTCACATGGTTTCTAACATTACACAATACTAAAGTGACTTCCAGCCATGACTGAGGATCATAAAATGGCCCAAACGGCATACATACATATATATATATGTATATATATATATATATATATACATATACACATACACACACGTACATGTTTCTTTTTCAGTGGCGGTTAACAAGACCCCTATGCTAAATTGTACACAAGGGATAAATATCACTTTGTAAAGTTTTAAGTCTCAGCTCGACAGGGCTCTGAGACATCTCATATACACTATATTATCACCTAGAATGGTCGGACCAGACGATCCTTGAGGTCCCTTCCAACCCGACATTCCACGCTCCTAAACCGCCGGTCACAAGCCCCCTCTGTAAACCTCACACAACCTCCTTCTCACAGCTCCCGCACTCTCCTCCGGGAGAAAAATCCCCAGCGCCTGACTGCCCGGCCCGGCCCGCCCACACCTCTGGCGATTATTTTATTGTTTTATTCATTATTTTCCTCATGATTTCCTTCCCTTCCGCCTGGGAGCCCCTGAGGAGAAAGGAAAAAGGGCGGGAGGAGCAGGGTGTAGGGGGGGAGCTCACCTTGGCGGTCGCGTGCGGCGAGGCGCCCTTCTCCAGCAGCAGCAGCGCCACCTTCTGGTTGTCGTAGTGCGCGGCCACGTGCAGGGGGGTGAGGCCGTTCTGTAAGGGGCGGTTACGGCGTTAGGGCGGGCGCGAGGAGGGGGCGGCTGAGGGGGCGCGCGGCGGGAGCCGTTAGTGCGTGAGGTAACGGGCGCTGAGGAGAGGCTGCGGGACACCGACCCTCCCCACACACAGCCCGTTCGGCGGGGAAAAAGCGAAGGAGGAAAAAGGGGGGTTTAGAGCAATTCCCACGGCGTGGAGGGGAAAGCGGGCCTCACCCCCCTGTTTATCGCGCTGGATTTGGGCGGTACGGGCAGGCTCATGGAGATGGCGCTTTGAGAGAGCTTCCTGATAGGGACCCAAACCCCGTGCTCTTCGTTTAAGCAACTAGCTCGAATGACTAGAGCACTCTGGGCTTTCTGTCAGCCAGGTTTCTGCTTGACAAAGTTTCTGCTTTGGAGACCAACGACAGAAAATGGGGAGATTGAGGCTGTGTCACAGCCAGCCACCTCGGATTCCTAACCGGTGAGGTAATGCCCATGAGTGCTGAGAAGGACAGGCAGACCCCCGTTAGAATGAACTCATGATGTAACTTGCTGTTGCACCTTTGGGTCCAATTCAAAATATCTTTGACATTCTGTCCTCTCTAGATCTTATGAGGATTATGATATCATAAGTGCACAACTAGTGCACAAAACCATCACCCTTGGGGGAAAGCCACAACTGACATGCAAAAGCAGCTGCAGCCTCCTTCCATGCACACATTTCTCACAGTTCTTTGCTAAGGAAGGCTCCAGAACATTTTTTCTTTCTCACCAGTACCTTGCCAGCTGAATCAGGAGAGGCACGACGCTGCAGCAGGAGTTTTGCTACTTCCAGGCTCCCGTATTTGGCCGCCACATGCAAAGGTGTGAATCCCTTCTGCAAAATTCCAGGAGACAAAAAGCAGATGCTTGTATTACAGACCACACTGACATCTCTCTTTCAAGAACCATGTATTAAGAGTTTACACTTCAGACTATATCCTGTCTCCCAGTATCAACAGCCATACCTAGGAAGAGCATTATCTCTTAGAAGCACTTTGGGAAGGATTCTTTCCTATATATGTGCTCTCAGGCTAGCAGACATTTTATGTGACACAGGCTCTACCTAGCAAAAGACACTGTGTTGTGTGGGCAATAAAGGCACTTGTTCAAATTTCTACTCCAAAGCAGCTGCACTTTTCAAGTTGCTGATGAAAGCTTCAGAAATATTTCCTGTATCAATTGTTGCCAGTAACAATGAAACAGCAACTGAATTCAGTGAGAAAACTCCAAACTTTGCATTCCTCCTTTGGACCTTGCTGAAGAAGGATTTCTTTCTGGACTTTTGTATTCAGGCAGTCATTAAATGCTTCTGCTGCCTCTGAACTGCAGTCATACCTGATTCAATGGCAGTACTTTTGGAAACCACATTGTGGCAAGACTAAAAATCCTGTCTTTTTAAAGAAGTCCTTTTCTCTTTAATAATGCTTGTCAGTACAGCACAGGTGTAAGGTGTGTGTCAAACTAACACACTCTCCATATCCTTTTAATTAAAAAAAAATATGTTGAAATAGAAAAATCATGGATGCAAGACAGCAGGTGGCAGACTGCACCACTGCCCTCAAAGAAATTTCAGGGAGCTACAGTGACCTATTTGCCTGACACGTAAGTGATGTGTAAAATTTATTATCATTATCATCATGTTCCACTAATTCCATCTCAAAATGAATTTACGTCAGGGAATCTCAAACATTTCCAGTTCACTAATCACAGGTTTGTAGAGAGATTATCTTGTGGACTACATGTTCATAATTATAGAATGCTCCTGCAGTACTAAAGCAATATGGGAAATGAGGAAAGTATTTGGTGTATTTTTAGCCATTTTAATGTGATCTAACAGCTGGAGAAAAGGAGAACAGCAAGTGTTCCAGTAATCCGTGGATCATAATTTGAAAATTGCTGGTTTAGTCTTCTAAACCCTGGAAGACACCCCACTGCTCAGAAATATGTTTTAAGCCCTAGCTGTAAAAAAAAAAAAAAAAAAAAAAAATCTGTACTTTTTAAAGAACCAAAACAATAGCAAGAATTAAGTGATTCTCTATCACATGTGATAAATTTGGAAAAGACATCTTGGCACATAATTCTGCTGACAGCTATGTACTTTCTTACATGTTCATCACTCCATTAGGAATCCACTGATAAACATTTTTTGCTAACAAAGCAATGATTCTGGAGACCATTTCTTTCATAAATCCAGACAAAATGGCCTATTTTGTCATATGACACCTCATTTCTAGAACCCCTGAAAATAGATTCAGCATTAGATGCAACTGGACAGATGCTGAATTCTATGTTTTAAGGAACATTCATTTCTGCTAGCATAGACCAGAATTATTTTATATTTATATAAACAAGGTAGTGAAGAATAAGCAGGCCTGTTCATAAGGAAAACTTTGTCATCATCCCCTTTTCTTTTTTGAAAATGTTGGCCAAAAAAGCCCTACCCATAATGCAACAGGAAAGAGAAACAAGGATTTTGTGTAGCTTCTCAATCTGTTGGGACCATGTACTTATCATGACCTCCATTTGTCTCCAGTGGGAACCAAACTCCCAACCTCAGTTGACACCACAATATGTCAAAATTTGATTAACTTCTGATCCATTACTTCAGTCACTGGATCCCTGGTGATTACGAAGAACAAAACAAAAGACCCAAAGCAGTTCAGTTTCTCAGGGTGCGAGTACATTCCTAAAGGAAGGGCTGGCAGGCACTGCTGGAATAGAGAGGCAAAGCACTTTGTCTTACTTTGGTGGACATGGAGTGCGAGGCACCTGCCTCTAGGAGGACTGAGGCGACATCCACTTGTCCCTCTCTGGCAGAGATGTGCAGGGGGGTGTAGCCATTGGTTGTCGCGGCATCGGGGTGGGCCATGTGCTGCAGCAGGAGCTGGACGATCTCTGTTTTCCCCAGGCGAGAAGCAATGTGCAGTGGGGTCTGTTCTTCCTACAACTCAAATCGAGCAGATCATCAGAACCACCTTGAACACTGCTCTGCTCGATCCCAACACATCTATCGATGCACTGGTCTTGCAAAAATCATGGCAAGCAATAGTACCAAAAAAAGGGAGTAATGGAGGACTTGCAGGGTAATCTTTGCGTTTGTCTTATTAGAAAAGAAAGAGCTATGAGGAAAAACATCACTGTGGGCATTGCTGCTTTTCATGTTTTGTTTTACAACAGCTGTACCTTGCTCTACAAACAGAACCTCTGCTGTTTGGTTGTAGGACATGGCTGTGCACCTTCTTGCTCAGATAGAAGGCTATTGCTGCTCTGAGTCAGGCACACTGTGCTGGGTATAGCCAGGAGGGAGTTAATTTTCATCACAGCAGCCCCTTTGTTGCCCTCTTTTAGATTTCTGACCCAGACAGTGCTGATAACACACCAGTGTTGCAGCTATTGCTGAGCAGTGCTTACCCAGCACAGAGGTTGGGAGGGGATCCAGGCAGGACAGCTGCCCTGGATTCACTGCAGATCCATACCATGTAACGTCACACTCAGCAACAAAACTAGGAGGGGAGTTTTCCAAATGAGCTGTTGCTGGGAGACTGGCTGGGCATCAGCCTGCTTCTGGGAGGTGGTGAGTGACTGACTTTACATTGCTTTTGGGTCCCAGGAGGGGCTGGGTTTGTGTTTGTGTTTTTTTCTTTCTCCCTCGCCTACTTAATTGAATTTATCTCATCCCAAGAGATTTTCTTGCTTTCACCCTTCCAGTTCTCTCCCTCACCCTGCTGTGGGGGCAGTAAGTGAAGAACTGATAAGGACTGAGCTGATGGCCAGGGTCAGCTCACCACACATATTCTCTCTGGAAGATCTTTGCAGAAATTGGATATTGTTTTCAAAATTGGTTTTAGGTGTGCTTATTATTAAATCAACAGAGTAAATAAAAAGTGAAAGTGAATTCTGAGTAAGAGAAAACAAAACACATTGTAAGCACAACACCTACCCTGGCTCGGGCATCAACCAGGGCCCCGTTCCTCAGGAGGCAGCGAACTACTTCCACCTGCCCAGCACGTGCTGCCATGTGCAATGCAGTTTCTCCACGCTGCAGAAAAGCAAAAGTGTTTCAGTCACCTGAATCTCTGTGAAGAAACAGAGCTCCAGTGGTGCAAATTCCACTCAGGACAACTCATGCAGAGATTTGTCTTTCTGCCAGCTGAGAACCTGGCTTCAGACCCAGGAACAGTTCAGGAGGGTGTGCTCATACATGTTGCTGGGCCTGGGGACAATGTGGTTTGAAAACTTGGTGATCCCAGGTAAACATCATCTCACTACAGAGGGTCAGAATGAAAATCCTGATTTATAGAAAATTCTGCTATCTAATCTCCCCTGGTCACATATGTTCCTCAGCTTTCTACATAACAGTGCATCAGCTTGTGTGCTACACAGGAGATGAGAGTACACTGAGCCTCTGTCTCTCAAGGGACTGAGGCACATGAGCTTCAAGATGGAAGAGGATATTTTTCCAGATGGTCTCTTCCTGCACACTGTGTGGAGCTGGCAGCATTAAAAGGCCTTGTGATGGCTTTGCACAACTGAGCCAGCATATGAAATGTGTAAAATCTGTGCTCAGGAGCAAGGCTCTGTCTGCAGGGTATAGAATGAATCTTGTTTCAAGGCTTTTGTAGCCAACAGAATTTGAAGGAGAACATGAAATTTTGGAAAGCTGACTGGAGTGATGTGGAATTTCAGATCAGGATAATGAAGTAGGGATGATACATTCACAGCATTTTCTTTTGATGTAGGTTTGCAAAGGCACTCTGAAAGGAGTATTCCTTGATAATGGCATCTCTTACTTAATTTTGCACCTGTCCAACATTCTTTGAGTGCCCTGTCCTGAAAGTGGACTGGAACACTCCCTGTGCAGGCTCATCAGTATCTGGTACATTAGGTACTGGGACAGTTCTGCAAATAGGAGCTCTGCATTTATCTGTTCTGCAGTGTCAACACACCAGGACTGATCACTTCTTTGTGTTAATTGTTCCTTCACCATATACTAGAGCTATATATAGGATATAATATATCAGTATTATTCTATTGTAAGGCTTTTGCCCCCCAACTATCAAGTTAAAGTGCAATTGCCAAAATGAACACTCTGGTCAAGGCATTTTGCATCAGAATCAGGAATCATGTCTTCTTGTTTGTTGTCTAGATGTAGCTAAAGAAGCAGCCTGAGCTTGCCTACTATTACAAGCTTCTAACTAAATCAAACCCTCTTCACCAGGAGTTGATTTGCCTTGTCTTTTTAAAATTAACATTGTATTACCAGCTACGATTAGTCAGTAGGCAACAAACAAAACCCCACAGCTCTAGCTACAGTTCTTAAAATTCATCTATATAAACTTTTTTACTTGAAGAATGAGCTGTTTTAAATGTGAATAAGGTTTACATTTCACACACTCTGAAGATCAAATTCCAATAAAGACCTTTTCATATGAATTAGCAAAGCAATTTAGCTTTTGGGAACATTAATTCAACAGAGAACTCCAGCTTTCCAAGCAAAAGCCAAGACACCTGGGTAACATAAATTGTAAAGTGTTAAGCTTTGCACACAAATGTCTGGTAACACAATATTTTTAATTGCCTCCACAAGAATTTCTTGTTGGTTTTCATAGTACCAATGAGGTTTTTATATAAAGATTGTTCCTATTAAATAGCAGTAGGAGACTTTGCCAGGGAAAGTCTGTTCTAATGATTCAAGCAAACAACTCAGTGTGCTCAACATTTTTACTTGGTTTCATGGAAGAGTTTTCTAACTGCAAAACAATGTTGAGTCCAGTGTACCTGGATTACTACATTTTTGTTGTTGGGAAGACTTAGCTATAACATAGTTTACTGGTAAAAACCTTCTTTCAAAGTGCAGGTGGTTGTAAGCTGAATATCTGTTTCTACTTACAAATGTTAACAATAAGATAACTATGAAATACAGCTCAGAGAACTCTTGTGCTCTTTTTATTATTCTTCTTGGTAACTAGGCTATTGTTATGCAAACACTGATTTCTAAGGTAAGTCAGGTTCTGCATTTTGTGTTAACTCTCAAAGGGCACATTTTCTAGATTGAAGCATGGTGTGTCAAAAGGCACCAGTTCCTGGAATATCCCGTATAACAGAATATCTCAAAATTTTTACTTTTTGTTTAATTGTTAGTTTTTAAGCCCATTAGACCCTTTCACTGATACAAATGAGACAATTCCATGGCAGCCAGCAAAGCTGTGCAGACATGAATTAGGGTTGTTTGGACTTTAATTTCATCCTTCAGAACGGAAACAGAGTTTTTCCTGTGACTTGGCTTATAATCAGTTTTGGATGTATTTGGTGAGCTCTGTTTCAAAGGGAAATTTTATTCACTCAAGCATTGATGATGAATGCACGAAACCAAAGATTGCTTATAATGCACACACAACCACCACTTCCTCCTCTTCACTAAAGGTGCTAGAGTCATTTTTCTTAAAAAGTCATAAAGTACCATTAAAATGTGACCTTTGGTTGAGCTCCATGGTAGGCCAGACCCTTTCTGGAGAAGGTATTGCAGAGATAGATGATCTAGGCAAAGCCATACTCACAATGTTAGTGACATCAGGGGAGGCTCCGTTCTGCAGCAGAAGGAGGACTATGTTCAAGTGGCCCATAAATGCAGCCACGTGTATTGGTGTGAGGCCCGACTGCGAAACAAAGCAAGAGCAGTTTTACTCCTCTGCACGGGCACAGGGAAGGGGCTGCTTCAGTTAAATAAAACATAAGTGAAAGTGAGGCACAATAGGAGAGAGAAAAAAAGGTGGCAAAAGGGGGAAGAGAGAAGGAATGTTTCTTCAGGACATGAAACACTTTTCTACCTCTGTTATAGCCTGGATTGAAGCCCCATATTTCACCAGGAGTTCCATGACTTTGATGCGATTTTTCTTGCAGGCAATGTGCAGTGGAGTAAAACCATTCTGTGCAAAAGACAGTCATGTTAGTCAAAAACATGCAGCTACACTTTCCACACAGCTCCATGGCAGCACACTGGGAGCAGGAGTGTTAGAGTACTAGAAGCAATTGTTCTTTAAGCAGGACTGGTTATGAATTACAGACATCTCCCAGCAGTCTGACACAGAACAAAGCAGTGCTGCTGCTCTGAGAAACTGAAGGTCCACCTCCAAAACCCATTCAGACTTTGAAATGTGTGCCTGCACACAGGCAGGCATGTGGTTAGGCAGGTTGCACACACATATGTAAGAATAACTTTAAAATTGCCTAACACAAGGAAAATTCAAGTTAAGCGTAGTTATCACTCTGAAATCAGTGCCTTTTGAAATGTATAAAACATATTCTATACCTCTGCAGTAAAAGAATAAGTACTTCTTCCAGATACCACATTACTTTGTCTTTATAGAATAACTTGTAATATACAAGATTCTCACAAATCTTGTGATCAGTCTCAATGATCTTGCGAGACAGTAGTTTTAGTTTTGTGCTGACCATCAGTACACATTCATTTACTTGGAAATGCTTTTTCTGTAAGAATCACATCAAAGCATGTCTTCATACTCTATTCTCTAGCACATGCTTTGACTTTAAGCTTTTCTTTTTTATGTACTATTATACTTAATGCTGGTTAAGCGTGTCTGAAGCTAAGCAAACACATTATGCACCATATGTGAATGTTTTAGTGAAAAGCACAGGTAACATTTTTAGATAACGTTTAAAAATCACTACACTTTTTAAATGAAACGGATCAGTATTTCTAAACAATCAGCTAGCAGCAAACAGAATTTATCAGGGAAATCTTAGCTCATGGAAAGAGGCATGTGACAGATTATTCTACAATCAGCTTCTGTTAAAGGAAAAATTAATTACTGGATGATTTGAAGATGTTTTAAAGCATATAAAATTGAAAAAGCTAAGAAGAACCAATTTAGTCTCCAAGTAATTTGAAAATATCAACTTTTTTTTTTTCAACCTAGCTACAAAATTATTGTTTGTAAAAGTTATTCCATCACAGGGCTCTGTTAAATATTATTACTACTATTACCCTTCTCCAATTTCTAAAGGAGATATTTTACCTCCCGCACAATGTCTCTCAAAGGAAGCTCTACTGTTTCAGATGTTTCCATATTTTCACTTCATCTTACTGCCTGTGTTGATTTAATTTTGCCACTTCTATTTAAGTGATGAGCAGTTTGATGGGGGAGAGGTGCAGGCAGAAAGAATGTATCACTAACAGACATTATGAGCATCATTTAATAAATTAAATACTATAAACAAGCCAGAGGCAACAAGTCCCTGATGGGAGAGAAAACAAGGGTGAGGAAAAAAACCCAGTCTGGAGGGAAAAGAGCAGAGAGGCAGTGGCCTGAGGGTATTCTCCTTTCATTTCAGATGTTTCCCTGGGAGGGAGGGGAAGGGGGGGAACAGAAGGTGTATTTCTGGTCATGGAAGGAAAGAAAGAAGATGAGGGGGCTGGCATGCAACATGCATGTGTGGGTAGCTGAGGAAAGTGCAGCTAAAGATAATCAAAGGACAGGTAATAAAACCAAGAAAGGATGAAAACAGCATTGAAAAATATTGACCAAGAGAACATGTTACTGAGAAAGACAAGATAAGACAAG
This sequence comes from Heliangelus exortis, assembly GCF_036169615.1. Classification (NCBI taxonomy): domain Eukaryota; kingdom Metazoa; phylum Chordata; class Aves; order Apodiformes; family Trochilidae; genus Heliangelus; species Heliangelus exortis. The sequence goes on along the minus strand of NC_092425.1, from coordinate 41,908,322 downwards.
CTTAAGAAGAGGAAGCAAGAGAGGTTACAGGACTTGTGACTGTAGAGAGGCCAAGAAAAACAGGATGGTGAAATAAAAGCACGTCAATAAAAAGTCAATTCCAAGGAAGAAAGGGGTGGAGAAGCCTTCAGAGACAAACACAGGGTCACACTGAAGGCAAAATGCTGGGCAAGACATCAGTGGCCTGTGGTGGAAGGTCTGTGGAGGCACTGAATACAGCAGGCAACAGCAGGCTTCTTGAGTGTTCACAGTCTCTTTCCCCCACTGAGTGTAAGATGTTGGTATTTTAATTTCCATCCAGCTAACAGTTCATGGGGACACCTCCTATTAGAGAAAATAGGAATCTTGTTTGGATTTGGATAGCTTATAGAATCCTGAAAGCTTACGTTCCTGGAGCCAAATGTGAGGTTTTTCTCTCAGTTAGGGGATGATAATGGCCTGACCAGTGAGTGCAAGGAATCCTACCTGTTTTCCTGTAAACAGCAGAAGAACTGTTTTTTGAAAAGGAAGAGAAGTGGCACCTAATAGAGGGGAATGTCACAATTTGATAAAGGCAGAAATTAGCTTTGTCATGTATTGCCAACTAACTTGATGATTCAGTTGAAATCTTAGAAATTTTTTGTGTATTGTATCACATAGTATGGAAAACAGAACAGCCAATAGAACACCAATGCATATGTTGGCATCAGCTACAAACAGCTCTGATTTTAGAAACTCTGTAGAGTTTCCAGCCCTGATACTACAACTGCTTGCCTTGGGACAGGGTCCATGATTGGACCTAATAATAAGAAATAAAATACTAGTAAGCAGCACATGTGACAACCTGTTATTGCAGCTATTTGAGGTTGTTGGAGTTTGTTGGCAGAGATTTCACTTAGTTTTACTGGCAAAAGCTACACATCTACCCTGGATAGCTTTGTTACATGACACAGGTGGGACAGGTTTACCAGGGCACGAGCATTGGGATTTGCTCTCTTGTCCAGCAGGAGCTTGGTGACACGATAGTGGCCGCAGTGTGCAGCCACATGGAGGGCAGTCAGGTAATCCAGAGTGACATCATCCACGGGAGCTTTGTGCTGCAGTAGGTGTTTGACACATTCCACGTGGTCCCCCTGGGCTGCCATGTGAAGTGGTGAGAGTCCGTTCTGTGCCAAAAGAAAACAGAACAGAAACTTCTAGTAACAATCACTTGGATCGTGGCACATACCAGAATGATGGCATCCTAAGTCTGCAGAGTACCATCACCAACAGAGCTGCATCTGACCTATGGACTGGAAGAAAAAATGAAAAATGCTACAGCCACCCCTCCCTCTCCAACAAGTACAGGCTTACTTAGAGGAATTTCATAAAATTAACTAAAAATCAGAACTTAATCAAGGAAACAATATTTAAGGGTCTTGCATCGTGATTTAATAAAACATATATTGACCTTAAACAACACTTCTAGAGATACTCAGCATAACACTAAAGTATAGGTTGTATGTTACTACAACCTGTTGTCTGTTGTTCTGAGCCTCTCTAGATCTTAGTGAGGTGAGAGTGTTGACACATGAGGTTCACCTCACCACCTTCTCCCACAAAAGAAATCAGTGTACTATAAGAAATCTTCTGCCTACAGTTCCAAGTCTCTCTGTGAATCACTCCTGCATAGAGATATTTGCTTGAACAAAGACACAGCATTTATTGGAAAGGCATTAATTATAGATGTGTGATTTTCAGAATCAGGAAGAACACATCAAAATAATTTTCCAAGCCTGGAAATCCATGAAAACAATTATAAGAAGCTGTAGGTCACAGGTCCTAGTTAGCTTATATGAAAGGCTGGAAAATACATACCAGGAATCATCCCTCAGGAGTGACAGACCCAGCTTTCCCATCTGTGTTTCCTATGGTCTTGGAAGCAACAAAAGTGAAGTGCTTGCAGAAGCACTGTAGAGCATGTGTTTAATCTGGTATTACAGAACAGGGCAAAGAAGTGTATCCTGTTTCATGTATTTGGAAAGGATAATCCCTAATTATGTAAGAAAACCTTATTTTGGATCATTCTGCCCATTAACACATTTCCTGTGGGAGAACAGAAATGTTCCTGTCTTCTTCTTTGTCCTTGCAGTGACAATGAAAAGTCTATGCAAAGTTATGTATGTTCACACATTCAAACCAGACACACACCTTGGTCCGGGCAAGCAGTGGGGCACCTCGCTCTAGGAGCAGCTCCACAACTTGGTCATGGCCACTTCTTGCAGCACAGTGGAGTGGGGTGAGTCCATCCTTGAAGTAAAAGAAGAGAAAACAAATGAGCACATCCCCAGCTGTCTGCCCTGGCACTCTGAGGAACACCCTTCCAGGAATGCAGCCCCACAAGCACGTGTAAAAGTTCCTTTTCTTTGGTTCCTGACTGCAGCTGGTTCCACAACACAAAGTTTCATTCCTAGTCTTCCTTGCACCAGGAGAGGACACTTTATGGTTACCATTTCAGAGAGGAAGCCCACTCTGTACTGAAATCTCTTATCAAAGAGGATAAATGTGAGCAGGCATCCCCTCCTCCCCTCTCTGCATGGCTTTGAGGTTGGTTGTGTTGCCTCTCCCTGGATAATGTGTGCTGGGCCAAGGATGCTCCATTTATCAAACACTTGTGCTTTGATTGCTTTTGATGCAAGGTTGAAACAAGAAATGTTCATACTAGAAAATTTACTCTAGAATTTACTCATTTTAAAACAGGCATCAGGATAAAAATGTGTAAAAACAGAAAGTGAGAGAGAAATAAACAGAACAAAACTTTAAACTTCTGAGATGAAGCGGTGAACAAAGAGCCAACAATTATTTGCTAAAACTGCTGAGACCACCAACTCCACAATATTTTTCCTGTTGTAGACCACCACCCTATCCCAAAAAACCATCCTTAGGCTGTTCAGTAATGATCACAGGAGTGGTAAAAAAGGATGTAACAAACATTTAGATAGGAGAATGCATTCTAGGTAATTTTGCTACAGTTTGGGCTTTATGCAGAAATAAAACAGGAAATATGAGGCAAGAAAGATGTTTGCAAAAGAATATTAGTGCTGAATGACAGAAAAACCAAAACGTATTAGATAAAGAAACCCAAGTTTTCATCTCATTGGACCTCAGTATTGCTCAAGCGTGCTCTCAGAGAAGTCATCAATAATCATTCAGCAGAGACAGGTTGATAAAAGTGAAATGTTTTTTCCCAGTCTTTAGTCCCAAGAAAAGCCTTCTCCCTCTGAGACACACTGCTCATCTTAGATGAGGTAGACGATATTCTAGGGTGCTTTCTGAAGAACCCATTGACAGCATGATTAAAAGATTAATATACTGGCTTGAGATATATTTATTACCAAGAGGTTTAAAAAAATTGAAAAAAACCCAAAAAGATGGCCTTAAGTAAGCATTAGTGACATTGCTGGACATCACTGTAGTTTTACTTCTGCTATGCACCTTTCTGAGTTAGCAGTTCAGCACTGCAGGGAGGAACTGAAGTTTGAGGGGAGGAATTTTTCTCCCTCACTTATCTACTGTTTCCAGAGATATTTCAGAAACAAGCAAAGGGGTCAGGGGTGCTTTGACTCCTGCTATCTCAGAGGTAGAGGCATCACTAAAAGCCATGGAAGCTTTGCAATGCAATTCAGATGCAAGATCAAACCTGAAAACAGGATTCAAGGCTGCTCAGCACCTGGCAGACTGGGTAAATGTGAAGGAATTGGGTGTGTCCAGCTTATCTGGTTCTTTTTGCTGTGCTGAAACCTCAGAGTTTGATATGCCAAAGGGATTTATACACCTAATTCCCTTTAGCATTACTAAGGTGAGAATAAATCCTTCATTATCTCTAGAAAAGATATTTATTTGGTATTTCCTTCCTGTTTCTGGCCTTTTGTGCTCTACATTTTTAACCAAAGAGAAAGGTTCACTTTACCTACTGCATATCTGCATTTGATGTTTTTGTATTTAATAGGCAGCCCAAAAAAAAAAAAAAAAAAAAAAGGTGGAATTGTCTGAGAAAAACAGGCCAAATCCCCAGAGGGAGAAAAAAAGAAGAAAAATACAAGCTAAGAAACACATCAACTTCACAAGAAAGTCTGGCTAAAACAAAAATAAGAACTAAGTCATTAAAAAGCATGGTTTCTCCTCTCTTCTTACCTACAATGCCCCCTAAAAGTAGAGATAACATTTGCTGCCTCTTCTGCCCTGTCATAGCTTTTCTAAATGCATCACCATCTCCTATCTGTGCACTTTCCAGCAGGTGAGGGATGCAATATGCTTCGTAGCCTTTCCATGTAATCCTCTTCCCTCTTTCTGCCCTTGCAAAAATTGCATGTACACTTTTAAATTATCATATATTTAATATTTAAAATTCTCTATTTGGTTTTCTTCAAAGATGTGGGAAATTGTAAAGAGAGCTGTTGTAGTAGAAGAATTAGTACATAGCCAAATGAGGACAAAATGACATTAGCCAACATCAAGAGACACACTGCTCTACCAGATGAGCCCTCTTTTCCCTGTTGCCATTTGCCACAGTTCCCTGAAATCTATTGCAGGAATTTGGTGATAAACTTCTGAAAAATCATCCCACTGCTAACTGGTACACCCCATACATTGAAGAACACCTGCTGACCAAAATATCAAGCACATCATTTGACATGACCTACAACACCAGATCAAAGAGAGACCCTGAAGCACAGGTAATGGATATCCCCTAAACAAAAAGGCCACCATGCTGGAAGAGAAGAAATTCAGCAATTTTATATTTTTAAAAGTCCAATATTTATCTCCTCTTCCCAAATAATACATGGTGAAGAGTTAAATGTCCCAAATGACAATCCTTCATCTGGTGCTCTGTTGTTCCTGTGTGCTGTACTCCCTTGGCTCATGCTTTCCAACATCTCCACCAGCTGGGTCACTGTTAGAAGTGGCACTACAATCCTCTTGGTGTGTATGGAAGCCATAGAATTCCATCACTCCTAATTTCCTCTTAAATGGCTTTCAAAATAGAAGGTAAACTTTTGCCTTTTTTTCTTGAAGATCAAACACTGGTCATTTTTTAATTTGCAAAATTAATTCTGAATTCTGGGCATGACTCCTAACTGCAGGACTCACGAAGATAAATTATTGGGTTATTTCACAGTGATTAAAATGCTTCACTTGAGCCTACCAGAGAGACTGAGATAAAAAGAAGCTGTGCTTGAAAAGATCCTTAATGGGAAATGATATGGGCAGCATCTTAACAGAAGGGTGGTTGCACATGTTCAGTGCTCACTGGAGCGAAGACTGATGATAGCACATGAACATCAAAGTCTGAATTATCAAAGAATTTTTCTAAACTGCAGCAGTATATTCTCAGTTTTGTGATGGGAAAATAAATTTTTAGTGTTTTGTATACTAGACATTCAAAATTGCCTAAAACTTCCTGATAAACAAAGGCCTTTTCATTCGTTCATTTTTCATTACTACTAAACCTCATCTCTTTAAAAATGAACCAGGCAAGTCTCCCACTTGCTCTGAGCTCTCAGTCTTGGCATAATTAAACACACTCTAAAGTATTTCTCCAGCTCTGCCATTCAAAGTACTAATTTTAAAAATACAGCAAAAAATATACCATGTGTTCACTTGCATAGCAAGATACTGTATCATTCTAAATAATAACCACCACCTATACAGCTTGCTTTGATAATCTGTAAAACATCCCTTCCCACTTCCTTGTCAACATGATATGAATCCACTAAGTTTTTTAAGGCAAATATCTGTTTTGTGATTAGATATTCTTAACCTGGCATTGCTTAGGAATGGCAAATCTGCCAATGAATTCTTAGTGCTCTGTGCAGACCAGGGGAACATGTCACAGCAGCACTACTGCAGGAACAAAGCCCTGTAAACACAGCATAGTGCCGGGCCTGGGTTAGGATCCTGCCATGATGGCTTTATGGTAGGAAACCCACTACCATGTGGCAATGGCAGCAAGCCATGCCTAATTTGTCAGGATGCACATGTACAAAAGGAAACATTATTACAAATAAATCTCAATAAGTTCCCAGAATGAGCATTAAGGGATGTCTGAAGCACATTCACCCCAAAAAACCCAGCTGCAACCAAAACAAAAAAATGAGTTTCAACCTCCCCAGCTTCCTTCCTTTTCTTTTCCCATCAGTATCATACATCCCTGTGACCAACCTTCCACTTCTTTCATCTCCAGCTGAGCCTCCTTTCTTTTCTGTGGCCCTTCTCCAAACCAACTGGCATACCAGACTTTCTCACCACCATTATCACCTCTACTCCCCTCTCCAGCTGCCACCCTCCAGGCACACAACATGTTTACTGTCCCACACAACAAGCTTTCTGTTCCAAGACTAGATGCTCTGTTTCATTCCAGGGATTTTTTTTCAACTGTGAATACTCTGGACAAAAGCCTGCAAGAGGAATCTAAAGAAAATTTCCAGAAGAAAAATTCCATTTCAGTGTTGGCAAAGCTGAAATAGAAAGAACACAAAATGTGTGACAATATCAGCATCTGAGCCAGGTGAATGTGTTCCTCCCCCTCTTGTAAGGGAGTTTGCACATTCCCATAAAAATGGAAATACCAGGAAGGTGACAGAGGTCTGTGACTAACACTGTATTTTAAAATTAAAAAGCACACAAAATCTAAAAAAGCCTCAAATTCTTTTTTTTTTTTTTTTCTTATACAATACTCCTAAAACCTTTTAATAGTACCACTTCAACATCCCATATATCCTGTTACTGTTCCATTATATCAGAGTATTATTTTAATAGACATATATATGTCGGCCATGCTGAAACTGCACTGCTTTTAAATGCTTAAAATAATTCTCCCTGCAACTATCCTCACTGTATTTCAGGAAGGCTTTAAATGCTTTCCATCTCTCAGAGTCAGAATTGATAGTTACCATGTTACTCTTGACCACACGACCTGGATTTACTTTCCACCCTCTTTTAGAGAACAAGTTTCTGTACCCCAATTCCTAGCCCCAATCTGCAGAACTGGTTCTGAAACCCACCTCCACTGGTCTGCTGTCACAGGCTGTGCAGGTCAGAAGTATAGCTAAATGCTAAAATTTTGAACAAATGTATGTCACTGAAATTCTTATTCAGGTAAACCTGTAGAGAATATAGCTTTGACTAAGATTCTAAATATAAAATATTTTAGCATAACAAATTTTACCCTTTTACTACTTATGAGGCAAAACTCCAGGTAAGGCTTGTATGTAAATACAAGTAGGACAAAAGTATGCATAACACAGAGCACTAATAAAAGTATCCTATTAACTTAATTGGGAATTAAATTTACATTTTTGCTTTAGATACAATATAAAAAGGAATTGCAATGCCACATTTTAAAAACCTGTTCAGGAGCGAATTAAGAAAAATAGTAAAACTTGCCAAAAAAAAAATTAAATAAAATATTATCTTAAAATCCTTAGGTGTAACAAACAGATTTATTAGCAGCTCTACATTTTTATATTCTGGTGAGAACTGGCATAAAATTTCAGCAAATACACTGTGAAATGTATAGAAAATAAAAATCCATAATTCCTGCAGTAAGCAAGCTCTTCCTCTGACATGCAGCATCAACTAATGGAACAGCAGGACACATGCATAATTATTATTTCTTTGAGACAATAAAGGAGTTCCTAATGGATCATTCCAATGAAACATTTTCAAACTTAAAAAGATTTCACAGATTAACTCTGCAAAATTAAAGTACTGAGGCTCATCTAATAAGTCAAAATAGTTTTTTGCATCTTCATCAGATATCATGTAATAAAGCAAATTAAAAACAAACTGAATGGGTACATTCTGAACCAAAGAGCTTGTTTGGATGTGATATGGAGACCAAGAACAAAAGCCCAAGCTGTCTGGCAATGAACTATCCCAGTACATTAATTCCAGTGGTTTGGAGTGACTCTGCCCTGTGGGAAGGATGCAGGTGTCCCTCAGGAGGAATGGAGAGGCGAGTATGGGAAGGCAAGCGTGTTAGTCCGAGGTGGAGGAGGTGGGAGTCTGTCCTTTGAAATACAAACCACGAGATGCACGGCATGCAACACCCAACCTACCTCTTCCACACCCTACGTACTCAGGGCCATAGCAAAGCACACAAGGCATGCGGACAGGGCAGAGGGAAAAGAAAGACACCAAGACGATATAAACAGCTGGCATGAGGACCATGCCACAGACACAATGACAGCAAAACCAAAGCTCTGGAATCTTCCCCACTGTGGAGTGCAGGCAGCTGGCTGCCACCGTGTGCCTTTGAGCTGCAGGAAGGCAGGAGATGAAAGCAAGAGGAAGGTGCTGAGCCTGTGCAAACTGGAGATGTGGGCTTTAGGGGTTTTCACCAGACCTTTGTGCTGGCAGGTTTTGAGCTCATGTAGCAGCTGATCAAGGGCAGGAAGCCAGGACAATGAGACAACTCATAAATTATCCCTTTCCACCTACGTTGGACAAAGTCCTGTTCTTTCAGCTTCATTCACAACTGCACATCAATCTCTGTGGCTGAACAGGGAAGGGAATATACCTTGGCATCTTAAAATCCAAGATGCCCTTTACAATCATCTGTGCCAGATTTGTCTAAAACAAATCTCTAAATACCAAACAGGAATGAGGTGAATTCAGTACCATTTCAGTATGACTGTTGTGCTTATGAGTATGTGGAACATCCTGACTGTAGCATATTATTAACATTTCATGCTTCTTTACCATGAGATTTTTGGTACTCATTGTGGAAAATTTGATAGGGGTGATGGTGTTTTACTGCACACCTTCACAAGAGGCAGCTTTTCCCATTCCCAAAAATCAGTAGTTTTTTAAAAGCCATCAAAAAAAGAGCAAGAGAGATGTAATTTCATAAATAATCAGAAATTTTAAAAAATCAATAATATCTAGAGTTACATAATAATCATGATTGTCTTTCTAACTTGTGAAGCCACAAATGGCTGATTTAATTAATATTAAAGTAACTGCAGGGTATCTGACTTCAACATCCTCTATCTTCCTCTGCCTTTCTACCTTATTAAGTAAAAACTCTATGTTCAGCTCTAAACTCTGTGTTCTAGAGCACCTGCTATTACTTGGAGATCTAAAATTGCAGAGCAGTGCTTAAAACCCAGCAGCTTTCAAGAACAAGTCCTGTGCAGTTCAGGTTGCACACATGAACATATGTTAACCCTGCCTATATAAACTGATGGATTTTTGTTCTGTCCTGTACTGACCAGATGATCCTTGAGGTCCCTTCCAACCTGGTATTCTGTGATTCTGTGATTTACTCCAAAATCAGCCATAAAGAAAGAGCACAGTATTGGTGTGGCATTTTGACAGGAGAGCTGGGAGGAGGAAGGCAGTGAGAGTCACCTAATTCTCTGGGGTTACTCTGGGGATGAGGTGAGCAGCTGCTGGCACAGAGGAGGTCACAGGTTCCTAGTGCTGACTCGTCAATAACAAGTGATTGCCAGCCCACTGGGGCAGTTTTCACCACTCAGTCTGGGGCTGCACCCCACATTTAGGAGTCAGGGGACTGAAAGGCTTAACTGTTCCCAGTCCCTCCACTTCCCACTGCTGTGGAGCACAAATGTTCTTGTGACACATGAAGCTGGACCAACTAACAATCTTACTGCTTTAAAAAAGATCACTTTCATCAGCTTTTTCTTGAACAATGTAGGTAGAATAGCCAAGAGACTAAAGGAAATATCATTTCTACCTCCTACTATCACCAATACCTGCCATTCTTTGCTCTGCTACCAAACAGCCTACATAAAACAAATAACTATCTGAAAACTAAAGGTAGGAGCCTCATTTTTTTTTAAAGGTACAAAATATTTCTTTATAATTTTTTTCTGGAGTCATAATTTAAATTTAGGTAAGGTTGCAAAGAGTGCACTTGTGAGGAAGTAGTGTTTAACATTTCTGGAGCTGTGCTCCACTAAATTTATTTAATTAGGTTTTTAGAGTAATTTATAACAGCTGTATCTAATATCTCACTTAAAGAACAGAGAACAAGACACAATTACAGAAGCTGAATTCCTAGCTATGATCCTTGGTGTTCCCAGTGTCTGGCGTAAAAAAACCCAAAACAAAACAAAACCCAAAATCAAGCAAGCAGAAAAAATCCCAATCCATTCCCCAGAAGGGACAACATCATATTCAGGGAATAGAGAGACTCACCCTGGTTTTGGCATCGATCTGCCCTCCGCGATCCAACAAGAGCTTCACCATGTTTGTGTTTCCCCTTTTGGAAGCCACATGCAGTGGGGTGATTCCATTCTACACCATGAAAAGAACAAACAATGAGCAGGATGGATTGGGAAGGGTGTAATGGGGGTGAATTTGCATCACATAAAAAAATGAGACCATCACATTGTAGAGAACAAAAATGTACTTGACCATCAGAGCTAGGCACACACCATATAAGCTAGAGTTAGTAATTCCTTTCTGAGCAAGAATCTTTATTCATTGTTTTGGGGGGTTTTTTTCATAAAAGAAGCAGCACATCTGCCAAAGCAGCAAACATCACAGTCCCAGAGTCAGACAAAGAAACAAACAGAGATCTGAGTCCCAGTGAGTCCATAGTCACACAACACTGATGAACACACACAGAGTACACAAATACATGACTCCTGCAAAAGGAACCTGCTAGGTGTCATGCCAAGGAGTAGTCCTGTGGTCCTCACATTTTGGGTGAGGAAAGAGGTAATGTTAGCAGCTATTCTGGATTGGCAACAAGGGGAAGTCAGTCTGAAGAGCAGAGCCCTGAAGTAATTCAAAGTCTGTCTGGTAAAAGGAAAGGGAAAACTCGTGACCCGGTCGCTATGTTGAGGTTTTTATGACCAGAAGTTTTCATGGCACCAGATGCCATGCTTCAGGCTACGTGCTGTCCAGCAGCAAAGAGATCATATTCTGTAGCTCTGCAGAGGCTTACATTGAACAAGTAGTCATGATTAATTAGTACTTTTATCTCATGGCAATATACCCTACGTGACTTTTTAAAAATACATTCATATGCGAAAATATCAAATTATGGAAGTAGAGTAAATACTGAAAAAGCCAATAAATCCTACATCTATTTCTGGACTATGTCTAACTGACAGGAAAGCTGAAGTGAGTTGGCACATTATGAGAATATCAGCTTTCTGGAACAAGTCAAAGGAGCCTGCTGCCTTCAGCTGGGAATACTGGCTGCAACCCAACTCTCCCAAGGGCTCTGGTGCATCGCACGGAGGCAACTTTTAGGAATTCTGCAAAAAAAAGCCATCTTTGAACACAACAGAATCAGCGTTAAACTTTGCCCCTCAGTTACTCGTGACTAAGAACTGCACAGAGAAACCCTCCCACTTGTGCAACTCATTATAAATAAGAAGAGAAAGAAATTCCTCCATACCCTTGCTGTGAAATCGACCGCAGCTCCTCGGTTTAGCAGAAGTGTTGCCACATTGATATTTCCATAGTGTGCAGCTATGTGCAAAGGTGTAAAGCCACTCTACAAAGGGAAACAGCCCTTATTAGAGCAATCATTTCACACAAGATAATCAGCTACAACTTGATTTTTAAATCTGCTGGCAAAAAAATGCATTGTGTCAATTTTATCTGGTTTGCCTACAATATAGCCCAACCTTTCAGGAAGAGAGTGGGGGTTTCATAGGAGAGTTTATCAAACGTGCTTTGTTCTTTCATTCTCCAATTCAAGTTTTCTGAATCAGTGGCCAAAGAAGAGAAGCTTTCATGATAGAAAATATTAATAAATTAGCCATTCTTAAAAGAAATAAAGGAAGTTCCCTTATTACAATTTGGAAGCAACATGGGTCTTTTGGGCTGCATCTGTTTACTGGTTTTGGATAAAAGACAAAAAAAGCTGATGGACTCTTATTTTACTGCTCTTTTACTGAAATATCAAAAACTTTTTTTTTCTTTTTTTTTTTTTTTTTTTTTTTTTTTTTGGTGTTGTTGGAGGAAACAGTAGTTATTCAAAAATCAACCCAAGAGTTTGTTGTACATGAGAAACTACTTAGTACCACAGTATAAGAATCATCATTATCTCTATTTATATACAATTTGGATCTCAAAGGATCTGAAGAAACTTTGCCATCTATACACATCAGAAAAAAACCAATTTATTTATTGCCTCTTCAACACTAGAAGGTGAAACCTGCTTCAGCTATGAGATACAGAATTGCCTAACAACATAAAAAACATTAATTTTTCAAAAACTAGGACAGAGCAAGCTTTTAGTCTCATAAGTAATTCAAGTAGAAAGGACCTTGCTTTTGAGGTTTCCCTGAAGAGCTTTACACTGATTTATCAGATTTCACTGTTAGTTATAGAGAGAAATACTTTTGGCTTCCAGACTATACTGTATTTTCAGCTAGCTTTCATTTCTTTCAGTGTACATTTTAAATCACTTATTACATCAACTTTATTTCCAGAAGATCCAGCATTCAGCCCACTATTTTACCCTAATTCCTTTTACTTTCCCTTCAGCCCAAAGGTGATCCTGGTCGAAGTACAGTCAAACACTCCTTATATTCATTGTCTTCTTGCTGGGATAAATTACCAGGGAAATGTCTGCTAAGGATACTGGGCCCACAAATATGATACTGCATCAAGCTATAGACTGAATGTGGATCTCCTGAACCACCTTTGCACAGACTCATGTTTGCCTGGTGGCAAACACAAGGTTCTGAGAAGGAATGTGATGGTTGTGTGGTCTTCATACTGACCATGGTGAAGAACATGCCCATGGGCAGCTGCCAGAGAGAAGAGTCACAGTTGTAGCCAACCAGACCCATGATCTTTTTGTGAAAGTGCTTGGAGAGCTGGTGTTTCCAGAACCTGAGAAATGTAATGCTGTCTGCTGCAGGTTAATTCTGATTATGTGCTATCCCTGAAGGACTTTTCAAAACTTGATTGAAAAGATTGTGATAAGAGCAATGGTAAAAATAACCAGATGCTCTGAACAAGTTTTTACCTTGTAGGGTTTGATTTTATTTATTATTGTAAAAGACAGAAAATGAATTTTACCCTTATTCTGGCTGAGCCAGACACCCTGATTTAGTTATGTCAAGTGAGTGCAATTTCATAATTAATGAGATTGAGCTAGAAAAGCATCTTTATCCTCTTAGCTCTATAACTCGCTTCAGACTTCTTTGAACTGACATGAATTCTCAAAAGTTTACTTCAATAGTGGCACAAACAAAAAGAAATTCTAAGACAGAGGATGAATAAAAATAGGTTTGTGGAGTCACAAATTTCTAGGTATTAAAAAAGAGTCATATTATCACTTTTAGTGCTAAGTAATAAAGAAGGGTTGCCAAAGAGTAGAGAAAATAATTATAAATAACAGAAAGAGTAATTAAAAATTTTTGATCTCGGTACCTCAGTCGTCCTATTCACCATCATCTGATGCAGCATGGTTTGGGAAAAAGAGGAACAATATTAAAGACTGGCCACAAAATGAAGAACTATGTTGCTTTTTGAAATGAGTTATGCTGTTAATTATGGGAAAAGCCATTTGTGCATGCATTAACTTTAAATACAACGTATGATCCCATGGGCAATAAACCAGTATCCTATTAATAGGAAAGCAGTGATTCTGCTTCCATTCCAGTCTCTACTGGTTCGCAAGTAACGAGCAAAAGCTGGTTACGTAAAACATGGGAGGTGGAACTAAAAAGCAGGAAAACGAGTCCTGTGCAATTACTGCCAATATATCCCTGATGATACTGGTTGAGCAATTCGTCCTTCCCCATGGAAGAAATTCCCTTTAAGCATTAACAGAAGGAGGAGAAGTTTGTTGCCCATCGGGTCTGTGCCGTGCCTGCCCCGTTCCCTCCCAGCAGCGTGCTGTTACCTTGGACTGCACATCGGCGTTGTGGTCGTTCTGCAGCAGAAGTGCTGCTGACTTGGTGTCGTCTTTTCGAGCGGCGATGTGCAGAGCTGGTAATCTCACCTTCCCCTTGGTGTCATTTTCCAGGAGGATGGCCACCGCCTGGTTGTGTCCTTGTTGCAGTGCAACAGCCAGAGGAGTGAAGCCATCCTGGTAGAGAATAAACAAGATGTGCTCAGTGAGCTGGAGGTTGTACAGATACAGGGATTTGCACAGCGCTGTTCACAAACAGAAATTGATGAGCACGTTCGACTACCCAGAGAAGTTATGGAGTCTCCTCTGGGGACTTTCAAGACCCATTGGATGCGTTGCTGAGCGACCTGTCCTAGTTTTGGTCCTGCTCTGGCAAGGGGCTTGGACTCACTGATCTTCAGATGTGCCTGACATTCAGTGATTCTGTGACTACCAGCTGCACCACCACATCCAGTGAAATACAAGTAAAGTGTCCCAAGTTCTGCCTGCTCCTATACCTTTTCTTCTGATTATAAATCTGAATGTAGCTCCAGCCCTCCATGCTGGCCAAGCTGTAACCACACACTAGATTGGAAGGCAGCTGAACCACAAGGGACAGAGCAGATCTCAACTGTGTCTGTGACCTAAGGCATGGTGAAGAACAACAAAAGAAAAGGGAAAGGAGCAAAACAAAGGCTTCTATGTCTAGGTCAGAAGGAATAACTAGAGTTATAGTAGCCAGAAAGAGAGAAAACTGATTTAGATACATGGTATAGGAATTAGACAGAATTAATTTGAAATAGGAATACAGAAAGGTGACAAAATAATGGAGGACAAGTTAGGAAGGAATAAGAGCCCTAACTTATGAAAGAAACATTGGAAGAATTGCCAGAATTTTCCCCCTTAGTAATCTAATAACATTCACTCCCTTTTCTGTAGAACTGTGGGTAGGTGCATTGTAACAGCAATACTACTACGGTTTCTTTCTGTAACTGAGATTAAATTCTGTACAGTGAATTAAAAAAGGGTGAACAGCTGATGAAACAGCTGAACTGTAAAGATAATTCTGAGATTGGGGCTGTATTAGGTGTTGAAATGGCTTAATGCATTTGCCTTTCACCTCTGGGAACATGAGAACAAATCCTGGATTAGAGGCCCTGTGAAACTGAGCTCATCCTTACTCTCATTTTGTATCTATAGGTATATAAGCATTAGAGGAAATGAAATATATCCAAAGGCAGTGCAAGTTTCAAAGCTTCAAAGACAAGACCACCCATTGGATTTGCATCACTTTACCTTCCATCCTTCCCTAATAGGCCACAAGTCTTTCTGCATTCCCTCTCCTACTATTTCTAGAAAGGGTGGCTGATGAGAGCTTTTCCCTCTCTGCATCCCATCCCTACATGAGGACAGCCAATCTTGGATGCTGAACAGCAGGTCTTTCTCCATGAATTTGAGAGGCATCCTCAGGTCAGGTTTATTTCATGTACCATTTGTTCCTTCTGTCATGAGACTCCATCTGGGCATGTGTGAGAGTGGTCAGTGGCTTGGAGTCAGGCTCAGAGCAGGGGCATTTCATTTGTTGGTTTTTTTTTCCCTGCCTTCTTCTAAAAAAGTCAGACTGTCCTCTTGAGTTCCAGCAATGCCTGGATGTCTGCATTCAAGCAGAGGTCACACTAATTATAATCATATTGGCCTCACAGTTCCTGTAAACTAATGAATGGATTGCCAGTGCACCTGATCATCACAGACAGCAAAAGTTACTGGGAGAAAGGCTGCAAGCAGGTGACCACAGGCTGCAGCCAAGCTGGGAGAGAGCCCCAGTTCCACTTGGCTCCTTCACAGGAGTGTGTTTCTGCCACGTTGCCTGGCAATCACACAGGATTTCATACTTCAGAGAGCTGCCATGTAACATGATCACCATATATACTGTTCAAGAGAGGAGTATTTTAGGAGCTGGCATCAAATGGTACAGTATCCATTGAAAGAAGGGACAGTAAAGCAGCTGTTAACACTAGCAGTTTGGGTCAAAGGAAAGGAGGGTGAGCATAAAGGCATCATCATTTCAAATCCATCTGTCTGTGGAGCCATTGCAAAAAGGTTAAGTTTCTGTGCAGACAAGGAAAAAGTACTAAACAGCAGCAAAAGCTCTGACAGGAGAGGAACTTTCCTATTACTGCTTCCCACAACACATCCATATCCATAGAACAAACACGAAGCCAACATGATTTGCAGCACAGAGTCTGCTCACTCCCCCCCTTGGTTTGAAAAAAAAGAACGTTTGGCAATCAGAGAACAAGAGGAGAAAACAGGATGAGTGAAGTCTGCATGACCCAGGGGTTTTCCCCATTGTGCTCAAACCCCCTCATTTGCAGAAGAAAGTTCCTAAGATTCAGGTCCTCTTGAGATGGAGTCTCATCTCTCCACATTGTCTGCCCTGCTTGCCCTGAAGTTACTGCACGTTTACAGAACACCCAGGAAATGCAGAACTTAGCAATGACCACCACCCTTCTGAGTGTTCATACCCACTTGGGCCAGCAGCAGAAATAAAGCATCTGAGGAGAAAAGAGCACATTGCCTGCTGAGCTCACTGATGTGATCCTTGCCATTTGGTTTCCAATTTATGCTAATTGCAGACAATAATGAATATTCAGAGGTCCAGTTGCCATCCCTCCTCACTGAGGGGAACTGGAGTTTGGAGTAAGTGACCTCTTGAGGTACCTTTCTATCTGAGCAGTTCTATGAACCCAGTACCACAGATACCTGACTCTACTCATCACTTTTGTGCATTTACTTGCTTGTTTCTCACTCTTTCTCTCTATGGAGAAAATAATTCTGATCTAAAGGGAAGCTTATGAGTGACTAACTCTTGATCCTAATTGGTTTTATTCCATTTCATACTGTACAGAGACACCCTTCTTGACAGAGTCCTCATGGTCCTAATTCAGGCATTCACAGTCTGTCCCACATGCTTTTCAGCTGGATGAAGAAGAAGCAGAAGCAACCTTCCAAACTACTTGACCCAGAAAACTCCTTACATAGCCAAGAGTGGGAGTTATATGCTATACTATTCTATTCACCAATTTTTGTCCAGATCTGAAGGTGCAAATGAAAAAGCATCCTGAAGAGAGGTCTGTTGCTCAGGTGGTGGCACTCCAGGATGCTTCAGTTTTCATTGGCTTTGTTGGAGACATAAATCTGTTAAATTAAATGCTCCACTTCTCCACTTAGACTTGATCGATCAACTACTCCCTTCACACTCCCCTGACAATACCACCTTGGCCTCCTAGAATTTCTACCACCTCAGGGACCTCTCTCCAAGGCCTCATTCATTTTTCAGAAAATTCTCTGGGAAGCCAATAGGAGAAATGGGCACAAAATGAAGGTGAAAATCCTGCCCTCATGGAAGTCAGTGAAAATTTTGCTGTTAAATGAATCATGCTGGATTTCCTCCCTTTTCACCACAGAGCAGTTTACCTTTGTCTTCTGTGTGTATAAAAGGAAAAAAAAAAAGAATAAGATTCATAACTACAACTCTTTGCAACGAAAGTTCTCAAAAGATTCTCAGAAATCTTTGACTTTAGGTGATCTGAAAATAAAGGCAAAGGAAAACAAGAGTGTGTGTAAAAAAAGATCAGTGCACCTCACCTCAGTAGCTGTGCTTTGGTTGGCTCCATTCTCCAGGAGATATTTCACCACTTCAATGTGGTTCTCTTGAGCTGCCATATATAGAGGAGTAAAGCCATTCTAGGAAGAACACACAATATTGTAATGAGGAAACAGAATACACTGACAATAATGAACCCCAAATACATACATGGCTAAAAATACATTTGTGCTTCTCTAATTGAAGGGTTTTAAGTATGTAAGTAGAGCAACTTTGTATTTTTTAACTTAATATGGGAATATTTAATGGCATTTAAACCCACAGAACTCTAAATGCTTTCACACCACTTTTCTTTTGACACACATTTTAGGGAAGCAATGGTCACACCAATTATTAATGCAGCTATTCCTTGCTGATGATGTTCAGGGACTGTAAAGCTGGTAATAAAGTTTTATGAAAGCTGACAGGAAAGCAAGGCTTTCCTCCATTTATTGCATTAACTTAACCAAAGACATCATCCCCTGGAGACCATAATGTCCATACCTCATGACAAGCTGAGCAGCAATGACAAAGGCTTAACATAATACAAACAATTCTGTAATACATAAAACATTGCAAAACATCAAATATAAAGGATCTCAACCTTGCAAATTAACAACTGCATTTCTGACCATACAGTAAGTTCATCTGTTCTTTAATTATAAACATTCATTAAAATGTCCTAAAGTCCTTAAAATATTCTGCTCTGGATAATAATTTTTTTAAAAATTAAAATATAGCAAATTCATCAGAAACACAAGTCCTTTCTTCCCACGAAAATATTTTAATTCATTAGGTAGGAAATCCATATGAAAGAAAGGCATAGGAATGAGCTGTCTGCCTAATCAATAATTTTCTTATAAGCAGGTTTTAGGATTGTTAAAAAGGTCTTAGAAAAACTCTCTCCTACTCTGTAAGTTCCCATGTAACATAAGATGACACAATCCCCTATACTTCTGAAAACATTCTTCTGTCTCAGAATGGCACTTTTAGCTAGAACATAGACCACAAACCAGAACTCAAACATGCAATTATTTTTTTCATCTTGTGTGCTGAATGATAAGCTTGATTGATAAGATGTGCATTTAAAGTCAGAATTGATGCAAATACTGTGATAACAAAGAACCTTGTTTCAGAGAAGCCAACACTATTCTTTCCAGCAAACCTGCTGTGGAAACATTCCAGTGATTTCCTGAGGAAATGAAAGCTCTTTTTTTCAGTCACTAGATAACACTCTTGATTGCAGAACTGATGTCTTTACAACCCCTCTCTGCATTTACAAATGTAGAAGACTGCTCAGGCAACGAGTGTTGGTTATGTTGTGTGGGTCATATGATATGTCATATATATTGTAGCAAGCTTTTAAATACTGCTCTGCAAAATATCCTGGGTCTTCTGTCAGCAACCTTGGGACATTTAATAACAAAATGGCACCCAGGGCACAGTTAGCAGCAGTTCAGTGGTAAAACTGTGGTATTTATTTTGAGTGGCTTTACAGAGGGGTCTGTCTTTGGTCTGCCTGGGGTCTGTATCATCCAATATTCTCAGTGATGACTTGAAGGATGGAGCAGAGTGCTCTCACCAATTACAGACAGCATGAACAAGACAGACTGCAAGTCTACACCCCACAAGATCATAATTTGAAAGGCTTCTGTTACCCTGGAGAAAAGAGCTGGAAATGCTATTTGGTAAGAACAAACACAGGTTTCTCCATTATGGCAGGAAAAAAACTAACTATGCAGACAAGGAATGACAACGTAGGGGAGAATTTTGCAGATAAGAACATGAAGGTCACAGTGGTCTACCAGAGGGCCACTGGTCAATGAGCTGATTCTGCTATCATAAAGACAGCAGAACAAAAATATATCTCCCTGGGGAATCTTTTCCTTTGAGAAAAGACAAGTAATTGGTGGTGTCCTGTATGGAAAGGGGAAATAGAAGGAAAAGAAGGTAACAGTCTTTACAGAGGAGAGTAAAGGTCTGTTCTGCATGTTCAGGATGACTACAACACTTGGAAAAAGGCACAGTTCACCAAGGTTGCTGGAGAGAACATTCATGTTAGACCTCAAGAAAAGCCTTGTAAGAGTAAAAGGCATTTTGACAGGCAGCTTCCCTCCTCCCAACTCACTGCTAAAACTGGAAGCACCAAGCAGGCAAAGGAGTAAGTCAGGAGCTGTGCTGGGTTCCACGCTGCTCCTCAGCCAACTCTTTAACAGGGGGAAGAGACAAGAGATGCCCTCCCAGTGTGAACTGAAGGAATGCTGTTCAGCATGGCATTGGGAAGCTGAAGAAGAGCAGGGGGTTGCCAGGAGCTGGCAGTGGGAAGGATGAACAGATTGGGTTCTTTTCCACTGCACCTGGATGGATTCACACAGAGACAACTGCAGGTAACCCAGCTGGCTCATTGCCTTGCTTTGCCTTCCCACCCCAGAAAGAAACAAAATGGCAGCCTATTAGGTTTAACTAAGAGGAATTTTCCACTTGCCTCATCAGCACTTCAATATGAAAGTCTATCAGAGCAGGTTTTTACACAGTAATATCTGCAAAATCCTTCTAGCACTGAGTATTACGTGGCTGGACACACGGATCACACCAACTAATATAAACAAGGGGAATATGAGAATTTTCAAGCCAGAGTAAATCAATTTGCTTAAAAGCTTTGAAGAATCTTATTTTTTTAATCAACTCAAGTCCCTCGTTCTGGAACGGGATCACGACAATAAATCCTGGATTAAGAGATGGTAAACAAAACATGTATGACTTCATGACCACTTAGTACCAAGAACTACTAACTTTTTTTTCACCCAGAGCTCCAGAAGAGGACCTATTATATATCACAGATAAAACCTCATGTGCTATAATCATACCTGGTAATACAGCAATTGGGGAAAAAAGAAAGAAAAATGTTTGCACATAAACCCATAGCTTTTTTGTTTGTTTCTTCAAAGCTTTATTTATAGTTTAAAACTATGGTATGCATCCTCTTCAAATCTGGCTTATTTTGGAAACTGTAACAGCATGCCAAGGTCTATTTGCAAAACTGCCTGTACCAGACACACTGAATTTCTTCTCCTGGCAAGGTCTAGCCCAATTTTTTTGACAAGCAGGGTGAAGTCCATTTCTTAGTGAAGAAGCTGGTTTTAGAGCTCCTAATCACAGTGTTCTTGACCTCAACACTTCTGGTTCTTGACCAGAAAACTCCTATTTTGGGATTCCTGGTATCCCACCTCTGCCCAGTGGGATTCCTGTCAGCCCTGCTGGAGTTCTGCTTTCTCTTTTACCCACCAGATCCCCAGACTTCCATGTCTCCTTCCATCCTGCACAGCCTCTATCTTGTGTCCAGCTGGCTGGCTCCTATACAGCACGTTTCTGTCTCCCTCCTGCCATTAAATAGAAATGCCCAGGACAAAACCAAAGCCTTCCCCTTGTTTCCTATACTTTTGTTCCTCTAAAATCCCCTCTCCAGTTTTTGATCTTGTCATTTCAAAGAGTTACATGCCAATACTTGGTTTCTCTCTTCTGCTTCTGAGATACTTCAAAGCTCAAGATGCCAGGTCTCTGTAAACTGAAGAAAACATGTTTTCCTCAGACTTCTATTTCACTCCTACTGAACCAATGACATTCTGGTAAATGATTCTCCATAAACACATTGCAAAGGAGACTGACCTCTCCCCTCCTTGTTTCAGAAGGTTCTTGGGTTTATGGTCCCATACTGAATAAACACAGTCCAGAATTGAAGTAAAAATACTGACTGTGGCAAATAAATGTGACCTGGAAAAGGAGAAAACCCCTTCTTTTTGCTTTTTCTGGAAGCCTGGCTGTGTATTTATATTAAGTTTGTATGTTTAGATTTTGAGCATCATCTGAAAAATAGAAATTAATTTGGTAATGATGTATAACAGTCACTTTCAAACAATGATTTCATCAGAGGATTTGCAGTAAGGACAGAGTACTCAGATTTCATTATCCTTACAGATGTATACTGCAAGATGTTTACTGCTGTAATATAAAGTTAATATGAGAAATTAACACTAAACAAATAGAGTATATTATATACTCCATTCTTCCTTCCATTCAGTGATTCACTTGCTAATTTGAGAAAATGAGCAGCTCTCAATGATTCTTCAAGCTATTAATGCAAATTGGCAAGTCTATCTATGACTCAGAATTTGTATCATTAAATTTTGCCCAAGCCCTAATGAAGGACAGGGTTTGAAGAAGCAGAGGGATTATTAGAGCATTTAGGAAATCATACAAACAGCCATGGAGTTTGCTTGAGCTTTATTTTATGGCTTTCGAGGAACCTCACTCCTTGGATGCAGAACCTGAGTGAGAAGGAAACATCTTCCCAACTCTGCGGAGCAGCCAGAGTGTTTGAATGACTGACCTGCCTATAATGTCTATATAGAATCATAGAATCCTAGAATCCTAGGGGTTGGAAGGGACCTGGAAAGATCATCTAGTCCAACCCCCCCTGCCAGAGCAGGGCCCCCTAGAGTACATCCCCTAGGAACGTGTCCAGGCGGGTTTTGAATGTCTCCAGTGAAGGAGACTCCACAACCCCCCTGGGCAGCCTGTTCCAGGGCTCCGTCACCCTTACAGTAAAAAAATTCTTTCTGATATTCAACTTGAACCTCCTGTGCTCCAATTTACACCCATTACCCCTTGTCCTATCACTGGTCACCACTGAGAAAAGCCTAACTCCATCTCCCTGACACTCACCCCTTACATATTTGAAAACATTGATGAGGTCACCCCTCAGTCTCCTTTTCTCCAAACTAAAGAGACCCAGCTCCCTCAGCCTTTCCTCATAAGGGAGATGTTCCACTCCCTTAATCATCTCAGTAGCTCTGTGCTGGACTCTTTCAAGCACTTCCCTGTCCTTCTTGAACTGAGGGGCCCAGAACTGGACACAATACTCCAGGTGTGGCCTCACCAATGCAGAATAGAGGGGGAGGAGAACCTCTCTTGACCTCCTAACCACCCCCTTTCTAATGCACCCCAGGATGCCATTGGCCTTCTTGGCCACAAGGGCACATTGCTGGCTCATGGGCATCTTCTTGTCTACCAGGACCCCCAGGTCTCTTTCACCTACACTGCTCTCCAGCAGCTCAGCCCCCAACCTATACTGGGACATCGTGTTGTTCTTCCCCAAATGCAAAACTCTACACTTCCCCTTGTTGAATTTCATCATGTTTCTCCCTGCCCAACTCTCCAGCCTGTCTAAGTCTCTCTGAATGGCAGCACAGCCTTCTGGTGTGTCAGCCACTCCTCCCAGCTTAGTGTCATCAGCAAACTTGCTGAGGGTACATTCCATACCCTCATCCAAGTCGTTGATGAAGATATCCATATAACAACATTTATCCCTGTATTAATACAAAGGAAAAGAGAGAAAATAAGGATATATTACCTCTTCCCTCACTTTGCCTCCTTTAAGATGAAACATGAGGACTATCAACATATCCTGTGATTAAACAGCTCATGCAAACCCAGACAAATATATCTATTTTATTTTAAAAGCCTGCAGGAACTGTTTACAACTGTATTAGATCACTGAGATTACCAGGACAGACAACTGACATCTGATGCAATTCTTTACATACAACAAAGCTCTCTCCCATTTACTCTTAAGATGTAATTACCAGTCAGAAGGTCAAAAAAATCATCAGATTGCCCTATCCAGGCCTCTTGCCTCCTCTCCCTCACCATCTCAATGCATTGGTTCTTGGTTTGGTGCTTTGGCAAATTGCTCTTCCCAATCTTGTTTCATATCAAGGATAGGAAAAAACTTATTTTCTAAGGTTTACAAATGAAAAGTAAATATAGGTTTGGTTTTGTTTTGTTTTCCTGCAAACTTCACTACAATCCTACAACTGTACTTCTCAGCCAACATTCAGATAAGATTCTGTGCACAAAATCCTGCCCATAAAAAAGCTCAGTTTCCTTTGGGTCACTCAAGAGTTTCCTTTGTAGCACTCAGCAGTAAACATAACCTAAAAAAAAGCCTAAGTGAAATTTCTCTACCTTCCTCCCTGTGCCTGCTGCTCTTTCTCATCGTGTTAGCATTTAAGCCAGCTCCATATAAAGGAAGATACCAGCACAAAGAATGAGACAAAACTGAGACAAGGGGGGGGACAATCTTACATTACTCATGAAACAATTCCTGTGGATTATAAAATCTGATTCATGTCAGGTATTAACACATCAGTCAGGAGCTGGGAGCTCTGCCTTCACTTCCTGTTGTCCTTTATCTCAGCCCCCAATACTGCAGGGGAGAGGCAATAAGCACTGCAGCAGAGGCTGTTCCCTCTTGGACAGGGAAGGAAATTCAGATATATTGTGCAGGGAAGGAAACACAGGAGGGTCCCTCTGGACAGCAGGGAACACTTCTCCATTGTGAGGGTGACCAAGCAGTGACACAGGTTTCCCAGAGAGGCTGAGTAGCCCCCATCCATGGAGATGTTCAAAAGCTCTCTGGACATGGTCCTGGGCAGCCTGGTGTAGGTGACCCTGACTGAGCAGGGAGGGTGGGACAGATGACCTCCAGAGGGTGTATTCCACCCTCAGCCATTCTGTTACTCAGTGACAAACCCTTTAACAGCCCAAGCAATTAATTAATTTTCAATCAACCAAATACGAGAGTTACAAATAAATGCAACTTTGCAAGCTAAATTAAGAACACACTATCACTGGGAACTTTGTCATGCTTTATGCTCAGAGCATGATTTTCAGCCAGTCTAAAAATAAACACCACATAAGAGGATTTTATATTAGCAGGAGAGATTCTCTGCCTAAAAGGGTGAATTAAGGATAGATCGAGGTAGCTAGTTCAATTTTTAAAACTCTTTTTTCTTAGCTTACATCAAAATCTGAAAGTTGACACAGTGTTAATTTGACCAATTATTCACATTCCTCTTTCTTTTCCCTTAAAATGCATTTTTCATAAAACAATTATATAACTCACATTATTTTTCAAGGGAAAAAGATGTCAGAATGCTAAACATTAACTGTTGTGATGCTGGCAGCACCCTCAAGGAGGGAAGTTTTGTTAATTACCTTTGTAAATTAAAGACTATGGAGTTCTGGTAGTGAGGAAAGCACCTTAAGACTCTTTCCCCCATGTTTCAAAATGTGCAGCATATCAGTATATATTAATTTTCCTGGAGTATCATTTCCTTTTATAACCAAGCTGGAAAGTGCAAGGATGTCACACAGGTTTGTTGTAAGCATTTGTGAGCACAGAGTTATTCACTGTAAAGTGGCACATCTGTAAGGGCACAGAGAGCTACTGGATTCTGCCCTCCTGTAAAATTCCCCAACAAGTGTTAGCTAATGATTGCATCACTCCTTACATTCATTACTCACAGCAGAAATTGGGGCCAAAAGGGCCCCTGTAGACCATAAAGATTAAAGCTGAGAAAAGCAGTTAGAAAAAGAGGCCAGAATGCCTGGATTTAGAGAGGCTGATGATTCTCCTTTCTTGGGCCAAATGCCTAAGCAAACAAAACAACACAAAAGAGTATTCACATGTTTGAGGTCATCAAACTAATTTGCAATAAATAAATTTTTTAAATGTAGTGACACAGAAACCTGCACTGAAAATAGCACCACCCCAGCTGTCTCACTAACTCCCTAGTCATATAAATAGTGTTTTCTACTCTATCCTTACCCCACTGCAATAATTATAAAGCCAACTGATAAATGATGTCTAGGCTTGTGATGAACTTGCAGAGTTCATACACAGGACTCCAACTGTACCCCCATGGATAAGACACCTGTTACTTCACCATTACAAGAACCCCTTCTTGGGAGGTGTATTGTGCTGCAAGTCCCTTCCCAGCTCAAACACCAAATTTAAAGAGCACAAACATTTCTATTTTAGTAGCTTCAGATATCACGATTTTCTCTGCAAGGACAGCAAAGCAACAACAGAGCCTGAAACACAGTCAGAAGAGAAATCAAGATGTTCTGTGCCTTGGAAATGTCTTTTTTACAAAGAGGGAACCTGTAGTAGAAACTGAGCTGATGGAGAATACTGGGAAGAGATCAGTCATACACAGATAAACATAACCTTGATATGGGCATGGGTTAAGGCCCAAAATCTTCAGCAGGGCAGAGCCTGGCCTTTGAGTTTGTATTTTTCAGTCTTTGTTGGGATCCTGACACATTCAGTTATTCCATGGCTGCAGAGACAGACATCAAACTGGCTCAGGACCCTCCTTTGTTCCTTAAGAGCTCCTGATCCTCAGCAGCTTTTGAGAGAAAGCCAACAAATCCCAAATCTCCACACCACCCTGCTCCTGCTTCTGCAGGTGACACCCCAAACCAGTCATGCTCAGAGGGTTATTTTTTCTGTAGCTGTATGAATTACTTGGGAAAATGGGAAAGTCCCACGTGAAGGTGTTGGTGTCAATAATCATCATTATGTTCACACTCTGTTACTCTGAATTCTGGGACAATCTGTAAGCACCACCTCAGTCTCCCATGCACAGCATCCCACTCCATGCTGCCAGACATCACGCTTCAAGATCAGGAATAAGGGTTGTTTATCAGTAATTGATAATCACTGTAAGAGACAGGCAGCAGAAACTTGGACTGGTTTAAGGCAGGATGAAGAAATATATCTGTTCTTTCATTGTTCTTAATCTATTACTTTTGTTTACATCTCTCAAAATCCACATAATCCTCCAGAAGGCATTTCTTCCTTCCCCCCCCCCAGCCCCCAGTGAAGAGATAATGGGCCTGATCCTGGATTACATTAGCAATGATGAACTACAGCTAAATGACTCCTCTTGATATGCAGCAGCTGACAATCTGGCTCTCTAAATACACTGATATAAAAGCAGAAAGCCCAGTTGGTGGAATTAAAACCTTTTTGTCATAATGGAGGAGCAAATACTCTGCAAAACACAACCCATTCTGAAGGCAAGATTATCTTTACAAACCATGGGCAGAGCAATCTCTGGTAAAGCAAATCCCAGGGCACCCTGAGAGAGACAAGCTGATCTCTTCTCTGAGAATCACATAAATCTGCCCTTTGCCTTTGTGCTAACACTGAATGTGGACATTCAACAAGCCCTCTTATCACTCACTTTTGGGAGAGCATATTGAGGCTAGAAATATTGTGCTACTCTAAGGATTGCTTCAATCTGGCTTAGAATACTCCAGGAGTCATGAGAGCATCCCCTGTGTGCTGAAACAGGCAGTGGTAACCAGAATGGGAGCAAATTTGAACAAAAATATTTCTTGGCTAATGTGTTTGCAATAAGCTTAGAGAAGGATAGAGAGGAAAGGAAACCAGAGGGCTTTTAAATAACAAGATCAGCTTGGGGGAGGACTGATTTATCTAATCCTTGCTTTCTGTATCTGGGTCAGTTTAAATAATCTCATGATTAAAAGGCAGCTTCTCCATTTGGGAGGACCCCTGGATGAAGCAGTGGTCAGGGCACATCAGCAGCTAATGGGGAACACATTCTGTTCTAAACTCTAACCTGTCAAATGGAAGGGAATCATTTCTTTCCTAGGTGACTCCAGGAGATGATAGTTTCCCTACAGTTACTGAGCAAACCATATTTCCTTATTTTGTCTTTTATTTTTCAGCTCTTTGTTCCCCAGTCCCTTGACATTTGTCAAATCCCCTCATGCTAGGAGGTATAACTTCACACCAGGCTGATTTTGACCTTGTTTGGAAGGGAGGAAATTCAGGCTGGATCCATTCCATAAGGGATGTGTGGTCAGAACAGCTCAGCACCATGCTGCAGGGGACAGGCAACAGGTAGGCTCAGTTATGAGGATTACTGCAGCAGGGGCATTGTCACATGGAGCAGGATGAGATGTCACTTATCAGACACCTCTGATAATGCACCAGTCAGGTCATACAAATCTGACTTTGAGAGAAAGCAATAAAGACAAATGGGAATTTCTCAAAGGGAAGGGTTGGACAGACCAAATCTGGTGATGTTCCTTGGAGCAGGCTAAGCTTAAACACACTTACATAGTTTGTACCATCCAGTCAAGACAAGATTTTCTGTTACCAAGGAGTGCAGCTTGGACAGAACTATCCTTGACCAAAAAACCATGGTCAGATCAATAAGAGAAATTACAGAAATTGAGTTTTTTACTTGATGACATGTATCTAAATCTGCTTGCTGACCACAGTCAAACAAATAAATGCTTTATGGATACTCATCAGAAAAATATTTTCTCCAGCAATACTTGTAGCAAAAGGCAGCTCTAATTGAGCCAAACAATTGCACACTTGTCACATTCTAGGTAGAGCTATGCCAAGAAGAACCAGCAACTTCTAGATCTCTCTGGCCACTTCTGGGTTTGCCCTCATTTCACCACTTTGCTTGACACACACCCAAGGAAGATGTCAGCTCTCTGATGATATGCATGCAGGTGAAAGTGGAGTCATTCAATTAGTAATCACTGTGCAATTAGGCTTTGTATCAAAATAGAAATTACTTTTCTAAAAATAGCAGTGATGACATACTAGCTCAAAAGGAGCAGACTTTATAAAAGAGGAAGATGAATAAATAACAGCTCTGAAGGCCAACATGAAAATGAAGGGCAAATTAATCTAATAGGAAAACAAAACCCATAAAACCAAAGTCCTGAATGATTAACAATCCCAGATAGCACAGATGGGGTTTGTAATCTCAGTGGTTACAATGTTTTTAATAGTATTTTCTGGGATAATTCTTTTATTTCATTATTGCAAGGAAGTAGGAAAGCAGTGTGGTGTTTCAGATGTCACTGGCAGTAAGCTTTGATAAAGGCCAGTGGTTTTATGCAATTTAATAGAGAAAAAAAACAAAGGAAAAACTATAAATTGAACAAGCTGGAACTGAGAATGCTCTTATCTGTATCGTGAGTGAAGAAATGTTGTCCTGTGGCAGATTGTCATCACTGGAGATGAGAATGACCTTGGCAGAAACCAAATTCTCTACAGAGTAAGTGATAGAGCAACCTGAGTACCTTCACTGGCCTTGTATCATTACCAACAAATGGCACTTAGGAGTCTAAAAAAAGTAAGGTGTGAAATAAGAGAGAGGAAGATGAGGATGTAATGTATCTTCAGTATCAAAACTGTTCATAAAAGGTTTAAGAGTGACAATATATATAGCATCTTTTTTTAAAAATGGATTTGAGAGAAAATGTAAGAGAAACTGAGCATTTCATTCATAATTTCTCACGTTTTTATCCAATTTTAGCTCTAATTTGTACTGTTGTTCATTTCTAACTTGCTCAGTTAAGCTCTTCCCTTGTAAGATTTTTTCTCTCCATCTTGTCATCAATGATGAACTTCCTGACAAAAAACTTAGTATTTGAGTATTCAAGTATACTCTGTTCAGTTGGTGTCTTTTCCTTTTTCTTTCTTTTTTTGACCAGCTGTACTTATGTGTGCTCAACTCTTTACTATCTCTTATCACAAACCATGTTTATTCACTACTAATTTTGAAGTTTCTGATTTTCTTTCAATTTTCTATTTCTCTCTGTCTTAGAATGTACTGAAGGTACAGACAAACCTATTCCAGGGGCAATGGTTATAAACTGGAGCACAGGCAGTTCCATATAAATATTAGGAAGAATTTTTTCATTGTGAGGGTGAGGGAGCCCTGGCCCAGACTGCCCAGGGAGGTTGTGGAGTCTCCTTCTCTGGGGACATTCAAAGCCTGGATGTGTTCTGTGTGACTGCTGGAGGTGACTCTGCTCTGGCAGGGGGGTTGGACTGGATGATCTTTTGAGGTCTCTTCCAACCCCTGATTATGACTTTATAAACCTATTTGTTCATCTTCTGCTCTCCACTTACTTTGCACTGTCCATCATAAATTCATAACATCAAACAGTAAAAAATCCTTCCAGGTCCCAGTTTTCCTGAAGGCATTTCCTAGCTGCATGAGTCAGTCAGATGACTCTCTTCTTGTTCTGCTCACATCTCTCAGCAAGATTAAACTGAGGGCCATTATTTTGCCTATAGACAGCAAGTGCTAGGAACATTAATTTGAAATTAATCCGTCCCTGAAGCATGACTTGTTTCTCTCATCATCTTATCTTACACCATTTCTGAACAAACAGTATTTGTGGTCACTGCATGATGCACTGACACCCAGTCTGAACCCTCTTAGCTTGATGATTTACTTGGGAATGTCACAAACTGACAAGATACTCCAGAAGGATGCAGTTTCTTTACCATCTATAGTCCTTGTCTATACCATCTGTTCAGTCCTTCACACTTACAGACAGTTGCCATAGTTAAGGAAGCATTTACAGACATCCATCATAGTATTTATGTGATAAATTGTTCCTAATCCTAAATAGAAGGAACCACAGGTATCTCAAACATGTGTTGGGATAACTCGGTCACTTCTTCATTACTGCTCACCAAATTCAGCTCAAGCACACAATGCAATATTTCTGCACTTCAAAGCAGTTCTGAAATCATTTACTAAAGCACACCAAGAATTCCTGAAGGATTTCACTGAATAACAATGATTTCCAATATATTTACTTTAATTCTACTTACCAGAGAATGCTCAGTAAGCATCACTTTGATTATCTGTCAGGCATGGACATTTGGAATCACTAACATCTCAGATGTATCTAATAAAATCTCATCAGATAACTCTTAGAAGAGAGAAGGGAAAACAGCATCATACCTGAGATTGTGCATTAATATTGGCTCCTTCCTTGACCAGAACTTTGACAACTTCAGCTTGTCCTGCTAAGGATGCAATGTGCAGGGCTGTATTCCCTTTCTGTTACAGGGAGAAATGAAATACATTACCCTTCTTCAGAAATTATTTGGACCATCAGTTCTTTAGAAAACTCATATTTTGAGTACATTTTTTTATCTTACTGTTCCCAAAGTTCCCCCCATAACCATCATGGGGAGATCTTCATGTAGCCATGAAGATTTCTTGAGTAGCTGTGTAACACCAATAGCCCAACACAACTTTTGAGGGAAATTATCAGATGAGATTGGGGTACAGGACAAACTTTCAGGTAAGGTTTAGTACAGGCTAACAGGTTTTTTTCATTCATGCCCAGAGATCATGCCCTGCATAAGGTAAGCTGTAAATCACATGTAAAATAAGACTTCCTGCTACAAGACCCAAAAGGGAGATCTGGCTATTAAGTAACAGAAAGCAGCCTTTTAAATGGAGAACAGAATTTTTTTCTCTCTAATTGGCATGAAATTAAAATGCATATTTTTGAAAGGTGTGAACTTTATGTTACAAGCTGCACTGCAGAATGGCAATAATCTCACAAAACAGCAGCATTGAGGTAAACCTCTGCTTTCAGAAGAGCCTTGTACTTTTTCCAGGCTAATCTCTCATCCTAGAAGTAATATTTAAATGGCTTTATTAAAGAATCAAAGTTTATAAAACCAGCACAAAATCCCAAAGTCCTATCTAGAACCTGATGGTTCTACCAACAGCTTCACTGAGTGGTGACTTAGAAATGTTTTTGGAGGGGGCACCTTCAGTTTTTTCATCAGTGATGGAAATGACAAGTGCAGCAAGAAGCTCTCTTGGAGACTGAGGACCAAGAGAGGACCTTGGTGGAGATCCTGTGCATCAGAAATCATGAAAAATCAGCACTGCAAGGTGGAAACTGAATGCAAAGGCTGAGCACAGCCAACCTGGGCACCAGGAGCCAAACTTCACATTGCTCAAGCCAACAAACCTGGCCCATCAGGAGGACTTCAGCACACACCAATAGCATTCTGATTGAATGTGTGGGACATGGGCATGTGCCTGTCTGGAGAAAGGCTGGAGGCAAAAAATCCTCATCACATGGGTGTTTCTTCCATTGTCCCCTTGAGTGAGAAGGTTCTGGAGATGATACATCAGTTACCCATTTTCACATTTGGAAAAAATCTACCAGTTTGAGCAATGGTCACTCTCTGCACTGGGGACCTGTCACAGGAAACAATGAAAACTCTGGCAGTGCCAAAACCTTTTAATGCTTCCCCTGTCAACAGGCTGTAAAAATAACAATTATCTTTCCTTCTTCATTTTCTTCTAATGAGCTTCAGCAAAGAACACAGACTTGCAGGCCTTAATAGCAATAACATTTTAACTACCAGTGAGGTATTTGTATTATTATTTTATTTTGTAGTTTAATACTGTTTTTTTCTAAACTTCTCCCTTGCATTTGACTTTTTCTTTTTGGGAACACACTTCCAGACACTCCTGACTTACCTTGGTGGCGGAATCCACCGCCGACCCTCTCTCCAGTAACTCTTGTACCAGTCCCACATGGCCTTCTTTGGCTGCCAGGTGCAGAGCATTGAGTCCATTCTGTAAGCACAAGGGCCATATCAGTTACACATAGCAGCTCTGAAGAAACACATTCCTACCTTACCCTGGTATAAGAAGAGGATTAGTAGCTGGAATACTATTACATCTCTGAGCTGACCAGCTACATAAGTCAGATATTTTGGACTTGGCTATTTAAGCCAAGGCACCGTGCAGAAAACTTCTCCAATGACTTTTTTCTCATAGCAACAAAGACATCAAAACAAACCTTATTTTGCATTTGCCCAGACTGCTACCTTAGGTCTCTCTACAGAGCCCATTATTTCAAAATTTGAGTGCATGCCTGCCTTCTTTTACTGTAACCTTACCTAGCCCCACTGAGGTATCAGAGCAATCACAGGACTTAGCCAAATTTACACATGATGTATCTATTCAGTCTGGATTATTCCAGTCCTGATCCCTGGACTCTCCTCCTCTCCTCTGGGATAACTGGTATCAAACAGAAAACCAAAAGCCCAGGTAGAGAAAAATGGTTGTTGATTACATGTGGCTTGCAAATTGTATCAGTCCTTGACTCAGCAAGTCTGCACTGAACTGTGAGGTTTGGTAACCTCAGTCAAAAAAAAAATTAATGAAATCACAAAAACCACAGAGATCATAGAAAGTTACAGGTTGGAAGGGATCTTGAAAGATCATCTCCTTCAACCTCCTAGGAAATCAAAAAAAAAACCCCACAAACAAAGCAAGCTAAAAAAGCAAGCATCAAAATTTTCACATTAAACAGGAATAGGATACTTCACCTCTTATAAAGAGGAAAGAAGTGTATCTTTCCCTTCCCTAGTATTCCTACCCCACCCAGGAGAAAAATACAGAATTAAGATCCCTTCCAATCCGAAACATTCTATGATTCTATGATTGTAACTTAATTGCCAATCTATTTTTCTCAACTTTATAGTATTCCTCATGGTTCACCAGGCAGGTACCAGCGACAGACACTGCTACTGCCCTTCAACATTCCCCTGTTTTCCATCCTGCAGGCAGCACAACCCATACTCAGGTAGGGGAGCAATCTGCAGCAAGTTTAGCACTCTGTAATTTTTACCACTTTGGCTTTATGCAGTTCATAGTCCTTTAAACTGTGAAATAAACAACCAGCTCCCTGGTCTATCTGCCCATCCACAGAAGCAGCTCAAGCCTGTAATTCCCAATAGGATTTTAAAGCACTTAGCACTTCACAGGAGACATTTAATGGGAGTGGGTCCAATGGCTGCAGACACAGCAACTCAAACACAACTCTGAAGGAACTCTGTTTAATTCTACATTTATGTAAGAGGCAATAACTGATGTTGTGGTCAAATTCAGAAGCTCAGCTATGAGGAAAGCAAAGGAACTGAAGGAATGCCATGTTCACAGCCTGCCAAAAGAAGAACACCCTTATGCTGCCTGGTAGTTAGGAAATGGTAATGAGAAATGTGGTTGCAAATCCCATTATGTGGGTAACCCAGCAGCAGCCAGGTCTGCCTTATGCCAGAGGAACACTTTGACTGCTGAGCTGCAGAGCCTGGGCAGGCAGGAGTGCCAGGCCCTGGGTCAAGCATAAATTCTTACCCAAAATTATGGGGTGAGGTTGACCACAATCATCGAGATGGGGAACACTGTATGTGTCAGGCTGAAAACATTTCAGAAAGCTCTCATCTTCCTTGTTTTTTCATCTCAGCTGAGTATTAAGTAACCATAATTACTACCTACAGTGGCTGAAAGCTTTGAAATAGTATTTTGTGGGGAAACACACAGCATCCTTCCCAGTGTTTGAGAACAAAAACCTGTTCTCACATCTAATCTCACACAATCACTCATCAGCATTTCCTGTGTGAGTAGGAGCAGTTACTTTGACTCCTTAGGCTGTACACAGCTGATGTGTTGCTACCACATCTTATTAACCTTTTCCTCTCTTTGTGAGCAGGTGAAGTCCACAAACAGCAGAGAAACTGCAAGATTGCATGGCCCTCACATATCTCTGAGTGTAAAAAAAGTTGAGGACAAGATTCTTTTTTAGTTTACAAGATTCTTTTTTAGTTTACCACGAGCCAAAGAATGGGGAAAGCAAGGCTTGTGCTGGTAGTTGATCAGTAGCAATCTCTTACAACACCTGCATTCAGACCTCTAGGACAAATACCACATTAAGGAGCCAAAAGCCAATATTATTGCCCAGGTGATGTGAGTTTCTTTGCAATGTCTGACTTTTTTTTTTTTTTATTCATTAAAACATAAGCAAAATTAATGTGTGAAGCCCAGTAAAAGGGTTACAGAAAGCAACTGCAGCTTCAATACAGTTCCTACTGTACACGTTCACATTCCAAAATTCCATAAATAGAGTAAGCTGGGGTAAGCAGTAGGAGATGCAAACACTGCAGTTTAAATGTTGAGTGCCAGCAGGACTGAAGCCTTAAAGCAAGCTTTGTTCCTCCAGAATCAGCCCCACTGCTGTAATTATTTCCCAGCCCACATGGCTGATCCCTGCAACTTACGATGATGGAAGCTCAGATTTAATCAAGGCAACTCCTCCACTCCTGTCAACTGGATTCTTGTATTTTAGAACAACAAAGGTTTCTGACACCTCCCTTTTTCTCTCCCATGCCTGCTGAAAAGTTGTGGGTGGGGGAGGAGATGAAATTAGTTGTCTGCTAAGCAAAACTGCACAGCATAGGGACTGCTCCTCCCCACAAAGCATATGTGTACTGTAACCACCTTTCTTTTTGGGGCTCATTTGTAATTCTGACTCTGATAAAGGAACATAATGCTAAGCTCTGTGAGCTTGGGTCTTCAAGTGTTTCCCTGCAGAGCCTGATTCCCTCAGGTCTTTTCTGCTCTGACACTGAGGTTGAGGCCCCAGCACTTCATATCCCATAGAGTGCCACAATCATGCACACATAGTGCTGCTCATCACAGCACAGATTTTAGTGTCACCCGACATATTTTCACCACACCAGAAAATCCCAAAGGTTTCTGAGCCTTTGGACCTTTCTAAAGCTATCGAGTCAGTCACTTTTTTCTCTAAGGCAGGCACTAAGTCCCACTGCTATTGTCTGAAAATCACCCATGGAAATCCATGCTGCTTCTGCCTTTGAACTCAGTTGCTTCATGGTGTGATCTGATCCTCAGGGAATGGAAGTTCTCAGTGTCAATCCTGTTGAACCATTTGCTCCTTCTTGGACACCAGCCAGATCACTGCCACATCCAACAGGAATATGGCTTATCCTATTGCTGCCTAACCCTGGCATGCCAGAGCAAACTGACTCCATGGAAAGGCAGCCTCTCAGCAGAGCCTCTCAGCAGAGCATCACACCAACTTCTAGTTCAAAGATTCTTTAAATGCAACAGACATTTGCTTGTGTTCCTTCAGTGTATATTTGTCTTGGCTATAAAGGAAACAACCTCTGCTAAACACAACAATTCTTACTTCCCTGAGTTTTACTTCTGTTTGTAGGTATTCACTAAGGACTGAATATCTTTAAGAACATGAAGAATCAAGAACCTATATTACCCAGTTGAGCCCTCTTTGCTGCATAATATATATGTCTGACCCCTTATAATTCCCATCGACTCTGAAGCACGTTGGGATGCAACAATTCCCAGGAGGATTTGCTAACATTTGAGTTTCTAATTACTCTTGTTTTTGCCACACAAGGTTAGAGTGGTACTTAAGCAACTAACAGGAAAAGCATAATGAAAATAAGCGAGAAGAAAACAACACTAAAATCTACTCTTTGAATGTTTTGACATTCTCTTCTTGAAGGATGAAATTCAACTCCCTGCCTCCCACTGATGCTCTGTTCAGAGGCTTGGGTAGGTACTACCAGACTGACAGCAAAGCATAAGTTACAAGCACAATGACAATGAAAAAGCTATTGTGACAAGCTCTGCATGGTCATGCTAACTCCTTCGTGTGTTTTGCCAGCATGAAAAAGGCATCTGCACCCACCACCAGAGGCTGAAACTAAAAAGCAATGTCATAGTCCTTGTTAAACTCAAATACTTTTCTCCATGTCTAATAGATGTCAGTCTAAGGTTGCTGCAAACTCTGTCCTCGGAATAAATCTCTTGAGGAAGGAAAAAAGTGCATGTGGTCAACTTCTTTTCAAGCAGGATTTGGGAAAGGGCACATTAAGGAAGCTGGGCATGTCCTTCTTAAGTCTGAAAGTTGGTTGAAGTCTTTTCCAAAAATATCAGAAAGAAATAAAGTGAACGGTTAAAAAAAAGGAAAAAAAAAAGATCAATCAATCCAGATTATGAAGATTCTCCCTTTATGTTGCTTTGTAGTCTGCTAATTCATGAAAATGAATTAACCTCCTGAGTGACATCAACATCTGATACTGCCAAACCCTAATGAGAGCAGTGCTACTTCAGTCTATAGTTAGCACTGCTGGGAGCATCTGCAGCTTTCTGTCTGGACTGCAAGAGGCAGCAACCCCGAGCCCAGGCTCTGCCTTACTGCAACTGAAGCAATAAAGACACCAACCAAATTCTACAGAAGCCAACAAAACACAAGCCAAAGCCAAACAGATCGAAGGTTTAAAGAGCCTCTGAGCTGGAGGCACCTCAAAACTACCTAATATTTGAATTCTGTTCATTTGAGTTCTTCACATACAGGGCTGGGGAACAGAGGAGGCTTCTTCAAAACAAATGCCAACATTCATCAGGGTTTTTCCTTCCAAAAAAGTAACTCTTACCTCCAGGAAAACTGACAAGCTGCTGAAGACAAGATGGACAAATCTTACTTTCTGTTGCCTTCTGGATTAGCAACTCCAGTTCAAAGCAGAGCAGACAACTGATGGACCCTTAGAGTGGTCAGATTTTGGGTGCAGCTTCTGCTAGAACTATGGGCTGCACAAATGCAGACTGGAAAATAAAGTTCATTCTGCTTGTCAACATTGGGGCCATTGATTGAGGAGCATGAGTTTTTTCTCTTGCTACAGTAAGGAGAAATAGTAACAAGGTCCTAAAATAGCTACGTGTGTAACATAAGGAAAACAGCTTCAAAGGAATCAGAGCTTTCCAATGGCTATCAGGTTTTCATCCTATAAAATACCAGGAATAAGAGTTTTCAAAGGGACTCTTTTTAAAAGAGTTTTTGTCCCCTGGCAGTTCTAACTCTCTCCAGAAATAAAGCAACAGAAGTGATTTTCAGAATATGTGATGGTACTTGAATTCAGATTAAAGTGAGCAGTTCCATAATAATTTCACTTGCTAGGATGGTAGCACTCAACAAAGCATAATTAAGTAATAACTAGTTAGTAACTACAAAACTATATTAATAACTGTAACTACTCCCTGTATGCCATTTATCCAGAAGCATTAAGTTCCCTCAGATGTTGAAGACAGTTAAATGGGGAAATACTTTGGTTATATGCAAAGACAGATCTCCCTGAAAACTTAGGATCTGAGAAACAAACACTAAAACTGAAGAAAGCATCCTCCTGAGTTGTCTCTGCCCAGGCAAGCTTCCTCCTAACACTATGTACTGTTTTCTGAGATGGGAGCTGGGTTTTAAAAATAGCACTACACTGCACTGAAATCCTGCATACACACAAGGCTTCAGTTTTGAAAGGGCATTCAGATATCTCACTTAAAAATAAAATACATCCCCCATGTTTTGCACAGAGTGTGTCAGCTTTTCCCCTGAACACAACCATGGAGACACCCCACCCAAACCCTGAGGAGGAGGAGTCACTCTTGAGACTGCAGCAGCAGCTCCCATGGCTTATTTACTACTCCCTAACCTCTAGAAGAGGAGCCTCTTCCCACTTTTTATAAGATTTACAACACACCAGTGATTCTCAATCAGTAGCATCTGAGGGTCTTGAGGATCCAAAGCCTTCTGCCTTGTAAGGCACCAGACTCAGAGTTTGCAGGGAGCTGAAGTGTCTGTGTGCTGCTCAGGCAGCAGCAAAGGCTGAGAAATGGGACCCAGTGGTTCTGGTGCTCATCTCGGGTCATTCTTTGTGCCTGGGAACTCCTGCAGAGTAATCAGTGTCTTCAGGGAAAGGGATTAGCCAGGGCACAGGGAGATTTTCCTGCCTAACGGGGCTGGGACAATTCAAATTAGAGATTAATTTTATCCATAGCTCTAAAGGGGTTATTTCAGCAATTTTTCTTTTGGGCTGTTTGTCAGGAGCACAGAACACTTCACACAGCCTAGAAAATTCCTCAGCTAACTCAACCTAGATGTCAAGTAATTTTATTTAATTAAATAATGTTAATAGGGGATTTTTCTCTTTTGCAGTATACTCAACCAATTTTTTTACCCTAATAAATGCACACATAAGTTCAGCTTTGATCTTAACCACAATGCAAACCCACAGACTCTGAAAGCTGGAGGGGTTGCTGTCTGTCATCTGGGAGCACTGGATCTGATGTTTGCTTTCACCTGGCTCTGATGTCACCTGCCCAGTGCAAGAGGAGCTGTGCCAGCCAGATGCAGATGGGAAGCACTTTCCATGGAAGAGAAATCTGCAGCAACTCCAGTCTCATAGCAAGCAAGTCTCTAACCAACCCTGTCATGTTTCCAAGTAATTCTCATATTAACTGTGCTCTGTCCTGGGTGTGATACTTTTCCTTAATATTGGTGCTTATAATCAAGACATAAAACTTGCTTTGCCTCTTTGAATATAGGAACTTGAGTCTAGATTTCCTCTCTCCTAACTGGGGAACTTCAAGTTCACCTGGATGTATACCATACAACTTCCCAAGTTTTTTCTTGACAGGGCTGTTAATGGAAACTTTCTTCTAGCCAGCAAGAAAAGATTTTTTCAATATGTTTCCAACAAGCAGCACATGGAAAGCTCCAGTTCCTATCCTGCTCATCATTAAATTCCTTGGCACAGACAACAGAACTGTTCTCACTTTTGTATCCTAACTTCCATTTGACACATGTCTACTTTAATCATCTGCAGCTCTTCTTCAGCAGGGAAGAAATATTTTAGATTATTTCATTTCTTATTCTTCCATCAATTCTCTTTCAGAAATACTAGCCACAATTGTGGGGTTTTAAATTAGTTTTGACATTTTCCCAGTCTGAATGTCAGCCTACATGTATCAGAGAAGGAGAAAGGAATTTTATGGAGGCTTTCTTGGTGGTATAGATAACATTTGGAGAGTATAGAGGTTCCATTCAGGAGCTTCAGACTAGCATTAATTAGGACTTAAATGTAGTTTTTAAATCAAACATATCAATATATGACAGGGGCAGATCAATATCTGATCAGAGTCTTCCCTCTGCTCCCAAACTTCCCCTGAATAACTGCATCTTTTCCCCAGGAATTCTTCCTCTCTACAGCTCTTCCACTGCTGGAATCAAACAGAACAAACTGTGCTGCCCACACCTTGAACCTAACACTGGAGTCTATAAAGCTGAATTGTCTTGTAAGTTTCTGCTTAGATGCTGCACTGAAATCTTAGCCCATCCCCTGAGGCAGAGATTATGTGACATTTCTATAGAATGATTTACTGAACTGAAGTTGTTTAAAAACAACCTTCAAGCAATTTTACTTTCAAAATTCATAGCCACTCTCAGGTTGGTGGTCATTCTCATTAAATTTGGCTAAGATCTGGGGGAAAGTTGGACACCCTACAGCCTTTCACTAGAATGCCAAGACATTTTTCAAGACTGATGCAGACACTTGCTTGAATATTTAAGTCACAGTTATAGATCTATTATAATTTGATGGCACCACTCACTTAAAGAAGTGTTGCAAATGTAGGTCCTTAGGCTATCAAGAAAAAGTAATTGGATTTCTACAACAGACTTACAAAAGAGCCCAGCTAACCCATTCTGTCACATTACAGTCATAGCAATGGTGAAATTTTAACAGCATATTTTTACAGCAACTTTCCTGAAAAAGGAGATAATATTTGAAGCAGAAAATTTAAGTACATTTCTATAACAACATGAAAACCAATTTATGCTATAGAGAAAATGATGAATATATATTTATGTTTACAGTTTTCTGAAACAATTGGCTACTCTCTAGCCACCTTAGGGTGATCAGGACTGCATTGCTAACACAAGTGAGCTACAGGATCTTCATCTGTGGACACAAGGCAGCTACTAAACTGAAAATACCCCTGAATATTTGCTCACCAGCTGAGATCTCACAAAATGAGCAAGGGAAACCCCAGACTACCACACCTCAGCTCACAGGGATCAGGTGCTTTGTGGGGGATGGCTGAAGAAAATCAGCTGTGTGACCACCATGTCTTCAGTGTGAAAAAGTAAAACGTATTTCTGTAATGCCCAGATTGCTCAGTGCTCCTTTCACTATGAGAGTGCTCGTTTTGAACTTGCTCTTGGTGAAACACTTACATCTCCAGTTTTCCTTACTAAATCCAAGTAGATACACAGCTTTTTTTTCATAAATATTTTATTTATTTAAAATGGGTGTGTCCACAGCAACCAGCAGCTCAGCTCCTGGACACAATTTACATTAAGAACTGCAACTGTGTCTCAGGACACAGTTAAGAAAATCTTAATTATTTCTGATCATAACCTGAACAGTGACCAGAGAAAAGATGACAACATGGGTGTTTTCTCCATACAAAACCTAAAATAATGACATTTCATTCATTTTTTTCTGCTTTGCAGTACTTGTATTCCATTCCTACACATTTGACATAGGACAGAGCAGCTCCAAGCATCTCTGCCAATAAAGGAGCATCTTTAATTAAGTCAAATTATATAAGTAACAGGAGTGATGGGGGGAAGATCAGATTCACAGTGGAATTCTCTTTCTTGTTTTCAGTAAAGCACACACTTCCCATTGGTTTTCTGTCTTTAGGTTATGGCAAGTTAGTTTAGATAATTTTCACCACAAAATAGAAAAAAAAATTAAGAAAACTAATATTTATAGAGTATTGTGTACTCTAAGAATATTGTGTATTGAAGATGTCACAGCTCACTGAGGGGGATGGACTGGACAACCTTAAAGGTCCTTTCCAACCCAAACCATTCTGTAACTCTACAACACCACTTTTCATACCTGGCTTTCAACCTTGGCTCTGCCAAGGACATCATCAGTCCACTGTCCTTTAGACAAGTGTTTGGAACTTTCTTTTAAACAAAACACCTATGAAGATGCCAGACAAGAGGTCTTCAAAGTAGCTTTAGAAAAATCCCCCACAACCCAAAACCTGCCAGCTGGCGTGCTGTGCAATTTATTAATCAGACATCTCCCTACCAGCCCCCTGCTTGCCTACTGAGTTCTTGTAATCCCTATTGCTCCTCAGCCCCTGGGTGCAATGCCAGCTCTCTGGAGAAAGGCTGATCCCTCATTAAATGGGGAATACCCGTTGCATGGGCATGCCTCATTACAGTTCATACATGGATACAATAAATCATCAGAAGTAACTAACAGAGTAAAAATGATGAGTGTTGGCAGAATCCTGCTTCTCCAGATGGAATACAGAAAATAAAAGAATGAGAGACTGTCAGTATGGGAAAGAAAACTGGGAAATGGGAGGCCCCAGCTTCCCAAGGGTCCTGTTCAGAGAGCTCCCCCTCCCTCCATCACAGAGATACAACCTCAAGGAGATGGGGAGGCAGGGAGGGGTTGCTGACACAGGTGCCTCAGGACATCTCAGCTCTGGCTTTCTACTAAGAAACCACACAGAAAACTGAGAACCTGCAACTTGGTATCTGTAGTATTTACCTGTATCCAAAGAACACTGTGTAATAACTTCCTCAGTTGGAACGTTTTAATGGCTTTGAGAGTGTAACTGAATTATTCTGAAGAACACAGCTATATTTAGTGCTCACTGGGTCCATTAGAACTGCAGTGTCTCAATAGCAGGTCCAGCAGTGTTAGGCTACCAAAGTACACCTTAAGTTTTGATTACAGGTCCTTGACTAACACACATCCATACCTGAAGAACACTGGGAAGAAAAAGAAGCCTAAGAAGGCTCATGCAAAGCTTTACTAAACCAGCCACAATAGACATTATCAGTTTCCTGTCAAAGGACACCACTGAAGAACGGGACTGAAAACACAGCTGGAGCTGAATCAAAACATTTGGATGAAGTAATCCAGCCTGAAAGAACTCGGTTTTGAGGGGGTGGTTCTTGCCAACTTCCATCCTTCAGACATCTTACCTGATTACAGGTGTTAATGTCTATTCCACTCTTCAGGTATTCCACTACTTTGTCCAGATTGCCAGCTCTGGCAGCTCGGAGGAAGCTTGCATTGCTGTCAGACTGTGAAAAGATAAGAAAGAAAAAAAAACTCTGGTTAGCTCCTGCTTAAAAGAGAGCACAGCTTCATCACCAGTGAAAGGGTTCCACATTTTCTGCTGCAGGGGAATCAAGTTGTGAAGAAAACTGACTTTGGGTTATATCTGCGTTGATTAACATACCCATACTTCAGCCAGGCAGTCCTGGAATAACAGAACTGCCCCCTAAAAATAAAATAAATAAAAGCAGAAATCAAAGTAACTGATATTAGCAACAAGAAACCACAAATGCATCAACTTGCTAACCATAGCTTTCTGGGGCTTTTTTTTTAATATATATGCTCAAAACTCTGGAAATCAGTGGAGCAACCCTGTTATCCTGTTATGCTACTTGAGAAGACATACACTGACTTTGGATTTGGACTTGGCATAAGAAGTTACCTGACTACAGTGCATATCCATGCACACACACTGGCTTAACCCAGAGGTACATACTGGTGAAAAAACAATACCCAAGAGTTAGAAAGTCCTCTGGTGATATTTTATCACCTGTAACACTGATTGGGGCTTGCTAAAGGGAAGGGAAAAAAGCCCCACAAAAGTGGTCAGCACTGCAAGAGAAGTTGCCCATACAACAAAGCAGATGAAGGACTCAAGCCTGAGTATCTAAATCCAGGAAAATGTTGCAAACACACTCACTCCTAAACTGCCTGCATCCAGCCCTCTGCACTGAAAGCCCCATTAGCACTGAGAGGTTAAAAACCCAATAATGAATCACAGTTTCATTTTTTTCAGCTAGGTTGTGGGATGTATTGTTCAGGGAGCATGAAGCAGAGCAGCTTTCAGACACAAATATAACATGAAATCACACAGGCTACTGGAAACCAGCCCATGCTTTGATATTCACCCACATGGGAACCTACACACAGGTAAAGGGGCTCCTGATGTAACTGTGGGCACCAGGAGGAAAAAACCCAACACAAAGTCATGCAACAGAGATAATGATTCAAAGGAATACACACAGAGACAATTATAATTTTCATACTTATTTTAAGTAAACAGAGTAGGAGTGAGTTTCAAGAAGCAGATAAATAAGTGTAAAAGCCTG
This sequence comes from Heliangelus exortis, assembly GCF_036169615.1. Taxonomy (NCBI): domain Eukaryota; kingdom Metazoa; phylum Chordata; class Aves; order Apodiformes; family Trochilidae; genus Heliangelus; species Heliangelus exortis. The sequence goes on along the minus strand of NC_092425.1, from coordinate 41,865,231 downwards.
TTTTGTGGGGTGTGATTAGAGAGGAGGGCACACATGCCACTGGACTAGCACTGTGCTGAAACACCTCTGATGGAGCAGGTTTCTCATCTCATTTCCCCTCCCTCTCAGAAATACCCAGGGAAAACCACTTATTCCCATTGTGAGAATATCCAACAAGCCTCCCACTTCCAGCTTAGCAGTGCTGCTCAGCAAAGCAGCTCATTTCTGTCACTCAATCCACTCCATTACATTTATTTCAGTCACCCTACTTCTCACACTGTACCAGCTCCCTTCCCAATCCCTGATCCCAACCTATTTTAATCTGCAACAGATGGATGTCATCAAAATGATTCTTCTTACAACTGTGCTACATGCCAAGACAAAAATATTTCCTTTTAAATTCCTTTGGGCAAACTTCAGCACATTTTCCACATCTTTTCCTGTTAAGAAAACAGCCCATCCTGCTGAGCAGGCAGGAAGGGGAAGGTAGCACAGGAATTCACCTTCAGGAACCCTTATGTAGCTGTGGCCTTCAGTCAGGCAAAGGTTTGGATGGGGCTGGGCACAGGGATCCCTCCTCAGATCCCTTCTCAGACTGAGAGGCAGCTATGAGCACTCCACCCTCTCCTGGGGTACATTAAGTGCACATAAAACCACTAAATTATATTTTCATGTTTATGTCCTTTAACAGTCACTGTCTTAGTACAGAGAGTAAGAGTAAATATTTGAGCTCATAAGGGATAAATCCAGACACTTGAAATAAAGAGGAAAAGCATCTTTGCACTAGTAGGACATACACTTTTCCCTTCTTTCCCCATTTTTTCCATGCTTTACTACTACTACAACCATTTACCATGCCAAAAGAGGAATGACCCCTCTTTCTATACTTCTAAAAGGTTAAGTGGGAATCTTGCACCAAATGAACATTTACAGTTTCTCTTTTCTTAGGGGTGAATCAATCAGTTACACAGAGTAACACAAAACACTAAAACTCCTGAAGTCTCAACTGGAAGCTCAGGCTGTAACTAACACCAAATACATTGGATTTGTTCTGGCTAAGATGCATGCAGCAGTTTCAAAACAGATTCTCACTTTCTCACTTCATCCTCTTGTTACCTCAGAATTAAATTACTGCAATGCACATCACTTCAAAATGCATCACATAGACCTGAATATTGTTCACAATGTGGAATATGAGCTTCTTGTGTACAGGAAGTGTTATTATGAATTAACTCTTCATTATTAACTCCCTGGACAGGCCCTTTGAGTCCAGAAGCATCTCTTGCTGTGTACTGAAGTAACAGTGCTTGACTGTAAACAGAAAAGGAACAAAACTGATAAAATCCTGATGAAAATCCTAACCTACATGATTTTTGCTTTTTTTACCCACTTTCTCACTCTTAACATGTACTAATCTCAGATGAATATGATTGTCCCCATCTCTTCCTGGCCTATCCTGCTTCAAGTTAGTTTCCTGCAGTCTTGCATCATTCTCTGATTTATATCAAACCTGACCCCACAAATAAAAGACATGAAACAGCAATTCCACTGCTTAATATAAAAATTGGCACAAATACCAGTGAGTGCTTCCATGAAATACTCAAAAGGTTCACCACTCTCTTTTAAAGCTCAGAAGTCAGCAGTGATCAGATCTGTATTTTCTTTTCTGGTTCTGTTTGTCAAGTCTAATTTTTCAGTAGCTCAGAGTAGTTTCTCCTTTTCCACATTCTTTCAAGGTCTTTAAAAAACATTTTTGGCAGTACTACTGTGTCAGCAATTCCTCACTTTAGCACATTACAAATTCAAATCCATTTCAACAAAATTGCCTCAGTAGTCAGCAGCATTTTCTGTGGCCTCACCGTGTTAGGAAGAACCAAGAATTTTGACCTGTGGGCTTTTCCAATGGATTCAATGATCTCATGAAGTATTTTGTTTCCCTACATGAAGATTTTTAGAGGAATTCATGATGCCTTTCAGCAGCACAGAAGCTGTCATATTGGTCTTCACTGGTTTGTTAACTGGTGAAGACAAAGTGCCAACAAGCTGTCATTTCAAGATACTCCATTTCCAGGGAAGCTGATAAAACCATGGAGCCAGAATCCTTTGCACATCATCTGCACTGAGGTGTTTTGTAAGAGCTTTACCCATATGCAGATTCTGCTGAGAAGAAGCACTCTACCAATACAGAAAAGAAAGGTTTACAGGAGAAGAGGGGGATGTAGGCAGCTACCAGCACCCATGGGCACATGAGAGGATGGGCAGCCTGGGAATGGGAAGCTCCTATGTTGAGATGGGAAGGTGCAAAGCCTCAGCTGGCAGCTCCATGTGTCACCCCAGGCTCAGGGCAGGCAGAATTCAGGATCACTTTGTTTACACACAGCCTCTGTGCCTGGGCAATCTACTCAGTGTCTTCCTAACACACTACAAGCAGGTGTAATGACTGCAGAACACACAGGTGACATTTTGTGCTATGGGACAAACAATCCCATCTTAACCATCTTGGACTTAACATCTTGGACTTAACCATCCCATGGACTTAACCATCTTTTTCTAATATATTACTTGCAGATATCCTGTTCTACACAAAATGGAATTCCACTAATAGGAATTAACATGGAGCTGACAGCTCCGTGGAGAATTTTTCTTTTCACTACAATCCTGTCTAAATCTGAACTATTTACTTGCACTTCGATGGACACCAAATGGTGCTGAAAGGATTGTTTTGGGTTTTTTTTTCAACTACTTTTTTACAAACAATGTCCAATACATATGCAGTGAGAGAGTACTACAAGTCTTTGATAACCACTTTTTTTAAAAAGTGTTTGCAGTGCAATTTTTCATCTATGCTATAGATTTGTGAGGTATATGTGGTGTTCTTGAACCTTATAAAAAGGTCCTATCTTTTAAAGTAAATATTCTTCTTTAACTTTTCACTGTGGATAAGTAAAGTGAGCCAGTGGGGGAAAAAATCACTCTAACATTAAGTACTCCCACAGCAGAATGCAAACATGTTCTTTGTAGGTAAATGGGTAAATGAGTTACTGAACACTGAATAAGAAAATGTAAGAAATGAGTGAGTGAACAGAGGACTTTTTAAAATATGCCTAAGAGGCTGTGGACTTAACTTTCTTTTTTTTTTAGCTAATTACATGCCAGAATTCTGGCTGAATTTGAAACATACAGCTTAGGGAAACTCAGTAGTTAAATCAAATATGGAAATGGGTATTTTATTCAGTCAGAAGCTTTCCCTTCTGGTTCCTCTGCCCTCACTCTGGTTCCTTTCCTGTCTCAGAACACCCCACAGCAGATGGCACACACTGGTTTCCCCAAGGGCTTTTATAGAGGTGTGCAAAAATAAAGCCTGCTGCATAGTGTGGCAGTCACATGCTGTACCAAACTCTGAGGAAACTCTCCAGATATTCAGATTTGATGGTGCAAACCAGCTTCATGCTTAAGAAGGAAAGCTGAGGGAGTAGGAGGCTCCAGTTTCCAACAGACACCTTTCATATAACATCAGGCAAAGCATCCAAACACTCGTTTGGAATCATGTCTGGTGTAAGATTATTCCTGCAGCTTGGCTTCCCCTTCCCCTCAGAATAAGGTGAAGGACCCCAGCCTGTCTATAACCACAAATATGTCTGAGGGAGACAGGAGCTTAGCAACAAGGCCCACTGAGCAATTCTCAGCTGGTAAATGCAGTTTATTAACTCAATGACCACAAAATCAGAATTCAAAACTGATGCATAATAATCAAATATTGGGTTTGCATCCTAATCCCTCAGTTTTGTTTTGGACATGTATTAAAGTATGTATCTGAATGCTAATAACCCTCTTCAGCTGACCTTTCCAGCAATGAATCTGGGACATATTGCTATGATTTTACAGAGAAATTTTATTTAGCTATAACCTCTGAAGAGGCTGGCACAGACCAGGGGGTGAGCAAAACCTCCTATTAACTTGCATGCTATAGATAAATCAAGAAACTCAGACCATTAGCAGTTCAAAATTTTCCTGTTAAATTGAATCCTGTGTTATTACTGCCCATAAAATAAGCATTCAGAGAGGATTTGTCAGGGCAGGAGTCCTGCAGGGTTATCTGACACTGTTAATCCCATTTACAAACTTCAGAGTTGTGAGGCAGTGCTTGCTCAACAATGGTTTCTATAATTAGTAAAATGCTCATGGCTTATTAACTCTTCTTCATTAAAAAGCTCTGAACTGATGGTGGCTCCTCATGTCAATATATTCAGGTAACACCTGGAGCTGACAATTCAGCTCACTCCAGAAGGAAAGCTGCATAATCTAAACTCAGGTTTCTGTGGCTTTTTTATGTTCTTCAGTAATTAAAAGATGCTGGGAGAAGAATGACAGATCCATACACACATTCCATTAAGGAACAATCCTTCTAGAGTGTCAATTTATGTTCCTACCCTTGAGACAACCACTACATTTCATCCCAGTTGGCCTGATTATTCTCAGATTTCAGAAACCATCTGTTCAGCCATCCTCTAATTGGGTGCAACTCTGAGAGCAACACAGAGGAGGTGTTACCACCACCCAGCTCACCTGTCACATAGGTAGTTTTTGACAGTGTGGCAGCTTTTTCCAGTCCACCAAAAGGACTGGAAATGGACTTTTCCAGTCCATTCAAAAAGGAATTCTTCTTCCTTGGACCTGGTTCTGTGCACCTTGCCACGAGTTTTTTAGCAGCTCACAATTTATCTTTGGTAATCTGAATAATTTTTTTTTTTTTTTTAATTGAACTGAAAGTGCTGCTGATCTCCAAAGAACATCCCAAAAAAAAAAAAAAAAAAAAAAAAAAAATGTTGATTTTGTGAACCGCAGGCCTAAGATACAGCTATGATTGCAAGAAGGCAAAGGATTTTTGGTTTATTTTTTAAATTAAATTACCCCAGCAGTCTCAGCCTGCAGTTCTGACACAAATGCCACAATGTCAGCTAAATCTTGCACTTGCAATGGCACAGGCTCAGTAATCTGGCACTGGTAAATGAGTTAAATGAGATAACAGCTATAATGGAAACACATTTTCCCCACCTTTAATCAAATAATGTTCATCTCCTGAAAGAAAAGAAACACATCAGTGCTTTATTTTCAGCACCATTTTCTTTGCTCACAAAAATGTATGTTCTCCTCCCTCTAATTTACTGGATGACAAGAAGAAAAATAAGATTAAATCACAGGTCTAAAAAAAAAAAAAAAAAAAAAATAATATCTAAATTCCCAGGTGAACAACATACCCAATTTTCTAATTTCAGTGTCAGAAAAATCTTTTTATCACTCAGCTTTTCCCATTCCCATGCAGCTCTGATCCATCCTGCCAGGTACCTTCAGCTGTACAGCATTTGTTAATAATGTGACCATAGACCAGTGATGTTGAACTGGAAAGGCCACAGTTCTAACAGAGCTCTCTTACCTAAACATCCCTCTCTCATCAGCTGAAGCATCTTCTTATCTAGGAAACAGACACAACTGGCAAATAATCCTTTTTTTTTTATTTAAGAAATGAGAAGCTGAATCATATAGGAACTGTAAATGGTGAAGAAAAGTTTTCAGAGAGATCACTAGAAAGTTAAATATTCTCTACCAAGATGTAGCTAATGGCACCTGGCAATTAATTATTTTTATCTCAGGGGTCTCACTCTCTAGGTTGACGATGATGGTAAATCAGAAAAAGAAGAAAATTAAGTACACATTAGGCACCTGAATAATTTAAAGTGTCTTGTGTACACAGGTCAATTAATCATAAAAAGATGTAAAGGAGACAGAGAAGTTGGCACCACTTACACCTGCACTGAGCTGGGATATGGCTGGAGTTCTCCTCACCATAACACAGCCCTGTGCTTAACACACAGAGACAAAGCATGGGGTGATAGCACTGATTGGCTCTGAGTTTGGGCCAATATTAGCAAATACAGCAACAAAAGAGGAAGAGAAAACTGATGTAAAACCTACCCTTACTTGATCCAAGAAGCAAATGGCTTCTATGAACCCTTTATGCTGCTCAGCTGCCACAGACATCTGTAGGAGTCCTCCCACTCCCTGCCTGTCTGACACTGCACTGGCTGCCAGCTGACTGGGGCAGGGCAGGATTTGGGAGAACTGAGGCAAAACTGCTCAATTTGCTCTGAAAAAGAACAGAATACAAGTCTTGTGCCCAGCTGTATGTTCCTTCCTACTCCAGCACTTGAAATGCTAGAAGTTATTTTCATCCATTCTGCTTTAAAAATATAAAGGAACATCACTAATGGGGTTCTAATCCAGAACAGCACCTCAGTGCTGGCTGAACTTCAGTGGACTCCCTGCTGTCCCACTGGGCTCTTCATGTTCTCAGAACCAAGCATTTTGGAATAAGTCACAGCTGGAGACAATGTGTGCAAGTCTGAAGTGTACTCATTAGGGTGAAGCTAAAAAATAGAATCTCAAAAGCACCTGAAAAGCATAGCCCAGATTATAAAAAAAAAAAAAAAAAAAAGAAAAGAAAGAAAGGAAAAAACCAAAGCAAAATTAAAACAACAAACCAAAATCCAAAGGCTTTGGGTTTAAAGTACAAAAGCTTTTACCATAGTCTGAGTAATCCTAAAACCAAAAAAAAAATCATGTCTTTTACTAACACTGCTCTAAAAATGTTGGTAATCCTATTGTTTATTGGAAGAGTTTCCTGAGCTGGAGTTTGAGTGAAAATATTTAGTCATTTCCAGAAAAAATAATATGTTCAGGACATGTTCAAATGACCCAGAGGATCAGCTGCAGATCTCTGTGGCACAGACATTTACTGAGCTCTCTGGAATACTGGTATAGAACCAACATTTGCACTCAAAGAACTGAATAATATTAAAGGAGGGGAAAATATTTAGGAACATCTGAACACCATATATTCAGATTTTGAGGTGTTAGTAACAACTTTACAACTTGGCAGGCATTTAAATGGTTTCCATGGCAAGTTTCCATTACTAATGATGTTTCTAAACAGAGAGGTAATCATGCTACAACACCTCTAGAAAAATTCTGGACACCACTCCAAGCATATCTAGCAGAATAATAACTTCCTTAACAAAATCCTAGCCCATAGGTGCAGTTTCTGACAGACTGTTGGAAGGTAATTCTATCACTCCTTAATTTTGCATCTCCTTCCATCCCCTGCCTTATCATCACAGGGACATTTTCTAATAAAAGAAATGTGCCAACACCATCAGTGCTACAGAATCAAGCAGCTTGACTTACCTAAACACCAGTTCCTGATTGATCATTGATTCAAACTCATTGGTCCCATAAACAGGAAAAAAGGATTTCCTGTTCCTTTGAGATGGGTGAAAAGAGATGCAAACAGAGTGGGGGTGACTGAAGTGAGGCAGTTTCCAGTGCAGTGCCAGTTCTGCCAAGACTCACAGCAAAGCCCTGACTTGTACAGCAAGGTGAAACAGATACTGAAGTAAGAAATGAATCCTTAACTTTGGCCATTGTGAAAAGCAACCCTGTTACATTTAGATGTTGGTGTTAGGATTCATACAAATGGCATCAATACCCAGCATGAATATTTTCCTAATTTATCCCAACTCAACCAGGGAGTTCCCCTTGCAGCATCTCTAAGCCCTGCCCAGCCCTCTCTTCAGTAACCATGCCATTTGCTGTTTGTATAGGGGTGATGGGATTAGGTGCTCACTGCTTCCCCTCAACACATCCTATAAAATAAAACTCCTGTAATCCTGGGCCTAAATGTCAAACTCTGGGCAGCAGAGAGGAACCAGTTTCATCTAACTTCACCTGCATAAAAACTACGCCTCTAATTCAAGGTGTTTTGCTGTAGAGAAGCCTGGGAAGTGTACAGCTAATAAAGTATCCTGCTGGATACTGTGTTCCTGTTTGAGAAAAAAAAAAATAAATTCTACCATCAGGACAAAAATTTGCTGGCATTCCTAATTTACAGACACCTTTTTTTTTCAGCTTTTCATATGGAATCACAGTACTTACAATGATACACTGTAAGCCTTAGGTTTCTTAGACAAATACAGCAATTTTCCTTTTTTTACAGAAATTTTTCCCAATTTCCCTCTGTAATCCTCCCAGCAATGCAACATCTGAATCAAGATGGATATTGTAAAGCAACTCTGTCAGTCCCTACCAGAGCCCTATAAAGCTGAGATCTTTGAACATATCAAAGGCTCTATCAGAGTGCCTGATCTCTGCCTGCTATGAGAACCTCTGAAGGCTGAATGAAAACTATCTAGGAAAATAGAAAAAAAGAAAAAAACTGGGGAAAAAAACCTTCTCAAAGATCACATGCTGCTGGAGCTGGCTGCCTCCTGCCTCCTCAAAGCCCTGACCTTATGCAGGAGGGCAGCCTGGAGACTGCACAGAGAGAACTGATTCAGCACTTGCTCATTTGTGCCAGCACAGGGAACCTCCATACATTTCCTAACAGCTTCAGGCCACTCACCTGAAGGGGAATCCCACATCTCCTGCTGAAATCCCTACATTCAGCAAGGGCAGCAGACCTGTCCTCCCCCCTCCCTGTCCTGGAAACTCCTGTGCTTGCACCTTCCCTCTGCAACTTCATGGTTCCCATCAGAAATGCTGGAGCTTATTTGTTAATTCAAGCAAAAACTGCTTGCTGGGAGAAATTTTATTTCATGTGTTCCCTCAAAGAAAGTTCTATTTTTTAAGACCTGGTCCAACTGTGTTGGATCAGAAAATTTCAGGCAAAAAAAATTCCTACCAGAAAGCTAAGATAGCATCAAAATTCTTTTCTAGGACAAAGCAGGACTTCTTGTGAGCTGGTGCTGGGAGTGCCTCCTGTCTTCTGGTCCCTGAGGAACTCTGCTCAGCCCCATTTCCTATAATGCACTGCAGTAACTCACACAAGTGCAAAGGATAATACTGACCTGAGAACAGCTGCATTTTAGACTGGTGTAGGAGAATTTAATATTCAGACATACAGATATTAAACATTTTCTGATCTTCCTGTTCTGCCAGAAGTTTTGACAATGCCTCCTTTCATTGCCAGTTTTGAATGAAATAACCACTTAATAATGAATTTCCCAAGCAGGAGGAGGGGGGGAAGAAAAAAGAGGCACTTCATTTGCCATAGATATTATACAAGTGTTCATCTCTCTGACTTCCCTCTGGCTTGCAGACCAAATGTTATGGTTACAGTCACTTCCTGAGTGTCCAACTCCTGTCCTGCAGCCACCCCTGTGACCCCCTCCCTCCTCACCTCTGCCTTTCCCACTCTCTGGAACCCTCAGGAAGATCTCTGGGGCTCTGTCTCTGCCCCAGGAAACAATATCATGGGCTGGAGAGACAAGAGCTTAGGGAGAAGTCACGGAGATTTCAGAATGATGGAGGCAGGATCCTTTATAGCTGTCATGTAGGGCAATTATTACATCCCCTCATTGGAAGGTTTCATTTCCCTGGTGTTCTCTCTGCCTGATAGGTAGGTGACAGCCCTTTGAAGGGACTGCCCAGCTCAGTGACAGCTGCTTTTTAACTACAGTCACAATAGCAAAAGTTAAGCTTGAGCATGGACATATTTAGCAGATCTCTTAATCTTGCAAGCTATCAACTAAGATCCAGGCTGGGCAGAGAGATCCTTTCCAAGTCTAACACACACACCCCTGCTCTCAATTTTCCCACTTGACTCCTGGTTTCCTCCAGCCAAGACTTACCAAGGCTTCAGGATCTTTACTTTCTTCACTGTTGCATCCATAATAATCAGGGCTTTTATCCAAATCCTGGATGTTCCCTTGCGTTTGCAAACCCTTCTCTGAATGACAAGCCTGGCAAAGGGGAGCATTGCCCATAGCACTTCTCCTGCTCACCCCTCCCGGTGGGATCCCTTCTTCCCAGCCCAGGAGCCGGCGGGCAGATCCCGGGCTCTTCTGCTCCCGGAGCCCTCCCGGAGAACCCGAAACCCCGGCAACTGCGGGAGGCAGGCGCTGCCCATTTCCAATTCAGGCTCTGCCCGGCTATTTTTACACCTACCAGGCCAGCTATGCGTGTCAGGGCCGGGGGGTGGGATGGGATGGGATGGGATGGGCTGGGATGGGATCGGCTGCCTGGGGGGGAAGCACCCTCCACCAGCACCCCCCAGCACCCATCCAGCCTGCCCAGCAGGGAGAGGGGAAGTCCCCCTGCAGGGAATGGGTATCAGTCACCCACTTGAACCCCTCTGAAGGAGGGGATTTTTTTTCCTCCTGCTCTCGGTTTTGCTGTGTTTACAGAAAGCTAAAATTGAGAATGTTGTTCTGGCTTTTTAACTCAAAAAAAAAAAAAAAAAAAAAAAAAAGGATTAATTTAAGTTGTATCTATTCAGTATTTACCAAACAAGACAGAATGTTTGAGTACAGACTTCATGACCATTTCATTCCTGGGATTCAGGTGGTAGTTTCTGTTTATGTAGACAATAACTGTGATGAACTTGATTGAGAGATCCCCCTGGTTTGGTTTCAAAGCAGCTCAAATGTTTCCAAAAAAAAAAAAAAAAAGGACCATCTCGGATGCTATTTCACTTTAGCTCTTTCTATGTCACGTCTGATCCTCTTTCGGATTTTTAATGTTGGTTTGGTTTATGGTGGGGATTATTATTTTTTTTTTAGCTAGAATAGTAATTACTAAAAAAAACCTAAAAAAATCAGGCAAAGAAACCCCCACCAAACCTGATAGTAAGGACATTCCCTCTAAGTTGGAGTTAGTTATCATGATTGTACCAAGCAAGATAAAAATAATGTGAGGATTGTGCTTTGGAATCCACCCATTATCCTAGAAAAGGCCCACTGCGGAGTCTAAAGACAAAACAAACAAACAAAACCAAAATAACAAATCCAAACCTCACAAAGTTAGCTGAAAAATAATGAGCAGTTTTCAAATGCTCCAGGAGCAGCAGGGGGTACCAGAGGTGATGGGGACATCCTGTCTGCAGGTAACAGCATCCCATAGGATACACCATGACACACAGCCCACCCAGAACTGAAGCTGAGCACCTGCTGGAAAAATTGAGCCTCAAATTCCTCAGAAACAGAGTGATCCTTAAGAAATTAACATGTAGCCAACATTTTTCCCCTCTTTGGGGTTTCAGACTCTTACCCAACTGTCCAGCATCCTGTTGCCTCCTACACAGTTACCCTTCAGCACCAAGGCACCTCTAACAAGGGAGGGCAAGCTCTGCCCAGCACCCTTTAATTATTATTATTATTGCTGTTGTTGTTATTATTATCATTATTGATCAGAATAGGGTTCTCTCATGGTAATTACCAGGAGGTAGAACTGAAATGGCTCCATAATTTTTCCTTGATGGATGGGTGCTCCAGGATGGGATCACTGAGCTCCCCTGAAAAGCCTCAGGGGCCATGATGTGGAATGAGCAGGAATGCTGCTGGATAGATGCACACAGAAAATAAAGTAATTTATCTCCTGGTTCTGTGCATATACATTGCCCCAACTGCTTCATGGAGTTATAAAAGGCTGCGAGGAGGAATCCCACCAAATGCTTGACCTGACCCAAGTTCATACAACCAAGGTTCCAATTAAACTGGAAGTAAAAAACCTTGGATGGAGCAATCTACTTCCTAGGAAATGTAGAAGAGAGTGGAACACTTTGAGGCACCAGCTGAAGGGGAAAGGGTGGCAAAGCCCCAGCAGCAGGAATTCCTGGGGAATAACACTTGCAGAAAGCAGCAATCTGTGCAGAAATCTGATGGAGAGCAATGGGGCAGCTTTCTGCCAGAGCCTTTTAACAATATTCCTGTTGTTGTCACAGAGTTCAAAGTCATGAGGGCAAATTACTCAGCAAGCAAACACGTTTGGGTTTCACCAGGCTTGGTCAGGACATCTGACTCTAACAAAGTCCATGGCTCACGATGCAGGGTGCAAAGCCTCTGCAGAGGAACATGTGGCAGTATCTGTGAATGTTCCCCTGCCCTTTTTTGCTGTTGTTTGGGCTGCAAGTCCCATCCCATCAGGCAGCAGTGAAGAAACTAAAAGACAAATGCATGGAGCTGATAGCAAAGCATCCCAGTGCTCCCCTCTGTACAGAAATGTAAGAACTGCTCTCACACTGCCAGAACTGCTCAGAAGCCCACGACCTCATGGCTCCTTGCAGGGGAGCAGAACCTTTTCAAGAACCTCCTGTAGGTAGTTCACTGAACCCACTTGTTTTCCCATGCTTTAACACACCCTTCACTCCTCAGCAGCACAAGAGACCTTTTGGCAACACTAACTTCAGATCTGAATCACTCCCTTAACCAGAAAACACTCAGAAACAGACCTGAGCTGGTAAGAAAGGGGGCAGAGTATCTTGTAACCTCTCCTGAAGGGTTGGTGCCAGGGCAGCAAGCAGCTGACTGAGCCAGGACCCCACTTGTCCCCCCCAGATGTTGATTCTCAACCATGTGTACAGCTCTCCAGATTTGTGGAAGAAAAAAAAAACCCCACAGTGCTTCATTCTGAGTATTTAAGTTTGTCTCATTACTTGCCGGAAGTGCCAACTGGTTCACTCCTCTTGGCAGGTTTTCCCCAGAGTTAGCCTTGGAAAGCATCAGCAATAATTGCATCAGGATCCCATTCTTCCCACTCCCCTGCCTTCCAAAGTCAAATCAGAGTTATCCAAACATCCAACCTGCTCTGTTCTTGGCCAAAAAAGCTTTTGAGTTTGAGCTCTGGCACATGGAAATCTGAGAAAATGGGGGGAAAGTCCAAGTATTGTGGTACTATTCAGATCAGCCAAGGGATTGCCATAGTTTATTTGTTGAAAATTGCCATAAAATTACTTTTTGCTTCACCACATCTCACAGCACTTCTCTTTCTCCTGGCATCAATCTCAGGGAAGTGGCAGCTTGCTGTACCCCTTCATTAGCTACTGCTCTGGGAGAGGATTTCATCCCTATGGGAAATTTTCTCCAGGCAATTTTTCTTTGATGGGTACCTGGCTCAGCTTAAAACTTAGCATGAGAGAACTTGTGACAAAACAACTCCTATCAGCAGGTATTCGTCCTTCTTGTTGTGTTTATGTGCAATCTGCAGTATCTTAAAACACTGAACCCAGTCAAAGGGCAAAGCTGAGATGTAAACCACTTGGAAAGTCCTTTAAGTCAAAAATGAAAACAAACCCTAAGGTTGAATGTAGACATTATTGCCTGAGATCATGCAACTATGTGAAAAAATAAGTCCTACTATCAAAAGATGAATGTTAAAGATATAAATAATACTGAAAAAGATGGTTTTGCACATGTAACACTGCACTTTTACTTATGCACACATTATGCTTGATACTATCACCAACAACAAAAATAAGCATGAGGTGATTATAATGTCACCACCAACCAGAACTTCCTCTCCTAATTACAGCACTTCTTCTATCACCAGTTTCTGTTTTCACTTTCCAAAGCTGCTTGCAGTAGAAGGAGTCACTGCTGAGTCCTTTCCCTTTCCTACTGCTGGCCATTGAGAAAAAACACACAGCCCAAACCCACTGATTTGCTGCTAAAAACATCACCTAAGACCTCAAAGCCTGGTCAAGGGAGGAGCAGTGAAATCAAAGCTGGCAACTCATCTCATCTCATCAGATGGAGCCTTAATTTTGGGGGATACTGCCCACAGCCCAGGAATGGCAAAGCTTCTGTCTCCTGAGACAGAGGGACAGTCCCAGAGCCCCAGGGATGCAGCAAACCCCTCACCTTCAGCCCATTTCCCCATTCCCCTCCAAGCTGTTTGGCAGCAGAGGCTCTGATTGTGCCCTAATGTAGCACAGCAGCCAAAGTAACAACGGAGGAGGGGCTGTAAAAACACTGAGTGCTGCAAAATAAAAGACAAAAGGGAAGAAATGAAGAGAAAGAGTTCCAAGCATTGAGACCAATCTCAACCTGTATGTTGTTAGTGACATAAATTCCTAATTTATTATTGTGGAATCTTTCCCCAAAGAGATATTTCCTATTAATGCTTTTATGGTTAAGCATTGTTTTGGTTTTTTTTAAAGGGGAAGAAAGAGACTGTACTAGGATCTACATATTTCTAGGAGGTTTTCTGAACTTGGAAATGTCTCCTAAATGCAAACTCTTTCATTTTTAGGGATTTTTCCCCTAAAAAGGTCAAGTACAACATTGCTCACTTGTTTCCAGCAATTATTTTGGGTCAGATCTTGAGCTCATGCAGATTCTAAACTCTGAGGATTCAAGCCTATATAAAATTTCTGCCCCTTTCATGTTTTACAGTAATGATACCAACATGATCATTATTTTCTGAAACTTTTTCTGGGCTCTGCTGTCTGCTGGTCACACCAAGCAGCCCCCCAGACCCAATCACCCTTTACAGAGAGTCATTTGTCTGCTTCTGAGGACCTGGCAGCAAATCCTTTTTCAGCTTAAATAATTTGAATCCAATCAATTGCAAAAATCTATTTGGAGCCATTTTGAAGAGAACAAATCATTTTGCTGTGCTTTCCAGGGTGAATCACTCAACACATTAAGATTAATGTTCCTCTCTAAATCCAAGGGGTACCATTTGTCTTTGTAACCCTGTGAGAGGGAGCAAACAGAGAACTTGGGTTTTAATCACCCTGGCCACAGATCCTACAGGAGTGAAGGGGCAGAGATGTGGCAAAATTGGGAAAAAGATTATTTCGTGGATAGGAATATTTAAAACAAGGATGTTTGTAATGTATAAAATTCCATTACAGATACAAAATCAGTTACTCTGAAAACAACCTGGGCCTCCAGCATTCCACATAAAAAAAAAGACATGGAAAAAAAAATTTAAAACAAAATAAAAATCAGAGTGTGGACAAATTAAATTCCAAGATACAGCAAGCTGCCTGACACACCCGTCATATCCTGGTTAGAGTGCAACAGGTAACCTTTTCATTCCAGCAGTTATAATGTTTCTGTATGTAGTCTATAGCAGTACAGTATTAACTAAACCATTAGAATTTTGGTTTCCTGTAATTCAAACCATACTGGTTTGTTTCATGCTTGTTTTCAAACTGATTCACAGAGGGGAAAAGGGTCACATGTGAACACTGAGGTAAATAAAACAAAGTTCATGTCCCTAAAGAACCCTTCCCAAGCACAGTTTACCCATTACAGACAGATTTTTTCCTCATAAAGATTACATCATTTATTTTCTTTCTCACCTCTGCTTCAACCTGTCACTTGCCAAAGAGAAATACTCATTGCAAATGAACATAGGTGTTAACATCAAGCACTGATTGACACACAGGGATTGCTGAGTGATCACAAAACCAGCACCATCTGCAGCTGACTTCAAAAGTCTGGGTCAAACCAGAGGAAGGAGAAGTATTTGGTATCATTTTATCTGCTGGTCTTCACCCATTTAATTTGCTGATCATCATTTTCTCTAGCAAGGGCAAGCAAACCTGCAGCTCTTTAGCTGGAATCCAAGCATGACTGGGAATATGAAATGAAACCCTGCCTGATTTCAACTCAAATGCAGAACCAGGTTGTCCTCACAGACTTGTACCCTTGCCATCCTTGTTTTGCAGATTGAAGGAAGGATTTTTAATGCACAGCAATATTTGTATTTGCTGATGGCTACAGAGCAGTAGTTGTGTTATAAAATTTCAGCTGTTCCCTAAATTCAAAACCTGCCCACGTGTGCTGTTCAGCATAATTTTGTTTTCCCTTGTCAATAAAAGGAAACTTCTTTTGAGACCTTCATATCCCTCTGTGGCAGTAAGCTCTAAGTGGTACTTATTTGTCTCAGGCAGTTCAGTCTAAACAGAGATCAGATATCTTGATTAGCTCTAATTTTTGTTCCTTAACACAGAAGGAATGCTGATTCTGCCCTAAGTCATCTTGCAGGATTTGTACTCTCTCATTCAGAATTTGGAATCTCAGTAAGGCCTCAACTCTCTGCTCTAAAGGAATCATTCTATCTTCTCACCAGCAGGAGATCCCTGCTGACTTCCTGCCAATCCCAGCTTCCCAAGTCCTTGTCCCCTGACAGCTGATGGGTTTGGGAGAAACATTGCCCTGACCCTTTCCCTACCTGCTCCTGAGCTTCTTACTTCTATTTGATCTCTTACAAATTTCCTACAACTTTCAAAGACACAATTTCTGCATTTTCATGTCAAACTCTTGGGGAAATATATATTGTTGATCTACATAATTCCATAGGTTTTAAGTACATACAGCAGTTCACTTATTCAGCTTCTTTCATTCTGTGCCCATTTTTTATCTCAGGCTCATCCAATACATCTGCTATAACAAAGTGCTTCTATTAATTTACAGAAGAAAATACTTTTCTCTTGAATATTAAGCTGCCTGTTTTAGTAAATTGCTTCGAGTAGTTAAACTAGAATAATTTTTTTTTTAAAGTATACTCAAAGCAAGCAGGAGCTGATCCCCCCTGCTGGCACACTGGTGTGAGCCACTGCACAGATCTATCTATAAATAGATATTTATGAGCACACATTCCACACACACTGAATGTACCAATGCTGAAAACCACCTGGCTGTGCAAAATGGATTTTTATCTACTTCAGCTACACCAATCAACCTGTGTCATTTTTCTGTTCTGTAATATTACAGCTTCCATTACCCCAGCACCAGCTCACCTGAAGGAACAACACTGAACCCGGCCTGAGTGACTCCCAGACTCTGGCTTTAGGGACTTGACAAGGCTTCTGTGCAGAAGAAAAGACACCTCTTTGGAGCAAACTCTAAAGGACTTATTTTTCCAGTCATTAAAGAAAGGGTGAGTCATGAAATAAAAAGTTAAATGCTGTCCTCATCACATGTCAACAGGGAGGATTTGAAAGCTTGGCTTTGTGTCACTCCCAACATTTCTTACTTTCCCCACTCTGAAGTAGCTTGTAAGAGATGATAAATAAAAGATGACAATCTTCCAAAAGCAATTTTCTGTGATCAAAAGTGCTGTAACAGGACTGTATGCAAACAGCAATTTGTGCCTTATAGTTATATAAATCATCCCAACGAGGGCCAGAATAGCATGAAAAGCAAAGAAGTGTGCTACAGAACTGGATAAACTTGCATGATTGCAGCCATCTACACAGTTCTAAATATACATTTTGAGATCTTGTGACTAGAAACACATCTTGGTGTAGCTTATCAGTTAGTCAGATGTGTCACCCAGGGAAAAAAACAGCCTTTGTACAATTCATAGGAACACCTAAAGACATCCTGAAAAGCATACCCTGTGCAAGCCTTCATCAAACCAAATTCTGAATTATGTAAAAATTTCTAGATTGGGAGAGTGAGAGTGATTATCAACACCTGACAAAAGACAAAGCAAATCTGTGTGTACTGCATTCACTCAGGACTGTTAAAACCAGTAGTGGCCATAAATTAAAGAGAGTTTAAGCTGGAGCAAGGACAAAACTGAGAAATTGGTTTCCAGAGAAGCCCTAAGAATGTTACAAACTTTCATAGAATCCCAGAATGGTTTGGGTTGGAAGGGACCTCAAAGCTCATTCAGTCCCAACCCCCTGCATGGGCAGGGACACCTCCCACCAGCCCAGGTTGCTCCAAGCCCCATCCAACCTGGACTTGGACACTGCCAGGGATGGGGCAGCCACAGCTTCCTTGGGCAACCTGGGCCAGGGGCTCAGCACCCTCAAAATAAAGAATTTCTTCCTAATGTCCAACCTAAATCTCCCCTCTTCTAGCTTAAAACCATTGTCCCTTGTCCTCTCCCTACCCCCCCATGTCCAAAGCCCTCCCCCAGCTTCCTTGTAGCCCCTTCAGATACTGGAAGTTGCTCTGAGGTCTCCCCCAGGCTGAACAACCCCAGCACTGCTCAGCCTGCTGGGATGTGCACAATGGTGCCCATGCTGTGACTATTACCAGGAGGCAAAATATCCAAGGTTTTAAGAAGGACTTTGCATTTTTATAAGGCACAAACTCATAAGAAAGAGACAATCAAACCAGTATTAATGGAGCAACAACCCCCCAAAGATCAATACTACATTTACTATGAAGACTCATTAAGCAGACCCTGGTTTAAAGGTGGTGGCAGCCTCTATAGAAGGTCACTCTAAACTGGATAGATTTTATGACAATCCTATTTAATGTACTTTCAAAGTGCTTCCTCCCTAGGGATCACCTTGCTACAAAAAGTATTAGGTAATAATAATTATAATTGTGTTCATTTTCCATACATGGAAGGCAAAGCCTGAGGTCATGAAAGGGGAGGTCACTGACAGAGCCCCAGATCCTAGGTCTTCATCAGACAGCCTACAATTCCTCCTTGGATTTGCATAGGATTTCCCTGCTCAGCCTGGTTGCATTCAGAATTAATAAAAATAACAGGAAAAAATATATTTGATACAGCAAGTTAAACTATTTCCAAAAACCTTCCCCCTAGATAAGCTGAGTACCTATATTATGCAATAGTCTAAACCAAAGTAATTTTATATAATGAAATCCTTGGAAGAAGCTCTTGCTTCCCAGGCAAAATGACTGTTCAGTGAAAGAGCTCAGATCCTACGTGAGACTCCTGAGAACTCCTCCTGCATGCAGAGTGACAAATGGAATTCTTCTTTTATTGCTGCAAAGATGACTCAGTCCTGGGGGTATCACCACCACCACAGCCCTGGGAAGCAGCTGTCTGGAGCTGAATATTTGGCTATTCTTATCTATTCTCTTTAAGCCTCCTCCAGCACCCACTGAAGTCAACCTGATCTCTGCCTTTGCATTGCAACAGGCTCAGTTTATCCCTGGCCAGGTGCTGCTCTCTCAGTCCCTACTCCTGGCACTAAAGGACCCTCAAGGACAGAAATCACAGAAGGGAAACCCCCGTGGCAGTTCTGTCACCTTCTGACAGCTCAATGGTCACACATGGGAGGTTTCCAACACACACACGTCCTTTTTTTTTTTTTTTTTTTTTTTTGGCCTCTTTTCCCCCCAGATTACATGTGCTCTTTCTAAAAGCACATCTTAAATCAGATAACTTTTTCTCTTTTCCTTAAGCTCCCTCCATAAGCTATTTAGGACCAAATGAAGTCACGTACTCATTAAATATGTGACTTCATCACAATTCAGTTGTGATTTTCAAGCTCTTTCTGCTTCTCTAATTATTTAAATCATTATCTTTAGGATCCTATTAAATTTATAAATAGCTTCAGAACACCAAAGCTCTCCTCATGCCAACAGCATGGTGGTTTGAACAGGAGAGGGCACAGAACAAAAGACTTATCAAAAGAACATGTTGGTCCTCTAAGGTTTATTTACTTAACATCATTTTCCTCCATAAATAATCTCCCTTTCTACCACAGAGCCATATTACAAAAACTGAACAAATGTTCACAAATTACATTTGCAAATATAAAGCACTAAGAGGGTTATGTAATATGAGGCGAATTATCTCCTGTTTGAAATCTCTGGAAAACATCCTAAATCTCTTGAAATCATTAGCAAATTTTCCAGGGATTTCAATAAATTAATAATGTTATAAAACCAAGCACTCTTTTGTAACATTTAATTACAGTTGCCTATCTGTAAACTATCCTTGGCCATCTCCAACACCTTTGCCAGAAGGAAGCTGCTTCTGTTTTCCTAACATTAACTTTGCACATTAAAGCTGGTGGGACCAGCTACATTAGAAGGGGATCAAATATAGGGCCAATTCCTGTATTTCAGGGGCTTGGATCAGTGATTATTACTACAACTATGTAAAGACTTCAAAATAATGGTGGTTTATTGCTCAAAGTAAAAAATCCACCAGAGGAAATACCAAATTCCCAAGCTGAGCTACACAAAAACCTGATGCCAATTTGCCTTTTCCACCTCCATGATTATCTGGAAGGGTCAGACCAGATGACCCTGGAGGTCCCTTCCAACCTGACATTCTGTGACTCAGTGACACCTATTCCTAAGCTGAAACAATACCTTGGTTCCTCCTAAGCTGCCCACAGAGAATTTCCTGTTGTTCCTCCCTTGTAATGATGTTCCCAGGCACTGCCAGCAGTTAGAACCAAATCCTGCAGGGACAAACCCAGCGTGGAGCTCAAAGCCACGGAGGTGCCCTCAGCCCTGCAGCAACCCTGCTGATTCCTCACCTCTGTAAATACTCCTGTCCTTCCTCCTGAGGAATCCCTGCCCCCAGGAATGCCACGGGAAGGATAACCAAACACTCAAACTACTGGGTTAAGGGCTGGGATTCCTTACAAGTGCAGAGGAGGTGGCCAAGCACGTCCTTCCTCAAGCCTGGGAGAAGTCCTGCTGCAATGCAGAGCTCGCTGGTTATTAATTATTTCTGCTTCCACTTCTTTGGGAAACCTTTTTCAAGGCCTCATCATTCACCAGGCTGATCCCAGGCACTACTTGAGGGCAACAGCTCTATCAAAGCACCTCTTGCTGGTGCCTGTACCAGAGGGAAGAGAAGTTGGTAAATAAATAATTACCCCAGAAGTGACTGAGCGCTTCAGCTGCCTTTCAGCCACTGCTGCAGGCTCCGTGTTGCCCTTGTGCTAATTCAAAAAAAGGAAATAAAAAACAACTTGGGGAATTTTTGGTTATCCTAAAAATACCCCTGCTGCAGTGCTTGGGGGCTGAAGGTGCCATCTGCCACGGGGCAGGAGCTGAGCAGCAGGGAGAGTGCAGGCAGAGGGTGAGGGCTGGACACAGCCTTGAGAACACAGATGGGTCTCATCCAGTTGCTCTGCAGTCTCCCTGCATTTCTTCATCCCAATTTTACTGTTCTACATCAGTTGCCACTCACTGGACAAAATAACTTCTTGAGGTTTTAATTGTTTTGTGTTGTTTTTTTTCTTTTAAATCTAATTCATTTTTTTGTCTCCAGCACATGCCATTTTTTCACATTTTCAAAATGGTGCCTATTTATTTTTATTTTGCTCATGGAAAAATTAGCTATGGATTGCTATATTTTGGAAGTCTTTTGGTGGAGTGAGAAGACTTTGCAGGAGGACTTCAGCCTGGTTTAAAACCCTGCTGTGGGCCTGAAGCTGCCTCGCCAGGCTGGTGTGTGCAGAGCAGGCTCAGCTTGGGTGAGCAGGGGAATCCTTCTGCAAAATGGCAAAAACCAGAGTGAATAAATCTGTGGAGACCCTGTGCAGAGCTAAACCAGAGAGAATTCACACTGCTGCCTGACTGAACTACGTGGAACTGAGTCTACCTGGCCTGGAAAGGTGGGTGACAGCAGTGATTCCTTTCCCCAAGCAAGCTCTGATGTCCAGAACCACAACTCATCAGCAAAGCTGGGAAGTATGAGCTGAGCACAACTATTTGCTGTTAGCAGATCAAAGTCTGAAGTTCAGCTCCTTGGTAAATCTTAATTACTGCCTCTTACTGCAACAGCAACAACAGAATTCTCAACAGGGTGCAAGTAATTTCTTTCTTTCCTGATGCTTTGGTGCATTTAGAAAACAATGAAGCATGGAGGAAAAAAGGCTCAACAGGGTCCAGCTGGTCCCAGTTAAATCCTGGCCTGAGCTGTGAGGCACAAATTGGTTTTTAGCTGCTCAAATCTCCTGTTGCATTGTCAGCTTCACTGGGTTTGAGCAGTGAAATGTCTTTGTTTGACATCCTGACATAGCACAAGCCAGAAATAGTAAATAATTAAAACCAAGTTTAAATTATTCAAGCTAAAACAGCCTAGAAAGGTTTGTAATTATGGTTCTATAGGCTGAACTCATTTTCTAGCAGCCTGGGGAAATAAGAACAACATCCATTTCAGGTGAGCACTGCTCCTCAACACTGCCTTTCATTTACATACAGAAATCAAGAGAATGAAGACCTAAAATATCAGGGGAAAAGCAATCCACACCCTTCCTCAGGTCCCTTACAACAACAGCACCATAATAATCTTTTCCAAATATCAGAGAATCCCAGACTGGTTTGGGTTGGAAGGGACCTCAAAGCTCATCCAGTCCCAACCCCCTGCATGGGCAGGGACACCTCCCACCAGCCCAGGTTGCTCCAAGCCCCATCCAACCTGGACTTGGACACTGCCAGGGATGGGGCAGCCACAGCTTCCTTGGGCAACCTGGGACAGGGGCTCAGCACCCTCAAAATAAAGAATTTCTTCCTCATGTCCAACCTAAATCTCCCCTCTTCCAGCTTAAAACCATTTCCCCTTGCCCTCTCACTCCACCCCTGTGCCCAAAGCCCTCCCCCAGCTCTCTGGGCCAGATGAAGCACTGCAAGTTTTTATCACCTGATCCAACCATCCCTTTTGTAGAGAATTCTTCTCAATGGACTCCTGCAGTGAATGTGTAAACAGGGGAACATTTTTAATTCAGGGTTATTCCCTTTCTGTTCTGTTTTATTCTCTCTCCATCAGAAGGGGAACAGAGTGCACAACAAACCCTCACCAGCTCCAGTGGGGATCCTGCTGGAGGGTGAGAACCTGACCTCGAATGGAAGTTTCCAAGTGTCTCCTCTGAGACTTATGCTCAGTCTGTCTCTTCTCCAAAGTCCAAAGCAGATAAAAACTTGCTCTGTTTCAAAGAGACTAATATGCTAAATTCTTCATGAGCATCAAAAATAGATGGTAACTCCAAATTTATTTTTTTTTAATTGCAGCCTTTGTTTCCAGCCACTTGTAAAAGGGCAGCCAGCAATTAATCCCTGGGTCTTAGTACAGGATGAGGGTTAGGATGGTCTTGAAGCAATCCTGGAAATCTATCAGCAAAACACTAAATCTATTTACAATATATGGAGCTTTTATAAATAATATAAAAAAGAAGAGAGAAACCCCTAAAAGAGTTCCAACACGTTAACACCTTGAACAGTGCCAACTCTGAAGCACCTGAAATTCACTGAATTACTTTCACCAGATTTCAGTAATTTACATATATATATACACATAAAATTGTGTAACAGTGTGGAATACCTACTCCTACTTCCACCTGGACAAATCCACAGACTGGTAAAGAAAAAATAAAAGTTGATTTTAACTGCCTAAGGCTAAAGGATTGCTAACAGGTTGCTAACAGTATTGCCAAGGTGTGGTAAATATAGGAAAACAGTTTTTGCAAACTGGGTATCTTCCCCTGAAGAAGCTGCCAGTCAGAGAAGTTACTGAGATGTTCAAGCAAAACCACCCAATGCCACAATGACTGCACAAAGAGAATTGCTTGGGATTGATGCAGAGAATTGGAATTATTTTATATAAACCTTTTAAGTGTCAGCACCTCAAACTGGACACTGAACCCTTCTTTCCATCTTCACCACATTGACTAAAGAGGAAGAAATTCAAATAGACATTTGGCCAAGAAATACATATTTATAGAAACACATTTGTCTGCATTCCAAAGCCATCCTAATGTGTTTGTTTGCAAAGAACAGGTTGAAAAACAACTTCTAGCAGAGGGCAGATGCTGCCCATGATGGTTCCCACATCCCTGGCCCCAGGAACACACTTCATGATGGGCTTTGCCATTCCAACTGAGCACACGAGGACATTTTTTCCCCATGAGGACAGTCAGACCTTGGAATGGTCTCCCAGGGGGAGGGGGGGATTCCCCCACTTTGGAAAGTTTGAAGTCTCAGCTCTCTGGGGTGCTGAGAGATCTCAGAGAAACAATAATATCAGAAGGGTTGGAGCAGGGGATCCTTGAGGTCCCTTCCAAGCTGACATCCTGGGATTCTGTTCTCAGGGACAGGGCTGCTGCCTGCCTGACACTGCTGCTGCTCTGCTGCTTAGGGTCTCACTCCCTGGATGTGCTCTGTGTTGGCAAACAGATACCCCAGGGCAGGGTTCCAAACCTTGCCATTAAAGCAGGAGCCCTCCCTGCTCATATGCCACTGGTACTTCAGGTGCCAAACCTTCCCCAGGAGCTCAGTGGAAAAGCCTGAGGGACCAAATTACAGAAGCCAGATTCCTAAAGCTTCCCAATGCATAGTTTAAAACCTGACATCTATATTACCCTTCTAGCTCTTCACCTCCCTTTGTCAAATTTCCCTTCAAAGGCTTTTTTGTTTGTCTGTTTGTTTTAATTGCATAACACAAAGTGCCCAAACATAAGGTAAGAATTCTGCCAGGGGCTCAGGAAATGTCACCAATGGAAAGGACATAACAAGACATTTTAAGAAAAAGTAATGAAAACCAAACAAAAAGCCACTAAAGTTTATAGGAGATCAACTTTCCTCCAGGGTGTAAATGGTCTCTGCATTTTTTAAACCACTCATAGTTCCTGATAGGTAGGACCCAGACCTCTTTATATCCACAGAGCCCAGGAGAGGTGAAGCTCCTGCAGGCAGGTGTTCCCATTTCTCCTCTTTCTTGGTTGTTCTTTTTCAGCAAAAGTTCTTTTTACTGAACTAGCTGGAGTGAGAGATGAAAACTCAGACACTTTCATGACTGCATAGAAATGAGCAGACCATGAGTCAATCCTGCCATAAAACCCAAAGTGTACATCATTAAATGGGATCACATCAAGCACGTTTGACAGTGCTAAGGGATAGATGGAGGGTGCCAGGAAAACATTTCCCTTCCCTGGGTGCAGTGTAACACCAGGGAGCTGTGAGGAGCAGCACGTATCACCACTTGATTTCAGGATATCCAAGACAAAATTCTCTCCAGTACTGCAGGTATGGATTCATTCAATTGAAAGCTGTGAAGAGGCAGATTTACCCAAAACACCAAAACCATGCTCAGGTAAACAATCTGTGCTTTGAAATACAGTCTACATAGCATTTATTAAGACCAAATAAATCCTGTCTTTCAAAAACTAGCAAGAAAATGAAATTTTAAATCCACAAATAAATCATGAGATGGTTAGACAACAACATACAAGTGCAGAAGTCTCAAAGAAGAGCAGAGAAATTCTGACACTTGGCACTACAGTCACATCCTGCATCTGCAGAGGTGACCAAAGCTTTGTCACCCCTCAGTCTGGCTAAACCCCAGGGGAACTCAGTAGCCACCTTGCCTGAGCCCAGCACCTGGATGTCCAAGAAGTGGAGGTGCCTGCCCAGCTCAGGATTTTTTTTCAAGCTTCAGTCCTGCAGTCACACGCCTACCACCCCTCAGACAGGGCACCTGGGAACTGAAGCAGCAAATCCCAAGCCTTTGGAAATGCCACGTCATCAAAAGCAGCTCCATTTCCCAAGGAAGCAAGCAGTGGGGTGTTACTTCCATGCCAAGAAATATCTACATAATGAAACCAGAAGCTGGAGGAGATGCAGAAGGTAAATGCTCAAAGGGCACAGGAATAGGCACCACCCACACAAACACTGTTACAAAACACCAGAAAGGTTTGGTTTTTTGTTTTTTTTTTTTTCCCCATGGCTGAAGAGGCATTTGAAACATCTAGAAATTCCAGTGAATCACAAAGGTGTTTGCCAAGGCAACGAACGGAACATTGAAGGGGCAAAACATACTCAGTGCTAAAGAAAAAAAACTGTAGGTTAAAGCTGCAATAAACCTTGAAAGCTCTGAGTACCCAGAGGTTAGAAAGGGAGAGGCTCTTTCTTTCTTTCTCTTCCTTAGCCTGCCACAAACTCTGCCTGGATCCTGCAGCATTTTCCCAGCAGAGGAGAAACTTCAGCATCCATGCACAAAAGCAAGAGGGATCACAAATGAACTGCACCCCCACATGGCCTCCTCCTTGAGATGCTTTTTCTGGCACGCCCAAGCACTCCTGGATTCCTCCCTGGCCTCCCTTCCTCACTAAAGCTTTGGCCCTTTCCAAAGGGATGAACTCTGGCTACCACCCTCAGTGCAGGGCAGCAAATCCTCCCTTCCCCTGCCGAATGGGCTTTTCCAGCTCTGAGCTAAATGTGACATCATTTTCTAGGTGAATTTTGTAAGGGCAGATATTTCTCCAATATTCAGTTCACAAAAAAAAGAGATGGTTATGTCAAAAAAAAAGTCTGCTGTTGCAGGACAACAAAATTCAGCCCCTCTCTTCTGTATGTACGTGATAGAAGCCATGTACTGAAGGTTGACTCTACCACACACACCTGAATTCTGCTGACAGCAGCAGCTCTTTATTTCTCCCTCCATCCCTGCCTTTCTGCAGATATTGCCTAGCAGCAGCTCTGTGGGAGCTTTGACAGTGCTCAGACTGCCAAGTGAAGGACAAAAGTCACTGAGATGGAATTGTTTCCCAATCTCTTTTGGTAAGCAATGGAGAATATTCCAGATTCTGAGGAATGGTTTATGCTGAAGGATGCTAAACTTGAGGGGCTGGCCCTTAAAAACAAGTGTAAAAGTTCAAAAACTTTTTGAAAGTTGTGTATTGAGATACTAAATAAATACTCACTGCTAGTAGAGACCAGAGGTCAAACTATCTTCATCACTGATAGAAAAAGGGTATCAGGCACCAGCTTACCATAGTAATAATAGTAGTAATTTTTGTGAAGTTTTTTTTTAGGTTTGGGGTTTTCATTTTTTGTGGCTTTTCTAAAATCTTTTAAACACCTGTCACACGCAGAGACAGGAAGCTCTGCCTGCTTTGAAAAATGTTTTAGGCAGAGAACAGACTGCCAGGGGCCAGAAAGCTGGGTTCCAGGGCTGCAATTCCACCTTTGCTGCTGACTCCGTGAGTGCTCATCTTGTAATCACTGTCACCCCTTCCTCAGTCTGCAGAAGATCCATGTTCATCTGTCTCAAAAGCCACTGAAAGGCAAGCTGGGTCTCACATACCCTCAGTTCAGGTACAGTGGAATCAGTCATGGCAAACTTTCAATAAAATCACCTTCTCTGTTAGTACCTGGCTTTTAATGCTCTTGACACACTAAGGTATCTGTGCAGCAATCACACTATTGGGGGATTTGTTGACATGCAAGTATTTGCATCAGGAAAAAAAGTTCAAGTTCCCCATTTTCAAGCCAGATGAGCCAAGCTGCCTCTTGTCAACTGGTTTGCAAAATCAACCCATTCTCCAAAAGAATGCAGGAGTGGGGCTTGAAATTTGTCTTCAGGCTACAAACACCATTTTCTAATTTTTGGGGTGTGGAATAATTCTGTTAACCCCTAAAGAACTATAGATGTCTAAGGACTGCAAAGACATCATCTGAGCAGGAACACTGCTGCTGCTGGCCCTGTTCCCAGCTCTGCTAATGACCAGGGAGTTGTTACTGTCTGGAGCAACGTCAGGCAGCAGACAGGCTGACATTTCAGAAGGTTCTGGTCCTACCTGAGAAGCACAGAAGCTACAACCACTGTTTGTAAGGCTGCTCTCAAGACAGATGATGATCACACTGCAAAACATCATTAAACAAAAATTCCCAAGAGAAGAGACGCAGCCAGAAAGATCCCCACCCTGCAGCATCCCTGGAAGCAAGGAGAAGCACGGGACAGTACTACTAAATGACAGAGACCAGTGTGCTGGCTGAGTGCAGGAGCTGAAGCCACAGCCCTTCATTATTCTCTTTTGCATCATCAGGATGTTCCAGGGTCAGAGAAAAAGTTTCCGTGCCAGGGCCAGACCAGCTCCTCACACCTGGAGCTTGTCTGGGTGCCCAGCACAGAGGGGTTGAGGCTCAGCACATTCCCCTTTTTGTCCTTCCTCCAAACAAAATGAATCTTCTACTGCAAAGCCCCTCACTGCAACCCAGCAGCTTTGCAAGAAATCCCAAAGCTGGGACCCCATTCCCCATGGGCAGAAAGAGTCTGAAAGAAACCCCTTTGCTTTACAGCTCCTCTCTCCTGGGCCTGCACCTCCACTTTGCTCAGAGCCTCCATTTTCCAAGGAAGTCAGCAAAACCTGGGAGGGCACTGCACCCCCGGGCACACACCCACATTTTGCACCAGAACTATTTAGCTCTCTTCAGCATTTTAGTGCCAGGTCTCTAAACACTCTGTGTCCCTGACCAACACATCTCCATTACAGTGGTGGCTAAACCCAAACGTATACAATCCATACATTACAGCTGCTGTATCTGTCTGTCTGTGTGTCTGTGTGTCCATATTCCCCAAGCCAACCTACACCACATGTTGTGCAGGGTATGAGCAGGCAGCCCCACAACCCCCCCGTGCTGGGGTTGCTGTATGGCTGGTGCAGGAGCAGGGTGCCCAGCCTGGTGCCCACCTCTGCCATCTGACTGCAAGTTCAGGGTGCAGC
This sequence comes from Heliangelus exortis, assembly GCF_036169615.1. Classification (NCBI taxonomy): domain Eukaryota; kingdom Metazoa; phylum Chordata; class Aves; order Apodiformes; family Trochilidae; genus Heliangelus; species Heliangelus exortis. Next base: position 41,837,234 of record NC_092425.1, on the reverse strand, counting down.
CAAGTCCCTGTTTATGTAACACTGAGGTACAGCTGCAGTACCAGGGTGACAGGAGGGAGGGCCAGTGCTGAATGTGAAAAGAGGAGGAAAAGCCAACACCATGCAGGTGTTCTCCGTGGTTTTTAAGCAAAGGTTACTGGTGTTCCCTAGAGCTGGAAATCTCCTTAGCAGCCTGCACCACCATGCACCAGCAGGAACACAGCCTGAGCTGCTCTGCTTCCAGTCATGCAGCAAAGGGAGAGCAAGAAGGGGTTAATTCTGTCCTGCTTTAACTGAAGTAGTAGAGCAGACACTTAAATCAAAGACATTGACAAAACAGGGTATGTGAACATCAGGGCAAAGAACACACACTGTGATGAAGTAACAGAGATGGGTGCTGGGTGTAAACAGGAATAAGACCCTCCAGCAATGACAGACAAATGTTAAATTTATTTTTTAAAAGGATGTTTTGCAAAGAATTCCACGATTAAAAATGCAATCACCAAAACTGCCTCCTGCTGCAGTGTCCCATTTAGGGGATTAGGGCAGTAATCACAGTCTGCCCCGAGCAGCTCTGCCCCAGCAGCCAAGCCCTGCAAACATTATAAATGACATTCCTGTTGCCATAAAGAGAAACCTAATGCAACTTGACCAACTCTGCAAAGTGAGTCTTTTATAAGTCAGGAGATCATACTCAAAGGCCCCAAAGGTATCAAATACCCAGGGTAATTTTATTTAAGTCACGCAGTTCAGCATTTGAAAATCCCTGGGATTGGATGTAAAATGAATTCCAAATTTCCCAGGTGTGCCAAGAGAGCAGATGGCTTCTGCATCCTCAAAATTTGCCAAAAGGGTCTGTAAATTCAAATACAATGATGGATTCTGCTCTTTTTCTTTTCACAGAGAGATCTGTGTTTACGTGCAATGTAGCAGAAAAGAAAAGGACAGATCCTGCCTCCTGATGTTATCCCTTCCAGGACAAATTAATAAAGAATAGATCAAAACATGGTGTCACAATCTAGAGATTCTAGAGATGGGAGAAAAGAAACAGCAGTGAGGAGGCATGAACACAGGCACTCCCAGTGCAATATAGACTTAGAGCTAACCTTAACAGAACCTTCAGGGGTTTTAATATTTTCTCTGCTATTTTATATTATTTGTGTCCTTAAAAACTATAATGTTCTGGCAAACAAATCACCTCTGATGGTTATTTTCCTTCCTCTTGTCATTTTTTTTTCCCTAAGGCAACCAGAGGTGTCATTCCTCATTTCTAACACAAGAAAACACCAGTTAATTCTAAATTAAGAGAAACCTCCTCAAAATCTGACACACCTAAATAGATATTCCTTAACAAAATCAAAGAGTATCACCAGCAACAGACACAAAACCCCCCCAACAGATTGCAGACTCGTGTTTCAGGCCCTAGCTGGAAAAATCCCCCCTGCAGTGTGCAGTGTGAGTGCTCTGAATCCACCCAACTGCAGAAGGACTCAGCTGATACACCCAGTCCTACACACCAGGGCTGAGGAGATGGGAACAGGACCTAAAAATGAGAAATTGGGGGGTGGGAAGGTAGGAAAGGCCCTTGTGAAGTACAGATGTGCACCTTCACACTGCAAAGCACAAACACAGCCACCTCCCTCCCTGACAACTTCTTTGGGTCAGCTGGAGGCTTGAAAGACCTGGCTGTGGAATGATGCTGTGCATCTCCAGCCCTTTCAGGGATGAAGGGAAGGTGGCAGTCCTGGTGTGTCACCTTTATGTGCATGTGACCTGGGGGACTGGGACTGCCATGAGCAGCAGCACCTGCAGCTCCCCGGTGGGGATGAAAGAGGATGAGGAGGGATGCAAATAGGAAATATGAGACGAAAGGGTAGGGAAATGAAAGGGAGAGCATTACACAGGGCAAGGAACACCTGGGAAGCTCTGCAGAGAGAGAGGGGAAGGGTATGGGAGAAGGGAGAGGGAAAAAGGGGTTGGTTTTCCCCTCGTACCTTGCGTTTCCGATCTGCCCTAGAGATTTTCCGCTGCCTTTTCCTTTCCTTCTCAAGGTTTCTCTCCCTCTCTTCGAGTTCAGACTCCCGAACTTTTTTAATGGAAGCGGCTGCGTGAGCCATTTTGGAGAGGAGAGCTCCCAGGAAGTCTTTTCCCCCACAGGCAGATATCCAGGTGATTTACGGTGGGGTTTTTTTCCGCAAGGGCGCTGGCCCTGAGCCAGAGCTTCCCGGCGTAATCCGCTCTTCCTTCTCCAGCACCCCAGAAAAGGTCACAGCTCTGCTCCAGCCCTCTGCAGCACCCACAAGTCTGAAGCACGAGAGCCACGGCCACAGAGGCACCGAGCTAAAGGGTTGGCAGCCACGTACACCCTGCCAGAGAGCAGCCAGCAAAGAGCTGAGACCGCTCCAGCTCGGCTGCGGCTGCGAGGGGAGACTTTGCTGGGGAAGGGGAGGGGGGAGAAAAAGAAAGGGAAAAATCAGCCTTTAAACACACATCTCCAAATTGGAAAGGTCTTTTGGGATTCCTCCAGATAGGCTGCGTCTTCTGAGAGGGAGGAAGGCTCCACTTGAGCATCACCAGCAGGTGGGGGGAGGGAGGGAGGGCAGCTCCTCACATCGTTTTTACGCAGGGTGAGAAGAAAATGGTGCAGTCTGATTCCTGCCTCGCTGCTGCTGCTGCCACCGCCGGTGCCGGAGCCCAGCAGAACCTCCTCTCTTCTGTTCCTCCTCAGGTTCTTCCCTTACTGCTGAACGGGTGGATAAGAAAGCAGGAGGAAAAGCTCCGGGAGAGCAGCCTCTGCCTGCTCACCTGCGGGCAGGCTGGAGAGCTGCCTGGGAAGGGCTGGGGAGAGCCAAATCCTCATTGTGCCTCCCTGCAGCCACGTGAGGCTGCATCAGGAGAGCTGCGCTGAGCACAGAACCAAAGGCACTTGGGAGGAGGGGAAGCAGCACTGTAATCCAGGCTCAGCCTCCCCTCCTCAGCTCAACTCCAGCCAGGGAAAAATAATCCCACCCCGAAAAAATAATCCCAGAACGAGTGCCTGTTCCTTATCGTTCACTGCCCCGAGATGCTTCTCCAGACAAGTCTCCAATCCCAGTCTCCAGTCTCCCTGTGCTGGAGATGGAGAATGATTCTAGCTGGGGATCAACAGGGACAAAAGAGACAACACGTTGTTGATCAGGCTCCCCCACCTCCCAAATATTTGGGTTTGGGACATTAATGTACAGCCTGTGTATCAGAGAGAGATGGGTCTGACATTCCCGCACTGCTTATCCCCCTGCTAGAACCAGAGTATCAAAGCTGTCCCCCCTCCCTGGGTAACAATTATCATCAGTAGCACCAAGTATTTATTCATCAAAATAGGACACATGGAGATCCAAACAGCCTTTGCCTCAGTCCCTGGCAGGCAGCTGATCCCATTTCAGCTCCCTCCAGCACCACTGATCCAGCCTCTTCCAGGCAGGTCCTGCAGGAGAGGAGGACTGTGACACAGCAGAGCTGTTTGCATCCCTGGCTCAGCCACCCTGGATACACCAGGGAGCTGGGAGCTCACTGGTGGCAGCACCAAGGATCTCCACTTCAAGGAAACAATTCCCTGAGCCAGCTTTCCCACTGCAGTTTATTCCCTGACTTCCCTGAAGGGCCACTGAACCTGAGCACGATGACTTTCACTGCCACTCAGCACCCCCAAAGCAGGACCAGATGTCCTGGGAGCTCTTTGGGTGACACCAGCCTCACCCTGACCTCCTGTTATTTCTGTACCCACAGAACCTGGGTTGTTTTTTCACTTCACAGAGGCCAAAACCATCTATAATTACCATGGAAATAACCATGCCAGCAGTCTTGTGTTTTCATTACAAGGTTTCCCTTTCAGAAGTTTACAAAGTCCAAACACCATGTTCTCAAAAAGAACATGGGAACAACCAAGCACTTGAAGCACTTTCATAGAGGAATCTTTCAGCCAGGCAGCTGGTTTGGGTTTCAATGAAAAATGCATTTCTCAAGTGGAAGGACACGTCAGGAGTAGCAGGGTACTGAGTGCCTGAACTGGTGCCAGTCTGGTGTTCTAAAGCAAGAAATGTGAAATTAAGAGCAAATCACAGGCGCCCACGTTTCCTGGTCTTGGGATTTTTTAGGTTCAATGTTTCTTTAAGTCAGTAAATACTTAAATCCTGAGCTGCACTGCACAAAATTGTGCTTGATACAGAGGAGGGTTTCTAGGAGCGATGATTATTAAAAACTTCTGATGACTGATACATGCAGGCTCAGTCTCAAATAATTATTCTTTCAGAAAACTCAATTTAAAAGTTAATAATGGACATGATGTACTTTGTGACCCAGGCTACACAAGAGAAAAAAAATCAGATGCTTGAATTGAGCAACTGCTGCTAAGTAAGACAAAATGAAACAGCAGATATTCTTTAGAAGATCACTGGCAATCAAAAACTTCAGATCAGTTCTGTAAGTTCACCATTACGTCCTATAACGTTTTCCCCCTAATCTCAAAGAGACCTAAAAATATTTCATCATCATGTTGGGAAAAAAAATTTTAAAAGTAACTTTCAATAGGTTATTTTAGAAAGCACATATCCAGTCTGGGGAGAAGAACATCAAGTGTGTATCACTTGATACTTGAGGCAGCAAATGTCCCTGCAGGAAAAGAGTGTTCTGGTTTAAGAAAGATTTTCCTAGAGAAAGCAGAAACTGTCTTGTCCTTGCCTCGTGTATACAAATCTTAATGAAAATTAAGATTCTGCAGATTAAATTTTTAAGATGTCTTCAGTAAAAATGAAGCCTGAGCAATTTCCCCCTAAACACAGAAAATGGATTGTGAAGCTGCTACCTAAGGAAAGCAGAATAGAGAGTGCTGCTGCCACAAGCTCTCTGTGGGAGGGGAGTGGGAGAGGGGGCAGATGTGCAGGAACAGAAAAAGAACACAGCACCAGAAAAAGTTGTTTGGCTTTTTTTTCTCTGAAAAGGATTCATCATCATCAGCTCTGAATGTAGAAATGCCTAATATGTGAGTTCTGACATATTCCCTTTTGGGATAATAAAGCTTAACAGACTTCAACCTGCACAGTAATCCTGTGGGATTACTCTCACAGGGGACCCTCTCCAGAGGGGTTCCAACTCCTATCTGCCTGGTTTACACACTGGTGTAAATCCTTGACTTCCTGACCTGAGCTCCTGGTTTCCCAGTCTCCAGGTTTTGTTGTTTTAAGCTGACCCACCAGCTGAGACACGGAGTTCCTGCTTTATCAGCCCCTGCTATGATCAGCACTGGGCCAGTTCTCAGGTGGAGAGATGGGATTTGCTGTCTACAGAAACCTTCTGGGTGAAAATCAACAGAAATTGAGCACGAGAGGATGTACACAAGGAACCACCTCCCTCAAAGCACACCCAGTGACAGGGGTGCATCTCATACACCTGAGGTTCTCTCCACATAAATCACGTGGGTAGTGCCAAAACCAAGTTAAAACCAAGCCCCAAAAAGTGCAGCTCAAATCTGTTCTCATCGTTTCCCAGACTTTTTTAAAAAGTCAGGGAGGCAGAGATGGAGTGGGAAAAGCCTCTATGCCTCAAAGCCAGAGCAGGGCTGCTCTTTCATTGGCTGCTTTCTATCAACTTGTTGAGTCCCCAAACCTTTCTGATTTTCCAGCATCCACAACAAATCAAGGCAGAGTTCTGCAGCTCAGCTCCGCATTCAAAATGTCATCACCACTGGCAAGTGCTTGCAGACCAGCAAAGAAGGTGAATTAAAGTAATTACCATTCTCAAATCCTAAAAGTCCCTGCAGTCACCTTTTACTGGTGTCCACGCTGTGCTGTGACAAAGGAATGCAAATGGCATCATCAGCTTTCTGCACCCCAGCCCCAGGATTTAGAAAAGCTCTTCAGAGCCTGGTGCCTCCGTTTGTAAATGAATATCTCACATGGGAAGTAAAGACATCCCAGCTGTGCCAAAGCTGGCAATTCAAGAGGTGGATTTTTTTCCTCAGGATCCTAAATGAACTGGAGAGAGACCTTTCTGGCAAGAGTGCCCCTTTTGCAGTTGTCTGATGACAGCTAAGTTGCATTAATTCTAAATATTGCTCTGCTTATTTTCGTTTCCATATTGATTGAAAATCCTGACATTCCATTTTAACTGTGGCCAACAGGACCTGACCCAATAGCTGACAGAGGGCAAGAGCAGACATTTCATTGATCTTTTGGATCAGGAACACAATCAATTAATTCAGCACTGCAATGAGCCTCATCTTCCTCCCTGCCCTCCCCTCTCTCTTTGATCACTGGGCTTGGGTTTGGTCCTGAAGGGACAGAACCTGTTCCTAAAGCAAAGAAGGTGCTGAGGGAGCATCCTGAAGGTGCTGCAGATCCACCACACCTGGTTCCCAAAGCAAGCAGTGTGTTCCTCAGCCTCTCTCCTCACACTTGGAGCCCCTGGAGCTGCTGGGAAGGGGCTCAGCTCCTCACCCACATTGGGCCCCACATTCTGTAGGTGCTGATCTGGTCTCTGCCCAGGTGACAAGAGGAGAGAGGCCACTCAAAGCCAAGAGCAGCTTGTTGGGGCCTGCACTGATCCTCCTGCTCCCCAGCTACCACCAGTGCCATGGACAAAGAGTCCAACCCCAGGAGGGAACACTCCTCACATCCTGAGAGGGGGGTACCTGCTCCCCTGGGGGACCAGATGGACTCTCTCTAGTTGGAAGACAAGAAAGCTGAACAGAGTAGCTAAAAAAAACTTCAGATCTTTTGATTTTTATGATAAAAAGTGGTTTAATTTTTTTTTGCTTGAGTGCCTTCCCATGTAAGGATCTGGGTTGCCCTCCAAAGGGCTTTTTCCACCTCTTTTTCAGAGCTTTTACATTATAGCCAAATCCTGCTGAATTCCATTAGCTCTGAGAGACAGGCTATAGTTCAAACTGAAGAATAATTGTCTGAGAAAAAGTCAGAGAAAGCAAGTTAAATGCTGAAAGATACCTGGATATATTTCACTTGTGTCCCCGATGGCACAATCCTACAATCTGTGACTAAAAAGCCTTATTATTTGTTTTCCCAGAAACCAGGGGAGGACTTTCCATTCAAAAGAAGGACTGTTTATTCCAACCCAACCTTAGCTGAGGTTCATGAGGTTCAGAAATCATCCTGGGACAATACTGGCTGCAGTGCAGTGCTGGGTGTAGCATAACCAATTGGACAGGAACATTTCTTGATCTGGAACCAGAATTTTGTTATCTCAAAGCTAAGTACTTCAGGGTGATGCAAATAATAACTTTACAGGTTATAACAATATAGAAAATAATTATGCCTGGACAGACAAACTGACTTTGTTGCCACTGTGTGGGAAAGCTTCTAAACCAGTGTGACCCAGATCTCACCCACTTGAAAACCTTTCAGTTGCAACCTGGATGCTGTGCATGATCAGCTCTGCTTAAGCATTCTTCTGCTCCATGGCAAAGTGAGACTGCACTCTAGTGTTGGGCCAGATCACAGATTCTCATTTGAAAGGGTTCTGTCCACTCTGAATTAAGTATTTACATGCCCAGAGCTATCAGGACTAAGGCCTGAGTGATTGCTGCTCACAGAAGTATTATAAGATATACACATTTATCAATGGAGTTGTCTGAGCCACAAAAGGAGCCTTCCAAAATTAAAGATGACCTAAAAATAAACAACTGCTTTTCACAGTTTAAGTTTGCAAAGTATGGAAGAAGAAGAATATGACCAAATGATACACTTTTGTGTTTCTGTCTACTCTACATTTGCTGTTCCATCACTAATTAACATCCCTAACCAACAGCAGGACTAATGATATGGTTCCATCTCACCAATCCACCCATAATCAGGCTTGGGACCTGAATGTTTAGCCCACAATAGAAGATGTGAAAACCAAAGTGACTGCACACAACCAATCATAAGAAAGATTCCAGCTACCCTATTTCTAAAATACATCAGCCTAAGGATGATGTATTTAATAAAATACAGGTATTTATACATGTAATGATGTATTTATAAAATACATGTGCCTAAGGAACAACCTTCACAAGTCCAGTATACCTGCTCTAAACCAACAATCCTATTTTCTTTCTCTTTTCCTTGTTTGATGTAATAAATAAGTAGAGTTAATGTGTTGCTTCTTCAAATATTTATGGCAAAGAAGTCTATCACTTAAGATGGTTTTCAAGTACATTTTTCCTCTGTCTACAACAAAAGAAGATGCAGCTGCCACTTGTTTATAAAAACCAGAAGTTAAAATTTTGTATTAAGGATTCTCAAAGAGCTCTTGAAGGTTATGTTTAGATACTCCCCAATGAAACAACCACATCAAACACATCAGCATATTAAACCTTCCTTCTAAGCCAGATGGTTTTCACCTTTTCCTCACTAAACAAAGGAAGCTGAGGTTGCTTTACTTTGGGAGCCTCTCCCTCCACCCACATCACTTCAGAGGTGCCAACATCTGACCAAAGCAAGGTACAGAACAGCATTATTTCCTAGGCTGTATGGAATTCCTCCTCCAGCCAAGCTCTGCCCTCAGCACCCATTTCTTTGGTAAGGACAGAAAAAGCAAGGTGAGGGGTTTGCTACAGAGAGACTCCCAAAGGCAAGAGCCTCCTGCTCCCCCAGAGGTTCCTTTTCGGGCACCTTTGGCAGCGCTCACCAGAGGTGTTCTGGTGTGGTTGGGGGACACGGGGTGAAAGTGGGACCATGGAAAGCACCCACAGCACCAGAGAGCACCCACAGCACCAGAGAGAGTACCCACAGCACCAGGGAGAGCACCCACAGCACCAGGGAGAGCACCCACAGCACCAGAGAGCACCCACAGCACCAGGGAGAGCACCCACAGCACCACGGAGAGCACCCACAGCACCAGGGAGAGCACCCACAGCACCAGAGAGCACCCACAGCACCAGGGAGAGCACCCACAGCACCGGGGAGAGCACCCACAGCACCAGAGAGCACCCACAACACCAAGGAGAGCACCCACAGCACCACGGAGAGCACCCACAGCACAACAGAGAGCACCCACAGCACCACGGAGAGCACCCACAGCACCACAGAGAGCACCCACAGCACCAGAGAGCACCCACAGCACCAGGGAGAGCATCCACAGCACAGGGGAGAGCACCCACAGCACCAAGGAGAGCACCCACAGCACCAGAGAGCACCCACAGCACCAGAGAGCACCCACAGCACCAGAGAGCACCCACAGCACCACGGAGAGCACCCACAGCACCGGGGAGAGCACCCACAGCACAACAGAGAGCACCCACAGCACAACAGAGAGCACCCACAGCACCACGGAGAGCACCCACAGCACCACGGAGAGCACCCACAGCACCAGAGAGCACCCACAGGACCAGAGAGCACCCACAGCACCAGGGACAGCACCCACAGCACCAGGGAGAGCACCCACGGCACCACAGAGAGCACCCACAGCACCAGAGAGCACCCACAGCACCAGAGAGCACCCACAGCACCAGGGACAGCACCCACAGCACCAGGGAGAGCACCCACGGCACCACAGAGAGCACCCACAGCACCAGGGAGAGCACCCACGGCACCACAGAGAGCACCCACAGCACCAGGGACAGCACCCACAGCACCAGGGAGAGCACCCACGGCACCACAGAGAGCACCCACGGCACCACAGAGAGCACCCACAGCACCGGGGAGGGAACCCACAGCACCACAGAGAGCACCCACAGCACCAGGGAGAGCACCCACAGCACCAGGGACAGCACCCACAGCACCACAGAGAGCACCCACAGCACCAGGGACAGCACCCACAGCACCGGGGACAGCACCCACGGCACCACAGAGAGCACCCACAGCACCAGGGACAGCACCCACAGCACCAGGGACAGTGCCCGGCAGCCGCTCCACCTGCAGGGCCCGGAGACTCCGATTCCAGGGTGGGAGAAGCGACCAGGAGTGCAGGAAAGCATGAGGGATGCTCCCAACAGAGTCGGGAATCCCTGAGGACAGGAGTATGTGTGAGCTGTTCAATCAGATCCCAGGGGGGCCCCTGCAAGCCCCGGTGTGGGTGGCACAAGGTGCTGCTCCGAGCTGCAGACCCTAAGCTTCTGAGAAATCCTTGATGGATGGAAAAGACCAAAAAGACCACAAGGAACCTTCACTTTACTGATGAAATATTTTCATCGGTGGTGAATGGTAGATCTTGAAACCAAAGAATCAATTTGGACTAAAATCTTAGGTGTAAAATACTTGAAAATTATAAGATTCAAGGAAGTCAGGCCCGATTACTGAGGCCTACACAGGGTTCTGCAGGAACCATGGAGTCGGGATAAGCACAAAGCATTCAGTGCTCCAGTTCCCACCACGAGGGGACATGAACGGCAAACGATCTCCCTCTCCTGGTCAAAAGACGCCAAGGCAGCCACAGAGTCACCTGTCAAGACAGTTACTGCAGGGCTAGGGCAGCCCCAGCACAAAGTTTTGGGTAAAATACACCAGTAAGCAGTCAGGGTCAGGTAGGCATTTCCTTTGTTCAGGAGAGTGGTGAAGGACTGGCTCCAGGAAGGAAAGTTCCTCCTCTCAGACTCTGCCTCCATCCCCCTGTCCTACAACCAGCTGGGAGAGGTAGATGAGGATAAAACAGAAAAAGATGCTCTCAGTATCACACACACCATGAAATCCTTGCTGGCCTGGAGATGAACTACTGGGGAACTTGTACAGAAAGCACCTGAGAAGATCTGAAGACCCCTGAGGCAGCAGGAATGACAAAACATTTTCCCTCTGTGGTAAATAAAAGTCAGAAAGCAAGGTCCTGAGTGCAGGCCCACAGAGCTCTGAGCAGGACATGTCCTGCTGCTGAAGGGCCCAGTCTCATGAGCTTCTCTTGGTCTTGGCTAAGAGTTTGCATCCTTCCAGGAGCACCTGCCAAGTGACCTTTCAAAAGCATTTCCTCACCTATTAAAGGCATCTTTTCTAAATAATTCCCATTTTAAAACAGTCATTTTCATGTCAGCCAAAGACATAAATTCCTCAGGAATCCCAGGGGGTGCAGCCTATTGCTCTTCTATCACTTAAAGCCATAATGGAGATCTCACTCCCAAAGCACTGCCCTTTATCCTTCTCCTTCCTAAAAGCAAGACTGTAGAATCATCAGTAATTCCCAGGCCTCTGTTTATGGAACTGTTTAAAGAAATCTCTTCAGAGATACAAGAATCCCCTTGTGGCTCTCATGCCAAAGTCAGTATCTACAGGCAGGTGAAGGACTATGCAGTGTCTTTTTCCACTTTTACATTTACTTTACATTTTTATAGTAAGACTGTTACTTATTTTTAATACTTGGTGTTTCTGCAGAATTCAGACATTTAAGAGCCCAACTCTGGCTGCTGGAAGTTACTTTGGAATCACTCTGGATGGTCAAGAAGCAGCTCAGCTTCCTGGCCAAAAGATTTGCAGATCACTTCCTCAGAGCTGTGCTGGAGAAGAGCACACATGGCCCTCAAGAAATTATTTTCTTATAAGGATAGAATGAAATTATTTGGGCAGTTGTAGCACTGCTGTGTGTAATTGTGCTGGGGCAGAACTGTGTTCCAAGTGGTTGGTCTGATTTGGAATTTGTACTGAAGACAAAACCATTCCAGATCTGAAGGGAATTTGCAGAGACAATTGTGTGTGTTGAGCTAAATACAGGAAGGGATATTGGATGCACAACTTTTTCTTCTCCTATGAAATCTGTCACCTAAAAGATCACTCACCACTTGCCCACCATCAACAACAGGACACACAGCATTCTCCAGGATCAAGAGGATGTTTCTGACCCACAGAAGGGCACACATTGCCAGGAATTTATTCCTGAAGAAATTTCAGGACCTCAAGAATCAATTTCCATTAATTCCCATGGAAGCTGAGGATGAGGAGCTTTGTCTTCCCAAATCACTGGCAAGAAGAGATCCCCACCCAGAGCCAGAATTAAGGCAGCACTCTGTCTAGGCTCAGCATCACCTACATTTTAAAAGCAAGGCCTTTCTAAAAAAACACTTTGGGACTTCTTAGGAGCTTTGGAAATAAAACCTTACAAAAAGGGAGCTGGCCAAAACATTTTCCCAAACAATATTTTGCTCTTACGGAGATCTGAAAATACATTGCAGATATCATTATCATTACCCAAAAATGTATCCTTAGAAAAGTATCCTGTAATCTGACATTCCTGATGGCACTGGAAGCCTTAGAGTAAGGCAGCTGAGTTCATGTAATGATTCCCCTCAATTATCATGCTCTATATTTAGCAGTTTTGCATTTCACCAAGCCAGGAGCATTGCAGATGATGAATACAGAGTATGGTAATTTATCCATTTCCTCAACCTTACTCTGAAAGTCAAAAATGGGATGGAGCCCTGGAGTCTGCAATATGCAGAATCAGATGCTCCTCAGAGCATACACAGACAAGGCTTTGAAAATCAGAATCTGTCTGATCACACCTGATAGGAATGGACTAGAAATATTCCTGCAAGAATTGTAAGCAGCACTGACCCTCAGCTGCCAGAGCAGCTCCAGTTGGAGCTGATTTATTCCCTGCAGGGATAAAGGCAGCAAACACACCCTTCATGTGAAAAAGGAGGAGAAGAACTGCCTGTGTCTCACTCTGGACCAAACACACATTTCATCCCAGGCTTTCCCTCACAGCTCCATTTATCATCCTTAAGCTCCTGTGAAGGGCAAAGCAAGCTTCTGTTGCCACAATTCCCAGCCCTGGATTCCAGGCAGCATTTTAATTCTACTCTGTGACTTCAGTCCTGCCAGAGCTCTCCTGAGGAGATGCTGAAGAGCAGTGAGCATCCTCCCTGCCCACACTGCTGCCAACCTCAGGCCCTGCACCTGCTTCTGATGACACCAGTGATGAGTTTCAACATACAGGAGTTACCTGGCTTGTAAAAAAGGCTGAAGATGGAGTTTCCAGTGAAAGAGAACAAAGCCAAACACGAGGTAACATTCAGCACATCACTGGGGATGTGAGGAACCCAGATTCAAATCCCCAGGTGTCCCATCACCTCAGTGAATGAATGGCCTGGTTATAACACTATTATTTATGAAAAGTAGAACAGCTCAAAAAAAAAAAAAAAAAAAAAAAAGGAGGAACACACTAGGCAGTAAAATATCCATTCAGGACTTCAAACAAAAACCTCTCTGAATCCAACATCTAGATGATCTTTCGAGGTCCCTTCCAACCCCTAGGATTCTATGATTCTATGATCTCAACCACCAGCCTTCAAAGGGCACTCAACACCATGCAATAGGGCCTGATGCCACCACAGCCACCTGGCAGAGCACTGGTGAGGGGTAACAGGAGGAGGGACACAGCAGCACACGGTGTCCCCTCTTTTAGCTGGGTTCATTTGTGCTGATGTGCTTGGCTTGTCTGTGTTGGTGCTGGCTCAAAGGTCACTGGGTTGTGCACCACTGCACAATGCAGAGGTACCTGGAGACATCCTCTTTTCTGTACTGGAGGAAATATTTGCAAGTTTTTTCAATAAAATCTCTAGGGTTCACCTCTTCACAACAGCAACATGCCAGCAAAGAGCATTTAGCAGTCCCTTCCACTCCTTCAGTTGTCATCTCTTTTCTGTGAGGACACAAGGATGGAGAGCAAAGCTCTTTCTTAATGGAAGTCAGTCCTTAATTCATCAGCTGAGACTGAGATTGGTGACTGGCTAATAATGAGTGATACTCAAAGATTCACAGACTGGGTTGGGTTGGAAGGGACCCTGATGATCATCTGGTTCTAATATCTCTGCCCCAGGTTGCTCCCAGCCCCAGCCAGCCAGGCCTTGGCCCCAAAACACCAGGGAAGCCTTTGCTGCAGTGCTGTTGTGTCTCAGGTACTACTAAATTCAGATCCTACAAGATCTGAACATCCTAAATACTTTGTAATTGAGGGAGATTAAAAAAGTCTGGATTCAGAGAGAAGCACTGCTGTGAACTTAAAGAGAAATTGTGTTCTCAGGGATTTCAGAGCATTGCAAGTCCTGCCTGGCTCACAACACTGAAGTCACCCTCCAGTGCATTGCATTATATCAAACCCAAGGAGCACCAGGGCAGAAGAGAGCTTTTCAATCTCAAGAAGGTACAAGGGGTGTAGCAGCTCCACTGGCTAAGCAAAACTCCAGGCTCAGATCCACCCTTCTCTCTCCTGTGCTAAACTAAAGTTTCCAAGTGGTCCTGGATGCTGGGAAAACAAGCTACACCTCTGGCTTCCCACAGCTGATAAAAAACTTGTACACACTCCTGAAGCAAGGTCTGTAAGGAGGAACAGTGGGGACACAGTCTTTATAATAACCAGGATTGCAGAAGCACATCCCAGGTGTCCCCTGTTCCTCCTCCTAGATGTTAACACCTGAGCTAGGCTTGAAAAACTAAAAGATTTATCACTTGCATCCTCCCTGCATACATGTAATTTTGTAGAATTATTCCTAAAGGGAGCTGCAGAGGATATTGAGGAGGAGAGAGGAGTGAAGTTGAGCCTGGGAGAGGAGAAGAAAGGTTTGCTCCAATACTTGTCTTTAAAGCAAATCCCTTTGCCCTAAGGAGAGTCTGCAGGCAGTGATGGATGGACCTGAGGGTCTCAGAGCTCCTCTCCAACGATTCTGGGATCCTGTGATGGGGACTGCAGGCACCGCTGAGGCTGAGCACCACACGGTGGCACTCCTGGCCTGCCTGTCCCCAGCAGCCACCCCTCCCCAGCTCCAACCTCCAGCCTGGGGTGCTCTAAGGAAATCCCACCCAGCAGCCTGGGGTGCTCTAAGGAGAGCAGGTAGAGATTACTCAGGATGCAAAGACTTCAGCCTGGCTTGACCTGGATTAGCAGCTTTGACCCAGTTAATACAGTTTAGAAGAAAAAGTTGTTCACGGGGCAATGAGATTTTTTACTGCTTGAAATAAAAAGTAAACTAATTTTTCACACATTTTAAACTCCTCTTGGGGAAGGTCTCTGCCAGATTGTCTGGTCCAGGCAGTGAAATGGCCATTCTGCTTCTCTACAGCAACTGCTGCACTTGCTGTCACCCTGGAGATTTTACATCACTTTTAAGATTAAGCACTCTGCTTTCCCTGTCCCTTCTTTCCTCCCAGGAAAGAGCAAAAGAGCAGAGTGCCTCCTGCTTTTCTGCATCATGCACCTTTTTCATCTCTCCACATGTGCTCCTGCGTGTGGTTTAATATTGGTCTGTAAAGGAGAGCATTCCACCAGGGAACCCGTGCTGCAACTCTGCCCATAATGCTCAGAGAAGCATCAAACTCCAGAGTTTCCACAGGAGAGAGAGAACAGCACGGGGATTCTCACCTAACATCAGCAGAAATGCATTTGGGATTTAATGGTGTCATTTAACATGCAGGAAGGACAAAAATTCCACTTTCAAATGCTAAATATATTCTTTTTTTAGCCATCAACACAGGTGCCTCAGTGAATGGTGTTTTCCACAACTTAATCACCTCCCAGAGTGAGAAGAAACTGCAGTAACCTTTGAAAAGACTCCTGCTGTCCTTTGCTTTGTGTGATCTCAGATGAGCTGCTGCTGCCCTCCTGTATTCTGAATTAATCAGGCAGGACTTGGCACCTCAGCTGTCTTTTTGTACAGGAGAGTACAAGAAACCTAAATATTGGTATTTTGCCCTTTTATTTCCTTCCTCCAGTTCACTTGTTGGGGCTGGTTGAAGCTGTTCCTATGCTGAGAAAAGCAGAAAATTCTGCAAGAGAAACAGAAATATCTTTGGCAGTGTGAGCTCACCTCCTACAGCATCTTCAGCTGCACACTGGGTACTTAACTGAGCACAGGAGCAAAGCAGGAAAAGGTGAGAGGTGTGGGGGGAGATGCAGATGGCAGCCTGGGAGAGGAGGGAGGAGGCTGTGGAAGAAAATCCTATCAGACAGACAAGGAGGCAAAATCCTGTTCATGCTAAGGAGCAGGAAAGGACATACCCAGGGCCATTTTTCTTGTGTGGTTTCTGCACCATTACAGCCTGGAGTAGGAAAATAACCCCCTGAGCTCTGGGAGCTGAACACTGGGTGTTCAGTGCAATTACAGTGCTGATGTTCCCTGCCCAGACTCCTGGAGCTGAGCTGGTTCTCTCCTGGGAGCCTGACAAAAATCCTAATGAACTGCAGACCCAAATTCCATGTCTGCCTTTCCTTGTGAAGGAGACTGCTAGAAGATCTTGCTGCTAATAATTGATTCTGCTGTGGATTCCACCTGTCTGGACAAATCAGGGAAAGTTGAAAGCCAAGCTACCAAATTTTGTAGAGAATGTTCAGACTGATACTTGTAGCATCTCTCTTCTGCCCCAATGGACATGAAACAAAATGTAGTGCAAGATCACTTAGGTTGCTAAGACAAGCACTTCAAACATGAAAAATTCCTAATTAAGATCATAATCTTTATTCAACCCCTTTCTGTGTGCATGTGAGATAGCCTGAAATTAAGGATTACATCTCATATATTCATGAGACCCACTGAGTTGGCCCAGGCACCACACTCTTCAGAAACAGAGCTTTGAGCACTTCTTTTCTCCTTGATGCTCAATGGGTGGCAGAAGGACTTTCATTCTGCAAGATAAACTGATTTGTGAAGATGAAATTATTAATTTCTTCACAGGCCTTTCTGTAGTTGTCTGTTATATTTCTGTCTGGAATAAGTACTGATGCATTTATGTTCAGGAACAGCTTTTTGACACAAAAGGCACTTAATTGTCAATTTACAAGGCCAAATATATCCTCTAATTTTGTCTCCACCAGCCTGAGATACTTTGGATCTTATTTTTCAAGACACAAAAGTGGCATTTGTAATTCAAAAGTGACATTTTTACTGGCTTCATTTGCTATAATGGGTGCTCAGTATTTCCACAGCCTGACCAGGAATCCTGTGTCAAGCTGTCAAACAAAAGGAGGGAAACCCACAGAAAAAAACAGATTTCCCAATGCAAGCAGCATCGTGCAGGATCTCTGAGAAGAAGGAAGTCAGAACCCACCTCTCCAGGGCAGAGCTCAGTTTCCCCCCATGATCCCATCCATGTCTTAGCACCTCCACCCCAAGCAGGGATGCTGCCCTCCAGCACACTGATTCACAGGTAACTCAGGTCTCAGCCTGTGCCCTCAATCAAAGATATTTATCATTCCCACCATCAGCTATGGGACATGATTCCCACATAAACAACTAGTTTAGGCCTCTCCTTAGTGATATTTTTGGCAGCAGGCACATCCCTTGCAGCCCCCCTGAGTGTCTCAGTACTTCTGAGCTCACACACACAGCCCCTGGCAGTGGGCACTTCACACAGGGCCAGTTTGGTGCCTGCCTTCCAGACAAGCTCCTGGACCAAAGGTTCACAAATTAACACCTCCTTGTGCCTTTTGGCAGCCAGTCCCACCTAACATCTTCCCCAATGCCTTACACCCTTGCCACAGAGCAGTATTTCCCCAGATCCCTTCTCCTAGCCCCATTCCACCCAGCATGTTGCCAATCCCAACCCCCCATTGAGCTTTTCATGGATCCACCTCGAGGCAGCACCTGGGATTTTGTAGCAAACCAGAGAGCTGGTCCTTCAGCAAGTCCCAGTGCACAAACTGGGTGACAAAAGGCAGGAGCTCTGCTTCCTGTGGTCAATCTCAGCTGGGTTGAGCTGAGATCAGTGACAAGTCACAGCTCCAGGTCCATTCCCAGCCCCTAATTACACGGCAGCATTAATGATGCACTTGGGGAGGATGCTTATTGCCATGAGCCTCAGTCTCCATAGCAACAGAGCCTGGAATCCTGCATGCAGAAGCCCAGAAGTTGGGCAGAAGGTTTCCTCCCTCACACTGCTGGACTGATGCTGGATGAGCTGCACGGGGTTTGCAGGATTTCCAAAGTGCACCTCAGAAAGGACCCCCAGAACAAACCCTCTGCTAAAATGAAACGTGGAGCTCCCACAGATTCTGCAGCTGGGGCTCTGGCAGCAAAGCCCAGGGCAGGGGCAGGAGGAGGAGCAGGTTCTAAGAGTGAGGAGGGAGGATGGCCCTGAGGCTGGAGAGGGAACAGACACACAACTTGCAGGGTATTTCTGGCTCAGCTGCTGATTTCCTATTTTTCCTTCAGGGAAAACACATTGCAACCCAGTAAAACGTGCAGGATGAGACACTCTCTGTGGTTTTGCCAAGCACCAATAACTTCAGCAGTTAAATATATCTTCAAAAGTCACTTTTCTGACAGCTGATGGGTTATATTAATGCCCACAGATTAAAGTTCCAGGCACCAACCACCATGCAGATTAATTTTTTTAGCACAAACCTCTACTTCCCACCACCCTCTCAGAGGACTCTTTCTGCTTAATTAACAAATAAATGTCTGCTAGCAATGTGCTAATGGAGCCCCTCCCATTTCACACTAAGGAGCACCTTCCAGCACCTTCCCAGCTGGTACAGAAAAGATGATGAGAACACAGCAAAGTCCTGGGGTCTTTCAACAAGATACTCTTCTCCTTCCCAGCCCCAGGAGAACAGAAAAGCAGAGGAGCCAGGTGTGGGGATGGCCCATTGGGCTGACTCTGCTCCCTTCCCTGCAGACAGAAATTTGGGGCAGGGAGCTCAGTGCTCTCAGGTCCCAGACCCAAATGGAGGCTGAAACACCCAAGTCTGAGGGGTGAAGTCCCATCAAGGAGGGTCAGCTTCAAAGAGTCTGAAGAAGAAGGCAGCTGGGGTACAGGGCTCTTGTGAAGTATGACAAGAGGTAAGTCAGCTTCTAACTGACCCAGCATTCAACCCAGAAAATAAAAGAGTTCTTGCAGCACTACCAGCTCTATTACACTCTATTCTACAGAAGCCTATTGTAACAAGATTCTTCAAACACATTATTAAATTATAATTAGGGATTTCTTATCCCATTTACACGCTTACAAATTAAAATCTGACTAAGCCAAAGAAAAGCTTCTATTCAAAGCAGGCTTTGAAGAATCTCCCCATCATTTTTCATTGATATTAAGAACAATCATGTTTGTAAAAGAAAAACAAGGTTTTACCACAGAGATGTGATGATTTACACAGAGAAAACTTCCTGAAGTTACCTTTAGAAGAGCCAATGGCAAACAAACAAAGTTTCCTAAAGATGCAAATTTGCTGCTGCAGATGGGTGTATTCTAAACTGCTATTTCCACCCAGGAACTTCCCTCAAGTATCCCAGACTGCCAGGTTGGAAGGGATCTCAAGGATCCCCTGCTCCAACCCTTCTGATACTGTTTATGAGATGTCTCAGCACCCCAGAGACCTGAGTCTTCAAATTTTCCAAAGTTTTTCCAAAGTGGGGGAATCCACCATTGGAATGGGAGACCATTCCCATGTCTGACTATCCTCATGGGGAAAAATTTCCCTCTTGTGTCCAATGGGAATGTACTGAGCCATCAGAGGGCTGGGTTATCCAAAGGGATTGATTATCCAACTTGGAATAAAACATTTAAGCTTCAACAAAGGCATAAGAATGAAATCCACACAGGAATAGAAACGATGTGAACATCACTGGGTACCAGGAGAACACGTGGGAGAAAAACAGCTCAGTCTGAGCAAAAACTGAGAGGAGAGCTCTGATTCACAGCCATAAATGGCACAGGAGCTCAGACAGATGAACTGAACCAAGCCCCCCAAAGGAGTTCAGTGAAGCACTGACAGTGCAGAGCCACAGCACTCACCTGACACAAACCATCTCCCCAAAATAACACCTGCCTTGGGCAAAGGTTTCCTGACACACAGCCCCTCCCTAAGCCTTTTTAGCTTCAACATGAATGCAAGCACACCTGGACACACTTCACTCACCTCAGGGGCAGTGTCTCCTGCCTCAATCTCTTACTACAGAAAGAGCAAGGCTTAAAATAGTTTGGCAAATGAAATGAAATGAATCATTTTTACCATGACAACCATTTTTTCCTCACTGCAACAGATGACACTGCCCAGCACCAGGCTCCCTGCTCTGTGTCTCCAGAATTTCTATTCCACTTCTGAGCTGTGCTGTGTCCAACTCATTTTAGCTCTGTCTTTAAGTCAATGATAAAATTAAAAGTTAAAAGGCACACACAAACAATTTTAAGAACAGTAAAGAGAATTAAGAATTAGCATCTTCAGCCTACATGCATTCCTCCTACCTTATGCTTTTTGAAGCCTTAAACACTTAAAAAAAAAATTGATCTAGGTACCTCTTAAACTCTCCATAACTATAGAAGTAGTCCACATGAATTTTGCATTGTATCTGTATCTGCACTTTGATTAATTAATGAAAACCCCTGATTTATAGGACTAGCTTGTAGCATCAGGACACTGAGCTATCAGTCACATGGAGGTGGAGAAGAGATGGTGGGATGCTCAACATGAATTCCCAAGTCTGGGGACAAAATTTGCTACTGGGTCTGGGGGTCTTCCCACAGCAGCCAACAGCTCTAGAGTGTCCTACACAAATAACTCACTCTTGTGGAAAAGGAGAGAGCCCTTGCAGTCAGCTACTCTTAGATCTTCCCTGAACTTTTACTCTGAACTGTGCTCAAATCAGCCATTAACTTCAGGGGAAAAAAAAAAAAAAAAAAAAAAAAAAAAGGAAACCATGCTAATTCCCTAAGAATAGGGTGGCATATATATAATAAATGGCAATAACTGCCTGAATAACAGACACCAAAGAAAGGAACCAAAGTACCTGGCACTGCAGGGCAGATATTTCTGGGGTGAATCAGGGAGTCCTTGGTGGTGAGGTAACACACCCAAGGCAAAATAATTGCAGGTTTGTCTGTATCTTAGGGTGCAAACAAAAGATTGTGTGGTAGGAAGAGATTTCCTGCTCATTTTCATGAAGCTGAGTATGCAGGAGTTTGGCCAAATTATGTTTGTGGAAAGCAACTTACAAAGTCAGTGTTACAATTACTAATTGGCAAGATATTGAAGACATCAAGCACAGCAGAAGAGCAGTTGCTCAGTGCTGGACTTCTGGCATCCCTGGCTGCAAAAGAGAAATGAAAATCTGGCTGGTTTCAATCCAGAAATTCTTGGGAAAAAGAAAAAAGTTTGCAGCTTTTTTTTTTTTAATTAGTCAGTAATTTATTCAGAGGTGAAGAGACATCTTCAGGGAGCTACAAAGTAGGGATGACTTTTTAGACATCACAGGCTTAGCATCTGTCACTGGCACAACAGATTCTTGTTTTAGTCTCAAATCACACTGCAGCCCTCTGCTATCACCTGCTGAGGAGGTGGAAATCATCCTGAGAAGAGCTTGAGGAGGACCTGGCCCTGGAGTGGTCCTAGAGTGGAAAGAACATGATATTTGGGCCATTTTCTCCCTACATAATTTCATTCCCCTGTCAGACACACTTGGTCGTTTAGGAAACAATCAGAGAGATCCCACCTCAGTAATTTTCTGCACTCCAGAGGTTGTAACATCACTGATCCAAAACCTGATCAAGCTGTTCTAGGAGGCTGAGTAGCTTGCTTTGAAAGGCCACAATAATTCCTGCAATCCCCCCCAGTGCTCCTCATGTGGCACAGACTCCAGAGACTGGGACTGCTGATGTAATGACAATAGGCTTAGGGACAAAAATCTCTTTCTCCTGATGGACTGGGTGTGCTCAGTACCAGCTCTCACTGATGTTTATTTCCTTTGTCTCTGTTTTTCTTTAACTGCCAAGCAAGCTGTGGGATACCTTGTTAGAATTCATAGCAAACAAACTAGAGCACAGGTTGAGTTTTACTTTAACAAAACTGGGAAATTGGCAATGTGCTCATCTGACCTGGGCACATCAGTGATTTGGATCCAAGTCCTGAAACTAAGAGCAAAACCTCCCTGACCAGTGCTGTGCCTGACTTCAGAAATTATCTGCATCAGCTCCCAGCTTTCTAGGCACAGTGCTGTCCCACAACATTCTGCAGGTGCTGCACACCTCCAGTCAGCCCCAGGGCAGCAGACAGGAGAATCTGAAGCCACTGGCAGCAATTGCTGTTCCCTCCTGGCACACAGACTGTGCTGGGACCTCCTCCCTGCAGGATGGAAGAGTTCCTTAACCATAAGCATCACCACCTCAATTTTTAAGAATTGTGACAACTGCAACACCAAGCTCAGGTAAGAGCAGAGAAGGCAGAGCTCTTGACCAGTCATCCAAAATTTTGATACACAGAAAAAGAATTTAAAAACCTACTGAAGGATATAGAGCTTGTGGAGTGAGTTCAGAGGAGGACATGAAGATGGTAGAGGGCTGGACCAGCCCTATGGGGACAGCCTGAGAGAGCTGGGGGTGCTCACCCTGGAGAAGAGAAAGCTCCAGGGAGACCTTAGAGCACCTTCCAGTGGCTGAAGGGGCTCCAGGAAAGCTGGGGAGGGACTTTGGATAAGGGCCTGGAGGGATGGGACAAAGGGGGAAGGGTTTCAAACTGGAAGAGGGGAGATTTAGGTTGGATACTGGGGAGGAATTCTTCCCTGTGAGGGTGCTGAGCCCCTGGCCCAGGTTTTCCAGGGAAGCTGTGGCTGCCCCATCCCTGGCAGTGTCCAAGTCCAGGTTGGATGGGGCTTGGAGCAACCTGGGCTGGTGGGAAGTGTCCCTGCCCATGCATCATCTCAGTAACAAGATTATTATTAAGGTCATTTCCAGCCCAACCCATTCTATAATTAAACAGTCAGGTTGTAAGGATTTAGAGCAAGGCTCTGTTACTCAACCTACAGAAGGATTTTGGCCCTTTGAAATCCCAAGAGCAGGGTGGCTGTCACACTTCTGCCAAGCCCTCCCCTCTCTCACTGCCCTGGGAAGCTGGTTCTGTGACACCTGCCTGGCCCAGCAGAACCAGGACTGGCAAACAGCTTCCTGCTGACCAGAGTGCAGGAAAAAAAATTGGATAACCTTCACAAAATTACCCAGGGGGCTTCCATAACAACTGAGTGGCCCTGACATAAAGGGAATAATGATCATCAGGAGCAGCCAACCTGAATTTAAGAACTAATCATGTCAAATAAATCATAATTTTTGGGGGTGGTTTTCTTTTAATAAGGCCTTTCAAATGGACTTCTGTGCTGTAGATTAGTAACTTCTCAGTTGCTGCTTTAAACCTCAAACATCAGAACTGGACAAAATTAGAGCCTAAGAAGCATCTTTATAACAAGCACACATCAACCAATAATTCTGCCCATCTCAGAATGATTTCTCTGGTTTTCTGCCAGTACAGATGATACAGAAAGATGCCTCTACCCTGACACTTGTCCAGGATACAGATTTCATTTCTTTTTCTACTTTAATTGTTAGTTTCATGCAGTACCTATTAATTTTACTAGTTGCTACAGCCAACAAAATACAGAACACACATATCTTCTTCCTCCATTTGCCTCTTCAAAAGCTTTGCCTTCTTTGACATAAAAAGCCTTCCTCTGAAAATAATTAAGAGGAAAAAATTCCAAGCCTGCTGCAGATATGCTGATTCCAGTGTTATGTCTTAGTTATGAAGAATTGCCTTTGATCTGGACACTTGTTTCAAGAAAACTAACACACAACACAGAAATTAGCACAAATAAGACAAAGGATGAAATTAATTTTAACATTTATGACTTTTTAAAATTTTTCCTCTTTATTTCCACTCAGAACAGCACAAGTTCTGTGTGACATGGATTGTAAAAAGGGGGTTGGTGTCCTTCATACACCAACTGCTATTTTCTGCCAGGTGAATTTTGGTACCATCCCAAGTGGCTTTGGCCCCATGGTGTAAAAATTGACAAAGCTTTTGTTAACATCCTCTGGCACCTCTGCTGGCAGACAGGGGGTGCAAAGAGGTCAGGTCATGAGTTTGCCAAGGGTTTGAAAGAGCCTGGTGATAAAGTGGGTCTTCCTGTTCCTAAAAATGAGGTTTAAATAATTCAGAGATTTAAATAATGCTTTTAATATTTTTTTTTTTAATTTAAAACTATTTGTTAACTGAGCACAGAATTCTGTTCCTGTTATTCAAATGCCTTCTGATTTATCTCAGGAAGCCAGGGAGCTGCTATCACTGATGTTCATGCAAAAAGTGCAGCAGGGAGGGAGAGTTTAGAAGCAAAAAGGCTCAGGCAAGAGAATCCAGAGGAGAGGGACTGGTGTGGGCAAGAGAACTCTTGATTTGATGTTTCCCCAATGTTCAGGTTAAGGAATACAAACCAGACAACAAAGCAGCACAAGCTGAGACCCTCCTGGGTCCTGCCTCACCTGAAGATGAGCATCTTCCCCTCCACCTGAGTGCCAGGAAACCTGCAAACAGATTTGTTTGTGGCCAGTGATTAAATTCATTTGCAAGCTCCATCACCTGCCAGGCTGCAAATTCACAGCAGACAGGCAATAAACTGACATCCCCTGCACACTCAGGGGTAGGAAACCAGCTCCTATTCAGGGCTATTTAATTGTAATTTTTAGAACACCAGGAATTATTTTCTTTTTTCCATAAATATTTTGTAAATGCTTAGTGCTCAGAATCACAAGTGGTTTGCTATCAGTTTCTAGCACTGCTTGGTACTGTTTGGGCAGTAACCTACCATCACTCTTTTATCCTCCTAAAGACAATAATTGGGAAAATATAAGGCCACCCTTTCACAATAATGTGAAGGATGTTTTAAATAGTGCTAAGCTGTACAAAAGCACAAAGCCAACATCCAGAGGACCTGTGGGTAACTGTGTTCCACAGCTGGAGCAGATGGGAGCATCTCCTCCAGACCCCACCACAACAAAAGCAAGACATGGAGCTGAAAACCTGCAGGTGAGACCCAGGATATACAATAACAGAGTGTAACTCCAAGATCCACTTTAAAAACACCATTACCCATGCTAAAATGGCACAGTAAACCCACTTAAATACCATTTATTCAAAGGGAAATGAAAAGATTGCAGCCTGGGATTTCAGAAGTCTCAGGGGCATAATATCCTTTATACTGGGTGTGATTTGCAGGTTCCCTTTAATCAATGTTTTCAGCATCTTCCACAATACATTTCTGGGAGGATGTGTACACAGAAGTGTGTGTGCCAACTGAGCTACCAGGGAATGCTCAAATAAATGTCATTAAACTGATATAAACCCTCCTAAAAATATATATATATATATATATATATATATATATATATATATATATATATATTTAAACCCTCCTAAAAATAGGGGATTTAAGTGTGTATATATATATATATGTAAAAACCATGACAATTACAACTATGTCTCAGGTTCCAAACTAATACCCAAATGCAAATTATAGTGATAATTCCTGCTGATCAGAGTGCAGGAAAAAAAATTGGATAACCTTCCCAAAATTACCCAGGGGGCTTCCATAACAACAGAGTGGCCCTGACATAAAGGGAATAATGATCATCAGGGGATGGTCTTATATATATACTTATATATAAATATATATATATACCTAAACCCTCCTAAAAATAGGGGATTTAAGTATATATATATATATATATATATATATATATATAAACCATGACAATTACAACTGTCTCAGGTTCCAAACTAATACCCAAATGCAAATACAGAGTAGACCCTCAGAAGCTGAAGTGTCACACCTCACCACCCTGCCCAAGAACATCTTGCCAGCTGCATCACAGTGATCCCAAGAGAAAATGAGTCACATTTCAAACCATCTCCTCATGAGATACCAAAAGAAATAAAATATCATCCATGGCACAGCACCAACTAAACATCACCTGCTTGAACTGAGCACTCCTGAGATGTTCCCCCCCTATCATGGAGCTGAAATCCTACACCTGCCCCATCCACAGCTTCCTCCTCTCACCAGAGGGAGAAAGGGATTTGGAAAAACCCCAAGCAGTATAAATCTGAACACTGAGAGCTCAACCAGCAACTTGAAATGTAATGCCAGATGTAAGAAACCATGCCCTTGGATCAATCCCCATGGCACAATCCCTCTTTTCTGAGACTTTCTGGAGCTGGCCTGGCCTTGGCAGGGATTCCCAAATGAACACAACTTCATTTAATTTTTTTGCCCTCATTTTCCCCTCCTGCACATCAAACTCCAAAGTAAAGCCTTCAGTAGAAATAGTGAGAGCCTACATAATTTAAAAAAAATAATTTAAAAGACGAACTTTCCACAATGCTGGTGACTGAACTTCACTTTTTAGGCCTGTGAGGACTGGATTTTGCAAACCTGGGACACAAATCCAAGCTCCCTGTTAAAGCACCTGCACAGGCTTTTTGCAAAGTGAAATAAGGTGAAGTGTTAGGACTGGGTGTGCAACAGGAATGTATTTCAAATGCTTCTAGTACAGCTCAACAACAAAACAATAACATAATAATTTTAAAAACAGGGATAAAAGCACAGGCAACTTTGCCCCTCAGAGTGAAAAGGAATTAAAATTTTAAAAGATTTCTTGCTAAAGGATTTCTAATTGATGAACACACAAAAAACTGGCTGGCAAGTATAAACTGCCAAGCAAAAAAACCCCAGCAAAGATAGGAAAGGAAAATGACCTCAATTATATTAGGTTATAGCATGGACTCAGACCTTGGTCTCAAGTGGCTGATCTATAAAAATATTTCTGATTAATGCTATGCAGGGGTGAATTGGGTGTCCTGAGAAATATGGTGGGAAAAAAAATTGCCTCCAATTGCTGCACAAAGCCACAACAAAATGACTAAGTCTGCAAGTCAGGGAGATCTGCTCCAAGCTTTTTGTGCCCAGAAGACTTCTGACTTTCTGACCAGAGACTTCTGCTGTGTCTCTGGTCCTGAGCTTCTACCTCTGGATACTGCAGCACCCCAAGCCTCCTCAATGGCCTTTTCTGCCCTGATCCAACTGGAGATCACATCCCTGAAACCCAAGAACTCTTCCATTCCCTGCTGGAAGCTCACTGCTTGCTATGAACAGTTGACACAGATGCCAAGAGGAACATGGGCAATGAAGCCTTTATCCCAAAAGATGTTTGAAAATCAACCCAGAGCTTTGTATGCTGAGTGGGAAAGCAAGTGCTGAGCATCACATTAGAGCAATCCCTGATTTTAGAGGCTGAGTGAAACTTTAAGGAACAGAAACCATCACTCTGGGCTGTGTTCTTCCCACTTGTTACTGGAAGTATTGTGATTGGAAAGCACCTTGTTTTAAGAGGAAATCTTTAATGTTTGGGTGCTGACAGACACCCTTTCCACTACACAAACTGAATGACTTCATTCTGCTCAGAGTTTTAGTGGTGTTCTCAGCACAGCAAGGGCACCACAGAGCAAGCTCAATCTTCCCTCTATGTTTCCTTGCTTTGAAAGCTGAACCCTTTGCCATGAACGTGCTTCAGATGAGTGACATCAAATTCCAGACACAGGTGACATCAAATATGCCAGAGCAGACAAGATCTCACATTTATAAAGCTCATCAGAGAAAAGCCTGGGGATGAGGTGGGGGAAGGAACCTTCTCACCAAAGCCTGACAGGGAAAGTGGAGAAACTGCTGCTGCTCAGCCTGCTCCCACCTGCTGCTCCAGCAGCTTGCAGGAAGCCCAGAACCTGTCCAGGGGTGACAATGTGGCTGGCACAAGGACAAAAGCTTGGATAAATTCTGAACTAAATACTTGGCTAGCAGCCAAGGCAAGTGAGACAGAGACTTTTAGGCATTTAAAAAATATCAAGAGAAGAGATGAAGGAAAGGAAGGTGATAAATCAGATTCTTCAAAATTATGTCTTGAGAACAGAGAGATGCTGACAAAACTCCCATATTTTTTAGAAATACAACACAAATCTCTTCCAAAAGTTGTCCCTTCTTGCCTCTCAAGTTATCTTCCAAAAAAGCTTTCCATACTGTTTCTTCTGTGGTCTCCATTTTATTTCACTGAAATTCCATTACAAGCCAATAATCCAATTGTGAAACCCCTGCAGTTGGTAAACTCCCAGAGGCCACAGAAACATTTCTTCATTTAGAACAGCTGAAGAAATATTTGTTTATCCAAGCAGACAGATACATTGAAGGCATTTAACAACCTAAGAAAAAAATCCACTGAGCCCTACCAGGATTGACACAGGGCATGGTCAGATTGGACAAAGTCTTCAGCAACCACTTGAAGCTCCTTTGTGGCCTTCACTGTCCCCAACTCACACTCAGGTGCTTTGTCACCACATCTCTGTCACTTCAGTTCCATACATTAAAGAGGTGACTTTCATTAAGTGCATTTACAACCTCCATTTAGTGATTTAATTAAATGTATCTGGTGTGTGTTTACTATATGATGCAGCAGATATTTCCAGCAGGATTTTTTTGTTCATTCAGACACACACACACACAAATGGGGTACCATTCAAGTACCCCCTATGAGCCAGACTGGCTTATTTCTGTTCAGAGGTAGCAACTGGTTTATAACAATGATTTCTAGGAACAGCATGTTGTACATCACTACCCTAATTGCTCTCTGCTCTATTTCAAAGGGGCCAGGCTCCTAAACTTCTGCTGCAAAGGAGCAATCTTGCATTTTAAAGCATACATTAGTGAATAATGAGCTCATGGCAGCTGTTTTCCAACTGAAAGCCATCGCCTGCTGCTTCTGGTGCTGATGTTGCTGGGAAAAAAAGCAGTGATGGTGAGGGCCAGGGGGGTGAGAGGTGTGTACAGATACACAGCATCAGATGGAATTAACCAGCAGCCCTCACACACCCCTCCCAGCACAACCACAGTGACTCTGAGCTCTGTGAGCACGTCAGGAAACCCCTCTGTGCCACTGAAAGCATCCAGGTAACAAGCAGTGCAACAACCAAAGGTGGGGAGCACCTTTTTACACCTTTCCTCCTCAGCTTTGAAGTGCAGCAAAGGAAAGGTGTAACCCAACTCTACACTTGACCCGTTTCCCTTGCATTTCACCCCAAACGGGGCAGTACCAGGAGATCCCAGTGGCTGAGTGGGAGAGAGGCCATGATCTGTAACTGGAGAAATGAGGCTCTGGCAGGGCAGTGACCTTCAGACAAAGCCCAGAATGTGTTTGCCACCTTCCCCTGTCCCCTGCTCCTGCCCCTGCTGGAGTCATCACGCTGCCTGCAGTGTGAGTAAGGCAGTCACAGCACAACTGGAAATGCCAGCTCATAAAGCCTCTTTCTTCATTCTTTCAAAGCTAATGAGCATGAATCACAGATTGATTGGAAAATCTGTTCCCATTCCAGTGCTTCTGTTTTCTGATATTCCCCCACCCCCGGCTCTGCTCTGTTGTGGAGGTAACAGTGAGAAGAGAGCAGCTCCCAGGCTGCTGCTGAGCCCTCCTGGCCCTGCCAAACCCACCCCCAGAGCCTGTGGTCAGTTGCCAGGCACCAGGGGAAAAAGAGACACAAAGCTCCAGCACAACACATCCAAACCCTCCCAGAGCCTGCTTCTTCTGAGCCTTCTGCCTCTTCACTGGGGTGGTGGCTTTCTGCTTGGGTGACAGCAATGTCTTTATCAGAGGGCTCAGGTTGGGTTTCTGATGGTTTGGATGCTGAATAACTGCCACTGGGTCTTGGCATTTATGCATCTGCTCTCTGACACTGAAAGCTGCAGATGTATTAGATATATAAAACATTACAGAACCCACAATCATTTGGGTTGGAAAGGAGCTTTGAGATCACCAAGTCCAACCCTTGATCCACTCCCCCCATGGTTCCCAGCCCATGGCACTGAGTGCCACATCCACTCTCTTCTTAAAAAGGAATGGAGAATCCACCCCCTCCCTGGGCAGCCCATTCCAATGCCTCATCACCCTCTCTGTAAGGAATTTCTTCCTAATATCCAACCTAAACCTCTCCTAGCAGAGCTGAAGCCCATGGCCCCTTGTCTGACTGATGGAGCAGAGCCTGACCCCCCCCTGGCTCCAACCTCCTTTCAGGGAGTTGTAGAGGGTGATGAGGTCTCCCCTGAGCCTCCTCTTCTCCAGACTGATTAAAAAAGAAAAAGAGGGATGAGTAGAGCCTTTTGGCCATAGGAAAGCAGAACAATTTTTAATCCAGGAAGAGACAAGCAAGGTTGAGAATCAAAAGGGGTATAAATGGTCTATAAACTCCATCAGCTCACACTTCCATTTCTGTATTGCAGAACCACCACCCGTGTTCTTCACTGCCTCAATTATGCCAATACATACCCCAAATGCTGCCTTATGAAGAAAGCCTGGTAGTGGAACAATTATCAGGGTTTAACATGGTTGCAGGGATCTGTTCTTTCCTCATGCCAACTGAAAACCATACCCTGTTTGCTCAGATCCAGTACTACAGCAGAGTACAAACACATGCCAGCCAAGACTGGAGGAATAAAGCAACCAATCTCTTCTGAAATACTTAGCCTGTGGCAGAAAACTACATGCTCTTTAACCTAGAAAACCATTTTAAACTGCAATTACTGCCATTTACCCTACCATTTCCTTTGGAGCTGATCCTATTCTCCAGAGAGCCCTTCATTCATGGAATCAATCTGTGTGTGTGAGAGAGCTAAACCAAGAGAAAATACAAGTAGGTTACAAATTGTTTACCTGCATGGAACCCAACTGCAGCCTGGCTGGAAGCAGCTACAGCAAAGGTGAGATAATAGAATCCTAGAATCATGGAATGGTTTGGGTTGGAATGGACCTCAAAGCTCATCCAGTCCCAACCCCCTGCATGGGCAGGGACACCTCCCACCAGCCCAGGTTGCTCCAAGCCCCATCCAACCTGGACTTGGACGCTGCCAGGGATGGGGCAGCCACAGCTTCCCTGGAAAACCTGGGCCAGGGGCTCAGCACCCTCAAAATAAAGAATTTCTTCCTCACGTCCAACCTAAATCTCCCCTCTTCAAGTTTGAAATCATTGTTCCTTGTCCTCTCACTCCACCCCTGTGTCCAAAGCCCTCCCCCCCAGCTTTCTTCAGACACTGGACAGGTTGCTATAGGGTCACCTGGTTCATCTTTAAGGTCCCTTCCAACCCCAGCCATCTGATGATTCTATGATCAGGTTTCTCACCCACTCAGCTTGTTGCTAAAATCCTTCTCCTGGTCACCCTTCCACCACACACCCACTGCAGCACAAGCAGGAGGAGGGGAGCACCTGGCTGTCCCTGGCATGGACCCCAGTGTCCCCAAGAGCCAGGACAGCCAGCTTTGAGGCCAGCCCAGGCTGTGTCACTGCAGGAACGTGTGACAAGGCTGGGAGAGGTGTGAACACAATACAATATGTGCCATACCCAACAGCCCTGGGTGTCCTGCAGGGAGAAGGGGAAGCTGGCTGGGGAAAAAGGGATTTGCTGCTCTGACTCAGTTGATGTTTGCCAAACATTGGGGGAAATGAGGAATGGCTGCCAGGGAGAAATCCGGGAGCCCGGGATGCCTGGCAGGCGGCTGCAGGCTCAACACCTCCCAGGGATCTGGATGAAATTCACCACTTTTACCCAGATTATTTCCTCCCTGTTTTCACAGTAGTTCATCTGTGAATGCAGCACTTGCTCAAGTCTGCTGATACACTAGAATAACTCCATGGCTTTCTAGGTTCCTATTATTCTATTTTTTAAAACCACAATGTTTTAAAAGTAATACAGATACAGAAACTTTCAAGCCTACAATGAATAAACAGAACTTTATAAGTAGTTGTTGTAACATTTGCTCATTGCTTTTTCCATCAATATAAGAGGGCAAACTAATGCCTGGAATGATCCTGTGGCACAAGAGCATAAAGACCTAGAAAGCCAGGTTCTGTGTGACTGTGTCCTCTCCCTGTCTTACACACTTTAGGTGTGTATATGCAGGAAAAACAGCCAGAACTCCAATGTCCAGGTGTTCAGCTGCATTGACCATCATTATTTTCCTCATCTCATTGCTAGAAGTAAATGGAAATGATTTCTCCAGAGTGTTCAGCACTGTGGGGCTGTCAGGAGGGAGGCACAGGGCCTGGGGCTGATGCAATCATCAAAGGCAATGGTGGCTCTGTGGCAACTCGTGACACAGATGAGGAGCTTGAGCTCTCAGAGGGATAAATACACATTATTCTTATTCTCTTACCACTACACACAGCAACTAAATCTAGAAGGGAAAGAAAAAAAAAGACATCAAAGCATTTGTAGCTACGATGTCAGTTTTATACCTGGCACAAAATGTGCTGGAAGCTTTGTGACAGGAAGAAAAGGCAAAAGGAACAAGGCAAACCTCATTTCAATACTGCAAAAATATCAGTGGAGTTGCATCAGATTTACAACAGTGCAAAGCATCCAGAAACCCAGTGCAGACATTTAGGAAGAGACTTAACATCCCTTCACAAATTTGTCTCTTACCTCCACGAACTAAATTAAATTTGGTTTTGTTTGGTTTTCCCCTCCATCTCTTCTCTTCTTTCCAGAGCAAATTCTAGAACCATTTTCCTGCTTGGTTAATTTAATGTAAATGACATTAATTTA
Organism: Heliangelus exortis; assembly: GCF_036169615.1. Classification (NCBI taxonomy): domain Eukaryota; kingdom Metazoa; phylum Chordata; class Aves; order Apodiformes; family Trochilidae; genus Heliangelus; species Heliangelus exortis. The sequence goes on along the minus strand of NC_092425.1, from coordinate 41,804,920 downwards.
ACAGAAAACAGGGCCATTCCAAGGCTCTCAAATCAGTTCAGCTGAAAGAATAAAACCTCCCAGGCTGACAGAAGCTACCTTACCAGCAAAATTAACAATGTCAAACACCAAGGAGTTGGGTTACCTTGTAACTGTCCCTTCTGCACTGTGATTAAGCCTTTTAGATAGCCTAATCCTGAATGCAAGAAAGGAGTGTGCTCTCCCTCAGTAGCTCTTTCTGCCTGATGAGTTCACAGTCAATCACCTGAAGGAAAAGCCTCTTTCTTCCTAAAGCAGAGGATCTGATCTCTCTCAGAAGAGGAGGCACACTCCTCTTTCATCTCAGCTGGTTCATCAAACAGTCAAGTGAAGAGCAGGATTGCCACAGCTATTTGTCTCTCTCCAGCAGTAATGGGATGGCAAGGGAAACAGCAACTGGAGAAGGCTAAGTGGGACTTCACAAGCGTGAAATGAAGGCAATTTAGGGAAAATGCCACCCAGCAGATGGGAAGTGCTGGGGTGTGAGCCCCCATGCTGACTCCAGGGAGACATGGACACTGGTGAAAATTTTTTTCTTCTGGTGGCGTTCAATTTTCCACTAAATCTGGTAGCTGGAAGAGTGAAATAACCTGGTAAAGAAGCATTTAAAAAGACTTCAACGGTTGAATTTCCCATCAATTAATCTGCGTGGTAATATTACTACAGGGTGGTAAGTGACAGAGGTGAAAATGCAGGAATGTGGGAGTGAGAGGGACCTCCTTCAGTTGGATCCTGTCCAGGGCTACATTACAGAAATCACATTCATCACCAATCAAGTTTCTCTTGGCTTTTTACCTGATGAAGCCTCTTAGAAGGCTGCTGAAGAGTCTTATTTCCTCTTCCCCTCAGCAGCCTGTTGGTTTAGCACACTGAAGCCAAGCTCTTCTAATAAGACAGGCTCCTTCTTCCAGTCCATCCCTCTCTGCATGCTTTGCAGACACTGGGATTCATGTTTGTGAACACAGGTGACCAGCACTGCCCTTGGATTCCTAAATGGGCTTCAGTTACCTCACACATGGCAAGAATAGTCTTAAGTCATCAAAATTAATTAAAAGCATTTGGTTGTACACTCTAATGATACCATTAACAAAACTCCCAGGGAAGTATCTCACCCAAAACATCCAATTTACATTTTTCCATCAAAACATTTAAAACTGGAGAAGATGCTTCAGTTGGGAAGAATAATTAATCTTCCCTTAAATCAGCATTACAACTTCCTCCAAGTCTTTTCTAGCAGGACCCTGACTCCAAGCTTTTAATTTCTAAATTCTAAAATTTAAAAGCAATACAAGCAATAAAGCAATACAAAAGCAAATAAATACTAAAGTAATACAAGCCCTAACCCTGGAATTCTGCAGTAAGCTCAAGTGGATTCTTGTTGCCTCAGTCCCTCAGTGGTGTGGGAGCAGTGGAGGAAGAACCTGGGGTTTCTGGGGAGTCCTTTGCCATCAGTGATTTTAGCACTTGATGCAGAAATATGCTGCATTTTCTACATGATGACCAAGAATAGGTGGTCTCCATCTGACATGCTCTATAGTGAAAAAAAGAAACCATCCTTGAGAGGAATGACAGAAATTTGGTACTTGGACACTACCCAATGCACTTGGTAAAATACAGGAAGGAGGCTTCAAAACCCAAATGTATAATAAATTCATATTCACTTGCTATCCATCCACTGCCCTCTGAGACTAGAACTGAATCAACACAGACTTTTAGCATTATTTTTTCCCCAGGAACACAGACTTTACCATATCTCAGTTATCACATGGAGGCCAAGTACCCCAAGGAAACTGGACTCAGCGTGCTGCTGGATTCACAAACCTAACAAGGCAGCCCCCTGACTCCCTGGGATGAACAAAGCCACAAACATCACCACAAGGATTAGATTTGGCTTTGGATGAGTAGTCATTTTCTCCATTTTATGACAGTTTCAACTTTTTCCCTTCCTGTATCAGGATGAAACTGAAGCCTTTTCATTTTAAAGTGTGTGTGCCTCAAAAGGACTGGGCTATTGCTAGAAAGGAGAGAAAATCCTACAGTGCTTCCTAGGCAGGACACCCTCCTGGGAGACAGGAGATCCAGCTGATTGCTGTATCTGAGATGCACTTGTCCCTGTCTCTCCCAATCCATAGATCAAACTCATCTGGTTCAATTAATATTTAATTAACCACACAAAAGGGATCAACTTCCACAGAACAGATAGAGGGCACGTTGGATGGTGCAATGCAGCTTCGGTTCAGCAAAAGTAGTTCAGGACCTGAAACCAGGCTACATTAGTTTTCCTTTTGGAGCTCTTGCACATGGCATTTTTATCTCTGTTCCTAAAAGAAATGGTGCCTTCCTACTCAAAACGCAGAGGAATTAGATCTGGAATTCTTGCACTTTTGGCTATTCCAGGGTGTCTCCTTCTCATCAAGAAATTCACCTATTTTTAGGTTTTAATCAGATTATTCTTAGAATATTTAAAAGGAATGTTAAAGCCCAGAGATGTATTTTTTTATAAAGTCACTAAGGGTAAAGCTTCACAAGACCTAACCCAAGTCTCAGCTCTCTGGGGTGCTGAGACATCTCAGATAAATAATAATATCAGAAGGGTTGAAGCAAGGGATGCTTGAGGTCCCTTCCAACCTGGCACTCTGTGATTCTATGATATGATGATTCAATACCAGACTTGAGACACCAGCATCTATTGCATCCAAACTGATCAATTCAATTTTTTTGTTGTCTACATGTATTGACTGAAAATGCCAGATTCCTATTTTCTAGTTGTAAGAAGTAACTTTAAAAAGATACCTAAAAAAAATCAATTACATTTTTGAAAAATAAAGATGCATCAGCTGGTGGAAGACTCTGGATGTGCTCAACATAAGAGATGCTTTCTAAGCATTCATTTGGCAGAGCTGGCACCAACTTGTGTTTCAGCCTTAAAAGATTCCAGGCCACTTAGAAAACAATGGAAAAACAAGAAACCAAATCTATATGGATAAAAAGGAAGGGATGGAAACAACCACTTTGATTCCTTACATCTTCAAAAACCTCTCCCCATGTGTGATATGGTTTCCAGGTTATCAAACTGTCAGATGCAAACACTTGGTACACACTTCATTGTTTGAGGTTTGCTTCCCCATATGGATTTACACACCCACCCAAATAAAACCTTTCAAATTCAGAGGTGGGATGAAGCAGATATTCCCTCTGCTGCTCAGTTGTGCTTAAATATAAGGCTAACATGCTATATAAAATCCCCCACTGTGTGGAGATCCAGGCAATATTCAGAGCACAATGGGGTGAGGAGGGTTTTTGTTTCTTCCTTAGATTGGATTCTCTCATGCTCTTATGGTTTTAAGTCCAGAATCTTGACACTGTGAGAAAAAGAGGCCTGACAGTGTCACCTTTTGCAAACCAGCTTTTCTTCACCAGGTCAAAACCCTTGCAAAAGTCTTGGAATAAGTGTCTGTTAGCAGCTCTAGATATTATTTTTTATCTGCATCCATTTGTCTTGCTCATCTACAGCCTTGGTTAAAATGCAAATTCCGTCCAAAACGAGGGACTGAAGAATTCAGCAGGGAATATGCTTCATAGGGATTAAATTCTCCTTCATCCTGCAAGTAGTCCCCCACATTTCAGTGGGGTAGCTCATGTTATACCACTTAAGATTCAAAAAGATGTGAGGGGAATAACTGAACCCAGTTTATGTCATGATTATGCAGAGCCACCGACATCTTTCCTCCGAAAGGGCAGAGAAAACCCAAACAGAAATAAATAGCTGCCTACAATTAAAGCCATTAAAAAGATCTGACCTCAAGCAGGGGAGGGAAGCTGCAGGCACATTATACCTTACAAATCAACCATTTAATGAAAGAGAGCCTGGACACAGAGAAAGTGCTCTGGAAACTGGGTGTGGCTGGACAATTCACATTTTTACCCAATAATTTTACATTTACATCACTGAATTACTACAGATGGTACAAAACTGGCAATGTATCTCCCTGTGGTTGTTTATACACCAATATAAGCCTGACCCCTCATTTATTAACCTGAATCTGTTTCACTTGATTAAGAAGGGACAGAAGCACCTAAGTCAAGCCAATACCAGTCGTGTGCTATTTTCTATTTCTTGTCAAAACACACTGCCCCCTTCTTAGGGACAACACAGAGCAACCCACACCGAGGCACCCACCCCCCCACGAACCCAACTCCAGCTGTTTGCCAAAAAAACCCCAAAGCCACAACCCTCTGCCTGAGCATCCTCTTCGGTTAACACAACGCTATGGGTCCAGAGAGGGAGAAAAGGGGCTGAGAGGGGGGACCAAGCCCCCCAGCACCCTCAGCAACAGCCTCTCCTCCGCCCGCACCCCACATTGCCGTCACCCCCCAGCATCGCTCCTGCCCCGGCAGCGCAGGGAGGGGCCGGAGCCGCCTTCCCGTCTCCCGCTCCCACCTTTTTGGGTCTTTTCCTCCTCTGGTTGCTGCCGTTACACTTCTCCCCCCCGTCGCTTTTTTGGGCTGCCTCCTCGTTCATCCTAGCGAGCGGCTCTGCCGGCTCCCGGCCGGGCCCTGGAAAGCTCCAGCCGCCCGCCCAACCCCTGCCGAGGGTGGGACCCGCCGGGGGCCGGGCCGGACCGGACCGGGGGCGGGCCAAGCGCCGTTGCCGTGGAAGCGGCGGTGGGGCGGGGATGGCCGAGCCCCGGGGAAACGAGCCCGTCCCTCCCCGGGCACAGCGGGACCGGGTTAGTCATTCCTAATCCTCTAAAGGTCACCTCGTCCAGCCATGGACATCTTCCGTCAGCTCAGGTTGGTCCAAGCTCCGACTTGGACACTGCCAGGAATGGGGCAGCCACAGCTTCCCGGGCAGCCCGGGCCAGGGGCTCTCCCGCTATTCTTGCCCCACTCACGTTGTTAAGGGTGAAGGTGTGGTTGGAAAACAGGAGCTATGGACTTGGGTCTCAGAGCTGGACAGAACCAGCATCACATCCTCAGCTCTGCTTGGCCCGAGACACTTGTTGAGCAGGGGGCTGTTGTTTGCTTTAATACATGACCCAAAAACCAAAGATTTTTGTGGAGGAAAGAGGCTCAGAACAAAGTGTTTCCATCAAATAAGGGTTGTGTCCTCTTCCTCAGAAACAATGGAACAGCTCCTGAAAAGTCCCCAGTACTTGTCCCTGCCTGGCTGGGGTCAGGGAAGGAACAACTGGAAACCCTTGGGCATCCCACTCCCCACCAGCCCAAGGTCAGACACACATCTGATCATGGAATGGGTTGGGCTGGAAGGGACCTAAAGATCATGCAGTGGGCAGGGACACCTCTCACTAACCCCATTTACTCCAAGCCCCATCCAACCTGGCCTTGAACCCTGCCAGGGATGGGGCAGTCACAGCTTCCTTGTCCTGAGCCACAGACACCTGAGTGAGGGATTTGGCCACCAGAGCTCGGAGATGATTCAGTGGGAGGACTGAACCAGACACTGACAGGGTGACTGGCACAGCATCAGGCAGTATTTTCTACTACTGAATAAATCCCCTCCTCCTTGATTTGAAAAAACAACACAGCAACATCCACATGGAAATAAATGCATGGGGGAATTGCAAATGCTTCCTTCTGGTGATTACAATGGGGGGGGGAAAAAAAAACTGTTCCACTTACAATAGAACAAAACAGCCAAGTAACTTGTCCTCCATCTCAAACACTAGTGAAGGCTGGGGAACAAAAGAAAAAAGTCACTTTAACTGCTTACTCAGCAGAGGAGAGGTTGGAGAAAGTGGAAAGGACCCAACGAAGCATGAACACGCTCTCCCACAACTGCCCTGGCTGCTAACACAAAGCACATCTGCAGCACAAAAACAATGCCAGCAGTGTAACAATCTGATTTTTTTTTTTTTTTTAACTGTAAGAGTGACTTCTTTGTTACTGCCAGCAATAGTAAATTCTACACTAAAAAGAGAAATAACTCCTGTAGAAGCAAAGGGAGGCACAAATCTTGAAGGCGGTGGGTGCTACACAGCACTGCATCTGGTGTGCCATAATTAGAGCTGCAATCACAGACCCAGGGAGTATTTTGGAGAAGACATAGAGCAGTCATTTATTATCAGCATCAGACATCCATGGAAATCATTTCTCAAACCTATAATGATGTGGAACCTATAATGATGTGGTTATTCTTTCAATTTACAAATGAGTCTACTCTGCATGCAAATGCTGTTCTTAAAGAAAGAGGTCATCTCCCTTTTCACACTTTAGTCAAATTTTGCACAAATTCATCCTCCTCCCCACCCCCTTTTTTTTCATACAAAACTAAAGCCTTTTTCAGTCTTTGTCTCTTATTTGTTTATTCCCACTAAGAGGTGATCCTTGGGTTAAGGCAGATTGCTGCAGTGTGCTGGTGATGCACTGTGTGTTTTCTTCTTACAACAATGTTTCTTGCAAAGTTTAAAAAAAAAATTAACTGGTCTTTCTGAATGCAAATACCAAAAAAAAAAAAAAACCAAAAAAACCTAACAAACAAAAAACCAACCCATAAATCATATGTGACTGCTGAGAACTCTGAGGTGATGGATGAAGCAGTGATGTAAACAGGATAAAGAAGCCAATATCTCACTCTCTGCCAAACCCACCACTTGTCACTTTGCCTTTAGAAGAGACAGGACTCACTACTACAGCTTTAATTCTATATTTGGTTTGGACTCCAAGCTAGAAAGCAGTAAGGAGAATTGTACGAAAGGCAGGAAAAGGAGCAAATTTTCCTGCAAGTCTTTTCTGATTGAAGGCTGGATGCCTTGTGAAAGGAAAAAGAGGCTGGGAGTCACCAGGAGTGGGATCTGCCTGTCCCTTGGGAAGCAGCCAGTGCTAAGTGCAGGCTGCAAGGTGTGAGGAAAAAGTGGGAGAGAAAGACACTGTTGGAGGATTTGCAGGTTCATATTGTAAGTTTTCTAGTTCTTCCTACCCCATCCTCACTTCAGTCCATGCCAGGGTAAAAATATGAAGGGAATTAAGCTAGAAATAGACAAGAAACAGAGTAGGACACTTCATGTTAAGAAACCAGCCTGGTGTTGTCCATTGTGAAGCAGAACATTTGTCACCTGTTCTGTTCTTTTTTTTTTTTTTTTTTTTTTTTTTTTCTGTCAGTCCATGAGACTCACACTGCCCCAGTACCCCCTGGGAAATCAGGTGTACAGTGTGACAGCACCCAAGAAAAAATAGTAGAAAAGCCACTTGTGGCAAGTATTTCAAATACATCTCAATGAAAGCTACAAAATCAGCCCTAACTCCCACATCCCAACAACCACCTCCTTAAAATTAACTGCTCTCAGCTCAGGTGCCCAAACTTTTGGCAACACAGCTCAAGGTGTAGTCAAAGAAAACAAATGCTCAGTAACAACTCATCGCTACTCTCCATTTCCCACAATCCCAGCAATCCAGCAGGATCCTCAACCAACCTAACAACAGGAATTGGCACTGGGTCTGTAACCACACAAGCTGTGCCAAAGAACTGCCCCAACACCCCTAAGTCTCATATATTTAAGGGTGCTGAAGGTGTTCTTCCTCATTAAAGCAGTTCAGAAGAAAAGCACACAGCATGTGGGTTGCATTTCCTTCACAAAGCAAAATGTATTACCTGCAAGGAGATGTGGACATAATCAAAGGTGGAAAAGGGGGAACTGCAGAGGAAGCAATCTGTGAGTGCCCTGAAAGAGAAGGCTGCAGCCCCACTCCTCAGCTGGTTATGAAAAGGATGTTGGATCTCCAGCCCTCACCTCCCAATCCAGAACTTGTGCAGGATCACAGCCAGGAATTCAGGATCAAGCACTTCCCATCAGTGAGGGTTTGGATGATCAGCCTGTGGGTACTTCCCAGGGATACACCCTGGGATGTCTGGAGACCTCCATTCCTTACACCCAAGCCCAGGTACTGACCTGAAGTGCCTTAATCCCACCCAACATCTGAATCCCATTCCAGGGAACAGCTTTCCAGTTTAACAACACCCTCCCTTCACACAGCTTGGATGAAGGGGATTCCACCCCGGCTTAAATTTACTTTATGGAGCTGAAAAAAGAGAATGCATAAAAATGTGAAGCACTCCCTTATAGTTCTTCAGCAAAGTTCCAGGCAGTCTCTCTGTACAAGCAATGCCAGAAGCTTCTTGTACATTAGCAGCCATGGCAGCAGGATTAAATTAATCCCTAATATTTGATGAGGTTTATAACTGGCTCAGGCAAGCCAACACTGTCAGGCAGTCACTAGCTTACTCTTTTCCATGCTTTCCTAGTAGAAAACCCTCCTTTCCTATTTCCACAATTGAAATGTTTTATCCTACAAGGCCAAGTCTCTTCCCAGTGCACACAACAGGAGCAGATCCATTACATTTAAGATGCTGGATATCCCACCATTACAACAAATATTAGGAACTCAAAAGTTAAACCAGGACTTCTTCCTAAAGTCTAAAGGAATTCTGTTTTATTTTGTATTCTGCAGCAGTGCTAGCTATACTCTAAAAAAATTACTAAGATGAAGTCAGAACACTTCCATGCTCCACTCTTTGCAAATCAAAGGCTCCAATGTGTACAAACATTGATGGGAGAAATTAAAGAAGACTGAGCCAGGCTTTTCACAGTGGTACCCAGTGACAGAACAAAAGGCACCAACTGGGGCACCAACTGAAATACAAGAAATTCCATTACAAGGAATAAAAAACCAAACCAATGCTTTAAATGTCAAGGATGGGGTTACCTGGAGAGACTCTGACTTCTCAGAAATACTCAGAGCTTGGCCAGCCATGGCCCTGAGCAACCTGCCCTGGCTGACCCTGAGCTGAGGGATTGCACAAGAAAATCTCCAGTGGCCCCTCCCCACCTGGACTCTTCTGTGATGATGTTTCTGTGATCTTCTGCTTGAAGATTGTCTTGCTCTTAGCAGATGGTAAAGGCACTAAAATACTCAGGTGTTCCACCTGAGTTGGCACCTATATTTTGTCAGTTTGTACCGTTATATAATTATTTTTTTTTAAATCTCTGAACATCACATGCAGGAAGTGCTCTGTAACCACTGAGCTGTGGCTCACAGATGAGCATCTGGGATTTTCTTGACTTGCCACAGTTTCTGCTGGTTACCTTGAGCTGAACCCTCAGCTTCCATCTGTCTCATTCTGCTCAGGGAAGAACAAGAGAGTGAACCAGAGGTGGATGGAAAAGCTGTCTGTGTTTTACCACTGAAATCATGAAGCCAAACTCTAACAGGAAAGAGTTAAAGTATATGTTATTAAAATCATCTGTCAAAATTTCTGGTATAATTAATGATGAGAAATGGAAGTTAAATAAGACATATCACAGCAATGAGCATTTTCCAAATGCTCATTGGAAATGCATTTCCAAATGCTGTTCTATAACTGTTCACTATGTGTTTCCTCCTCAATTACTACAGCACAGTCAAGGAGCAAAGATGTAAGCAAGGAAAAGAACCACAAAGAAACCAAGGAAAATATTTTCACCCTGCTCAAGAGAAAATCAAATTATTCCTTTTTAGCAGGCACCTTTCACTTTTCCCACTCTAGTATGCTCTGTGTAAAAATTCTGAGAGAAATCCCACCCCTGATAAAGAGAAGGAGAAGTTCATTGCTGACTTCATCCACCTTAGCCAGCCATCACTATTTAAACACACAAATATCTCCCACTAATCCAAGGGACATCCTTATGCAAGGAGCAAACATGGCTTTTCATCTACAAAACTTCATGCAAAGTGGCTACAACCTCATTTCTTCACTCAATTCTGTGTACTTCTTGCTATGAGAGGATTCATTTCTTGGCAAAGAAAGCAAGAAGATGATCTCCTGGGTCAACTCATATCAATTTAATTTCCCCAGCATTCTCTTCCAATTGTCAGCACAGAAAAAGAAGTAAAATGGAAGTGGTTGACCCACTGTCAATGACCACTGCTGCCAGATGAACCACATGGCCACAAACCCTGCTGCTCCCTGGTCTGGCTGAGGACACCCAGCAGTGTAGGACCTGAGAGGGACCTGAGGTGCTGAGCTGCCAGACTTGAGCACTTGAGCAGGACCCATCATCCAGACACTTCCTACCTCAAGGAAAATGCAGGGCAGTCTCACTTTTTTCTTACACCTGCTTGATGATGGGTCCTGGGAAAAGATGAACAATCTTTACAACAAGAAAAGCAAAGGGTCTAGGCCAAACTGTAAGTCACAAAAATACCTCTATAGTATGTAGTTGTTTTCTACTAAATTCTAATAATTAATCTAATAATATCTGAGTATTTGTTTCTAATAATTCTGACCGTAGATCCTAATAAGGACATTTCCATATCTGTTTCTCCAACCAGGTGTTAGTTCTCCAGGAAAACTAACCTGTTAAATTGTCTTCAAGAAACACTCAACTGTTAAGAGAATGTGCATCTGAAACATGGGACAAAGCAATGTTTCTTTAAGCTGTTTCTGTTTCAAAGCCACAATTGACCTGGTAATGAATCCTCTCAGAGAGCCAAGAAGCATAAAGCTGTCTCCCAAGAAGCACATCTGATGTACACTTCCATCTGTAAATACATCAGCTTTGAAAAGCCAAATCAATAAAAATAAAACCCCAGCTGCACTTTAGTCCTTGTTTTCACCTTCAGCACCTGGTTACAGACAACAGTGTGAGCCAAGCCCCTTCCCTACACAAGTTCCCAGGGGTGTTCTGCTCCCCCATTTTGTTTTCTTCAGCCTCCTAACACCAGCACAGCACAAACTCCTGGCATTACTGGTATCCACACAGCAAAAACCAGCAAATATTAGACTGGTAAAAACACCTGGAGGCCTGGTTTCAACAGAGGAGTAGTTGGTGTTGGTCCAAACAAAGACAGTCCCTGGCTGGGAGATTCTGGAGTAAAGCAACAACATACAGTACCCACTTAGCATCAGACAGCCCATAACTGATGGGACACTGACAATGGGGGTTACAGGAAAGGTTCTTTAGAAGATAAATAGTTCCAACCAGTGAAAATTTCACATCTGAGTTTGACACTGTCAACAACTTGTACATGTGCTTAAAAGTATATATGTTGATTTCATCACTTGGCTCTACTTCTATCACCTCTACCCTCTAGAAAAGTCTGATTCCAGAGAAGTGGCAAGGAAATATCAATATTGAGGATGCTTTTTTTTTTTTTTATGGGATTTTCAACAGTCTTTAAACATGGGTGGAAGCCAACTCAGCAGTGCTGTGTGCTGGAATAAATCTGACACTACCTATCCAAACACCTATTAAAAAGCAAGTAATGCAGTATGCAAATTTGACATTTTTCTTCATTTTTTTTTTTCCTCTGAGTGCATTAAGAATGCCAAGCCACCAAGCTCATTAGACAAGTAAAGTAATTGTCTAGACAAAAACTTAACTTTGAAACAATTGGTTATTTTAACAAAACACTAAGTTACTTTCTCCTTCAGCATCACCACCTCCTCCTTGCTGGGGTTCTACACCATCTCTGGCATCACCTGCATAGAATCCTCAGCCAGGTTTTGCAGAGGTGAAGCTGGGTGGTTTGCAGAGCCCACAGCAGGGCTGCACAGCAAAGGTTCCCCTACAAACCCAGAATCAAAATTTCCAAGCGTTGGGTTGAGGAGCAGAAATTCCTCTGGGTGCTCCTGGGCTGTAGATCAAACAACTGAAAATCTATGAACTGAATGTGCCCTTTTCTGCCCAGGGGGAGCTGGAAATCGATCGTTTGCATCATCCATCCATCTGGTAGCTACAGTCCTGTGTGACCTCACCTAACACCTCGGTTTAGAAGACACCGAAGTTGTGCAGGAGCAAAGGCTCCCAAGTACCCTGCAATCTCCATGCTGGTCACAGGCTCCGTGGCGATTGCCATAGCAACCAGACACTCACCCGCACGCTTGGGACCCAGAAGAGTTCTTCTTTAAGCCCTGAATTTTTATTCTTTGGGTAATTGTTAATTTATATTTTCTTTAGGAATAAAGGAGTTGAGTTTTGTCGTGGCAAAACAAAGATTGCCATAAATGAAATCCCAAATCAGTGGGAACAGCAAGGAAAATTGGAAGGAATGGTTATGTCACAAGGTCTATAGGAAACAGTACCCTGTATCCTGCAAGGGAAATGTGTCGAAGTTCCTGCAGAATGGAACAAAATTATTCTTTTTTTTTTCTTTTTCTTGCCAGGTACTCAAAGGTTGAAATTATTACAGGTACATTTATGATTGTTATATAAAACCTCTGGCTAGGCACTGCTGTCATTTGTTTGTCAAACATTCTGATCAAACTTCTACCTCTTGGATTAATGAGGATTTTTTTATTATTATTATTGGCTGTCCCAAGATGAACTTGAAATGTTCATCTGAAAGAGCTCAGCTATTAAAGATTTTACATCCTTATGCTTCAGCTCAGAAAGCCCCAGCAGGGGAAGGGGATTGCCAGGAACAGGGAAGTGGGACAGGAGTGAATTTAGGAATGGCACCAGAGGAGCAGGGAAATGACAGAGGGACCAGAGGCAAAGGACAGAAGAGGCAGTGCTTGCTACAGCCCAGAATCCTCCAAAACTGGGGGGACTCAACACCAACAATCAGCAGATGTTTTGAAACTCTTCCAACAAACCACACAGTGGCTCAGGTACAGGGCATGAAGCTCCTGCTGGCATGGATACAAAGGAGCAGATGGTTCCCTGCTGTTCCAGAAGTAAAGAAAAGTAAATAGCAGTGCTGGTCCTGTGACCTTAAATCCACCTGGATGGATGCAGCAGCCAGGCTGCTGGGCTCACTTCAGAGCAGTTGGATCACCAGAACCACCTGGTTCTGTCAGGGCTTTGATGGCTGAGCCAGGGTGAGGGCATCTGTCACCTGAGCTGAACATTTTGTAGGGAAATTGGAACACCCAGCCCAGGAACAGGAGGGTGGCTTCAGAGCAACAGCACCTGAACATCCCCCCTGTGCTGGTGCATCTGTCCCTGCCAGCAGTTCTGATACAAGATGATGAATACAGGTGATTAAAAACCAAGCTATAGACAGGAAAGTTTCTCATTTTCCAGTTGTTACTTGGAGATCTTGTGATGTTTGCTTTGAAGGGTTAAAATTCTCAGACATAATCCAAGTCCAAAGATATTTTATAACTGGGATCAAGCAATCTCAGAATGGTTTGGGTTGGAAGGGACCTTAAAGCTCATCCAGTCCCAACCCCCTGCATGGGCAGGGACACCTCCCACCAGCCCAGGTTGCTCCAAGCCCCATCCAGCCTGAACTTGGACACTGCCAGGGATGGGGCAGCCACAGCTTCCTTGGGCAACCTGGGCCAGGGGCTCAGCACCCTCACACTGAACAATTTCTTCCTATTGTCTGACCTAAATGTCCTCTCTTCCAGTTTGAAACTATTTCCCCTTGTCCTCTCCACACCCATGGAGTCAAAAGCCCCACCTCAGCTTTCTTGTAGCCCCTTCAGATACTGGAAGGTTGCTCTGAGCTCACCTGGGAGCCTCCTCTTCTCCAGGCTGAACAACCCCAATCCCTCAGCCTGGCTTCCCAGGGAGGTGCTCAGCACTTGGAACACTTAGGGGCTCTCTTGTAAAAAACCCTTAAAAGCAAGAGTTGCCATCTGCAGGAACTCAGGATACAAACCTAGTCAAAGCTTTAGAACCTCATTACTCTTCCTTTCAGCATCCTGTCCATTAAAAATAGGAACACAATTGTGTCTCTTCACGTAAAAGAAATGCAATGAAAATTAACTCATTATTTTTCAGCACTCTGGTTATTAATTTGATGAGCACTAGATGAGCCCCCAAGGGAAGAATAATTCTAGCTTCAAAGCAGGGTTTGAACAACATGTAATTAAGGCCCAGGGCCACCAATGGAACAATGAGAAGCAAGCAAGTTATTGAGTAGCTGCTGATTGAACACGTGTCCTGTGTTCTGTGCACTGAATCCAGCAGGAGGTGGTGGAAAAAGGACTGTGGGTCTGTGTGATTGAAGTCTGGCTCATGATGTGGACACATGGTTGGGCCAAACAAAGGTTGCAAGAGCATCCCTAACACTCAGCTCTCAGTCAGTTCCTTTTAATGCAGTTTTTATATATTTAAAATAATAATGAGAATAAGGACTCAAATATGAGAAAGGATCTGGGATGAGACATTCTGATTTGACAGTCACTGCCATTTTCAGTGCTCTCCTATCTCAGCTCCATCACACTGCCTTAATATCATAGAGAACATTAGAAACTTGCTCAAAGCAGGAAAGGACCAGCAAGAATTATTTCAGAAGGAAAATAAAAAGTTAATTAACCGAAAATATAGATTCCAGAGGTCAGATAAGGGCCTGTCAGCTCTTCTGCCCTGATCCCAACACTGACACCAGCTCCTTCAGCTGTTATTAATCCTTATTAGAGCAAATCCCTGCCACCCCAGGAGCTTACCTCAGCTTGGACTGAATCCCATCTCCTGACTCCATGCCCCAAGCCCATCCAACACCCTCTGGCACAGGGACAGACCTGGAGGCAGCCCAGGAGACCCTGATTTTGTGAACTCCAGAGGGAACGAGCAGCACAGGCCACAACAGCAATTTGAGTCCAGCCACGAGTAAAGGAAACACTTCAGCCCCAGAAGGCACTCCCAGAACTGAGTCCAGAGACCTTCCCTGGTCAGTCCAACATTTATCAGGTTTCACTGCTCTTCATGATATTTCCTTTTCAGTTTTTATTGTTAATACCATGATAGATTCTGCCAAGCTGTTCCACAGTCCTGTTGCTCTGGGCTCAAGATGAAGGAGCCAACACTGTGTCAGCCTCTGTGCTGCATGGGACTGACAGCATCTGAGCACCCATCTCATGAACCCCCCTGCTCCCAGCTGGAGAGCTTTCCTACCTATAAAATGGTGCTTTCCTAACCTATAAAATCACCAAATCACAAAACACTGACCTTGGTTGATGGCTCTCCCCTTAAAAGCTTCCCATTCTACACCTGACTCTACTGGCATCTTCCTACACCCCATTTTTTTTCCTGCAATGTTCCATTTTGAAGTGATTTAGCCAAATATCTGGGAGAGTTTCTTGCCTTGAGTGAAAAAAAAGATTTGCTCCAACTTTCAAGAGAGAAATTTCATGTCTATATATTTAGCAACAAAATTGGAGTAACATTTAACAAAGAATTTATTCTTCCCTTACTATAAAAGAAATCAGCATATCAATCTGACATTTCTCTACTGCAAATCCCTCTTGTTAGAAAATATTCTCCTTGGAACTGTACCAACATGCACTCAATGAAATACACAATTTAAAAATGAAATTTAAAAAAAAAAAAAAAAAGCCAACCTGGAAAACTTCCTTTTTTCACCCACAAAACTGTGCTTTGTAAAAAGATATGTTTAAAATAACCACTTTGACAATATTAGGGAAAAAAATATGACTTATGGGATGTTGTCTTTGTGTTAAGACATTTGGTGCTCAGACATGTGAGGTTCCTCACTCCTGCTCTCAGGTGTCAGACTGAAGACAAACCCCAGCCTGGGATCTGGTGGGGTTTTTGGCTGCTGTAGGCAGAGCTCTCTGTGCCTCAATCATTCAGGGTCAATAGAAGAGACCTCCCCAGGTCCCAGAGGCTGCTCTGAGCTCTGCTGGCAAATTGCATGGAAGAAATGGAGTTTCAGATGGCCCTTTTGCAGCCCTCTCAGCTGAGTACCACCTTTAGTCAAGCTGCAGGTCAGTGAAGCATTTAATCCCAGTTCAGTGTTTTTCTGTACCATGGCAATGTTGGAGTGGTGTAACTGCAAACTAACCTTCCACACCAGCCTGGGAGCTTACCTATCCTGCAAATTAAAGTGGGAAACAATAATAACTAAAAAAAAAAAAAAAAAAAAAAAAAAAAAAAAAAAAGCACACCTGGGTAGTTTTTTTACCTCAATCATCTTTAAACAATCAATCTTTTTAGGTCAGAATTCTCACATACGCAAGAAACAAGTGCTGTTCATTTCTAGAGATGTTGAGCACTCACTGAGCTGATCTTTTTTTTTTTTTTCTTATTTTATAATCTTGCCATTTCTGTCCAAAACTGAAGTCCTCTGCTTTCTAAGTTGCCCTGGAGAGGCAGGACTTGCCCATGATACAGAAGAACTGGCAAGCAGATATTAAATAATCAAATCAATGATGAGCTTTCAGTATAAACAGCAGTTCTAACATCAGGGCATACTGAATGTACAGAGCTCAGTTTTTGAAACACCCTGGAAGAAACCATCTTTTTACCACTGATGCACCCTCTAAAGAAACTTCTAGTGCTCTGCTCCCTTGGATTCCCCTCCAGGAGATGGCACTTCCCTTACAATACAGCCCTTAACACTCCCACTGTGAGTAACAGAATGAATCAGTCCAAAAACAGCAAAAAAAACCCAAAAAGAAACCTTACAAGTTTCAAAGCAAATGGCTACACTCTGTATACACACACACTCTATATTCTTCTGCCTTCAAATAAGTTTTTCCTTCACACACTGTGTTGTGAACAGCCCAAACACATTGGATCTTAGAATAATTTTTCTGCTTGTAGTATCTTCAGCCAAAGCATATAAAGAAATGAAGATGTTTGGGTTTAACTCCTTGCCTCAAGAGGGAAGCTCTGGCAGGGAGGGGCAAGGCCAAGCTCCAGCAGGCTGCTTGCTGGGGCCACCTGGAGCATCCAGAGAGGATTTTCTCATCCTCTTCCTCAATAAATGCTCTCCCCCAAAAGCTGCCTTGGTGGGATTTGCTGCTCCTCGAGAGAGAATTAGGGTGGCAAACCCAACTTGCTCCAGATCTGATCATTTTGGCAACAGGGAGAAATCTTTTCCTTAGTGAAATCTTAGAGAAATCTTTTCCTTTGGTGCAGAGGGAGGTGAGACTGCTGCACACCAGCAGCATAATTCAGTCTTAAATAATTTGAAAAAAAATTAGAAATACACGTTAGAGATGTTAATCTGACACAGCTCTGGAAAACAAAAGGTCACCTTGCAGATGGGAGCAAGATGTAGGGTAAATTTGCCCATAAGGAGGGTCTAAAGCCTTCTCATTCTGAGACAGCTGCTGTGGGGAAGGGAGGAGAGGACAGAGCCTCAGCTGCTTCTCAGCCAGGAGGCTTGAAAGGCCTTTCAGAAATTACTGGGTGTGCAAGAGAAAAAGTTTCACTCCACACAAGTGGCAAAGGAACAGACCTGGGGAAAAAGGCTATCAGGGTGTTCTTCCTACCAGAACGTGGGGCTGCTGATTTGAACCCATCCTTTGTCCCTTTCCCCATAGAAGCAAGAGCTGAACTTCTGCAGAAAGCTACCTTAGTTCAAGAGCAGGGAAGGCAACCTCCTTCCCCTCTTCTTTCTGCATCATATTCCACATTTTTCTCTTCCTCCAAAATTATTTGATAACTCAAAGTATTTATGAATAGCAAAAAAAAATTAAAAATTAAAAATCTATGATATTTTGGATTGGGAAGGGAAACGAGGCCACCTGGAGAACCTGAGGGCAGGACAGGGACAGCCCAAGAACCTCTGGGACACTTTGAGACCAGAGTGGGGAAGATACTGGTACCAGTCCAAGGACAACACATCAGCTGGTGCAAAGAAAACAGATGAAACAGAGAGGAAGAAAACCAGGAAGCAAATCAAACCAAACCCAGTTCTACCCTCATACATAATTGCTATAACACAATGAGGTTAATCATAGAAGTGAGTTGAATTACATCTTAGATGGATCTAGGAAACCCTGGAGACATTTTTTCTATAAAATTCTGGGTTAAAGATGATGCTTGCTTGGAGATCAGCAATGAACACGTGCAACAAGGTGAGAAATAAATATTTAGACACATTTGAAGGTAGCAAATAAATCTGCATTGTGATAGGAGAAAGTAACTTCCACTGAAATAATACACATTTAATATCTGCTTTGTTGCATCTCGATGACAGCTTTAGGAATAAGAGTTTCTTTTCCTTCTGCACTAAAGTCACAATTCTTATTGAGAACAGAGAAAGATAAAAATGTCTTCAGTATTTTTTTTTTGCTGGAAAACCAGCTACAATAGCAAAGACTATTTTGAAACCCAACCTGACATAAACAACAGAGCTAATATAACAGTTGGGAAAATGGTTATTTTTAACTCTCTGTAGCTGTAATTGCAAATTTTAAGCTTGGAAACCTACACAAAATTGCCACATGCAGAATGATCAGAAAAGATAAGCAAAACATTTTATGTAAAATAAACAGATGTCTTATCCAGCAAAGACTTAAAAATACTTCCTATTGCCAGTAAAAATACTCATAAAATTTGGAATGTGAAACAACAGCTGGGAAGAGTTAGCTCCAGGAGCAGCACTCTGGACTGTAGGTATTTTGCAAAGCAGTGGATGTAGTGGCAACCCAAGGATTTTCTTTTCCTTCATGCTAAGCCTTGCACAGAAGGAAAACCCAGCAGTTTTTCTTTCCATCATACCTTGGGACCTACTACAAATTTCCTAAATTGGAATTTGAAGGGTCTAAAACACACTTTAAAGCACAATGGTCAACATGCTATAGGAAGCACCCTAACAACAGATGGAAAGGATCCTTAATCATGTGGTGGCATAAAGAAGCACCCAGGCAGCAGCAGTCTCAGCCAACAGTTGCAATTCCCACTCCAGACACCTTTTTCCCAACTCCTGTCTCTCTGGTTGTGGTTCTGGCAGTGAGGCAGAACCAGTTGCTCTGCAGGATGGAATTCTTACTGCAGCAGATGTGAATCTTACCTTGCAGAGCATTTTTCCCTCCTTGTTTCAGCAAACACATCCTTGCTTTTTACTCCATGGGGTGAGAATCAAAATCTGGTACAAGAAATGGCTC
This sequence comes from Heliangelus exortis, assembly GCF_036169615.1. Classification (NCBI taxonomy): domain Eukaryota; kingdom Metazoa; phylum Chordata; class Aves; order Apodiformes; family Trochilidae; genus Heliangelus; species Heliangelus exortis. Next base: position 41,786,091 of record NC_092425.1, on the reverse strand, counting down.
CTGGGTGAGCACCTACACAGCTGATCACCCTCAGCAGCTCCCAGTTGAGTATTTGCTTCCTACCAGAGCAAACAAATATGATTTAAATGCCAACACCAACCTGTTGTCAGATTCTAAATACAGAGGTAGAGAATTTTATCTGAACTACAAGGATGGGAAATTGAAAATGTTGATGTCAAACACACTGATTTTGTTTAAACAGAAAAGCTTTCATTATGTTTTTTTACCTGGTAATGCTAATTTTATTCTGCACCCAGCATTTTGATAACATTTGAGAAATGCAGCAACTGAATTTTGTAACTCCATTTCTCAGCTGCATTCATACCTTTGCACTCCTGTCACTGCCATGAAATCCAGAGAGCATTTCTGAGTTACATAAAGCTATGGTGAAAAATAGTGAAAAGCAAATGGTGAGGCAAATTCCCCAATTCAGAATTCCACTGATTTAGTTTTCAGGACACAATCCATAAAACCAGCTTGGGGTTTAACCCAGAGTGCTGCACTGTCCCAGTTGGACATGAACATCAACAGGCAAAAAACCAATGGTCTCATAGGGCTTATAATATAGGAGTAGAAATGCTCACTTTTGAAAGTATATATTTAAAGTTCACTTCAGGGCATAACAGCACTAAACACTGCCTTGATAAAGGGTTTTCTTCATTTTTTTAAGCAGTCCCTATGGCTGTGCAGTCTGTGGAAAAGATCACAGATGAAGAAGGCCTCTGCATTTTTCATCCTGTTGCATATGACTTCCTAACTTGTAAGATCTCAGCAAAGTCAAGGACTGGTGAGCACTGCAAGAGGAAAATTAAGCTCCAAATCCTTTCATTAAGAACACCTTAAGAAGGAAGGTTCTTAAACACAGATAAAACTGTTGCCATTACATCTTTCTGTCTCATCTTAATCCTCAGTAGTTTAACGACATCAAAGACTGAGATATTCCTGATATTAGGAATAATTCACACAGAAAATGCTGACAAGGCAGTTCTCCCACCTCCAGCTCTCTATTAAAAAAGGACTTCTGCCCTCCAGAAACACTTCAGGACTGTTGTTCTCTCCAGCCCATAGTGTGCTTCAGAATACAAACCACTCGTGTCTCCCTGCCCACAGCTGCAGAGGTCAAGCTGCTCATAAGATCAGCATTTTAGGAAGAATGGACCCAGGGATTTAGAAATTAAGCAGATGCAAGAATTTCTGAAAGAAAGGTCACTTCCAGCAGGCATGGATGGCTCTGCTGAGGGCAGAGGGGAAAAGCTGAGGTCTGCTGAGACTAAAGCTGACACCAATATTGGAAGGGTCACAAGGACAAATCTAGAGCTTGGGTTCTTCCCCTACTGTGTTCCTGTGAATTTTGAGAACATGGACTCCAGAAAAGAAGGGGAAGCTGAAGTCAAACAAATTCATTCAGAAGGGGCAGCAGAGGCAGCTCTAGGGGCTTCTGCAGGGATCCAGGAGCCAGGACATCTCTCAAGAAGATAAAAGTGTCCTGATATTTCTAGCAGCCTGTTTGCTGCAATTCCTTCCTGGGTTTGGCATATAAAGGGTTTTAACAATTATCTCTCTCCTTCTGCCCAATGTATTATTTTTTCTGCCCTGTTTTTTTCCCCCCTAGACTCCCTCCATCTTCCCCTCATTCCATCTTCTCGTGTTTCCCCCCAGCAATCCCTTTTTTAGCAAAACTGAGCCCAAATAGATTTCTATGTTTAATAATAACATGCTGGGAGTGTTTACCAAGCCTCCTGCAGTTTGTTTGTTCGAGGCCTTCTGTTGCCCTGGGTGTGAATCATCCATTTAGGCACTGAACTGGTGGGGAAAAGGATTCTCTGTTGTTCTAAATTCATGCAGTGCCTAGCACATAGAGCCCCATTCTTAATTAGGATAATAACTTCATTAATGCTTGGGGATTTCTCACTGCTGGGATTGCTGGATGCTTGCTTGACATGCCTTTACTTCTCCAATAAATCCTTATGATGAAAATGATAAGCATTTTGGAATATTCAAAGGATGTGTTTGACATAGAACCTCTGTAGAAAATCTTTGCTGTAACTCAGCTACTGAAGGTTCCCCTGCTGTTGGTGGCAGGTGAGAGAGAACCCACCCAGGATGACACCCTGGAAGCTAGAAAAACTTCACAGAATATCAGGGGTTGGAAGGGACCCCAAGAGATCAGAGTGCAACCCCCCTGCCAGGACCATGTCCAGGTGGGCTTTGAATGTCTCCAGAGGAGATTCCACAACCTCCCTGGGCAGCCTGGGCCAGAGCTCCCTCCCCCATCACAGTGAGAAAGCATTTTCTGATGTTTACACAGAACCTCCTATGGGCCAGCTTGGGCCCATTCCCCCTTGTCCTGTCACTGAGCAGAGCCTGGCTCCATCCTCCTGTCACTCCCCTGTCCATATGTCTAAACATCACTGAGGTCACCCCTCAGGCCCCCAGCTCCCTCAGCCTTTCCTCCTAAGGGAGATGTTCCACTCCCATAGGCACCTTTGTGGCCCTGGCCTGGACCCTTTCAAGCAATTTCCTGTCCTTCTTGAGCTGAGGGGCCCAGAACTGGACACAATGGGTTTGGTTTTTTTTAATTTAAAAAATTATACGCTGGCACCAGTTTAATAAAGCCCAGTTCTGATGGGTCCAGAGGAGCGTGGCAGTGACCAAAACCACCTCCTGCCCCTTCTCCCCACATCTACAACATGGACACACTCCCATCAGAGCTCTCAGTGCACTTTTCTCAGAGGATAAATACAGATCCTTTTGGCATCCACAGCAATCTCACAAGCAGTTTGTGAGGAAAATGGAGCAAGAACTACAGCAAGCCAAACCCCACTGGAGGGGTGGCAGGGAGAGGAAAGAATGGCATGTTCCTACTCCCAGACACTCCGAGTTCTGCCTTCACTAACAAAAGCTTCTTTTCATTAAAGGGTGGAAAAAAATTGCCCTTTTATTCTCCAGCCTTTGAAGGGCTTACATCATTGCTTCTTCAGTTTCAGGATTTCAGGGAAAACAAACTTTCTGCTGGGCTGCTCAAATGACTGACAACTAAGAATTGCTGGGAGTGTTTAACCTACACTCTTTATTAATTGCTGGGTAGGGTACCTTCTAATAATTACTCATCTAATGATGAAACAAAACCACAGCAGAAACCCTCCCCACTCCTGCAGTGCTAATGTGCAACAACTCTGGGCAGCTCTCCATCAAACAGGTCACCAAACCTTGCTGGGTTTTCACCCCCTAATTAGACTCAAGACTTCCAAGGAAAAACTATAATGAGCTTTATGTATTGTGGAGAAAATATTTGAACATTATCATTTAATTGTGTACATACAAATACAATTCCATCATCGAGTTTGTGTCCAACAGGAAGGTGAAGACAGGAATAATTTGGGAATAGGCACAGAGGGAGAATGGCAGGATTAAATTTTAATGCTGGTGAGAGCAGAGCTGGTGCTGGAAGCTAAGAAGAGGCTTTGCTCTAGCCATGGCTAGGTCACTGCTGAAGTTCTCTGCAAACACTTGCTTTAAAATAAGACCTTCCTTTAGCCCAGGATGTACATCACAAGCCAAGTCAACTTCTGTGGATGAAGGTGACCTGAAAAAACCCTTTTCCATTTGTACATATCCACCTAGCCCCCAAAATAAAGGTATCTAAAGATCACTTCAACGCCGATGTGCTCATGAGAGCTGGGGAAGTGGTGCTAAATTTGTGGTCACTGCCATAAAACAGCAGAGCACATTGATTGCAAGATGTGAAATGCTTCCCCTGTTATGTAATTCTGAAGGACACTCACTAATAAATCTCAGCCATGCCTAACTTTAGTCTAGAAAGTAGAACATCAGATCTGGAAAAAGCAAGGCAACCTTTGGCAGACACAGTACGAGATGTTCTTAAATGTATTTTGTCTGTGAGTCTAAATTCCATTTAAAATGTTGAACAAATTCAAGTAGAAATAATAGTGCTGCTTATGGTTTGTGTGCTTATTTGCATTGAATAAACCCCACAAGTGGTCAAAATTCAGTTCTCTCCCTGTTACACTGATAAGGGAGGCTGAACATAAAATTGAGCTGGAGGAATGTGCAGCTGGAAACAAGCCAAATATACACCTCCAATACCCTCATCTCCCCACCTAGAGTGACAAATGTCAACATCAACCCAAGGAACAGCAGAAATGCCATCTCATTATTCACACAACTGGCTCTGTAAATGTCTCTCTCTGTCCTGGCTCTGTAAGCTCTCCCTGACCTGACACAGAGCTTTGCTGTGCCCTCTGTACCAGACTGTTTGGCAAACAGAACGTGGATCCTTAAGGATTCGACACAAGATTTGCCTTGGATCAGAAAATTTAAATTCACTTTCCAATGCAACATAGGTAGTAGACAAGGGTACTTAGGAATTCAGCTTGATTGCAGGGAAAGTTTTTCATCCTGGCAACGCTGTTGCCATAGCAATCCTGGCTGATGGGATATTCTTAGCAACCACTCCCAACTCCCCATCCCCAGTGCTCCCTGGCTTCCTCCAAAGCTGAGCTGCACAACCTCATTTCCAACACCCCAGCGACCACCAGAAGAACCAGGAGAGGAGCATCAGCTCCCAACCTGAGGTGCCTGCTGTGCAAACATCACAAATGTCATCTCCAGACACCAGCACAAAGCTTGGTTTGCAGATGGAAGGACACGGAGAGCAAGGTTGGCTGCTGGGTACCACACAGGGAAAGATAAATTTGCATTTACCTTCTCCAGAAATACCCCAGTGAGCTGGGATCCTAAATCTCACGGTGCCTTCAAGGAGATGCCATCGAGGTGAAACTCAAATTCCTCCATGAATTATAAGCACATTGTAAATGACACTGTCTCATCCTCAGACAAAACTGCAGCCTGAGTTTATTACCAATTAAACATGTTGGTTCATTGCAGGAGAGGGGGTGGACAGACATGACACATTTGTTATTTTCCAGTAGGGTCAGTTATTATCCCTGTTCTGAAATTCAATCCCAGCTTTCTATGGGTACCAACAAGCATTTTTCTTCATGTTCTTTGACTGCACTGCTCCTGCAGCTCTGCACCACCTTGTAAAGAGATGGAGAGTCCTCCAGTGTTCCCCATTAATTCTCTCAGCTTCAATGGGAGCAAGGGGATGATCCTTGGATTAAACTCCCTGGGATGAAGCCCAGCCAGCTTGCTGGGAAGTGCTGCACAGGACAACCAGGAGCCCAGAGGAGCAGTGTTGGCCTTCCCAATGCCCCCTGCCCCATTAAGCAGTGAAGGTGAATGAGCAGAACCTCTGCTGCCAGGAATTCCCTCAAGGAAAGAGGAAGGAAACTCACAGTGGGGTGTTCAGCTCATCTTTTCAACCCCTCAGAACCCCAAAAGGGGAGCAGAGAGGGGCTGTGAGGTTCCGGGGTGATAAGAACCCACCTGATTTTTTACACACATACCTAGTTCACCATCATTCCTCTGTGCTGAAGTAGTGTTGGATCAAATCAACCTAAAGCTGCATCACTGAAATCACAACAAGATGCACACCAGACATCATTTGGGGGTTTATACCCTACAGCACCAAAGCAGTTCACTATCCACACCATTAATAACTGTCTCTCACACAGAACTAAGCAAACTGTTTTTACAAGCATGCTACTCAGCCAGCTGAAGGTAAATCAGGAACTGACAAACCACAACACCTATGCTGCTCCAACTACATGGACTGTGTTTGGCAACCACCCTCAGATCCTGCTGGAATCTGCCTGCTGCCACTGCTGAGCTTCCCTCCACTGCTCTTTCCCTGCAAGTGGCAAAAAATGGCATTCAGACCCAAAATAAAATGTGAGTTTCCACGCTGATTTCCTTTAGGACTGAGTGAGTCACAGCTCTCCACTCAGGTGATGCCTTATGGACTTCCTCTGGGAATGAAAACGGGAATAGTAGGAAATACTACTTGTAGTAGAGGCGGAGTGGGAAGTGATATGGACAGAGCAGCTGCTGCTGTAAAACATGTTTGGATCTGCTACCCACTATGAAACCTGGATGTGCTTCCCAGTAATCCCAGGGAGTGCCAGGAGAGTGCATGGGACATGAATGACATCTGCATCACAGAGCCTGAGGCACCAACTGCTCTGCTCTCAATAGCTAAAAAACGTATTACATAATCTAAATTTATATATATATATATATATATATATATATAATATATATATAATATATATCACAAGACTTGTAAAGAAAAAAACACCTTCATCTGCTCAAAATAATCCATCACTAAGCATAGACCAATGAACACAGCCATTCTAGGAAGGCTCCTCAAAATTAGATACTAAGTTTGCCAGGTGCAAGCAAACAAACAGAAAATACAACTTACTGCACATTCTGAAATCAAATTACAGAACCACAGAGTGTCAGGGTGGAAGGGACCTCAAGGATCCCCTGCTCCAACCCTTCTGATATTATTGTTTCTCTGAGATCTCTCAGCACCCCAGAGAGCTGAGACTTCAAACTTTCCAAAGTGGGGGAATCCCCCCCTTCCCCTGGGAGACCATTCCAAGGTCTGACTGTCCTCATGGGGAAAAATTTCCCTCTTGTGTCCCATGGGAATCTCCCCAGGAGCACCTTGTGCCCATTGTCCCTTGTCCTGTCCAGGTGACTCCTTGTGACCAGGGAGTCTCCAGCTGATTTGTAGCCCCCTTTAAGTACTGGCACATCATAATAAAGCTTCTCCAGCTTTTCTTCTCAAAAAGAGCCAAACTACAAAGAAATATAATTTAGAAGTCCCTCTTGGCTTTATTTCCAAAACCCAAGGATAGCACTGTTCACTAAAGCATGTTCTCAACATCATGCTAAAGGTTTTTTTCTATTGCTACAGCAATTGCAAACTTCAACTAAAATCAGGGTCTGAACTTCAGTCACCCTTTGAATAAAATGGAATGAAAGTCTCTCACTCGTGGAGGTACTCAATGCTTCTAGACTAGAGAGCTCCTGATGAATTTCTGGCTCCCTTCTTAGGCAGAAACTTCCAAATGTTCCCTTTTGTAATAATGAGCACCCCTACACTTTGACACCATGAAATCCACAGTTTGAAAGAACCATGGCAGAAGAACACTACAGCTTGGGAAACAGCCTGAGCCTGACCCTGTACCAACAGGACCTGAAGGAAACTTCCCTCACCTTTGCAGCATCACACCAGCCTGACTCCATATGCACAAAAAACACTGAGATTCAGCCTGACATTTCAGTTTTTCTACTTTTTATCAAGTAGAACTTAAGCAGAACTCTGCCAGGTGCTTAGCTAACACACAGCTAATTTGACAGATATCAGCTAAAGCTTTGCTGTTTCATTTCCTGCATGTTGCTCTTCAGGGGGACCCCGGGAAGATGGAAGACACAGTGCTGCATTGCCCCCAACAATATTATATTTATTTGGACAGCTTTTGTGGTTTCTTTCAAGTGTGCTAAATATAGCTGATCCTTTTTCTTTCTAGCCTAGAAAAGGAAAATTGCAGCTGACACAGATTTCTTCTCAGCAGTTGCCTCCAAGCCCTGGTTGCAGATCTCCTCCCCCAGTGAAGCCCACACAACCTATTCCTGGGGTTCCAGGGGCTCTGACCACACACTGGACCATCTACCACCCACTGTGTTCTGTTCCAAAATTAAGCACAAATAACAGAAGGGAAATAGCAGTGCTTCAGGTCAGGTACCAACTTAATGTGTTTGCAGCTTAATCTAGACATAAACAATAAAAAAAAGACATTCCAGGTGGCAGATCATAATAACTGCTGGCTTTAGTGTGTTCTCAGGCTAGAATCTAAGCCAAGTCTGCATGTATTGTAATATCCAGTTTATTCACTTTTTTTTTTTTTTTTTTGTATTGTTTTTATAAGACCAAAGAAATGCTGACTGACAACCTTCCAAATTTCTGTCACTCTGATGGTGCAGAAGCATCATGTTAGGAGCCCTGACATAATTTATTCAGGTCTTTTTCATTCTGAGCCAGTGAAAAGAGATATTTTAAAGATTCCATATTGGAATCATAGAAAGTCAGGCTGGAAGGGACCTCAAGGATCCTCTGCTCCTTGAGCATCTATATATAATTAGACACAGCAATTTTTCTTATTTTAACTTTTTTCATTGTTTTTAATTAAAAAAAAGCTGAGAATGCCACCATTCTACCCAGTAAAACCTATCCTCCTCCATTCCAACCATCTCCTTATAATTGTCTATTTTTCAGGGTGGGAAAAAGTGAGAAGCTCTCCCTTAGCAGCATATGGTGCACCAGACACATTTCCTCAGGCCACACTGAAAAGAAAGAATGCTAAAAGAGCATTGTACTTGTAAATCCATGAGCTTAACCTGTAGGAAAGCTGGAATTACAGCTTAAATCTTTTCATGTACATCACTAGTGTGTGTCACAAGAGCAGTATGTTTTTTCTGTGAGCACATGTGTCACACATCTGATATGCAGCTTCTGTACAGACATCAGAACATCTGCAAAGATCTGAACAGCAAGAGGGTCAGTGGGAACAAACTGTGTTGAAAATAAAGTTGTTAAAGTGATGCTGATTGTGCAGGGTGTTAAATATAAATGAACCATGGCAACTGTTTCAGAAGCAGAAACTCCAGCCAGTGGTAGAAATCAGATGTAACCCAATCTCCAGCCAGATTCTAGATCCATTAAAACTCATTATTCTAGCATTCCAAGTAGAGAACTGATAAACCTCAGAGATAGGGAAAAGCAAAGGGAATCCAGTCTGAAGCCAGAGGAAGCACCAAGTGGTAGAATAATAATCAGGCTGGAGGGGACTTAGGGCTCATCTCACTCAAACCAGGCCCAGTGTGAGCAGGCTGCTCAGGACTGCATCCAGGAAAGTACAGAACAGCTCCAAGGACCAGGAGGGAGACAGCACAGCACCTCTGAGCAGCCTTTTCCAATGCTTGAAGTGTCTCAGGCCAGGCTGGATGGGGCTTGGAGCAACCTGGGCTGGTGGGAAGTGTCCCTGCCCATGGAGGGGGTTGGGACTGGATGAGCTTGAAGGACCTTACCAACCAAAACCATTCTATGTACTGGTTTACTCTAAATCAGAGGCAAATCCCCCCTCTCCAGAGGCAGGGCACTTGCCACACGACCTCCATCTCTCTGAAGTCACAAGATACAAACGGACACAACAATCTTCTACCTTTGTATGAAAAAATATTTTCCAGTCTTGCTTTAAGAATGTGCTGTGAAGGATGGGGGGCTGAAGCACATCCACAATTTCACTTGGCACATGAAACCCCTGCCTGGTCCTGGGAACAGGCTTTGAGTTTGATCCTGGAAACCTGGAGAGCTCTGTGTTTTACCTCTGAAGAGGCACTGGCAAAGTTACCCCATCTGCTATTAGGAAGTAAAGGAACAATTTTAGGGTTAAGTCTTATCTCCTCTGACCATGACCCTTGGGCTGTACTAAAATAAAAACCATAGAGCTCATTTTATTTCTCCACAGACTTCTAACTTTGAAAAAATATTTTTAAACTGGACAGAAGCCTGAGATTTCTTTTCTGGAAGTTGAGTGTTTGTAAAAAGACAGTAAACTATCTACTTACTGGATTCTTTTGGAGCAAACATGGGATAGTGATGTTACCTGAAGTACTTGAGTTTAAAATCAAAAAAGAACCAAACCAAACTCCTGCCCTGCAGTGTCTTGCTCACATTCTCTTTTCAGAATGTACTCCCCAGAGAACAAAGCACTAAAAGGAAGAGAAAGGGCTCTCTGCAGGTTTTTAAATGTTTTTTTTCTGCACGTTTGAATTTTTCAAGATGTCAGTTTTTCAGTAATGGTTAAGCCTTGAGCTCTAACCCAAAGGAAATAAATAAATACACAAATACAGAAAGGTTATTATAAAAACCCATTTGGGATATGCCCTATATATAGCTGAGAGGCCAAGATTTTATATGTATCCAGCTGAGATCTTTTAAAAACTCCTTGATAACAGATATGAGCTCAAATGAATTCAATCACATAAAACATACCAGAAAGGTCCTGTATTTTAGCATCTTTCTTGTGACTTTGCTTGTAAGGTGAAGAAGGAAGAAGGAAGGAAGAGGGAGGGTTGCAGGGAACCAGCTCGACCCAAACAGCACTGGGTCAGCACACAGGAACCAAGGAGAAGCAGACTGGTACCAAAGCATCAAGTGCCACAGCAGGAAGAATGAGTTAAGAGTGGGAAAATGGAAACCTACTTGGAAGAACCAAGGAAATCAGACAATAAAAATATCTGTGTGGAGTGGTGAGATGTTTACAAAGTAAAAAAAAAAGAGGTTTCAAGGCCAGTCCTGAAGGGAGCAGTTATGGAATGAGAATACAGACAGTATTCTCAGGATGCTGGCAACACTCTTATTAAAACTCTAACTATATAGAAACAGCCAAACAACAACTCAGCACCTCAGCCATCTTTTTAAATCTCCCATCTCCTAAGAAAAGGCATTAAAGGGAACAAAAGTAGATAAGTAGATTGCCTTTAGTTTTCTTCCTGTGGAGAATCCTGCCAGGCCAGCAGGAGCCACACAAATGCCATGCTCTAAAATACTGTGTGGCAGTGTTATAAATGCCAGAATGCTGCAGCTCAGCTCAGCCCAACATCTAATGGCAACTAAAACCTGATGACAGATTTGTTGTTTCTTTATAGCACACTGCTGTTTCTGAATATTTTAATTGGTTCCTATTCACAACACCATATTTAGGGAAATGAGACAAGAAATGGTGTGGCTGATGGCTGTGGTCACCCAAAGCATACAAACACATTCCTCTGAGTAGGAAACTGAGAAAACTTCCTGCTCTTCTACTTGGAACTGAAGAAGTGAATAAAATCTGTGCCAAAGCCAGTGAATCTTGTTGCTATTTTAACAATGGTGCTTCATTTAACTTGATGCCCCCAGACCCCTCCTGCTGAGACACCAGAGTGTTGCAGGGTTGTCAGAGGCAGATTCCAGCAGGAAGGGGGGTAAGGAGAGGTCCCTCTGCTGCATCCCCAGGGGTGAGGAATCAGAGAGTGGCTGAGGTTGGAAGGGACCTTAGAGATCATCTGCTCCAACCTCCCTGCCATGGGCTGGAAGACCTCTCAGCTGGACAAGGATGCAAGGGAGGAGGGAGCACCTCCTCTGCTTCAAACCTCTTTCACTCCTGGGCCCATATGGAATCTCTGTCAGGTCTCCACCAGTTGATTTTCTGGGGCACATCCACTCTAATTACTCAATGCATTGAGTCAATAAAGGTGAAAATAGCTTATCTTTAGGAATTAATTGTGGTACCATAGTTCTCCCCAACCTGCCCGAAGAATATGGCTTTCTTAAAGAACCGTGCAGAAAAAAATTAAATTCAAGAAGTGTGTAGAACACTATTTTCCCTTCCCCCAGTTTCCTGTTCCCACTCTAATTTATCTCCAGACATTGAAAATGTTTCTTTAAAATCTAGTTGAGTGGGTGATACAGTATAGTCAGTTTTGGTTCAGATGAGATTTGACTCTGGGTCAAAAGATTTCTTCAGCAAATTATCATTTCCCTTGGAATGACATCTACATAATAATGGGGACCTCCTGGTGGGTTTCATGATGACAGAGATTCACATTAATGCTATTCCTTTCAGTTCTGATATATTCTTTCCACCGAGTTGCTGCAGGGAACAGAGGGGAGAAAATGCTGTTAAAAAGCAGGGCAAAATTTTGCTATCACAGAAATCAGGAGTAAGGAGGAAAAGGAAGCAGGAATTCTCCAGCACACACTCCCCTCATTTCCAACTGAATGGCAATTGTCAGAGAATGGATTCTTCTTCTGTAACCTGAAAATTGATCTAGCTGTACTTTGCCTAACAATTTCCAGATAATTAGAGTTTGCCAGGATGTCACATACTGGGTAACTGAAATTTTCTTCACAGAAGCAGGCAGAGGATATAATTTATCTACTTAGAATTACTCTCTTAGTAAACAATCTTCATGCAAAACCTTTTGCTTTTAATATTGGTGTCTAGAGGAGTAACATTATTTCAGCCATTCTAATCTTGTGTCAGCTCAAGTTCATTTAACTTTGAAATTACCTTCAAAGCCCAAAGCCCAGATGCTCAGAAAGCAAAAGCTGAGCTCATCAGATCAGCTGTGTGCCAGAAAGCTCCCTCCTGTACACAGAGCAGTGTCAGTGTGCTCAGGTTTGTTACACACCAGTGGTTTAGGGCTCTGTGCCAGGGTCAATACCTATTGATTTACCTTTAGGTTACAACTACTTGTAAGGAAGATTCTGTAGCTCAGTTGAGCAACACCTTTCAACTCGAGGAGCCTTATTAAAATCAAACAGAATCTAGGTTCTAGTCAGTAAATTAAGTGGAAAAACCCATCTAAGGCTAACTCAGTTCAGGAAATACTTAGTTGGCACTAAAAATGCTCATTAATTCTGGCAAAACAAGTAACATGTCAAAATTAATTCCTAATTCCAACTCCTAAATATTAAACATTGTTCAAATTAGCTACACTGCAGAATGCTACAAGCTTTGCCATGGCTCTTTCCTCCCTAAGAAGAGAGCTGAGTGCAAGATGCTGAGAATGAACTTTCCTTCAGACTAAAACCAGACACAAAGATGTGAAGTAAACAACACCCACATCCCAACCCCAAATTCCTCAGTTTCAGTAACCCTCATCCTGCTGCTTCTCTGGCCACTGACAGCAGAGAAACTCAGAGAGAGTGACAGGCTTTCTGCTAATGACTCCAGGAGCATGGACTTGTCACAGATAAAATGGGCCTGGAGACCCATCTGAAACCTGAATGCTGTCCCCACATTCCTGATCCATAGAAACCATGGAGCTCAGCCCAAGGAGCACCAGTGCTTTGCTGGGCTCCTGGGAGCCAAATCTGCTCCTCAGCTCCTGCAGAGGCTTGGTCAGAGCTTTCTGGGGACTGAAGGAAGCATCCTGGGCAGCAGGCAATGGAAAACAGAAGCTGATAAGGCAGAGGGGAAGTAAATTACAATGGTGTTACTATGAAAATCCTTTAGAAGATATCCATAGGAAAGCCCCTGCTCCAGAGGGTAGGAACAGCCCAATACCAAGAATCCCAGTGTGTTTCCATGTCAACCTGATGCACACTAAAGAGAATGGACTTTAACAGACTTCTTTAGCCAGAGAATTATGTAAACTAAGAGTAGTCATGGCTTGAGTTTACTCAGCCTTCCCAGAACTGAGTGTCTGGTGTGGAATTAAATCATTAGTTCCCTCTGTGAAAGTCAGAATGTAACTACTCTACAATTATAAAGGAACACCTATTCTCTCCCTCATTCTCAAGAGGTTCACAACCTTAGCAACGCTCAAAACGAAAAAAAAAAATTTATGAACATCACTGTAAAACGAGTAGGAGCAGTGCTCAAAAAAAATCCAGAACAACAAAAGCCTTGGGAATATAAATAATGCATAGTACCACCAAAATTCAAAGGCTTGTCAGAAACCACACACAACCAAATTAATTTTGTGGAGATGTTATTGCCACAGATAATAAAAAGAGAACAACAACAGGCTTGTTTGTAGTGACAATAAACCTGTAAAATAACAACACACAAAATAAAAAAGTACAGCACAGGTAAAATAAGGAGACTGACAAAGTTTCACATTGCAAAACCCAAGACCAAATAGTACAAAAAAGTTTTTATGCAATGCCACTCCATATTATCTGATATTACTCAGAATCATCATGCATCCTGGTCTCCCTCTGAAATGTTTTACATTTTTCCCAAGCCAGCTGTGCCCAGTTACTCTCAGCACCAGTTCCTAGAGGCTGGAAGGTGGTGGTTTCTCTACAGAAAGCATGAAGAAACCTGCATTTTTTAGTTGTATCCATTGGTTTTGTCTATGTCCTTGTGCTCTCTGGATATTCAATTCAATTCCTGCTCAGGAGACAAACCCTGGTATTGGTTTTGGTACCTATGGACAGACAGACCCCTTTAGCAGTCATGCACATGTGGTGATTTGGCAGCTCCTCAGCCCCTTGCTCCTTCTTCCTTTTCCCAGCTGGGATCACCAGGATGGGACAGGAGAGCACAGGAACTGCTCAGCCCTGCACTGGCAGGAGTCAGTCTCTGTGCTCTTCTCGAGCACAGATCCTATGAGGAGAGGCTGAGGGAGCTGGGGGTGTTGAGGCTGGAGAAGAGGAGGCTCAGGGGAGACCTCATCACTCTCTCCAACTCCCTGAAAGGAGGTTGGAGCCAGGGGGGGGGTTGGGCTCTTTTCCCAGGCAACTCTCAGCAAGACAAGAGGGCACAAGAGGTCTCAAGTTGTGCCAGGGGAGGTTTAGGTTGGACATGAGAAAGAATTTCTTTCCAGAGAGGGTGATCAGGCATTGGAATGGGCTGCCCAGGGAAGGGGTGGATTCTCCATCCCTGGAGATATTTCAAAAGAGCCTGGATGTGGCACTCAGTGCCATGGGCTGGGAACCACGGGGGGAGTGGAGCAAGGGTTGGACTTGATGAGCTCTGAGGTCCCTTCCAACCCAGCCAATTCTATGATTCTGTGATTCCCTTCCTGCTCCCACCCCAGGCAGCACTTTGCTTCTCCTGCAGACAGAAACAACATTTTCTTGCTTGTAAAAAGGCTCCTGATGAATGGCTTTGCTGTGAGATGAGAACCAGCCTTCCCCAACCAGCAACCAAGAGGTGAGATCCATCAGGATATGCTTTTTCTGACAATTTAATTAATACTAATAATATTGAGCCATGCTAATCAAACAACATGCCACAATTTGAATTCAAAGATATCCAGATTATTCACAGGCAATGTTAATATTCAGTCTACTCTGCATGTCAGACCTGAAGTTGAAGGTGATGCATTGTTATAAATCACTCAGGAGATGCACTCAGCTCCACAATCATTAGGAATTACTGGGCTGTAATTCAATGCCTCCTCTTTCTACTTACTGGAGGTGTGCCAGGCACATATTGTACTGCCAGTTGGAATGTTAGGTGCTTAAATAACTTCCAAAACCTGACTCCAGTGCTGTACTGAGATGCTTTATGATACACTGAGACTGAAAGTCTGGGAGAAAAGTGTGTTTGTTAAATTTACTTCTCAAATTCTTCATTTATCTAGCAAAAGGGTAAAGATGGAATAGCAAAACCAATGTTTTATGTCTGCCTTGTACATTTGTACTGGAGAACACACAAACTTTGTCACATATTCATTCTAAAAGTCCCAATATCAAGCACCAGTAAGCTGGGGAGTAGTCCAAGGAGATACACTTCAATCTAAGCCATCCCCTTGCTGCTTTTAACACATCTTTTCCTCTTGGTTCTCAAACTTGGGCTCATTTTTCAAATATTGGACTGTGCTGCTGCCCCAAATTAGACCAAATGGAGAGTTCCCTGACCCCTTATTTGCTTTCTTCTGATCACCTCACACCACAGCTGAGAGAGGAAAGCAGCATCTCATCATAAAACCCAGCAGAAGGGAAGGGAGCACAGCTCAGTGCTTTCTACTGATTGAATTCTTCCCAGGCCTGACAGAGATTGCTCAGAGCTGCTTTTCTTTTTTTTTTTTTTTTTTCCTGGCCTGACACTGGGCATTTCAAAATATCACATCCTTCTGTACTCCAAGCATCTGAAAAACTGAAGAGGTTGGCTTTTCTTGCACAAAGAAGTAGGTTTTGCATCAGAAGTAGGTTAACCCCTAGGTAGAATTGTTTGGTTTGTATTTACATTCCAATACATGTACTTAATTACTGCCTACACCAATTAAAACCAAAACTCCCAAACACTACACTCTGCTAAAGTGATACAACAGGGAATTCAAGCCAATCCCATCTTAGAATTCCTCTTTTGGCAATTCAGAACCACAAAGAGCTGGAATTCCTTTTCCTCAATTAGAATTACTGGAGAGCTGAGTGAAGCTGTGGCTTTGCTTTCCACAATGGATGCACCTGGTCCCCCATACTGGTTATGGAAAATGCCATACAAGTTATTTCATCAGAGATTCCCAGTCTTTTAAGATGAAAAAATGAAGATGATATTAATTTTACAGAGCCCCAGAGATAAGGTGGTTGACAAAGGCTCTCTCTCACTCTCCTCAGGGACAAGCCCCTTGCCTTCCTCACACCCACAAACTGAACTTGGCAAACCACAAAATTAATCTAACCCTTGGTCACAGGCTCTTCCCTTTGTGATTATGGGCTGGAACAATCAGCTGTCAACTTGACTGCTTATAACCCAAGACAGAATCTCATTAAACAGCAACATCACCATCCTTTTTTTTTTTTTTCCCTTAAACACATTAACCTATGAACATTGGCAATCTGAAGCCCCACAGATGAACAGTTCAACTGCAAAATAAAGAGACATTATTCAACCTTTTAAAAAAATATTTTTAAAATATTTTTTTTTAAATCTTCAAAATTGACTTTTTAATAAATCTTCATAAAATTTTTAAAAGGTCTCTTAAAGGTGACCTGAGCTTCCTATTAAAACAAGCAACTGACCTATTGGCACACATATAATTTTTATGCCTTCCACTTTACCCATTTTCAGCAGATACCTGAGCTAAGGCAAAGTAACAGAGGAAAGGTTTCCAGGTAGGTTTCTAGATGGGGCTGCAGCAACACCACAGGTCTAAAGGCACCCATTTCATTCCAGGACAAGTATCCTCTTACCACAACAGCAACACTGAACTGCAATCAGGCCTTTTTGGAGAGGACAGTGATAAAAATTATAAGAAATAGATATAAAACCTGGTTTAAAAAAAAAAAAAAACAAAACAGTTATGAGTAGCAGAGAGGTGTGCTCTTGTGGGCATTTCAAGAAGTGGGACAGCAGTGGGTGATGTGCCTCCTGCCCCAGGGGCTTCCCTGCTTCTGTTTGAGGTGAAAACTGGATCCCTCTGAAAACATTTCTACAGTAAGGATGGCAAAGGAACCAAGCAGCATAAAAATCAAAATATTCATCGTTTTCTGTATAAACAATAAATGGTTGTAATTTCTGTAATGTGGAGAGTCTGATGCTGCACATCTTGTTAACACTGACTGCTGATCAAAAAGAAAAAGAAGCTTCAACAGAATGGAGTAAAGAGTCTTGAATAGGATCAGCTAAAAAGCCCTAATCCTCCAGGCCACTGGCTGCCTGCAGGTCAGCCCTCTGCCAATTGTATCATGGTAGCCCAGCCAGTAATTTGATTTATGCATCTTACCACCACTCCTCAGCTAACATGTACCCTAAACACCTTTAATTATTTCTGTAAGTGGATATAGGGAAGTGCATATGATATAATTCTGAAGTCAGCTATAAAGCCTGAAATAAATGCCACTTCCTCAAAACACAAGAGAAAAAATATAGTTTACAACTCCTATTGAACAGCTCTCTCTACAATAATTTCTTCCAATAGAAGAGGATAGAAAATCCACGATTATAAATTACCAAAGCTAACATTTAATTAAATACACAGAAGTCACAGCATTTTATCACACAAAGATGAAAATGAAATCATAACATCAGAGTTGAAATGAAAATTCAATTCTTCTATCAAGCATTAAAGTGATAAAAAGCTCAGGGTAGGCCTCTGAAAATGTTTTTAATCACTTTTTTAATCTGTACTGCCAATGTATAATTGTTCTCCACATGAGGAGCAAAAAAGCAGAACCCCCTCAAAACACCTTCCCTGAGTAATCTTGCAGGAGCAGAATGAACATCAAAGAGTCCTGAAACACAAGTGCCAAGAGGACAGAAGCTGCAAGGGCACATTCCCTGGTTTGATTTTCCATCCAGAGATCTGATGCATTAATACAGGAAGATTAGAAATTGCTTTGCTACACCTGTGCCTCCATCCCCTCCCCTTTTTTTCTCTTTTTTTAATTATTACTTTTAAACTCTGGGTTGAGTTATCTGATCCCTGAGTGATCACCTGCAAGTGAAAATGCAAAGTAGGGGGGGAAAAAAAATGCTGGTAACAGCCCAGGAATAGATGGAGGAACCACTGTAGTCACATTAGTCCTGTTACAGAGTAAGGAAACCACCAAAGCCAATGCAAACAAACCCTACAGACTTATGGCATTTGCTTTTTATAGGCAGGAGAAGGATTGTTGCTGTAAAATTAAAAAGAAACTTGGTTGTCATGTGAAATGCTACAAGGGAATTTCTTTTGTGCCACTGCTGTAGAATATTTATGAGCACTGGGAATCAGGACAGTCAATTATGACAGAGGTCACAGAGGGCAGGATTGCAAGGTTACATTGGTTGGGGGGGTTCTTTTTGTCTGTTTTGTTATTGAATGCATTTTTACAGATATTTTTCTTGTCCTGAACAAAAAAAAAGAACTGTGATTTTTTTTGTAGGTGACCTGAATGTATGCACTGCAATACTCATTTTTATTTTCAATAAATACCTCCATTTGGACTACTTTTCCTGCATGCAGGAAGACTCCACTGCATGTCTTTTTAAACCATGCTTGAAGCTAAAAACATCAAAACTGAAGAAAGACAAAGGGGTGGTACTGAGCTGGATCCAATAGAAAGGTACAAACATTTGGTTTATTGCAGTAGTCACTCCAGGAAGAATATTTTCTATGTTACTGCAGGGGGTTGGACCAGACCTTTAGAGGTCCCTTGCAAGCCAAAGTATTCTATGATTCTATGATATGCTTTTTGATTCTGTATACTGCTACTGAAAGCTTTAAAACAGCAATTAAAAAGAAGACAATTTCTTTCTCAGCTCCAATTTGCAGAGCACTAAAATACCTGTGTAGAAGAAGAAAACACCCTGACCTTCAGCAACTGCTTTGCCCAGAAACTGGAGCAAAATCCTTTTCCTGCTTAATTGGTGAGATGATGCACATCTTGATGGTAGCACTGGAACATACACCAATCTTTTGTCCTTTTCTTTTGTATATACACAAATGACCCAATTTAGCACTGCACTGAGGCATCTCCTGAGACAGGGGAAGTTCATGAAAATATTCATAAGGCAAGGTATGTCATTATCCCCAGGCTCTGCCTCCTAGGCTGTAATTAGAAAGATACCTCTTTTCTCACCAGATGGGGCTCCCTGGCCTCTTTCCAGCCTACACTTCATGTTGTCTATTATGGCAACCCAAACTGTGAATGAAGTAAAATAAAATGTTTCCCACTGTACCTTTGGACAGAGCCAGCTCACACAGACCATATGTGAATACACATTTTTAATTGTTATTTTTAAGAAGAGCCACACACACAATTACATCAGTAATTGGCTACAGGATCACCTATACAAGGTGGATCAAAGCTCCTCCAGCAAGGCAGAGACAGAGGCAGTATTCTGTGACAATTCTAATTACTCCAAGACAAGTAATTGTCAGCAGAAATACAACTAACAAGCAGTTTCTGTAGCAGGAAGATCAGACAAGAATTGAATGGCTTGCTCACTTCTTTAATAGTCTTGGGAAGTCAAAGCTAGCTGGAATGTTGGTATCAGGGGGTAGCCACCTTCAGGGCTGCTTATTCTGACCTGATCACAGGTACTTCCTCCCCCAGCCCCACCAAACAGACCTAAGAGAAAAGAAAGTGGTTTGCTCTGGCTAGAAAACAGCTGGATAGCAAAATCAAATCCCAGTGCACGTGGAGGAATGGCTAAGAATGAAAGGTATCACACCATTATTTGGGAAGACCATAATACTTTTAGAAACCTAACAGCAGGCACAGTAGGAAAAGTGGTATTAGAAACCTTTCTGCACTATTTCAGCAGCATTTCCCTGGTGAGTTCTGAGAAGAACTGAAGCCTGGCAGAAAACACTGCTCAGGCTCCAGAGGCTCTCTGTGGCTGGAGGCAATGAGGATGTCAATTCATCTGGAGTGGGGAGGGATCCAAGGGATGGGGAACTCCCCAGAGCCCAGCAGAACCATTTGACACACTCAGCCCAGTGGCTCTTAGCTGGTGTCCATTTCCCCTCACTGCTACAGCTGAACAAATAATGAGAAAAATGATAGGCAAACATCTCAGTGGCTTTGGGATGATTCTTGCTCCAACTGTGTTCTCACATTTTCTATTTGATTATCAGGATGGTTTTATGGGAAGAGTTTGCTCCCAGCATTCTCTCAGGACTGCAAAGTGGATCTTCCTACCAACAGCAAACTTGTGGGGGGGGGAATATACACACAATTATTATAAATAGCAAAATGAGTTTGTGTTTGCAGACAATCTGCAATCAAGGAAGAAGGATAATTCATCAAGCAAATTGTTACTGAAAATTCTCTTCCTCAGCTATAATCACTCACAGAACCAGGGCACTTGGTAACTGAGGTAAGAGACTTCAGTCAGAGTCCTAGCACCAATTCCCTGTGTTTTATCCACTTCTCCCAAAATAATGATTTAGTTCAGGAGCTCTCTATGTGGAATAAGTACCAAAAAGCAGGGGATCTCTATTAATGAAGTGCTTTAATGCCCCTCAGGATAAGAAGTTGAGTGGCTTTGCAACATCTACCACCCAGTACTCCCATTAATGGCTCAGCCCTCCTGGACTTATTGGGATTCAGTCAGAGCTTCCATCAAAGAGCTGCCACCAACCAGACTCCTACTCCATTTTGGAAACTGAAAAAAACCAAAACAAAAACCCCAAACCTACTGGAATGATTGAGAAGGATGATCAGTCGTTTGGGTAGAAAAATTTCTGTCTGGCATGTAATTTATTTACTTGGGGGAAATTATTCACCTACAAGCTTTTCAGTCTGCAGGGTGCATCCTGAAGGAAAAAATAGCTGGAGGTTAAAATCAGCACCTAATCCAGATGCCATTGTCTTTTCCCATGACATCCTCCCACAGCAGGCATTTTAGGTTGAGAGTGGGATTGAAAAACAAAAATAAAACAGAAATAAACACCACCTCATTAAAAAGAAAAAGAAATAGCAAAAGTAACTCTCCTTTAAAATGAGTGAATCCATCAGGCTTTTCTGGTCAGGGACTACTTTACAACTAATTTTCTAACCAGTAATTACAGTATGGGACTTCATCAGCATCTCAGGGTCATCCCCCCCAACACCCAGTGTCAGTACTGAATTTCATTATCTCAAGCCTAGAAAATCAAGAGAATATGACAATTAAGACTTCAAATATAAGACCTTGAAGGAAACAATCCTCTGAATAGTCTGTTTCTAGGACAACATGCTGTAAACAGGAACGTCAGCACTGACTTCAGCTCAGCTGCCACAGAAAAAAAAATAAGCATCTGTTTTTCTCCCTGGCACATGGTGAACAAAACTGAAACATTCTCATAGATTTGAGATATATCTTTCAAAAATATCATTTGAGGGGGAAAAAAAATCATTCCTGCAGTCACACCTTCAAGAAATTTTCAGAGATCTATGTACAGCCTGACAAAACAGTGAGTGGAACCACGGAATTCCAGCATCTGGAAAAATATTTCTTTTCAGAGGGTTCCCCTATGTGTATCCAGAGAGAAAACTTCTCTGGGGTCAGGACACCCCTCTGCCTCCCTCTTTGCTGGATGTTGATCTTACCCACCTAAAACTTGACCAGTGAAGCACTCTCCAAATGCACACAAAATGATGTGCTGAGCCATAATTGGCAACTTAGTCTTAATAGGAAACAAGGCAAAAAAATACATACTTACATTTGAGATGTGTGTAGAGAGAGAAAAAGATTGGCATTACTCTGGTGATGGAACAAATTCTACATGATAAAGCCCTTGCATTTTTACCTAATATCTTCATTTTACACAGGCATATCTCCTCACCCTTCTTTTTCTACCTGCTGCCTGGAGATAATAGCTGGCAGGCAGCACAAAAACCAAGATAACATTTGCAAAACATGCCAGGACCCTTAATGGTGCAAAATATTGAGTAAATTAACCCTTTTATCAAATGGCTGACAGCATCATAAAGGGTCAGGGTTTAGACACACACTGGGCTCCTCTTGAAAAATTACTAAGCCATCTCCTGCTCCCAAACAGAAATTAAATCTACATTGCCCTTGAATAACCCTAACAAACAGAGCTTCCTTACCCAGGAGGACTTCAGACACTGCAGCGGGGGTGGGAAAGAGTCTTTATTAGAGGAAATTCACTTTAATAAAGAGAAGCAAGCAAGCAAGATCCTGATCACAAGGTTTACTTCGAAATTCATAAAAGTCTAATAACAACCTCTTTTAAAAAATAACAAAGATATGATTTAATAATCACAAATTAACATAGATGGAATGTTCTGTATTTCTGTAAGCCTCCGGTATCTTCAATTAAATATATTTGTAAAGGTTTCAGCTCTGGTCCAACAATGCTGCCTATTCATAACCCAAACCAAGTGAAAGATTCCCTGTTGCTGGATAGCTCCTACCCCCAAGCTGTTTCACAGGGCACCCAGCAGGTTATTCACTGCTGGGAGCTGCCCTGGCTCCTGGAGCACCCATCCCCAGGGAGGGGCAGCAGCTGAGTCCCACCAAAGCTCAGCTCTGGGTTTGTCAGGGTAGGGGAAAGGATTTGCTCCTGCTTTTTTGGTGCCAGCAGGAGCTCTGGGAGAACCCTGACCTTCCTTAGTCTGCTTTTCAGGCCTGTTAGAAGGTAGGGTGACTGCACCCAAACTTGTCCTTTAAGTACAGCTGCCAACAACCTCACTAGGATGGCTTTGTACTCCAGCACAACAATTGCCTGGCAGCAAGAAGAGCAAATTGAGTTCAGTGATGTTGCATTTACCATCCAGCACGTCAAGAAATGAAATGTGAAGTGTTAGAAACATCTGTTTGTAGCTCTTAGTGCTGAGACTGTATTGACACTTGTAAACTTGGTTACATTGCATAAAAAGTAGTGGAAAAAAGCTTTAAAAAAACACACAAAAAAAGACAAAACCCAAAAGCCCACAATCCATGCAGAACAAACCCATCATGACCCTGCTGAAATTCATAGGAATTTTACCACTAACCTAAATGAAGTGGGACCAGACCACATGCTGCTTGCAGAAATGGCTCCATGGGACACTGAAAGTCACCATCACACATCCCTGGGGTTCAGTGATGTTGCAGAGAGTCAGGACTGGAAAGACAACACCTTCCCCAGAAACTAATGTTCTTGGCTTACACAGCTGAAGTTCTAATGTAAGGAAGAGCTCCAAAATCATTAAAAATTAAGTTTTGAGAATGAGAAGTCAAGTATTTTTAAAATCAAAAAGTAGAGACTGCTAAGATAGAACAGTGCTGGGTTTGGACAGGATAGAAGTGGCATCAATCACATGATGAGGGATAAAATGTTTCCTTTTCAATTAATGATTAGAACTGAACAGAAATTGGAAAGCAGAGCTACACTGGGATTATGACCTCTGAAATTATGTACAACTCTATGCCAGGCTCAGATTTGAGCTACTAGAGCCTCAAAGGGGTACCCTCAACTGGCTGATATTTAGTATAACAAAGGGCTTCCAGAGGCATTAGTATTGATGAAGAGAGGAGGTTATAAATCAGTTGCTCTCTACAAGTAAAAAGGATAATGAAATTATGCAGCTCTTTTCTTCCCCTGCTGTCAGCAGATCCTTAGTCAGCTGCAGACTCATTACTGGGGCTTCTGACAGCTGCACTGGATGGGAACCCAGCTAGGGCTCAAACCACTCTACTGAGAAATCCCCCCCATGGGGCTGAAGAGACTCTGCTTCTGCAGAGTAACAAACACTGACTTATTTTGAAGAGATGCTAAGCCTTGCCATTAACTGCAGTAGTGGGTACACCACGTTCACAGGTAGAGATGTGGAAGGGTGATGGAAAGACCATAAAAAAAAACCTCAGGAGATCTCATGGGCAGCACCATTACCCACAGGGTCTCCTAATGGATGGCTGTAACCTCCCTGAAAAGCACATGATACAATTTTCAACCCTGCCAATCAATCCAGGAGTCCCATCTGTGAAAACAGGGAGCCATTTCCCTGACCTTCCTTATCACAGGAGGAAAAGAGTGTTTGTTCAAACACAACAGGGACTAGGTCTGCACTCCAGTAGCTGGTGGCAGCTGTCTTTGCTGTGGTCACCTCCCTGTTGACCTTCTCTCACTTATTGTCCCCAGAGCACATTTCTCAAAGCACATATTAGACTGGAAGTTTACTGTTTATTATTGCAATGCAGACATGGGCTTAGCTGTGCTGGCCCACACTCAAGGAAATATTACAGTGAGAAAGCTTAAAAAAAATTCTAACAAATGCAGACTTTGATATCACAGCAAATCTTCAATTATTCCAAAGATGATTTAGGTTCTTCCTTTTTTTGCTTAAGAATAAGTTAGCCCAGGGCCCTGTGCCCAGTGGTTCTTCACCTCCCTGTGTGGGTAAGCAGGATGCCTCTTGGTCCAACTTTCACTGAGTTTCTGATAGCAAAATGTCAGCCTGGGGCTTTCTATCTTCCATCAACTCTTCTTCCCTTTATCTATTCTCTTGCCCTCGCTCTTCCCCACCCCACTCCCATCCTTTTTTCCTCTCCTGTTTCTTGTGTTACTGTCTTTTACCTGTTCAGTAAGAGGGAGGTTCAAGGATACAGCCTCAGCATTAATGGCCATTTACCTTCTGACCTTGCAGAGATGAGCAACCCAGTCACAGATGAGAGAAAACAAACAGCACTTCAAACCCATCCCTTGGCAGAGCTTCCTACAAGCAGTCCCTGAAAGGTTTCCTGCATCATTCTCCATGACTTCCACTGAAGGAAAACATCACCTCCATGCCCCCCCTGAGATAAAACCTGAGTAAACAGGCAAAATGTGCACTATTTTAGTACTGGCTTACCCAAAAAGCCCAAACATTTCATTCTGCAAGTGATACAAGGTGCTGGCACCATGAGAGCTCTGCCCCTTATTTCAGGAGGGCCTTGATTCAACCTGAGTGTTTCAGGCAACAATACACCCAGGAGCCTGGGGACATTTTCTTTCCTCTTACACCGACTGGAAGTTAACATTATAAGCTAAAGACAGGGGAAAAAAAAAAATGAATTTTTTTCAGTGCATATGTGAGAAGCTACAGTGGAGCAGTGTAAATCAGCACAAAAAGCAGCAGGTGGGACTGTGGGTGCTACACTGCAGAGGGTGCCCAGCACCCAGCAGGAGGAAAGACAGAGCTACAGACAGGGCACCAAGCAGACTTGCCATGCAGAAGAAATCTATTTGAACATCAGCACTGATGAATTTATTCTTAGCAGGCAGTTTGACATCTGTCCTTGGTTCTATCACTGGGAATTCAAGAATCAATTGGGTTCAGACACTCTCTGTAGAGCTCCAGGAAAGTTCAGCCCCTGAACGTGCCAAATCCTCTGCTTGTCTTTTTCTTTGTGGCTTTCCAGAAGAGCCTTGGCAAGTGTCACCCAACAAGTCTGTTTCTTCCTTAAAAACCAGACTCCTCAGTGGCAAATATCAGGACATTAAACAGCCACCTCTTTCTTAGCAGCACAACTCCTTACCTCAGCTCCCACTAAGAGCAGCAGCCAGCTTGTTCTGCAGACCACAGCCACTTCTTTGGCAAAAACAGAGCATGCCCTCCTCCGACCTTTGGATTTTCTATGCACAAAAATGCATCTGTGATCCAGCCTCTCTGTGACACAGAGGGAATGAAAACATCCTCACCAGATGCACTTAACTCCTTCTGTTCCTAGTGGGAGTGGAGCAGCAGAATCCAGTTATACTTATCTGTACAGCAAATGCATCACAAAACCATGTCCTACACACAGAAGCAGAAAAATTAAATACAAGACACAGCAGCTTGAACTCAGGTTCCCTGAGACAGCATTAAAAACTCCTCAATGCTTCAGCTCCATAAACAAAAACTTTATAAAGAAACAGTTTGCAAATTTTCATTTTAATATAGTTTTGTAGTTTGGGGTTTTTTTTCCTACGGTGCAAAAAGATTCTGTATCTTAAAATCCCTGTTTATTCTGCCCAGCTGATAAGGGAGTTTTCCAGAATCCCTCACTGATGACCTAAGGAAATGCCCAAACAGAGAATCAAAGATGGGAGAGACCTCATCTGGTTTTCTGACAGTCTTGATGAAACAACTTGATGGGAACACTGCACTTGCAGGAGCACAGCAGAAGACAATTAATTTGCCCCCAGGAATCACAATGCATTGAGCAGCTGATCATTTGGAAGAATCTTCTTTTTGATGCACTGAAGGGAAGCAGACGTTGCTCTGATGTTTCAGATGTTTTAAGAGGCAAAATACATCTCTCCAGACCCAGAGAGAAACTAGCTACCTGCAAGAAGATCAAGCAAATGCAGGAAAACATAGGGATGAGCAAAGTATGCTGATGTGTTTGAATTCATATGAACATGTGCCTCTGTACACACAAGAAAGGTTGAGCTAATCCAGCCAAAAATAGAGACTGGTCTGTGAAAACCAGGAAACTATCACCAGTCACACACAGAAATTCTTGTGCTCAGATCCACCACCTCTCAGGTACCTGGGAAATGTTCTAATACTGCAGCAGACATCTTCTACCTCACAGTTTAAGAAACTGAAGTAACTTAAAGGCCTCCTAATTCAAACCCTACTCCTAATCTTAGGTAAATCATGCTGGGCCTGGGAAGGAAGGTATCAGCCACTGGGTACCTGTTTAGGGTACAGGAGTGGAAGGACTCACTACTCCAGGAGCTGTCAGTCCAAGATTTGGGTTGTCTAAGCTTTGGATTTGCCCCCAGTGAATTCCCAAGCAGCAGATATTTTCTAGCAGGACAGGACCTTCTTCCCAGAGTTAATGCAATGACAAAAATAAAATGAAACATGATCTGTGTTGAAGAACTCTCTCCATAGCTTTGATGGGAACATGAGGTACACATCACAATTAAATTACTCTCTCTAATTGAATCGTTCCACTTAGAACTTTGTTTTCCTCCAAAAACAAAAAGGGTGTTGTGTAGTTTGAGTCCCTGAAAGCCTCTGACACATCCTGTAGAACCAGATGGAGGCCAAGTTCAGTCCTGATGTTATTTTGTTACCTAAAAGTCAAATGTTCCATCAGAAGCAAAGGTGACCCTCTGAGTGCCATTTTCTGGTCTATTGAAATCTGCCTTCAGGAGGGAAGGTTTCATCTGGTCTAACAGAAAATGTCAAAGCTTGACTAAATGTCAAGATTTCATTATACTCTGGATTTCATTATACTCTGGAAAAAAAAAAAGTCATTATCCTCTGTACTGCAAAACTCAACACATGTTCCTCATTTTTAGATACATCATAGTATCACTCATGAGCACTCACCTTCAAGGAAATAATTTTGTGGCTTTATTTGAATTTTAAAGAAAGTTGATCTTTAAACTAAAAGTGACACATAACCAGCAAGGTCCATCTATCAAAGGACATAGGGTCACAAGATTATAGGTCCAGGCATGGTCCTCAGGGGGCAAAGGACTCATGCCATAAGCATGTTCATAACCCCACCTATCCCACACTGAAAATCTACAGAGTTTCAAGGTTGCTTCTCTTCCTATATAATTTTTCTGTCTAAAAGTCCCTTTTAGGAACACCATCAATTTTCCTCTGTTCCTCTCTGTCATTAATTTTACTACAGAATTAATACACCCTTCAGCTATAATTTAAATTGCAAATTATTTCCAGCATTTTAAAAAGGACAGATCTTTTACTAGCAGTATCCCAAGGCAACTGATATTTTCTATTTCCCTCTGCCTGAGTGGAGTTCCTAATGGAGCAGGAGGAGCTGAAGTCAGTGTTTGGGCTAGATAATAAGTCAGAAATGCTGAGAGGATAAACATTCAGAGGCATGCTTTCCAGAGACCACCAAGAAGAAACCTTTGGAATAAATCAATACACTTTAAGTACTCAATACTACTTGTACAATTGTTTCTATTCTGGATTGAAATGTTCAAAGGTTTAAATGATTCTCATAAATTCTGCAATTCAGGATGCAACACACAAGTACTGTCTGCCTCAGCTTGTGACTCGTGAGCTTTTCAGCTACTCCAAGTCAGGCTGAGTTACTCTGTCAGAGAAACAGCTTACACCTTACCTTGAAAAATAAAAATTATCATTCATTTTCCTACCATAGACATTTTCAGAAGAAGAACTGACATTTCCTTTTGGCATTGGCTTCTTTAAAACTCTATGTAATCAAATGTCATCTCTAATGTGAGCTCCCTGGTGTAGCAGATTTCTGCTTCACAAGTGTGTGGTGGGAAGACAGATGAGCAGAAGGTGCTAATAGAGCATCAGATCAAAACCTGAATACATTTTATTCATAATTAGGTGCTTGCCAGCACCACAACACACACACACATGCACAGATATTACACCTCCACTGAAAATGCTACATGATTTAAGCATGATTTCTTACAGCTATGTTTCTCTTGAGTAGAGGTATGTGTAGGATGAGTAGCTCTCTCCTTGGGTAGCTGGCACAATGACAAGACTTCCCTACCCACTTCTGCATGCTGCCTACGTGGTCCCCTACACCTGTCAGAAAAATACTGGAAACAGGTTTGGGGTTTTTTTGTACAGTTTTTTTGTACAGTTCATCAATAGAAAAATTGATTGTAGGCCCATGTACCTCCAGCTGAAATGTCAAATTTAAAGCACCCTAAAACTAGAGTTGAAAACTGTTCTTAAAGTTTTATGTAATCCTACTCCCTTTTGTTTCTAAAAAGCCACCTCTAAAGCACTAGTGGAAAGCAGATGGAAAACTTCATTTTACTCTTTCCAGGATTAAAAATATTTTGTTCAGCTGTTAACCAGGTAACCACACCGAAATTCAGTTCATCTGAGGTTTGTAGTTAAGCTTGGAACCACCAGCCTGTTAGTCCCTGAGCTGTCCATGCTGCTTCCTGGAGGGAATATCTCCAATACCAAAGGAGTGTCTTAAATTCCCCTTTTCATTAGGAATGTGTCCTGATTTACTGCCTTCAACCAAAGGCAGAAACCAAATTATTATTATTATTATTATTATTATTATTATTATTATTATTATTATTATTATTATTATTATTATTATTATTATTATTATTCACTCCCCAGGGCCCCCTGAGCTGGCAGACAGACAGACAGACAAGATCTCCCTCTTTTGGCCAAAGGGACACAAAGCAAGCAGAGCAGACAAACGCTGCCTTAAAAGAGATGAGTTGAAGGCAACTCCTATGTATTTTCTTCCCCTCTAGGGTTCTGACACAGACAAATCCGATAGAATAAAAAACGGTAAATAAGAGAGGGGAGATATACATCAGTTTTACCATTCTTCTCATGGCATCAGATATCAAAGCTGCAAGATGTTACACTGCAGGCAAGGAGAAGCCTTTTTTAAACCCTGATCTTCACGAACTGCAGCAAACACTTTTGCTGAAGTTACAGCACGTTGGGTGTTGTTGTTCTGAAGCTCCGCGTAGGTTTCCTGCCTGCAAACCTCTGGAAATAAAGATGCTCCTTCCTAGGAAGAGAAGCAACGCGCAGGCTGCGCCCGGAGCCCACCGGGGGGCAGCACCGGCCCGAAGCGCTGCGGGGCTCAGCCCCGGCTCCGACCCGGAGGACGAAATTAAATCTCGAGAAATTTCAACCTCTCGAACACGTTTCCGAGCAATTCTTAAGGTTTTAGTGCTAATGCGAGAGGCAGCGGGAGCTGAGAGCCGAGCAGCGAACCTTCGTTCTACGCATTTACCCCTCCGCGTACCTACACGCCGGTTACTACGGGGAAGGGAAATGCAAAGCGGGCTGATGGCGAGGGCTGAATTTCCCAGGTTAGCAGCTAACCCGAGGGGAACAGGGAAGCAGAGGGAGGAACAGTGTCTCTGGCTCAGGGGACACGCCATCAGTCAGCTGAGGCTGGAAGGTGACACACAGAGCTGCCACCACCTTCCTCCTCCCCAGCTGGACAGGGGACAGACAGCATGCCAAGTCACCAAGGCTGCCTGGGAGTGTGGGTGGGCACCCTGGCACTGGTGGGTGCAGAGCTGGGTGAATACCAAGCTGGAAATACATTCCCAGACTATAAAAACATTTGTAGAGTTTGGTGCCTGCCCCCCCAGCACAGAAAGCAGCAGGGATCCACTGCCACAGCCAGCGTTTGCTCTGGCCCAACTGAGATGGTTTCTATGGACAGGCAGTTACAGAACCATCTTCTCATCATAGAGATGAGAACCCCTCCCAAAAAAAGCACACACTTCTTCCAACAAGGTTAAGGATTTAAACAAAAAAAACAACCAAAAAAAAAAAGCCCCACACCTTGGGACAATGATCCCCTCACCAACAAATAATAAAATTACTGGTAGGCACTTTCAGAACAAAATAGTCTGGTTTGCTTAAATATTACTAACTTCTTATTACTGACCAAAATGAAGAAACTAACGTGTAAACCAGGAATCAAACTATTAACTAAATACTGGATATTCTTTTAGAAATAGTTAAAGGCTAAGCTACACAGAATAGCAACCAACACTTATTATCTCTCCGTGATGGGTGTTTTTAGCTTCACTGTCACAGCTACAGCTCCCTGACTACTTAACAGGTTAAGAAATTATTCAGAAATTATTTCTTGCTCTGCCTTCTTGTCTGGCTGTGACAGGGTTGCAGGAGCCCAGCTCCCCAACCAGCTGGCAAGGAACCATCCTTTCCATTCAGCCTTCATTCCAGAGCACTGGCCTTTATCAGAGCAATGTTGCACTTGAGTCCCATATAAATAACTTGGCTTCCCCTCAAAGCAGGGACTTGGACACAGTTTGGGCATTAACTGTGTTTGGTACACGGTGTAGTTGCCTCAATAGTGGAGTTCAGTTTAAGGGAGAGGATGAGTAAGAAAGAGACATTTTGTTCCCTGGTGGTTGATTGCTATAAAGCAGATTACACAGCACAAAGTAATTAAAATGAAAATGAGTAAACCAGGTATGGAAGACATCTCCTTTAAAAACAAAGAGTTGATAACTCCAAAATGTTATTTTTCTTAATCCTCTGTGCCCATATCTCTTCAGTAAGTCAAAACTGACTTAGATGTCATGAAAAGACTTCGCACCCCCAAAAATAAACTTTGTAATCATCACCCACCACCACCCAAACCTTGGAAAACCATCCTTTTCAGCCTGATTTTGCACCCATGACACAACCAAAAAAAATAAACTGACAAAAATGTTTGGAGATAACAGCTCAATCTTGAGAGCACATCCCAAAGACTGCAAGTGAGTTTTAAAGGAACAGTAATAAGAGAATTGTCAAAACGTTTTTACTCGATACAAGTGAAAGAGAAAAGGAAACTTCATTTTAGCCAAGTGCTTTCTAAAATTGCCATTCAGTGCATCAGTGCAGCTCTCAACAGTTTCATAATTTTTCCCACTTGTAATTAAAGCAGAAATTATTTAAAGAAGAGCAAAACTTCATCTTGGAAGTTCCCAATTAGGAACTGGATAAACCAGACTAAATTCTTACACCAAGAGCTGTTCCTGCTGCAGAGCAGTGAGGGATGTTTGCAGAGTGTCCAACAATTCACAGTATAAGGGCAAGTTGTGTGTTGTATCACACTCAAAACACTTTTGGTGCTTGGAGCCTCTGAGGCTGGTTGTCTATTTAAAAAAACACACCAAAAACCACAAAGTGTGTGCAAACCAGATTTTAAGAAAATCCTCACCAGCCTTTTGCTGAAAACCTCCAGACGCTTTGGAACACAGACTTAAAAATCTGCCTGCTATACCAGGGGTAAGCTTTCTGCCATCCCCATGAAAATTCACCCCCAAACTGAACAAGTCACAAGGTTCTAAAACTGCAGCCTACAGGTAATGGAACAGTGGTTTCCTGTGCAGGGGCTGGAACAGAGGTGATGGGAAGCAACACCAATTAACAGTGTATTTATGGTTCCTAAGCCCACCACTCCCATGGCAGCAGCATGGTAGTGATTCCACTATTTTTATTCACTTCTATATATTACTTTCTTCTATAACAAACTGTAAACAGCCTCTTCAGAGTTCCCACGTGAAATATGGCTGTTTATGTCTAAGAAAGAGAGTTAAAATGTGTCATTAAGTGTCTATTATCTCCTGCTGTGAAGGATTTTTTACCATAGCTCCTTCAGCTGACACCCCTCTGACAATGTACAGAGATTCAGTAATGTTTGCTAATCTCAAACCATGAATATGGGTCTTTGGTTTATTTAACATGCACTCTATACCCACTCACATGCATATATACATATTTAAATATGGATATGGAAGTATACACAGGCATTTTCTTTTTTTCTTTTTTTTTTTAATGAAAAATCTTGGGGGGAAAATACTAATAGCACAGCTTTGATACACAGCTTCCTCCCTATCATTTTTATGACCTTTTTCCTTAATATGATTACTGTTACAGCAAATCATCATTTGTTCTCATGGATACAAATTAATGAGACAAATTGCTGTAACATTACAGCCTGAGCAAAACAAGAGCAGACAATGAGTCAGCCCAGCTTTCAGCAGCTTCTTTAGCTAAAAGGCTCTGGGAACACAAAGGAAACAGAAATTACACCCTCTACCTGTGCATTCCCACCTCTGCCATGATTCAGGCCTCTAAACCATCAACACTACAGGCACATGTGGTTGTAAAAACAACAGAGCAGGTTTGCAGCAGCTGTAAAATACACTAAATATGTCAGACCTTTCTCTCCTTACCCCCACACGAGGAAATCTGGGTCCAAACAACTGATTTTGTGAGCAAAGCTTTGTGTTCCTAACCTGAGGTGTACATTGGGGGTTTTATTTTATTACCTCAGCTTGCTCACTTTAAACAGAAAAAAAGGTTGGGAAGCATTGTAGATATTTGAATTATTATTTCATGCAATTGTGATCTAGGGAAGCCAATGATTTCTAAAATCAGGGGTTACCTGCCACTGATACTTTATGAAGAAAAGAGGGCAATGGGACTCATCTACTTCACCCTCAAGCCTATGGAAATGGCTCTACCATTAATACTTATCTAACACAAACCTCACCTCCAATTGATTTTCCATTGCCTCTTGAAATACAGCCAGGACAACAATAATCTTCAGAGAAGAGAACATGCATGAAGCACTCAGACTGACAGGTTGGAGGTGCATTTTTCAGCAGCACTTAAAGACTGGAGAGTGAGCTTTCTGCAGGACACAAACACACTTAAAGATGGGCACAAGCTTCAAAGGAGGACTTTGGACACCCTGGACACTTGGGGGTGTTTGAAACCCTGAAAAAGTTATATTCCTTGGCCCCCATCTGCAGTCTCTACCAGTGCCAGAAACAGCACTGGAACATGGATGGAGAAAAGCAGAGGCAACAATATTCTGCATTTATGTTATATCTAGGATTGCTATTACCTACATTCCAGCTTTTATTCCCAGCCAAGAGTTAATATATGGGCCAGAAGATGGGCAATTTCTTCCTAAGTTTTATCTAACTGGAGAGGAGACCAAATGGAGGCAAGAACAGAATAAAACAGTTGAATTGCCATTTCCAAAAGACACCAGGGATTATCCTTGCTTGATTTACCAAGCTTATTTAGTACTATAGTTTTACAAAAAATTGTAATGCTGCTGGACAAACATTATTATATGACTGTAGGATTCTTGTCAAGGTTGCTCCCTGCTGTTGTTTAAATGTAAAGGAAATGCACAATGTCAAAAAGCAATTGGGATCTAATTCATTTGTCAGAGCATTTGGAGAAATTTCCATTTCCCCATTTTTATTCACCTCATCCAACACTGGCCATTTACAAACATTTCACAAAAATAGAATCACCCCCTCACATACACTGGAATACATGAAAGGATTTGCAAATTGGGAGGGAAGGGGAAAAGGCAACTAATAATTACCTGAAACAGTAAAACAAAGGAGCATGGCTTGGAAAATAGCTCTGAAACATGGCCAGACCTGTGTTTTCACCTCTTTTGGCATACTAAGGAAAGTGCAAATACTGCATGAGAACCAAGTGTTTTCTCAATACATGTTTATAAACAAAATATAAGAAATTTGCCTGCCTGATCAGAACTAGCCTTTCTCTCCCTGGGAATATGTAATGCCCCTTTGGCTGCCATGCTTGTAGTAAAAGAAAATATATCATGTTCTGGCAGAAAGGCTAAAGTAGATTATAAAAAACTGGGAGGCAACCTGTTGCTCTTTGCAGGTAATGTTTCACATGTCTAATTTTACTTTGTGTCTGGAAAATGAGCCATGGAAAGGCTTAGAATCATATCAGACACTTCTTTAGGATTTCTACTTCGGGCTCGTTTCAAGTAAAGTGAAGTCACTATGGGAGATCTTAGCTTCTTCCTTCTATTTGTATGCCCAGGGAAAAGGAAAACAAACAAACAAACAAAAATAAACCAAACCAAGTTAAAAGAGAACAAGCCACAGAAGAGCCATATACAATCTATTTCTTAAATAGTGACTGCTTCAAGCAAGAGCTGCTTTCCACCCCCGTTTTTCTCCCAGCTACTGAAATCAAAGCTATTTTCAAGCCTGGCTACACAACACCTTCAAACAGCTGATACTCAGCCCCAGGATACTTCAGCCCTTGGCCAACACTTCCAGTTTCCCACTCCTTCTGGTGGCAGTCTAGGCTCACACCTAGTGCTGAACACTTGCATGACCCTGTGTGCCTTTGCAGCTCATTAGCTCCAGTTTGATGGCACAGTCCCTGTTTGGTTGTGTTCAGCTTAGCTGCTAATTGCCCCAGTGTCTGAAAGCATTCCTTGTAAAAATCAATAGCAGGAGTGAAATACTTCTAAGTCTTCATAGAGACTCTGGAATTTCTCCCATTTTGTAATCACAAAGAAAATGAGAAGAAAATAACTGTGACTTCTCAATGCTCTGTTCTTGGTCCAAGTATCAGATCAGGAGCTGCATCTCTTGGAATGGATTATTGTTTTGAGTCGATTACCAAGAGATTCTTTTATTGGAACTAAATCCTAAAATACAATAAATGTCTCTCAGTTAGGAGGATGTGGCATTCAGCTACTATTCACAGAGGGGGTTTATTTGTTTCATGTTGAAAAACAATTATGGTGCTCATTAAGAAATTCCAGGCAGATTCTCCTGAGAAGCTGCATGTTGGACACCTCGAAAAAGTTACTGCATCTCTAAGTGTTTACCAGGTGCTGTAGCAATTACCCCAGTTCAGGATCACCAAGGAGAAATAATGTGATTGTTAAAAGCTGAGCCAGAGACAAGAAAGAAAAGAAAAGGTGCTGCCTGCTCTTCTGCCTGGCCAGCTGGGGAGAGCACATGCCATAAACACAGCTCAGTGTCTTTCCTCAAAAGCTTCAAAAGGGAAAGAGAGCACAACACTGGTCACACCTTGATACCTGCCAATTGTAAATAAACACATTTTGTTCTTTGCCATAAAATATATGTACACACACAGGTCTGATTGCTGAGTCCTTAGTGCCTTGAAGAAGATGCCAACACCTACCTCATTGCAGGCAGTGCAGAGACTCAGCTGAGCATTGGGGAAATCCATGTGAACACAGTTCATGTTTCCACTGCTACCTCTCCAAATCATGCAGGTTAGAAATTTAGGTTTATAAAAAGCAAGGGAAAATTACCAGGGAATGGTGACACTGAAATCTTGGGGGATTTTGACCAGCCTTTGAGAATCCCTGACCTCAGTATGTTGTTTGGCATTTGCCTAAATGAATAGAGATGGTACAGTATAATGTTTGAAGTTTTCCGAGAGCTTAAACTTGCACATATGGCTCAGCAGACAAAAATAGAATGTAACAGACTTGAAGAAAAAAAAAAAAAAAAGAAAGAAAGAAAAAAAAAAAATACATCTCTAGTTCACTAACCAATATGACAGGTTGCCTGAGATGCAGCTCCCAGAACAATGCCTGGTTTACTGAGCTGACCTCTGAAAACTCTCTGAAAACTTCCAAAGGCATCATGTAAAGTTGGGTTATTATTCCCATAAAAACTGTAGGAATTTTGTACTCCTCAGCAGCAGAGTCTCTGCTGGTGTCTGATAGAAAGCACACAGTGACAATGAAGGAATAATAATGCACTGCAGATGATCATTAAGACAAACAGGATATGACATGTTTCCAAGAGGAAGCTTCTAGTTATGTTTCAGAGACCTGAGAACATGTCAAATGTAATAAACTAAATTGCCTGAAACAAATCACTCATTTCATCTTTTTAGATCACCATATCTGTTGCCCCACAATGTATCCTAATATATCCCACAAGACATCCCAGAATAATCTTGTATTCATTTTACACTTACCAAATAAATTTGCACTGCATCAGATCTAACCTCTGTAGTTTTGCTATATACAACTAGTGCACCAGCAATTAATGCTGATTTTTATAGAGATTTTATCAGTTCCAAATTTCTGCTTAAGAAAAAACCTGAAACTTGTACTCTCCTATATTTCCATGCAGTTGTGTCTCAGCTACACTCTAGGTCCTAAGCTCCTCTCCAGGACTAATGGGTCCTCTGAGCTAGAAAAAACTACAGCAAGCTTCAGGAGAGAAAAAAGTTGATTTGTTTTCTTATTGAGCTGCAACACGTTTATACTCCATCTTCCAAAATATTTCTTGCTTAAAAATCAGAATAAGCAAGAGCAATCAAAGTTTTTGTTGGACAGATCTATTTTAAGGTGAAATATTCCCAAACCCCAGTTTTCTTAATCAGCTTCAGGTGAGGCTTTGTTTCTCCATGATATTTCTATGTCAGTAAAATCCCAGTGGAGAAAAAGGAAAATCAAGAACAGCAGGAAAAGATGATAAATTAGTTACATACAGACAACAGTGGAAAGTGTATGCAAGGCAAAACCAGACACAATTTTTCAGCTCAAAGTCTTGTCAGAGAATACATCATTTTTGTGTCAAATATAGTTTTGGTTTTTAACTCTCAAACTAGGGAAGAAGAGCCAAAAACTCAGCAGGCTTCAGAATCTTTTCAGAAGTAGGAAATTCAGAGTTAAAGCTCAGTTTTGCATTATTGAGTTCAGAACTGAGTCTGTATTCCATGCCCCAGACACACTCTAATCAACATCTTCCTCTTTCCACCCTTCTCTTCTGTTAAAAATATTGAGCATAACTTTCCTTCCTATAGAAATAATTAGGAAACACTGAGATGTTGCTAAGACAGAATTCTTTCTTTAACCAACCTTTCTGAAGATTTACTCTAGGTAACCACTGCTCTCCCACCAGCCTACATTCTTCTGATTGATTTCAGAGGCTCCCCCAATTCACAACAAACATTCTACAAAATTATAATTGATTATCAGTGATTTCAAACAAACAAACTAACAAAACAATTGGTAGACAGCTACTGCAAATAAAATCTGGCAGGGTGTGTTTTGAAGCTTATGTGTGGGTGTCGTGAGCAGAAGCTCAAGAATTTAGTTAGCAGCTTATTTACAGAAACTGCTTCCCAACACGTGGCAAGGCCTCCCATACCTCCAGAACCATCTGGCTGGCAGGGAAGGAGCTGGTTAGAAATGAGATACCCGTTTAATTTTCTCCAAGTTACTTGGTGATATCATCTCTTAGGAAACAGATGTGACACATCTATCACTTCACTTGAAGATCAGCATCTAAAACAGACTTCCCAGTGACCAGAAGCAAAATTAGCAATACCTTATGTGACCTCAGACAATGTCTCTGGGGCAGAAAAAGATTTCAAGCATGGTACTTACATGTTCCAGTTATCATCATCATATTATTATTATTACTATTTTTATAGCAAATAAAATCATTTTAGCCAGCTAGCTAAAACAGCTTCTTTCCTCTTCCCTGCAATGACACAGTGAAGACCTCCTGCCAGTCTGGGTGTCATTTGATAGCACAGAAGGATTAAACCCCTCTTCAGGGACAACAAAAAGGGTTCAGGAAAAGTGTCACCCCCCACCCAGCTACTTCCCACTTTGGAACTGTGCAGCATGTGTTACCTTGAAATAATCTGTGACCTGCAAATGAAGCAGCACAAACAAACACTTCACCTGCCTGCTCACCAGTCCTTCTGCCCCTCTGGCTTGCAGTGACACTACCAAAGGGTGGCATTTGGTGACCTGAACACTTCTTTCAATCATTCAGTAAACAAAAGGTTTGATCAATTATTATAAATCTTTCTTTTTGCAAAAAAACAAGAGGCAAATATTCATTAAATATGTACTCAAATGGATTACTTGTACATTCCTCCTCAATCTAAAGTGAAATACCTTTTGCAACATGCTGGCCATTTATGTGTCAATTCTTCATGTCCCCTTCAGTTACTTACCTAAAAAATAAAAGGAAAAATACATTAATTTTCATTTTGTCAAATCTATCATGAGCATATACCTTGCTCTCCACTGCTCCTCTCAATTTTCAGTAGTTATAATTCAGGTAAGGCTATTATGGTGATGGGGCTTGGTTATATTATTACATGGTTTCCACTTCTGCTTCAGCTAAGCATTCAGTAATTGAATTTAAGATATTTTTTTTTTTCTTATCATTGTTTTTTTTTTCCTCCTCAGTAAATAATTTCTAAAAAAAAGCTACTTGATGCCCTCAGTAATTGGATTTCTACATTCTGTGTACCTAGCCTGGGAAAAAAGAAAGTCATATTGCAGACACAGTAATGGAAAAATAAAACATTTAGCAAAATTACCCCAACATGATTCTTCAATACAGAAATTTATGCAGACATTTGTGCAACTTCTTAACAACTGCTGGCAAAAAATCTCCACCATTTCACAGACAAAGCACAGGACTGCAAACCAGGAGGCTCCAAGCTGACAGACTAATTCTAGGAACTCAGGTACAGCTTTCCCACCAATCTCCATAGGGTGCATCTTTAGACATTGAATTTCTGTTCAGTGCAGTCATTAGTCCCTCATGGCTTCAGAGATTAATCAATGCTGTGTTACAGGTGCCCACTGCCTGTCAGAGGAATTTGTTACCAGTTGCTAATGAGAAAGCAGAAAAGCAGCTTCTTGTTTATTCTCCTTCCTGCCCCCTCCTTTTCCACCCAGGCCATCAAAATTGCCTCAGAAACTGGTGCTCTTCTCATTCTAGAAAGCAATGGTTCTATTCTTGGCCATTTCTCTTCCAAACTTTAAATGCTAAACAATAACTGTATCAACTACCCAGAAATGGCCAAATTTTTAATTCTTAAATAACTAAGTCAAGGTTATCACCCAGGATTGGAATTGTAACTCATGTTTGTCCAAATGGTAAAATAAATAAATCCATTCTCCAGCTTCTGCTCTTCACAGTTTTGGTCACTTACAGGAACTGCTGTACTAGAGAAGTTTTAGAAATTACTGCAAATTAAAGCACAACTCCTGTGACAGAACAGAGAGCTTTGCAAAAGTACTTGGTGCCAGTGTGTAGCACCAAAGATACAACAGAGCAGCACACATCATTTGCTGAGCAGGCATCTCACCAGGCTCCTGCCTCCAAGTCAAAATGGTGAGCTGTAAATTCCTAAATTGGTTTGGCATGAGGGGGCTGGAATGTCTTTATTTTAGGTTTTTGTTTGCTTCCCTGCTTTTGTGTCTTTCGGGCTTTTTGCTTAAGGGAGAAGGACTACAGAAAGGTGTTTTCCAACAAAACCTTTCCAAACCAGCCCTGCAAAACAGGCAGCCATGAGCTCAGAACCTTCTAGAGGTCTCATCCTCTCCTTCTCACCCAGGAGTGCTTCTCCAGAGGTTAAACACCCAGATGGGAAAAGCCTCCAGTGCAGCCTGGATCCAGCTCCAACCTAGGTGGTGCCACTTGTTCTCCTCCATAACCCATCCAGGGGGATTGGGCAGCAACACCTGCAAATCCCAAATGAATCTCAGCTCCTATTTCTCTCATCCATACATCACCCATCACTCTTCTATGGCTGAACTGCATCAATTATCACTTCTTTCCTATCCTCAAACTGAGAATAATTTTAAACATTTACAATACATCTTATAAGAGGTATGATTGTCTTTTAGATGACCCTTAAACTACCAAACATACATCCTTACAAGCATTGACTATGAAAAGAAAACCACTTCATATTGATCCATACCACCACTTTTGCTACATGCTGTTTTTTCAGATGTTTTCTTCACAAGTACCCCAAGTTGAGAAGTTTGAGAAACATAGGTGAAACCCATAGCAATTAAAATATCCTTCATTTTAGATCAAAAATTCATCTGAATTCCTTTAAATCATAGCCACATGCTTCCCAGCATTACACTTGCCCAAGCCTTCTGAGAAATTTGAGATGGAAATTTCACTTTTTGGCATAATGTGCTCACACTGAACAGAGTGTACAGGCTCAACATGAATTCTGCCTGTACTCAGCTAACTTTATTTTAGACTGAATTTTAAATCACTGCCAAATTCAGACATCTACTGCACAAATTCTGCAGCTTCCACCTCCTGTCAGCCTACTCCGTGATGCCTCTGAATGAGCATTTTTTCTTTTCCTGGCAGAACTCAGATTATCATCCTTTTTCAAAGCAGAAAATTTTAGTCCTCTAGTCCATATGCATGCACATGTTTAGCCTTTTTCAAGAGAAATCTACCTGCCACCTACAATTCATATTCCTCCAGGGTATAAGCCCATTTCAGAACTTAGAACACTATTGTGCTTTAACTACAAGATGTACTTAGCTGGATTTAAAATGTACTACTATAGACTTTTGTCCTTAAAAAGACAGCTCCACGTATTACTGCCATCTGACTAAGAACTACCTGATGAAACGTGCCACTTTTTAGGTTTTGGTTCATTTTTTTCCCCCTTCCCCTTTTAAGAGGAAGCATAGTTCTCAAGGTTAGCAGAAAACAAACCAATCCTGTTTATCACAGGCACTCTCACAGCTGGTTTTCCTGCAGCTGTTTGTAGTGATCACCCACATACCCATCCCACTAGGGTGGTGGTGTTTTTTTGAAGTGACTTCTTCTGCAGTGCCTTCTTTGCAGTTTAAAAAGCTGTGAGAGCTCCACACAAAAAGTACATCTTACATTTCAAGTACTACAGCTAAAGCTTATTTCTGTGATAAACTCTCGCTGCCCTTTGCCATTTGGCAAGTGTTACACAGATTCAGTGGCCTGGGGCTTGTAGCAGAAGAGCTGAAATCAAGACAGGGATTCCTTGTGCATTAAGAGAAAGCATCAAGAATGCACATGCTGCAGCTGTCCTCTGCCCATTCTAGCTGCAGATTACAAGCATTCCACTCAAATGAGATGTGTGTTTCTCTTTTCCCATTGAAAAGATCTTCTGTGGCAAGCAGTGATGAGACAGACTCCAAATGAGGTGACTCACAGCCACCTAATGAAGCCCATCCCAGTTCTTTCATGCAGTGTCCTTCATTTTGCACCTTCACAACCCAAAGCACCCAAAGCCTGTGCTGCTTCAGTGCAGAGAACTTCATTTGGCATCTCAGCTGCTTCCTTCAGGGAACAGCAAGCCAAGGTCAAGCTGAAGGGACACTTGCTTGAGGGCAGGTGCTGCTCACTGCTTGGCTCTACAAATGTCACTGCTTCTAATTGACAGCAATAGCTGAAGAGTCTGATTTGTGAAAGTCACCCAGTTCTGGGCACTTCAGTACATGATTTAATGGGATACATTAAATCTCTGCTGCTTCAAGAAAGCAGTTAAGCACAAGCTTGACCAACAAGCATGTATTTGAGTACTGGGTCCAGTTCTGGAGCCCCCAGCACAAGAAGGACACAGAGCTCCTGGAACATGTCCAGAGCAGAGCCACTGAAATGCTCAGAGGGCTGAGCAGCTCCCTGGGAAGCCAGGCTGAGGGACTGGGGTTGTTCAGCCTGGAGAAGAGGAGGCTCCCAGGTGAGCTCAGAGCAACCTTCCAATATCTGAAGGGGCTACAAGAAAACTGGAGGGGGGTAGGGGGCTTTAAACAGAGGGGTGGAGGGAGAGGAAAAGGGGAAATAGTTTTAAGCTAGAAGAGGGGAAATTTAGGTCAGACATTAGGAAGAGATTCTTTAATTTGAGGGTGCTGTGTCCCTATCCCAGGTTGCCCAAGGAAGCTGTGGCTGCCCCATCCCTGGCAGTGTCCAAGTCCAGGTTGGATGGGGCTTGGAGCAACCTGGGCTGGTGGGAGGTGTCCCTGCCCATGCAGGGGGTTGGGACTGGATGAGCTTTAAGGTCCCTTCCAACCCAACCCATTCTGGGATTCTATGAACAAGGTTCTGAAAATCTGTTGCATGCATTACCCTGCAGAAGAACTACCTCAGTAATCCTGCCAGTGCCAAAGTATGCAGTGGATCTCCACAGATCTGCTTCAAGAACACTTAAAGAGTCTTGAAAAGTCTTTCTTTAGTCTTGGTTAGCACTCTGTATCTGAACCAGCCAAATTCAGATTTCTTACTTCTATTAAGCTATAGGCTCAAGGCTGGGGGGGCTATGTTGAAGATACTGCTCTGAATCAGGGAAACTTTTAAGCTTTAGGATGCCAGCACACCATACAAGAACCTTTCCTGATCACTAAGTTATTCTAGGCAGGTATCCCAGTTTCTTTTGTGGAGCTGCTTCACTCTGCATAGTTAAATATTTATTGGGTTGGGGAAAGAGGATGTGTAATATGTCATAAAGCAGTGAAAAAATTAGAGTAATTGATGAGCCATGAAAAACTACATCAACTGTGTCCTTAGGCATATGGAGTGAATCTAGCAGTGCTGGTAAAAGTTCTTAAAATAATTAACCTGCAAGTTAAGCTCCACAACTTGGCAGCACGTATACGGCTTTTCACACTCCCCCCCACCTCTCTCCTCGATACCTTCCCAGCCTATTAAAAACAACAAGAGTGTCAGAAATGCTACACAGTAAGCATGGCTTTTTCCTTCTCTGATATTATTTTAGAGAGAAATACAAGATGCACTGTAGAGAAAGAAGTAACGACATTAGGAGCAGTTGTCACGATGCTGCCTTCAGCCCTGAGGCTCTAAGCCACACCTCCCTTCAGCTGCAGGGAGGATAAAGATGCAACAGTTCTTATGAGTCAGGGAGGAAAGCAGAATAACAGCTTGGACACCGAGCTTCTGGAATTGGATTAGTGCTAATGGA
This sequence comes from Heliangelus exortis, assembly GCF_036169615.1. Classification (NCBI taxonomy): domain Eukaryota; kingdom Metazoa; phylum Chordata; class Aves; order Apodiformes; family Trochilidae; genus Heliangelus; species Heliangelus exortis. Next base: position 41,743,202 of record NC_092425.1, on the reverse strand, counting down.
TGAAGCTGAGCCTTGTCTGCCTAACAATTACAAGTGATCCTCCAAAAACTCTGACTGCAATTAGATTAACCAGCAATTACAGACATAAATAGCTATGAGACTGGAATCATATTTTTCTTCTGCTGCAGAGGATTTGACACGAAAGTAGTTTAGTCCAAATCTGTATGCTGCCATCCACTCAGTGAAACACTGACAGATCTTCCTTCAGGTTCTGTGCCCACCAGATCAGATGGATGAAGCTGCCTCACCTCCAGAGCACTCATTCCAAGAGTCACCAGTGGCTGGGGAAGTTCTGCTGCCTCACACTGATCCCCTGGCAGCTGCTTCAGCTCACCCCATGGCCACCAAATAATTCTGTTCTTTGGTTTCTGTGCCATTCTCATCGTGCCAGGTTCTTGCCTCTGGTCAGAGCACATTATGCAAGAAACAGTTGCTGTGCCTTGGTTTGTTCTGAGTTTTAAATTTGAATGCAATTAAACATTCTTCCAACCTGGTTTTATCCTTTGCTGTTGTACCCATATTTTAAGAAATTCTGTTATTTGCTCCCTCTTTTTTCGCTAAGAATTATCTGTCTTCCCTTACTTTTTTCCCTGATACCTTCCCTTTTTTATCCTGATACCTGCAACTCACTGAGGAAGCAGCCTGAGAAAAGCTCTATTAAATCAGATTTCATATTCAGCCAGTCCTAAGCACGGTCACACTTAGCTCAACCACTGTCATCTCTCTGAATAAGGTAAAAACTCTTATCTTGGAAAACAAAGCTCTGCCTGGGTGCTTGAAAGAGAGGCAAAGACTGAACTGTTCTGCACAGGATTGTGGGGTTTTCTTTTCCAGATTCATAGATTTTTCACACAAAAAAATCTGTAAGAAGGTTTCTAAGTGATTTTGGAAATAGTCTCCAGCTACTGGATATCACACCTGGACTATCTGATTGAGAAACAATAAAATGCACAATAAAATGGGGGGAAAAAATTAAGAGAAAAATCATGACTGTGGAGAAAGACTTTTTTCCCCCAACTAGCAGGAGCAACCCTGGTATCCTGACTTCTGAAAGATTGTGCAGCTTTATAGTAACTCTAGCTTGAAATAGGGAAGGTGTGGTAAAGCCTTTAGACCAAGCTCCATCACAGCACTCTTGGTTCACAGAGTCAAAACTTGTGCTACTGCTTTAATGTTGGAATTTCTGGTAGCTGCACAGGCTGAGAGGAATGGAAAGAAGCAAGAAGGAAACTGCAGGCTGATACTTGTGACAGTGGCACCAACAAATACATGTCAGGAAGTTGCAAGATTCCTGTCAAATCATTAGGATCACATCAAACAAAACTTGGAGCAAGTACAGGAATAGTGAACTGGCTCAGTCTGACTTTAACTCCAGTGAGATCACAGAATGTCAGGGGTTGGAAGATCTGAAGATCAAGTCCAACCCCCCTGGCAGAGCAGGACCAAAACTGGGGCAGGTCACTTGCTCCAAAGAGCCATTGCACAGTGCAAGCTGCAAGCCAAAGCAACAGCCTTCCAGAAAACAGTGATCTGAATGTCTGTATAGCATGAAAACAGTGATCTGAATGTCTGTACAGCATTCTGATACTGAAATTATCAGAATTTACAGGTACTTACAGGTACCAGATACATAGGACTGGGAGGGTGCATCAGCTGTCAGAACATTTGCCTTCCCATTTCCAAACAACAACATAGACAGTGAGATTTAATTTAAGTGTTGCATAGTTCTTCACCTGCTGAGAGGGTTTAAAATCCACACCTGGTTACCCTTTCTAATATAAAAGTGAAATATTAAGCCCTACAGAACAGTAAACATGGAAAACAGCTCTTAATTTGTATCCTTAAGACCATTATGCCCTGCCTAAAGTGTTAAAAGCAATGCATTAAAATAAATTTACCTATTTTTACCTACTTAAGCACTTTCAAACCAACTGCCTCAGCATCCTTCTCTTCCAGAGATCTAGAGGCAGCCTCTTTTTTTCTGCAGCAAACTGTTTCAGCACCCTGGCAGGGCACGGAGTCACCAGGGTCACCGAGGAGGAGAACAAATGCTCCCTTTGTGCAGGTTCCTTGGAAAGCAGGGAGGGCTCAGCTCACAGATACAATACTGCCAGGGACAGCCTGAGTTATGCAATCTGCCTGGTATTCAAAGCACCATAGCATGAACTCCTTCACTTGGACAAAGCTCTTTAAAAAAAAAAAAAAAAAAAAATAATAATCCTCAAAAAAATGTTCTTGTGTCTAACTGGAGCTTTAACTTCACAGAGCCCAGTTCTGCAAGCTCCTTGAAGCCATGGATGCTATTTGTAAGAAAAGCAACTGTGTCAAAATAGTAATTTACTCTCTTCCTCCTAAGCCAAAATATCACCTAACTTTTTAATAGCTTTTGAATAGTTTAAATTCACTGTGTACTTACAGCTGTTTACCTTAGAGCATGACATTAAGGTTTGTATCAACAGCAAATTAATGGTCTTGCAAATTCTGATTACATTTTCAGCATGGGGTGGCAACCCACTGTACTTTTATAAACATATCATTATAACTTTATAGTGTACTATATTAAAAAGTATATTTTATATTTGGGTTCATTTACTGTGATTACATCCATCATCTTAACAGCACTCAAGTTCAGAAATCTAATATCTGGATCCAAGCTATCTACTGAAGAAGATCTATGCAGTAATAGCAAAGTCATCTCTGATCCTTTAGGGAATGGGAGACAGAATATTTCTGTTCCTCCAACATAAAAAAAGAGCAAGCAAGGGAAAAGAATTTATGACATCTTTCTCTCTAGAGTAGCTCTCTGAATTCTTCTATCCCATCTTTTTGCACTTGATATATGAAAAACCCATATGAAATTTCTGCTCCTCACACAGTTAAATTCCACATTAGAGGAAAAAACAGAGCCAGGAATAGTTAAAACAAAAAAGAAAAGTTGGTTTTATGTTAACACTTCCCTACTACACCAGAAGCCTAATTCTGACAAAGACAACCACTGCATTCATCACCATAATAAAAATTTGCTGAGATCAGGAGCTGAGATCAAGAAAGGCACATGCCAAAAATGCCCTGCAAGGAGATTCTGGTTCTACACACAACAGGATGAAACCCATCCAAGCCCAGACTGACACTAAAAGAGACACATGCCCACCCCCAATGCAAAATGTGCTTCACTTACAGGCAGAACTGAGTTATTATAGGGGGAAAAAAAAAAAAAGAAAAGAAAAAGAAAAAAAACATTAAAAGAATCAGGAGTGGAAGCACCAAAGAAGAAAGGGAGAAGTGAAAGCTCTGCTATGGTATTAGCAGTATGACAATTCCAGCACGGACAAGGTGTCTGGGCAGTGGTTAGGATGTATTTCAGTTTTGACCAGAGACTCAGCATTATAACCACTTCAATGTTTTCTACACCTTTTGGGCTTCCATGGGACACAACACTGCTTAGAAAGGTGACTGTGAAACTGGCAGCCACTACTCAGACCACTGAGATCTTTTTTCCTTTGAAATACTGAAACCCCAATCTTGACATTTTCTCAAGATCTTATTCCTTGCTACATCCAAGCTAACAACTCCTGGAACACGAGGCCAAGCAAGGATCTTCCCTAAAGCAACCCCCTGACAGAAGATGGGGCAGTACCACTGTGAGCAGTGAAAAACTGCATCTGCCTTCCTCTCTTGCTGAAGTCCTGAGTCAAGGCATTGACTTTCATCCCTGGCAGAGCAGGAGCAGCTCCAGCACCTGAACAGCCACATCAGAAAACAAATCCTACACACAGAGGATTCTCTGGAAGTCTTTCTGTGGTCACAGCACCAGGGAGAGCAATGTTATTTATTCCCTGCCTACAACAGAGTGCAGGATTTGAGCAGACCTATTGAACAAGGGAGAGATGAGGAACAGAGGGAACAATCCATCAGACTGACACTCCCCAGCTCTCTGGGTAGGGGCAGAGGCTACAGATAGCTCATTAATGGTCAGTAATTAGGTAATTGTCCACCACAAATATACACTGCTGCTTCCACTGAGAAATGAACGCTGAGAACATTTGAAAGAAAAAGAACAGTTGGAATGACTGCTAATTCAATTCCAAATTGCTGAGAAACAAGTTTATAGCATTAGTGGGGTTTGACACATTTCCTGAGACACCTGACCAGCTCTCTTGCTACATGACCCAAGAAGATTTTCTTTCTGGCTGTCTCAGGTGTCCTCTGGTGACCGTGCTCACTGTGTCACAAGGGACTCCAGAGCTCCAGGGTGACAGTGTGGCTTATGGTGACATTCACAGGGTGCCAAGCAGCTTTAGACTCCAGTTTAGGGAACTAAGCTGTAGGACTCACAGTTTGGGCCTCTCCTGGCAAGATTAAACTATCTCAGCAGTCATTTCTGTTTGGCTTCCATCCTATTTGTTATGCTATGTGCTCAAGAGGCTTTAGCTAGCAGTCTTTTATTTAATTAAGATGCTGAGCTCTTTTTTATTTTAGCGGATGCAGAATATAAATGCAGCTTTGGAAAAAAAAAAAATCATCTTCCTCACTGAATCTTGCTGGACTTGCAAGCTACTGCCTGCTCTGTGATGAGAGATTATTGGAGAGCAGGAGAGGGATGCCATGGTATGAAGTGATGAGGGCAATGGCAGAAACCACTCTTCCATTTCAGTTATGTAATTTTCCCCAAAACTGGTTGCTCTAGCAATTCCTGAACAGCTGTAATACAAAATAAAGTGAATGGAAGGTCACCAAAGCTCTCTAGCTGAGGAAGAAGGAATGCCAGTCATTAAGATATGCCCTTACTATATAAAGGACCAAATAGGACTTTCAGTGCTCTTTAGCTGACAGGCACAAGTATTTCACTCCTCCCACTGGTTACTCAGCCATTAGCACGTTATAAAAATACAGGCAGGAGGATGGCTGCACACAACCCAGTGGGAGGATTAAGCCACTTCTGACCTTCAGGTCAATGTTTCCTTGTCCAGTATGAAAAGCATGGAATAGGAAAGCTTCCTTCCAGTCTGGGAAGAGTAAGGGACAAGTGCCATAGAGCAGAAACAGGTATGACAATCAGGATTGGGTTTAGTCATCAGTCATTTTTATTTCAATATCGAATGGGTTTTATTGTGTAACTTAGAAAAAACAAGGGGTCCCCAAAGGACACTCATAACTCTTATTTCCTTCAATTATGAAGAAGGGGAAGAAAAAGGGGGTGAGGGGGCTAAGAAATTCAGATCAAACCTTTTCTTCATACTCCTAGAGCATAAAAAATGATGAAATGAGTTTTGGAAAAAAAACTCAAAACCATATCAGATCAAAAGTGGCCCAATCTGCCTGAGCAAAGGCCACATGTTTGCCTCTTCCATTTGGCCTTCTAGAAACAGGAGCTCCCTACCTCCCAGCTTGCCTGCTGGCTGTCAGATTTGCAGGTGCAGGAAGAAGCTTCTGTCTGAAAGCCCTGCCAGTGCCACGAGGTCTCCCCAGGCTTTCAGCAACACTTAGGATATTAGCTTGAGCATTATGGCTGTGGATCAGAACTGGCTGGTGGCCAGCCCAGCCTGGAAAATGGAGTGAGCAGGCAGGTCTGCCTGGAAATGGCACAGCAATTTATACAGCTCAGCTCTGGGGCTGCATTTGGAAGGGCAAATTCTGAGTGATGGTCATAATTCCAGGGTGGTGCTGCTTCCCTTCCCTGCCTTCCAGAGATGAAATACCTGAAGGTGGAATCCAGTTGAAAACATGCACAGAGAAGTATTTTCTGTTTAACTTGGTTTTAAAACTACCTTTGGAAGTTGATCTATTTGGACTTTTGCCTGTATTGAATTTAAAAAAAAAGAGTGAATTCAGAACCTCTGAGAACAGCCCAAATTAATCTAATCTAACTTGGAATTGAGCATAAATTTGGCTGGCCTATAATATTCCAGATTAAAGAGCTCAAAACAAGTTCTGATTTCCAAAGCTATTCTTATGCAAGTCCATTTATGAAAAACAAAACCAAAATATTTGCTCCTTTTTTCATCTATTCAGAAACAAGGAATAGAGCAGAGAACACAAAGATACAGAGAAAAGTAACTCAGAAATATCCTGATCTGTCCCATGTCCTGTAATAAAGCATAAAAAGTTTTTTGGTTTTTTTTTCCTTCAGCTGGAAAAGCAGAAAACCTGGAAAGATTTGTTCTAAAGTTCTGGAACAGTAAGAAATACTCTCAGAGATGATTTGACAATGGTACCACTAACTACCACAGCAGAACTTCACAAGTGTGTGAGAATGTGACTAAGTACTCCTTACACTGGAGAAATCAACATTTTCCACTAGCCAGAAAAATCTTTCTGCTTAGATAAGTTGATTATGTTTAAAAGGTGTGCATGTTTGCACACAAAACTCAATAATCAGGGCAAACAAACAGCCAGGCATCACTTGTCAACCCCATTTCATTCTCATATCTTAATTTCTGAAGCAGAGCCACCACTCTGCTGCCAAACAAATTTCTCCAGTGCCCCTCAAAACTGCTCTTGTAAACATTTTTAATTTCTTTTTTTTTTAATGTTGTCAAAGGCTGTATTTATAAGCAAAACAAATTAGGAATTCAAAACCTCCTATCTTGAAAATGATACAGTATGATATAATTTTGCCATTTCAAGGCTTTCAAGAGCAGAAGACAGCATTTTTCCACATGCAGAATTGCTGACAGATGTTCTCCCCTCTGTCGTTAAACAAGTCTTGATAAAAATACACTCAAGTCTTAATAGAACTGGATGTACCCTAAGTAGGTTTTCTGTTTGATCTGCTGTGTGCCTCATAGGCTTTTTTGTCTGCTTGTTCTAGCACAATGCACGTTTGGTACCACAACAGTGACAGCTGACAACTGTTTTTTCCCTGTTTGCAGAAGCTTTGCCATTCAACTTGAACCAAAAGCATTTGTCATGTTGCATGGCAGTGAAGTAGATTTAATCAGATGAGGCCACAAGAGTTGTCAGTGCCAGGCTGAAAGAATTTGGTAGAACAAAAGCTGGATTTATCTCTCTGGGTGTCCAGGCAGGGAGCAGCAGTGCATCTTTGTGAGGGCACAAGAAGGAATTTCAAGAGGAGAAGAAAATGAAGGCAAGGGAATGTTTTCATTAGAGTTAAAGCAGAAAAAAGAACTGTTCTTAAGTGACCAGCAGGATGCTCTTGACAGCTGCCAGCAGCATTGTCACAATTTTGACATCATAAAGTGAATCTCCATGTTCCTCTTTCAAATATATAAACATATATATATTTACATAATACATATATGTTTTTATATATATAAATATATATATGTTTATATAAAATAAGGAGGGATACCATCAGTGCTCTGCTGCTACATATTTACATATTTATATTTCCAGAATCATCAGCATCACCTAATATCTGGTTACATTCAGCAAAAAAGCTAAAAAACAAAACAAAACAAAAACCAACATTATCAGCAGAATGGATTATTCTCTGGCAGAAGCTGCAGAGCCCATCCTCCAAAATATTGTATTAGGAATTCAAATTCTTTAGAAGTCCTAACAAAACATGTTGTGCCTCTTCCAGCTAATATGCCAGAGACCACATAAAAAACCCAAAACAAACAAAACCAACACCACTGAGGAAAAGAAGCTTTCATTTCACATAGCCACCAAGATAAGGTTGCTTACTCTATGAGTCTTTCTGGATGAGTCATTCCAGATGATTTAGACTGTTAAGATCAGAAGAAAAATAATAAACCCATCTACACAAAGAGCAAATCGGAGATTTGCAGCATTTCAAACCTCAAATAGCAAGTGGGGGAAAAAATGCAAACAAAAAACCCCCCACACTTTTACAACTCTTATAAAGGAGGTTCTTAAAGAGAAGGGGATGGGTCTAATCAATGAAATTAGAACTGATGGGACAGAGGTAATGGGCTCAAGTTGTGTCAGGAGAGGTTTAGAGTGGATGTTGGGAAGAATTTCTCCAATGAAAGGGTTCTCAGGCATTGGAACAGGATGCCCAGGGAGGTGGTGGAGTCACCATCCCTGGAGGGATTTAGGAGTTGTACAGACATAGTACTTACTGATACGGCTGAGTTAAGGCCTCCTTAGTGTTAATTGTTGGACTTGATGATCTTGAAGGTCTTTTCCAACCAAGGTATTACTATGACTCTGTGAAAACCACACCCCAAATGAGGAGTTTGGCTGATTTACATCAACCTGAATAGTTTCATGGTGAGGTCCTACCTCCTTAAGAGAACGCTGGTACACGAGGACAGAGCCCTAAGATGGCTTGGAAAGTCAAATTGTGGTTCTGACCTGCAACAAACTGGGATGGGAGGAAGGACTAGAAACACCATTTCTCTTAAAATCAGACCATGAGACAACACAAAAAACATAGCACCCAAATTAGAAAATAATCTATGTGAAGATTATCTCATCTTCTTAGGCAAAAATTCAGACTTTCCCATCCTGAGAAAGAACAGGAAACCAAAGGTTTTTAGTGACCCTGACAACATTGCCTTGATGCACTGATACTCTCTTGCATCATTTTAAAGTAACAGTCTGAGGTTTAATTAACTGCCTGCCAAAGGTCAGAGAAAGAGGCGCCTGGGTTCTGTTCAGAGTGTGCTGGTGTAGCTGGTTCTTTGGCACAAGGCAGCCCAGTTTTTGGCATTACTGCATTGAAAGCTGCCTACAGGACATCAGTGAATTGGAGTCCAGCCCTGCATGAAGTGTTTCAACATTCACTCCCAACTGTGCTAAAGGAATTTCCCATTTGCTTTTTTTTCGCTAATTAGAGAGCCACTGGAAGCAAGCATGGCCTCCTGAAAGGTGCAGCATGGCCTCAGCTTCTGCTCAGCCAGGGAGAGTGTGGGATATTTTGGTCTATACAGAACACAACCCTTAGCTCTGAGAACCAGGTTGTAAGTAGGGACAGTATTTATTCAAGTTAGGTAATCTTTACCACCTTTTCCTAACCTGACAACCTGCAGGCACCAACATCCACCCGGGCTTAACCTCAGCCTCCTCAGCCCAGGAGATCCAACAGGTATGGGAGCTGATGAACATGCAGTTGGTTAGAGACTTAACTCACTTCTGTAGATATCAGCACTGCCTGGCATGGCACATCCTATGGACACATCTCCTAGGACACAAAGGCAGAACACAAGATCCCAAGTAGCTCCTCCAAAGTGATTTGCAGAAAGCAAGCGTTTAAAACTCTGTTGAAGCCTGGACACAGCAGTTAAGGATTTGGCATTTCATAGAATCCTAGAATTGGCTGGGTTGGAAGGGACCTCAGAGCTCATCAAGTCCAACCCTTGATCCACTCCCGCTGCAGTTCCCAGCCCATGGCACTGAGTGCCACATCCAGGCTCTTTGGAAATATCTCCAGGGATGGAGAATCCACCCCTTCCCTGGGCAGCCCATTCCAATGTCTGATCACCCTCTCCAGAAAGAAATTCTTTCTCATGTCCAACCTAAACCTCCCCTGGCACAACTTGAGACCTCTTGTGCCCTCTTGTCTTGCTGAGAGTTGCCTGGGAAAAGAGCCCAACCCCCCCCTGGCTCCAACCTCCTTTCAGGGAGTTGGAGAGAGTGATGAGGTCTCCCCTGAGCCTCCTCTTCTCCAGCCTCAACACCCCCAGCTCCCTCAGCCCTTCCTCACAGGACTTGTGCTGGATCCCTTCCCAGCCTCCTTGCTCTTCTCTGGACCTGCTCCAGCACCTCAATCTCCTTCCTGAGCTGAGGGGCCCAGAACTGGACACAGGACTCAAGCTGTGGCCTCCCCAGGGCTGAGCACAGGGACAAAATACCTTTTGGCTTCTGACCCCAGACCCACCAAGATAGTGCTCAGGTTTATAATGCAACAGGCTCAGCAACTTTTAGAGGTTTATTTGTTATTTCAAACAGGAGAAATCATATTTTAGAGGTATCAGAACCACTTCAGAAATGCCTTGCAATTTAATTGATCCTGAACCATCAGGAAGCCACCTACAACCTGATATTTTAAAATTAACTTAGGAGTGTGGAAAGCAGATGCCTGCATTGTTGTGTGATGCCATAACCATGGTTATGCTTTATTTGCATCCAAGGAAAACACTTGCAGTGCTTCTGGCTGTCCTGTCCTCAGGTCCCTCTGCTCTCAGCAGCACAGCACTGAAGTCAGATCAGTAGCACAGACCTGAGGGACTGAGCCTCCTGCCACTAAGGATCCTGGCAGTGAAGGATCTTTCCTGACCTGCTGAAGCAAGTGAAACCTTTCACCACTCCATCCAGCAAGCATTCCCTGCTCAATAGACTGTTTAGGCTGTGCTGGTTTAATCAAGTAGCATTCTAATTAGCAGAGTACACAAACAATTGGATTTATTTAGGGTACTCAGCAAATTATGTTAATCATAACACAATTTATTTCAATGTCTTCAGACTGAAAAAGAATCTAATTTCTCATTTTATCGAGTTTTTACACTTGCAGTCAAAACTTAATGCTCAAAAATTACACTATAAGAAAGACTTAAAACATAGTTTTTGTTGTTTTGCATTGATGTTCTGTAAGTAATCTAATTTAATTAAGTTAATCTAAGTAACTAAGTGAGAAATATATTCTATCTACATTTTGAAGTACAGAAAACTATTATCTGATCAGTAACATTAGCAGTGTTTCCAGAACAAATACAGAATATTAAACCACACCATTGAACCTGACATTAGTTTTCATGGCTTGGTTTGCTGAACTGGGGTCTGAACAGCAGACTTTAACTTCTGCTGCAGTATAAACCAACACTCCTTTGTGAGCCTTTATTTCTTTTTCACCTTGATAAAAATGTATAAAGTTCTTACATTATTAATGAATTTCTATGCTTCTGAAAGTAAGAACTTTTAATTTTTTTTTTCTGCAAGACAATACTGGTGAAAAACTAAAGCTGAAAGGTGAATTCCTTCCAGACATTTGATATCATTAGTAAATCAGTATTAATACTAAAATATGCAGTAGGGTCACCTTTAAACACCTTATAAGCCAACAGATGAATTGAAACATGGGATGGGAGAAGCCATGAGAGCAGGAATAATGTCAGTAAGGTAATATTAGAAGTCAGACACTGAACCCCAAATGCTCCTAAAATAAATTTTAAATTCAGAAATTTGTGTTCTACAATGTTACACCAGAACAAAAATTTGTCTCAGCAGCAGTCAGGATGGAAGCTCTTTCTACATCATAATTTCACCTCAAAATTCTCCCTGATGATAGGAACTCTACCAGTTTGTCTAATAAGAGAGATGCTGCCTCTCCCCCTCTAAACACTGATTGCTCCAAAGAAATAAAATATTAAGGATGAGTTTTCTCAAAGCTACTTAAGTGAACATGGAGCCCACATAGCTCCCATTTAAATTAATACAAATTGCATGTCTGAAACTCTTAAGCAGTTTTGAGTACTTCATAATTCTATAAAAGATTTTTCCCAGTTTAAGCGTAGTAAGCCTGGAATAACAAATTTATAACACATTATCTCTGCTGTGGAATGGAAAGACTTCTCAAAACAGGAGTGAGCATTTTTTAGGATGCTACAATTGGGCTTTTTTTTATATCCACATTAAAAAAACAAAACCAAAACAAGCCTCCCCTTATAGTATGCTTGTTTTTGCAACAAAGCTCTAAAAACATATGAGCACAATAACGCTTAAATACAACTACCTCATTTCTGCCTAAGCTGTAACACTTGGCTACTTGCTTTTCCCTTCTACTTAGCAGCTTTAGTCTGCAAACCAGAAGGGGTCCAGCACCCAAGAAGCAAAGGAAAGGCAAATTCCTGCCTGTTTGGTCTAATCAGTTCAGATAGCAACTTATTTAAAAAGAGAAGAGAGGGCTGAAAAAATAAATAAGATCTTTTAAAGCTGTTAGAGGTGCAGAGTAGCATCAGCCTTGTCATTCAGACAGGAAACTGAGTCCATAAACAGCTAAGAGTAAGGTAAGGCAGGTGCAAGTTCTTTTTGTGATGTGCAGTCAGTGTAGTTGGTTTGCATACAAACAGCACTGTGGCTTGAAAAAAATGCACCTGCTCAAATACTTAATTTAAAACAATCCTTCATATTGCCAGAAGTGGTTCTAACTATTTCTGGTTTTTAGTAGACAATTATGTGGAAAGCCAGAAAGCAGGTACTTTTTTTAACAAAAGCTAAACCAGAGAAAAAAATGTAAGTCCAACACATTTTTTAATTGAAAAATATTCTTCTGTCCACATTTCAGAAGCATTAAGGTTATAATTTAAAGAGTGATTACTTTCCCATGGAAAAAATTAAAGTTATTTTATTTTACAAGGCCTAAACATATAACATGTTAATATAATTATCACTGCACAGCACTTATAGCTGTGCTGTACATCCTAAGAGCTAACTAGAAGGTATAAAACAGCCTGAAAAAAGCCAGTTACAGTTGCAACAGCAGCCTAGCACATTTATGAACTAAGCTACTAATGTTCAACACACCTTGAAAATATTGCTTCTTCTCACAAAACTTCATGAGTCGGTGTACTAACATTATCAGTCTTTTAAAAACAGGAGAGGCTCATTAAGATTTCTTCCTTAAGAATTTAAGTTCCATTCTTGGTATTCCAGCAGTTTGTGGATCATGGTTTAAAGCAGAATGTATCAAATGGTTTAATGCAGAATGCATTCTTAAAGCCAGTCTAATTGAGCAGTTTGATGAAGAAAGCACAACCACCGTGACTGGCTTGGAAACTGTAATGTAAAACAAACTTCACCTCACCCAGGACTTTCTCTAGGAGCACTTTGTTGAGAAGTGGCAAAAGCTTTGAATCAGGTTCTAGAGATTCCAGACTTCAGTGGTTCTTATTTCCCTGCTTCAGTGAGAAATAGCACATGTAAGGAGAGGAGCTAAAATATTTTAACTAACATAGCACACAGATGGCTTGTGGTTTTTTTGGCTCTCAAGAAAGGTTAAAGATTCTCAGACACTTAAGGTTAGTCTCACATCTTGTAGTCATAAAATGGTTCAAAAAGCAGATAACAAGCACCCGAGTACAGGGAGAGGTGGGCAAACAGCACAGATTTTTTCAGAAAATGTGCAGTACAAGTTTAAAAAAAAAAAAAAAAAAAGGCAGTTTGAATATGCTGTGCTAGAATACGCCCTCATACCTTTTAGAATTAATGTGGACATGAATACCAGGATATAGAAAACCACTAGACTATGCTGTGAAATCCTAAGAAATTACAGTTATTTGGCAGTAGTTCAATCAGCAAAGCAAATTCTTTTTATCACACATCATGTCCAACACCAGGTGGTAGCGTTTTGCTTTCTCCCTTTTAAACTAATAGCAACTAAAGGAAAAGAAAACAAACAACACAATTCCACACTCACCTGTGACTTGGCACTGGGAGCATTAGACACTGACTACATGAACGACCACATTCAGACAGCAATTTCATCTGCATACTTTCAGGTTTTCCAGAAGTAATTTTCATTCACAGCAGAAACAATGTAAAATAATTTTGAAATGGGTCTTTGCTCTTTTCCCAAATTCCTGCATTGTAATCTTTTCCACATTCTTTGAGCTTTCATTTTAATATTCTCTGCCAAAGTGACAACAATCTTCTGATCAAAACCACATCTTGAATAGTTACTCCCTGCATAGCTGGCAGCATTATCTAGCTATAAACTTACTCAGCACAGGTCAGATATTTCACAACTTAAAATTCTGCATATCCTTCTCATACATCCAAGAGCATTTCCTGAAAGAGACTTCCATATATTTTAATATACAGCCCCTTCTAGTCATTACACAGCTGAGATTAGCTTCCCTTCACTGCATTTAGAAGCCATCCTGCCACCCAGATCTAATGCTCCCTGAGAGGAGGCAGGTGGCAATAACAAGAATGAAGATAAGCTGAGGTGACAAAGAAAAGATAGTGCATCGATTCATACACATCTCCCAGGCCATAAGATCTCTGAAGATGAACTGATACCATTGTACCATTCCATATTATAGTTATTTTTTCTCTCTTTCATATCCTCCAAATGGCAAGTTGCCACAATAACGTGTTTTTTTTAATACAAGTAGGGTTTTGGTAAATATTGAGTAATTTTGTGCACAATACAAATTATTATTTGAATACACCTCACAGATTGCACGTTGTACATACAACAGTATTTTCCAACAAGTAGCTCATATGAGAGTAGTGAGCATAAATATTTCTGTGTAAGAGAAAGGTGACTGCAAATCCATTTGATAAGATTCCCCTTCTGGCAAGAAAAAAAAAAAAAAAAAAGTATGAACTGTGTACATGAAGTCTGTTAGCAGAAACAGTAGATAGAGATATGGAAAAAAGGGTGAGAAGAGAATAAAGCACTACCTTTGCATTTTGCAGGTCTCTTTATAAATATATATATACACAAAATATTTTTATATATTAATTTGTGCATATATACCCACATACATAAATAACTCTCTCCTTGAGAGGTAAGTGTAGACAGCACAGCTTAACTCCTTAAGGGGGAGCAGCAAATATGGTCCCAAGCACTTGCCTTTGCCCCCAAGCACAGGTTAGTGCCAAGTTATGAGGAAGAATCAAATGGAAGATAAAATAAACACAAGTTTAGAAATCTTAGAAGGCACCAGAGAACAGGTCTGCCATGCATTTGCTGTCTCTGCTTAGCATCCTACCAGTGGTGAAAGAATGGAGGTTACTTATGATCTGAAAAGTTTACAAGTATGTACTTTTTGGATTTACTTTTAACATATTTCTACCTTTTTTTTTTTTTTTCTTTCATTGTATTTCATAATAAAATTGACCAAGCATATTTTTCCCCATCAGTCCTGCTTGGAAAAAAAACCTTTAAAATACAAACCCCAGCTTCAGTCAACCAGGAAAACAGTAAAAGTATTTCTATGCTGCCAGAGGCTACTAACTGTATGGTACAAAACCAACCCCAAGTCTCTGATGGAGAGATGTCATGTAGCCTGGAAAACCTGCAGCCATTCTTCCTTTTGTTTAGGCTGCAGCAACCAAGTCTCCAGGTACAGGACACACAGACTGCTCTCACCTATGGGACAAGTATGCCAAGCAGAGAGCTGAGGGGATACTAAAACCCTTTAGACACCATCTATGCACAGACATAACCAAGTTTTGCTTCCATAAAACAAAGGGAGGCCAAGAGAATCACGGCTGAGAGATTTTCCAGGTTTTTCATCACGAGCGGAGGCATCCCGGACTTCAAAAACTTCCTTCTGAATTCAAACAGCTTGTGAAAATGGCAGATTTTCAAGAAAATGCATTTAATCGAAGCTGTTGTGACCACCATTAGTGCAGATGGTTGCTGCAGTCACTGATCTTGTGCATTGGAAGCTTCACCAACCATTTCATAATTCTTCCTTCAGATGGAAGGGTCTCAGAAGTGTACATCACCTCATCCCTGTTTCATCCTCTTTTTCATAGCCAATATAATATCTTGTGTCAACTGCCAAAGCAACAGATTGCACTAGGATTGCTAGGAAGTGGTTTCAGCAACATGACTATGGTAATTTCATCTATAGTCATTTTGTATTCAAGAACATTTTTATTTGCTACTCAAAGGGCAGGAGGAAGATCTTGAAAGCCATTCTTGCATTGCACACATCTCACTGGTGGCCAACCCTAACCCTGCTCTCCAAACCATGTTTGTGGTGCACTGAGAGCAGGGAGGCTTGGGGGAAAACGCAAGAGGATCACTCCTTACTCTCTCCTCAGGGTACAGAGCTGTTAGGAAACCACAGTGGAAAAGACAAGATCTTTTTGTATCCCTTGGGACAAATGGAGAGACATCTCTTGCTACACCATCAGAATTCCAGAAGCTGCAGCTCTCTCCTATGAGTGAGCCATTTCAAAGATTAGAATAGAAACCTTTTCTTCTGAGTGCTTGTATGCCATTACCTGATATTATTATGGAACACTAACAGCTGAATACTGCTCACCTCCCAGAAACAAGCACAAACTCTTTCAAAATCAAACCAATAATTTGCTCCCTATTACATGATCATTTTGCTCTCCATCTATTGCCTTTGAGCCAATCCTTTCAAATCTACTTTACAGAAAAAAAGAAACAGCTGAAATGCTTTATCTTCCTAAACAATCTTGAGGAAAGAACCTCATGTGCCTGTAGGAAGCCAACAAGTGCGCCAGCACCTGGGAGCAGGCAGCACTTGGCAATGAAAGAGCAAAGGAGGGAAGGTGACTTACTGAAACGAGCCTCACCAATGCAAAAAGCCCTCAGGTTTAATTGTATTTGTAAATATTTCTGCTGTGTCTCTGAATCAAAGCAGCACATCTCTAAAAGCCGAGGCAGGATGCCAACTGACATCTTCCTTTCCAAGCACACAACCTACACCAGCCTTCAGCAGCTCCACTCCAGTCCCACCAGGGACACCTGCAGAGCATCCTCACCCAGCAACAAGTTCAGCACAGATGCAGGAAAGGCAGCAGCTGGCTGAGGAGCACCAGGATCCATACAGTAAAACCAGTTGTAGCTTTTTGTCTTTATGACCACCAGATCAGAACCACAAAGAAAACCTTGGCATGAAATCAGCACAGACGAATAAATAGGAGCACTCTCTAACTGCAGGCAATTAAGATTTTAAGTCACTGTCACTACTTAAAAAGACCAAGAAACAAGAAAAGCCTATAATGCCATGTTGACTTCAGCTCAAATCATAACATTGATTTCTCTTCCTACAAACCAATTCTTAAATCAATTCATCTTTTTAAAAATTGATAAATGCTTATTTCTAGTAGTCATCAACTTTCTGTTCAGGAAATAAATAGAGCCAGGAGATCTTACAACTAGGTCCTTCCTGTTTAATATCAAGAACATCCCAGTAACTGCATCTTCTGTGCAAGGCACAGTATTCAAAATTCCTTTTTAGCTAATTTTCTAGTTTCCCTCCAGGTAGACTGTAATTGTAAATGGTAATTGATTTATTTTAAGCCATCTGTATGTGTTAAAAACTCACCACTGCCCTATGCCTTACCCCAGAAAAACAAACAAAAAAACCCCAAACAGCATTAGCTTCTCCCTTCAGAGATTCATAGAGGAGGTGGGAGAATATCCATTGGAGATGCTTCTTATGAAAGTTAAAAAAAAAAAAAAAATGCTGCTGTCAGTGAAGCTCAAGAACTTAAACAGGATTTTGGGGCTACCATAACCTCAAACCTGTGCTGAGCCACAAAATAAAAACCACAACAGAGCTCAACTATTTTTAATACTATGTTGAATCAAGTAAAAATAAACTTGAGGGATCACCATCTTATGCTTTTCCTAACACATGAAAAATTCCTTTAGATTCAAAATAATTATCTTGATAACCAAGGTTTTCAGGACTTCTGAATTTTATAGAAAAGATTCAAAATAAAGTGCCTTTAAAAAAATTTTAAAAGTTGCTTGTTTTAAAAAGTTCTCTCTTCCTGACTTTCCAAAACGAGTTTTCAAAGTGAGCCAAGATGGAAAGTCAAATTTTCTATTTTACATATACATATATTTTTTTTTTAATATATATGTATTTTATAAACTTACTTCTTCTGTCCAGTTTGCATTACAAAGTTGGACAAAAGTGAAAGCTTTTGTCAAGGAAAAGAAAAAGTGTGAGAGGATGAAGACATTCCAAAATAAGTTGAAATGTAGTTTTAGAAACAAAACAAGCAGCATTTTCAGGTCACTAGTTTTAATGAGGCTTCTGCAACCTCAAACAAAACAAGCAATATAAATGTCTCTGAAATTTAACCTATGGGCCCTGAAAGTCAATGCACAGGAGGGCAGGCAAGTGACAAATCTCAGTTTCTGATTTCACTGCAAGGGCTGAAGATGGGATGAAGGAGAGACCTTGGGGGTGGGAAGGCAGAAGGTTGTCTCTGGAAGTGGAACACATGTTCTGCTGACAAACTAAAACTGTACAGCTACCAGATAAGAATATTGAGCTCTAAATATACAAATTACTGATATTCTTTCAAACAGAAACTGAACCTGCAGCAGCCACAGCCATGGCCAACAGCTGCTGAGTGTCGTGACCAAAGTGGGAATCCATGCTGAGAAGCAATGAGGTTTTGTACCATCATAAAACTCTTAGCACCATTTACAGTAAAATGTTAGATATAATAAGAAAAGTTATCTTCAACAGTCTATGACTAATTGCTGTGCATTTAGGAGGCCTAACTTGTAATTATATAAGTTGCTGAATGGAGTTTAAGAACTTTCTGTTCTGTGTAATTAGCCAGTCTTGATAAAGTTGTTCTAGGAAAACACAAATATTTCGCTTCCAAGCAGCCAGATGTCCCACAGATCTACACTCTCATCTATTTATTCCCTCAAGACTGAGCTTATCAAGCTTAAAATGTAACCTTGTGCATCTGTATTCATTTGAATATCAGAGTTCATGTAGTTCAAGATAACCAAACTCTTTCCACTTGGCCAAGAGCTCTTGATGAATGTGACTGAACTACTTTCAGGAGTTAAATCTTCCAAAACACAAATGCCTAAATAATTTTAGATGACAGTAGCAGCAGTCAGTCACAGGAGGAAAAGTTTACACAACACTATCCCTAAAGCATAGGAATTGCACATTTAAGTCCCTGTCAGAATGTGCATTATCTTGTCTTAGTTAAGGCACATTTACCAGCCAGAATGGTCTCCAAAAATTAGCTTGTGAGTGATGATGAGCAAAGGCTCTTCTCATAGCTGTCCCAAATCAATATTCAGGATTTAGTGCCAAAATTAAAACAGCCTCTTTAGCCTTTAATTCTTACATGTCAGCATACAGTAGTATGGAGCAGGTTAGTAGGATAGGTTTACAAAGCACCTATTATCTAGTTGTGCATGGGGCACGTCCTCCTCCAGTGTTTTGTTCAATATTCAATGAGGGGGAACTCATAAACAGTTCTAACACATTAATCTTCACAGCTCCCTGTGAAAACGAAGGAAGAATCATCAACCCTATTTTACTGAAAGATTTAATGACTTGCCCCAGGTCAGGCAGGAAATTTGTGGTGATGCCCCTGGGATCTGGGAAATCCCATCTCAATATTCTGGCCACCCTGCCACCCGTCCTCAGCCATACTTCATACAACTGAATTACTGATGGCAACAAACAGCAGAATCTGACTTTCAGATGAGCTGATTTGTACAATGAGTCCATCCATAACTTTTGTCTCCTTCAGACACTTAGATTGATGGGCTGTATGCCCAGCATGTTATAATAACCCTGAAAAAGCATTTGGCTCAAGCTGCAAACATATTAGCATTAACTTAAATCTGCTTTGTTTACTGTATGAGATATCTGCTTCTGCTCTGTGCTAAGTGATAGCAATTAAAGGGACCCAAATACAGAGCTTACAAGACAGTTCAGGGCATGAGATTAAAGCTACCCACTAACACAAAATTTAGTAAACTTTATTCCTCCAAAGCATCATGGTTTCCAAGTCACTTTTTTCTTTTTCAGCCATAGACTTGTCATGATTTCCATGTAAAGCCTTCACAACATTGTGACTCAGAAAGCAGCAGAAACAGGGTCCACTGCCACTGCTTCCAAAATGGATTCATGTGACTCCATTCTTGTATCCATGTGACTAAAGATTACAGCAAAGCTTGATTTAAGCTGCTAAAGAGCAAGACAGGAAAATCACCAAAAATTCCACTCTTTTGGCTATTTAGGCCCATTTCTGAGTTCAGCCAGCCACACAGCTACTAGAGTAAATCACTTGGTGGCAGAGGACACCATTCAGAACAAGAGGCTTTTCTTATTTCTTTAGAGTTACAAATGTAGCAGGCCTTGGAGGGGTCTAATTACACTCAGAACACCCAAGCACTACTGGAAGGGGTAATTTATTGACCGTATCAGTGTAGCTTAATGCACAGACTGAAAAGACAAGTCAAGGATTGTATCTGCACCACTGAATTATTCCCAGCTTCCTCAGGTAAGCAGACTGCTGCCAGATAATGAAGTTCTCTTACCAAATCAGAAACAAGACATATAATAAAACCATGCTTTGCTTTTTCTGGATTTTTAGGGGAGTTAAGGAAAGGTATGATACCTTGGGTTTATTTTTTTATTATTATTTATTTTTAAATGCTTAGAAACAAGTTCAGGAATCATTATCAAGACACTCTGCTGGAATCCAGAGTCACTAATTACCCAGATGGGCAGGTAGGGAGCCAGTCCAAAAATCTATCCAGGTCAACAAAATGGTTTTTATCAACCATAGCAGCCTTCAGATCAAACCCTAAAATGCCAGTGCTGATCTGACCTGCACCAGTTTATCTTTTAAACTCAAGCAACAGTTCCCATCAGACACTAACCCTTGAGTGGCTCTGCCCTTTGCTATCAAAAAATTGGAGTTTTCAGAGCAAGAATATATAGTTGGACTTGATGATCTTAGATCTTTTTTAACCTTAATGATTCTAAGTGCAACACTGACTCACAAACACATTTTCCAGCAACTACTACGCGTTACTTTGCTTCCAGTAACACCTCCACAAAGACCGAGCCCATTTTGCAAAAAGAAAAAAGGAGAAGCAAACGGTAACAGGAGTATTTCAGTCACTGGTGGCAGTTTAAGTGTGTTCTTTGAATGTGTTTTCCCTCAACACTGTACCATAGAGTAAAATACATCAGCTCTCTAGCTAGACATAATTGAGACTAAATTAGAAAAGATTAACTTACATCAATGGCAATTTCTTTTTCTCCCCCTCATATGAGAAGGCAGACAGATAGAAGCAAAAGCAGAGGTTAAAATAATCTGTATTTCAAACAGCTGACACGCCCAAGGGCCTTGTGTGATGCTCCATCCTCCTCTTCTGCACAGTCAGAATCTGTACCCTGCTGCCAACGAAGCCCCAAGGCTGTAAACGCTTTGGTAAGGCACAATAAACACAAAGCATGGTAAACATGAACAGCCTCTACATTCAGCTGTTTAATATCACAACTAGTGTTGCTTGATCATGTTATGAGCATCCTCACCTGTTTGTCAACCATTCAGGACCAAGAAAGAAAAAGCAGAAAACCTCAGGAACTGAGGATATCTTGCTTCCCTCGAGCCCTCAGTCATTTGAACAGAAGATTCAGAAACCCTGATAATCTCCTCTAGCAACCCCCTCTCATCACACTGAGCAGAAAAATCTGATGGACAACTCTTCACAGAGGATACAGCAATTCCTGACAAATCTCACTGCATCTCCCCTGTCACCACAACCATCATTCTCACCCAAGGACTGCAGAAATGCAGAGTTTGGCACAGCTGAAGCAAGCCCCCTTCCATGCAGCTCTTCCAAAGATGCAGCAAGAGCACCTGCATCTACAATCAGACCGTGCTGGGATGCCACAGAAAAATCCCTCCACACCCAGCAACCCAAATGGGGGCTTGCTACCCGAAGCCCCCGCCTGCCTGACACATGACTTGGCCAGAAAACAGACTTCCTGGTTCTACTGAAAAAATAAAAAGTTCTGATAATCCCTCCCTGCTGTTTATTTCGACGGTTTCTCGCACAGTACAAGTTCTGCCCGTTGCCATCGACAAACGAGGGGAAAAGAAGAAAACAAAAACCCCACACAACCCACAAAACACCCCACCCAAGCCAGAGCCAACAACCACCAGAGCACCCTTGCAACTGCTCCAGATGGAAAGGAAGCAGGAGCCACTTACGCAGCGGTGTTATCTCCTTCCTCAACGCTGCATTTCAGGCAGCTCCGTTCCCGGGAGCGATGCAGCCCGGCTGCCGCAAGCGGCGGGCGCAGACAGCCCGCCTCCCGCCAGTGACAGCCCCAGCAAGGGAAGCCCTCCCTCTGCCTCTCCCTCTCCTTCCCTCCCTCCTTCTCCCGCTATGGCAAAGCCACCCCTCGCCAAATCTGAAACACGAGCACGGAGGAGGGCACCGAGCCCGCTCCTGCTCCCTCCGACAGCGGAGGGGGACAGCAAGGGGACCCCCAGCCCCGGCCCGGCTAGCAGACACATGAAGCTGCTTTTTATTCCCCAACTCCACTCTTCCCCCCATCGGCTGGGAAGCAGGTAACTAACGGCCTTGACTTCAGAAAAACGTCATTTGAGACAGGTGGTGGCGAGCTGCAAAAATACCAGCGACAGCAGCAGTGCCAGGGCTGGGAAGAGAGGGAAAAGAAGAAAACCGGAGAGAAGCAGCTGCTTCAAACCAGTTTTGCAGAGCCGGCTCTGAGGCCAGCTGACAAAGGCTGCTAGTTGGGGTAAAAAGCCATCCAAGATTGCTTTGCTGCTGCATTATTACAAATCTCTGTGACGACGGCTCTGCTAAAATAACGATGGTCGAGGTGCAAAGCAAGTAAATCTAAGCCAGCATTTGAAGTACCACCCAAAGGGAAAACCCTGGGAAAGGAAAGGCTGGGAGAACTAGGGAGAGAAGGCAAGGCTCGTCATGGGACAGGGCTGCTGTCACCACCAGCAGCAAAACGCGACACAAAGCAGACCCCAGCTCCACATCGCACCTCTCCACGTGGTACTTCAATGGGCTGAGGAACAGATCTCAGCTGCATCGCCCGCGAACAGCGCAGGCGACGGGGGTTTGGCGGGTTTCTGTAAAGGGAACAAGATTAAAAGGGAGCTTAAGCTTCTAAAGCAGCAAAAAGGTCACCTGATATAAACGTCTCATTAAAGTGGCTTTTTATTTTCTCCCCCCTTCCATGCCCTTGCTGCCTATTACTTTCTTTCTTTTCCCCCAATGAACTTTAAGAGCTTTAAGGAACAAGTTTAATGCAGGAAAGCAGAGGCTAATTTCATCACAAGGATTTGGGTCAGCCTCAGTTCAAGACCTAACCAGGTCTCATTTAAGTAAACAGCTCGTTTAAACTACCAGTTCCAGCATTCGGGATTTTTCTGAGATAAATTTGCTACTCTATGCAATCCTCCATATTAAAAGCACAGAGACAAGTCTCCTTTTTGAGTACAAAAGAAATTGGCAGAACATTGCTGCAGCAGAGAACAGAGCAGGTCAGTGAGGTAATGGTCACTGCCAAACAGAAGGAAATATTCTAGGTCAGCAATACTAGGAGGTATTTTCTAAAGGGGGTTCAGAAAGTACCCTAATTTACAAAGTGGTTAAAAAAATGATAGGAAGTGCCTCCTGTTCTTCTTTTATCATTTCAGCATAGAATGGACAAAGTTTAATGCTGTTACAATTTCAGGGCTTCCTCAGTGCAATAATCTAACAGTGAAAGTGTTGTCCCTAGCTGTGCAGTTTTCCAACTGAGAAAAAGGCTCCATAGTAAGCTTGCAACACCTTTTTGTGCAAGCACACAGATCTCGCAGCCTCAATTGTTCCAGCCATGTAAGGTCTGATAATTTTAGAATTCAAGAAGCAACAGGAGATAGGCTTTGATGTCTATTAAAATCAGAAGATTGGAGCAAGGGTGAAAGAGAACAGGAAGTACGAAGAAATGCAAAAATAGTAACTATCCTGTGATACAGTATACATCAGCTCTGGTCAGTGCTATCTGGAACTGATTCTGAGAAAGCTTTAGCAGTTCTCAACACTTCTTCCATTAAAACCATAAATGAAGTTAAGATAGTTATGCTAGAATTTTTTTTTTCTGTTTTTTAACAGATCTCTTTCTGTTTAGATCACTGTTTTTCCCCTTTAAATTGTGTTATGCTTCCACACCACTGACACGAAACGACTGAAGTGACCTACAACTTTATTCTGAGCCCAAAGCAAGGAGAAGTGTTCTTTGTGCAGCCCGAGGAGGGAGGGTGTTTTGAATCCTGAAGCACAAAACACTCACCAAGTATAATACAAAAGAGGAATAAAGCAAGCTAGGAAATTGCTGCATTGAGATACATGGCATAAAACATTCATTTGTTTTTCTCTATTCCTCCTCCTCTCCTTTTCCAGATACATCTAAAGTTGTTTCATTCATAGCAAATGAAATCGATAATGCTTTTAGCTCCGAGTACACAAAGAGTTGAGCAGAATGCTGCACCCCTTTCAAATCTAACTCCATCTGGAATTAAAATGGGAGCAAATCCCAAGAGTAAAAAAAAAATGCTGGAGTACACCCAACAGAGCCATATAGGGCTTTTTTTTTTTTTTTTTTTTTAATTTAAGTAAATACATATATGCACACCCATACCCTGAGGCTCAGAAACGGATGGGGAAAGCAACATTTCAGTGCTTCTTAGTGGACTGCACTGCAGGTGAAAGCAGCTTGAGAAGGAGATTCTGCTCTCTTGGGGGACAGCAAGCCATTTCACTAATGAAAGCCTTTCTTCCACACTTCATTTTCTGACACTGGAGCAGTCCAGTCACCTCCAGTCACAGTTCCTTTGCCATAGGCAGAACACAACATAGCATTTGAACTCAGAGACTGTGCTTTGGAGGTTGTTACCTTCTGACTCAGCTCAGTAACAAATTAAAAAAACAAACATTACTAAGCAAAGAAGCTTTTCAAGGAAGTCACTAGTATCTACTGAACTTCAGAACTGTATTTTCCAACATGGAGTTTAAGCCTTTCTCACATTACAACACTACTAACACAAAAAGGTGGCCAAAGCAACCTGTCAGCAGAATGAGGAGCAGTTTTCTCCTGCTACAGAATGCTTGAGGGTTTCATCAGAAGAGTTTTCTTCTGCACAGCAGCAGATTACTACAGAGAAGAAAACTATTTCTCCCCAGCACTAACCCCTTCAGAAACGAGCTAACAAAGGTCAGCTCTGAGAAGAGCCCTCCATGGGCTATCTCCAAAACCACTAAACGAGGGACACTAAACCACCATCCTGGCAGAGCAAGCCACAGGCTGCAAGAAGCACTTGCCAAATTTGCCCATGTCTACATAATAGCTTTGAACTGGGGTAGATCAGAGCCTTGGGTACTTCAGAGGTGAGTTTGTTGGTTTGGGTTTCTGTAAGTTCCATTCTTCACGGCTGTTCCTCCATGAAGATAACAGCAACACTGAGGTACCTCTCAAAAGGAACTGCTGCTGAAGGGAACAATCTGAAGTTCCATACGAGAAGCTGATCCATATTCTTCCCAGGAGAGTCTCCACTTGTAGAAAAAGAGATGACTTCTACCTATCTAAAATTTAAAAAGTAATGTTTCCTGGTGCCAGTTCTCTTTTTACCTTACCTATCCATCACTAATCCTAAATCAAATCCCAGAGTCATTCATCAGATAACAGGAAAAGCAAAGGAACCACATGGCATCTACATCCTTGACTTCCTCTTCCAAAAACCTGGTGGTTTTGAAGAGAGGAAAACCAGGAAACATAATAAGGCCAAATTGACAAGTAAAGAATGCTAGGTATTCACTTTTTGGTTGAAATGGTAACCTGAAAGAATTCTTGTAATATCTTTCCATTTTTTTCACTGTTGTTTGCCTTCCTTTTCCTCCTCCTTACAGCCAAGGAGATCTAACTTCATTTACAACGCAGGCAAAAGGAAGTTCTCTGGTATTTGTTCATTTCCAGCATTATGTCTTTCTAATTAAATTTCTGCACATCTCTGCTTAGCATTTGGGACACAGTTGAAGGAGTGGTTCCTGCAGTTCAGACACACGTATGAGCCAACCTAAAGATTTTCTAAAGCTCGTGACAGGAACAAGCAGCTTTCAAGCAAACCTATCACCTCCTTGGAGAGCCAAAACCACAGCCAATAGATTCCACCAACATGCCCAGAGCTGACTGCACTGTAATCCCTACAAACACAGAGATCCACACAGACTGGATCTACTCTACAAAACCCAGAAAAACTTAGATCCTGGGTTTTTTCCCCCCAAGAACAGCTCTTATCTGTTATCACATCAATTCATCCAGCAGACTGTGGGAATCAGAGCTACAGTGTTCTCTCTAATAGAACAGAATTTGCTATGAAGTACTAAGCTGAAAAAAAAACCTAAATAAAAAAATCACATTTCTGCTAATCAAGTACAAGTTTTTCCTCAGGCTTTCACAACCCCCAAAGGACAGCTTACTACCTTTTTGGCTTAAACTCACAGCAGAAACCTTGAGTGTGCCAAATGCTACTTGCCCTTGCAGACAAACTTTAGCAAAATCAAACTGCCAGAATTTATTGAGGATACTTTTCCCACTGCACCTAAAGGATGGTTGGGAGAAAGTGTTTTGAGGAAAACAAGCAGGTCTTGAAGCCCAAGAACTGGCAGGAGGTGGTGGGAGCAGGGGGAGGATTTTACAGTGTCTTCTATTTCCAAGAAAACCGAGATACACCCCCTCAGCCCACAGATTAATCTCTACTGTGAAACACAAGCTTCTTGTTAAACATCAACAACTAAAAAAAAAAAAAAGACAAAACAAAACCCAAGCCCTCTCAGCACATTATATATTTTCATGGAGCCATCCTTGATGTGTGATATGGAGGCAAATTCATTTCCTATCAGCCCGACCCAGCCTAATGGACTTTGGAGCTACAGTTTTTCCACTCCTCTTAATGACTTGTTGCAAGGGAGATGAGAGCTCTGCATACAGCAATGCCATCTTCTGGCACTGTTCCTGTGAGAAAGGGAACTTGCTGAATACCACTAAAAGAAAGCTCCTGTTTTGGGAAAACAGAAACTCCGACTCCACAATAAATCTCGGATTTTCCCCTCTCCACTGCACTTACTCAGGGGCTCTAATTGTTCCAGGCCCTGAAATGAAGCATTAAGAAGGCAGACAGTGCACTGTAGGAGGAAACTCACTCAAATGACTCTTAAAGGAAAACCAATTACACCACCAAGAGGGAAGATTTACACAAACTCAAAGGTAAAGCCCTGTGGCTGAAGACATGGATGTGTTCAAAGCTCATCAGTGTAGGAACCTGGCAGGAAGGGCAAGCAGTCAAAACAGAGCCAACTTTGCATATCCCTGGGAAAATGGTTTCTGTATCAGCAAACATTTCACACATCTGATTTATTTTACTTTTGTATTCCCAGACAGAAAGTCTGTATTAGGCAACAGCAAAGATTGAAAACACATGCTATTTACATTAAGGAAATAAGCAAGGGCTACCAATTCATAACTTCCTCACAATTCTGACGTGCTCCTGAACCATCTCTATTTTTCACTTGGAGGTACAGGAGGGCAGGCTTAAAATAAGATTTCCCACTAAATCCATGGGTCTTTTTTTTCCAAAGATTGCAAGGTTTATGCTACAGTATGTATCGAGATATCAGATTTTAGACTGAATGAAAAATATATTAAATAGTTCTACTCTAAAATAATGCTTGAGATATTCTGCTTTCATTTCCAGTTTCTTTGATGCCTTTCATTATCTTGCCTTCCTTCTTTCCCACTGTTTTGTTTTCCTCCTCTCCCACTGACTCCTTCAATTCCTCTAAAAAGGGCCTTCCAAGCTCCCCAGTAAAAAGTTACCTTCCTCTGCTTTTGCTACCTTTTGGTGGCTTCCTCTGTAAAAACTACAGCCCTCAATGTTTGTAAGTAACCTCTTAACACACATAGTTCTGCAAGGAGTCAGAAAACACTTATCTTAAGTAAAAAACTTCACCAGTTATTATATTTTTAAAGAGAAACTTGGTAAGTTTTGGACTTGCATAAGATGTGTGACAAATCCCACCACGATGGTTCTCAAAGTACTTCCAAGTCCTAGATCTCTATCTTACATTGATGAACAAATTCACAGCATGTCCCACCTGAAGATCTTTTGGAGGTCAATGATAATCAGATGCTTTCTACATTGTAAATCCCCACTTCTCAGGACAGCAGGAGAGTTTGGATGCTTTTACAGGCACAGCAAAACAGTCACCTGCCTGATCAGCATGGCAAGAAAAGTGCTGCTTTCCAAATAAGAGCAGATTCTTCCCACAAAACAAACTGTGCCCCAACAGAAAGCACCTCATAATTTACACAGCTGAAGGATTAAAAAGAAATGAGAGAAAGAAACAGTTTTCCAGCCACCAGATTTGCCCTAGGAGCTGCACAAATTACAGCAACATTACATTCAAATGGCAACATAAATTCATCTCCCAAGTCTTACTAGAATCCATATGGGAAAACAGTCTGAAATGAATTCTTAGGTGCCTAATAGAGAGAAAACAGCAAGTAAACTGTTTCCCACAGTGAGTGTGCCTAGAGACTCCTGTTCTCATAGCTTCCTGTTAGGCTAAGGTCAGGAGTTATATATATGCTCTATTCTCCCAGCAATTCTTACTCGTCAATAATTCCCTTTCAGAAATCTCATATTTAACCTTTCACAGTAATGAATACTGCAAGATTAATATGCCTTGATAAGATTCTCTGCTCATATTCTGAATGAAAAGGAAGCATGTATGGAGGCATGGCTCACAGTCAAAGTGCATTTTTTAAAAATTGCTTTGATTTATCTGATAAGAGCCAGCCTTTAAAAACAGCCAGACAGGCACTTCCAAGAAAACAAGATTATTACTGGAAGCATCTTCAGTTAAATAAAGTTTATCCTCCGGACACATTTACATAACAACCACTAACAGTGTCCTAACATAAGTGGTAAATAGAACAAATAGACAACCACAGTCACTCAAAACATGAAGCTGAAGAGCTGACACAATCAGGCTTGGCTTTAAGGCTCCTTCAGCCAAGAATTTTGTTTGCTATTTTCTCTGTGGGGGAGATCAGTGATTCAAAATAATATTGCTTGGATTTTACCATCCGAATTCTCAATCACCATCTGATTTTACTTTCTAAGAGTATTTATAATCATCAAATGGTGCAGCAGAAAACAATTATGTCTAGCAAATAAGAAAACTTGTAAAATAAGCAATGCTCCAGCAGTGCAACTGATACAAAAATGGTGATTTTTGGAAGCTGTATGTTTAGTTTTGCCTAAGTTTAAAAAATTATAACCTTCTGTATCTCAGTTCTTTAGGCACTGATGTATATTAAAGCACCATAAAAAGCTCAGTGCTTACAATCCTGCACTTGTACCTCAAGTGGCACATGGAAGTTCACCGTGATTCCAGGACAACTGTGCCTGCAAATGGCTGATACTACAGAGCAACTTCCAGCAGTGAGGAAGATACAAACTGACACGGCCAGGAAACAGCACAGCCAAGATGCAGATGTCTGAAAGCAAAAGCTATATTCTTACCTCAGTTACAGCCATTTTTCTCAGTGTCAGAAAACAGCAGACTACCTGACAATTTTTTGCAGAGAGATGCAAGGATATGGTTTCCAGTAACTCCAGATTCAACGTCTCATAAGATTAAACAAGAAATAGCAATGAAGAAAATGCCACCAATTTCAAGATCTCATTATCTGAACTCTCTTCTCATATAGGTTTAACAGGTTCAGCCTTTGCTGGCTCTGGAAAAGCTACAGTAAATGAAGACTTCTCATCCCCATAGGGATACCCAATACATGAAGAAGCTTAGGAAATACAAAACAAATCACATTAAAAAGCACTTAGGGTCAAATGCAATTATTCTAAAGGTAGTAGGGTTTTTTCCTATTGAGTTCTCTCTTCAGAAATGGCCCAGCTACATGAACAAACATCTTTCAGAGGTGCCTAGAGGGTTCTCAGGCAATGGAGCTGTTTAACTACGGTCCTTCTTTTGCCAGAGAAGCTTAAAAACCTGAGGAAAGCAGAGAAGTCTATGATACACAAACACATTTATACACAGGACATCTGAAACGTGTACAGCATTCAAATATTTGGCTAGCTGAGTTACATGACTTTTCTTTTGAAGTTTGTGCATCTGAGTAAACACAACCATTTCCCATGTCTGGTGTCCAGATTTCTCATGAGTAATCCCAACAATGTAAATTTGGAATCAGAAGTATTTGTCACATCAAATCACATACACCAGTAGCCACTTTTCAATAGTATGTGCCAACACTGTCAAATAGTGGGTACTGGTAGCACTTATTTCTTTTAATAGCCAAGCATTTATTTCTTTTAATAGCCTTTTTCCTGTGTTCAGAGTAATACTAAATGGTCTTTCATGGCTGTACTTGTAACATGAACTGAACCAAAACAACAATTCTAGATGGAGCTTGCATTTGGGGTGGCAGATAAAACACCTGCTGCTCTCCAGCAGGTTTCAGAGCTGTTTTTGACACCCAGCTCCCTGTTCTTGGAGAAGCAGCTTGGTGCCAGCTGAGCAGAGCAGGTGCCAGGTAAAACAGGATTAGTGAGTGTTCCTTCTTCAAGGAGGCAAGACATGAGTTTTCATCAGGCAGGGAATCATGATTGATGACTTGACAGCTTAAGTTAACCTTAAATTTAACATCATGTCTACCTCAGAAAGTTGAAATAGAATTTTTAAAATATTTTAAATTTACATAGACCCTGATCTGCCCTCTAGAAAGTCACATTTGTTGTATCCTCTGTTGGGGGTGACAGAGACATACAAAAAGCTTAGCACATTCAAACTGACTACACAAAGAGACAAATTAACCTCACTTGCAATTCTCAACACTTCATTTAGCCTTAGGTAGCAGAAAAGAAGATCCCCATCTTTCCCAGTTCTTTCTTTCCAACTGTTCTGGTCACCAGTGTAAAATTTTCACATCAGTTTTACAACCTCATGGTGGAAGGGAAAAATCTTCAGGTGTAATGAGTGGTTTAACTAATATACATCTAGATACAAGACTGCTTGCATTTTTGGCAGAGTATAATGCTCAAGGGAGACATTTTATTACAAACAAGGGCTACACTGGATCCCCAGTTTGGTTTGTACTGGTTTTCCATCTGCAGGAGATATGTAAAACTGACACAAAGTGCCCTGTGCAAACCCTTATTCAATACTTAAATGCTGGAAGAGAAGGATTTCTTCAAATGCACACCATTTCTATACACAGATTTATGCTCTTCCAAATTTTGACATTTACAGACCTTAAAAATTATATACATTAGGTGTGACCTTGACTGAAATACAGTAATTAACATAATTAAAAATGCAATAGAAACACCACCTATTCTAGTCATTCCATGCTTTCCCTTGGATCTTAAGTATAAAAAGTCAACAGCTCACCTATCATAATCTATGTTACCATGGAAAGCATTCTGCCATACACAATTCTGTCTTCCTACAGGTACCAAAAATACCCATTCGTGTCATCTCTAAATGAGACGATTTAATTTTTCATTCCTGTACCATACGTGTGCTTCTGAAAACACATACATCTTTGTAATTGCATTTAGGTTGGGATCATTTGATGACAACTACAGATATTAATAACTTAAGATTCAAGACATCAACAGTTTACAGTACAAAATTTTTACTGTCTTTGATTTCACAGTACTCCAACACCTTACTTTTCCTGCTATAATCCTTTCGGTTTCCTACAATATGAAAAAAGACTCTTTAGAATGCACTTTAAGTCAGTATTTTCCAATCTTTTTCTTCCAGATAAGTGTATCTTCTTGTGCTACTCTAGCCACTTCACCAGAAAAGTAAGTAAGGAGTTCATTGCAATTTATTAAGTATAAAGCCTTGGGTACATTTCCTATTTGATCTTTAAAAACATACATTTTCAAAGCAAAATAACAGATCTCAAGTAAAGCATTTATCTTTCAACAAAAAGCACTATGCTCTCGAGTAAGACCTGATACACCCCTTTTTACAATAGTGTATATTCTACACGTAAGTCCTTGTTTTAAATAGCCACCTTCAAAACACTTGTTATTTCAAAATAATTTCTCTCAGCAAATGTTTAAAGGCAAAACATATTCCACAACAAGGAAACAATTCACCCAGTTACAAATTCTTCAGCTTGTACACACAGGTCTTAGAAACTCCATTGGAAATTCATTTGAATTAAAATTCAAGACAAAATGAGTATTAACATATTATTAACTCTCCAGTCTCTTATACAGACTCAGTTTGCATCAAGACGTGCTTTGCAACATAAACTCAATCTACTTACTCTAAATAATCACTGGCAGTGTATTCCACTAGTAGAACATGGCTAAAAAGGATTAATAACACATTCTTTATGCAGAACTGAAATTCACTGCCCTCAAGTGAATGCTGATTTTGTGACTTTTACAGAAGCAACACAGACCAGTAAAGGATTTTTAGCAGCAGCTGAAATTAAGTTACCATCTTCCTCAATTCTTTGTTAAACTGCAGCAGGACTGGACAGATCATTGTTTTTTCTTCCAGGATTTGTTTGTCATAGCAACAGTATTCTACAAAGCTAGAGAAGTTGACTGGGAGCTTGTTTTCACACTACATGGCATTTCTAGTATTTCAAATTGATAGATCATAATTAGCATCAGAGTCATCAGAACATTCTATTATTAATCTCAAAAAACTCCCATGATGCTGTTGCTCAGCAGTGTTCTATGACTGAATGATAACTCTACACTAACTCTGCAAAATCTTGATAAAAAGGGGGGAAAAAAAAAATCACAGATGCAATACACCCATACTTTCAGGGGAAACTGTTACGGGGAAGAGATGTGTGTGCTGTATTATAGCTGCACTGATGCACCAGTAAAGTTCAAAGTCCCACAGGCATTAGTGAAACTACAGCTCACTGAGGACAACAGAAGGGGTAGAGGTTGGCTACCTCCTCAACTTTCAAATGCCTCAAAGGATAGAACCTCCAAGAGGTTCAGATAATTTTACCTCAGCAACAGTTCAAAAGGCAAGCCCAGTACCCTTCATGGATGTGGAAGCAAACTCCAGGTAAAGGTCTAGGTTCAGCTGCAGCCCTCCAAAGCAGGCAGAGTAACAGACAGGCTGACAGGTGCAGAGAATACCAAACTATGTTTAGTTGCAGTGAAAGCTGCCTCAGGTCACGTTACAGATAACCAGAGCTTTCCACCACGCTTGTAGATGCAAAGGTTTGCACCCCACCTCTGTGTCCTATTCTGAGCAACCTTTCAGGCTATCTGGTTAGCTCTTAAAATACACACAAAGGAGACTCTGGTTTCATCAAGTGCAGCAAATAACATCAAACCTTGTCAGGGAATTGTTTTGCTTTTGTATCCATTGGTACACCTGGATGTCAAGTACAACCTGAAAGCTGCAGAGCCAAGCCCAGCCAGCGAGGAGGCCCTCAGTGCCCAAGTTATAGAGCCTTGAACAGCTTAGGGGGGATATGGCACCAGACAACACTCTGGGCTGTCTGGTGGGATGCTCCTCAAGGGAGCTGCAATAACATAGTTCAGATGCAGGTGCCAAGACCAGGAGTAAATTACCTACCATGTGATAAGAGGTTATTTCTCATTAGCCCATGCTGAGTAAGTAATTTCGTATTATAAAATAAGAGCATTGATCAATTTTCTGCAGTGTCTGCCCATCGACTTACTGGACCTTAAGAACACATCCAAAATGCATCAGACAAATCCTTTTAGATAGATTTCCTACACATTCGCTTTACTAAACATAGCTTCCCCTCTCAGAGCCAAACTGAAGGGGAACTAGCAGGCACTGGAGCCAAGAGGAATTTTGCAGAAGTACTCTAAACATTCACACCTGACTCTTCTGCCCATTACCAGCTCTGACTTACCCAATCATCATGAGAACCACGAGGCTTCCCACTTTTGAACTTCAGTGCCACAGAAACTTAAGATACTATCATTCTTGCCCCTTATTAATAATTTTCACCAGTTGCATCCTTTAGATCTTCATCATTACAATCAAAGAATTGCTGGAAACCAAGCTTATTGTTTTGGGGGTTTTCTTGTTGGCTTCAGCAAGTGACCCATTGTGATGACCAATATTAGAGCAAAGATTATCTGAGCATATTTTTTCCCTTTAATGGTGAAATCACACAGATAACAGCTTAGCATTCCTGTGATGCAAATCAGACCAGTCTTCAAACAGCAGGAATGAGGGCTCTTGCCCCAAAGATCATACGGCTATTTGATCTGACAACTGAAATGGGCCATTCTGAAATTTTCCCCCTTGAAGCTTTGCTCATGCAAGGTTTTGAACAAGCAAGGATAGTCTATTACCCATTACTTCCAGCACCTTATGGTCCTCAGACCAGTAAATTCTTCTTCAGTGAAGTCTGAAGATTGTGCTGACACCCACTCACTCGTGTGTGCATGTAAAAATAGGACTTCAGTGGCACCTTTTCATTGTTACCTGGAAAAATCACATACGCTTCTGGTCTCTCAATAAAGAACCAAAAAGTTAGAAAAAATTGAGACCAGGAAGGGTGACAGCCCTATTTCCTGTTTTTCAGGTATATTCCAATGTTTTCCACATCGAAGAGTATTAAAATTGCTTGGAATATCCCTTTTGTCAAATATGAGCCAGACAGAAGACAGCAGAGCATGCAGACCAAGATGACAGTGACCCCAGCCATGATTCAAAGTTGACCACTTCCAGTACATCTCTCTGACTGCTACAGAAACTGTTCCCAGAAACAGTCTCATTAACGGGCAGGTTCAGGTAAAAGAAGCTATTTGTAGGAAATAAACTAAATTATTAGTGACATGATGCTGGATCTCAACATTCTCAAAGTTTACAGAGTTACAAGAGATGCTCATGCAGCCTGTGACACCCTTGCCTGCTATCCCAGGCAAACCAAAGAGCTTTGGCTTCTGTGCGTTGACCAGCTGCTGCTCTCGGCAAGAACTAAAATATCTCCTTGAATCGAGGCCAGGATATTAGCATCCAGCCCGAGCAATTCCAACTTCCCAGAAAGCTCTTTGCGCAGTCACGAGAGAGTTCTACTCATGACAGAAGTCCTGCCCCTTTCCTGCCAGCTCCTGCACCACCCACACGTACCAGCAGAGCACACATCAGAGGGAACCGCAGCCTGGGTCGCCCACCGCAGCTGGAACCAAACACACATTCCTGAGAGCAGCAGCAGCTGGGGGTCACAGATGACCAAGTTTTGGCACTCATTCCACATCGGGAGGAGGAGGGAAAGCTAGATTTTTAGGAAGATAGAATAATAAACAAAAATGTCTGGGAGGATTCCTGTAGCTGTAGCACACTAAAACTGCCTACAAAGGCTATTTCAGAAGTGTCCTGGTCACTAACAGTCAGTTCCTGGCTTAGATGATCTATACAACATAGTCCAGAGTTAACTGCAAAGTTTAATTTCTCCTCTTGGAGTTGCAAGTGTGAGGGGTGCATTTGGGGAGGAGGGCTGTGCTGCTTTGCTTTAAACCAAATATTTGGGTGCATGTTATTTCTAGCTGCACAAGAGTTGTAAAATGGAAATTGCCCTTGTTTTTGTATTTTCTGAATATACAGATATAGGTAAGTAAGTGGTCTAGGATTTCTTCTTTCAGAAAGGAAAAAAGACCTGTGATATATGCAAAGACTGCAGGAGAAAACAAAATAACTTTGGGCCTCAATCTTCTCAGAGGTAAGCTCATAAAACATTTCTTCCCCACTACAGCATTAGACATAACAGAAAAGATAAGGGTATTCACAGCAACATCTCACTAACTTCAATCCAAACAATTTGAATGCTTGAAATATATTCCCATCCACTGGATGTTTGGAAACATCCCACGAGATGAAAGTTCTCATACAACTTATGTCAAAGCCATACCACCCATGACAGTCCCACAGATATACTCACATGTATATTCAGCTTGCCTTGCAAAGCCCAATCACCAGAGGGATCAGTGTTTCCCAGGTTAGTCTGTGAAGTAACCCTAGCATTTTATTTAATTCATGATCTTAAACACATTCAGAATAAACAATAGTGAATGCAACACCTGATGCAAGGATTTCAGCAACAGTAAGTGGATGCCTAAAAGAGTTCAAATATTTGCAGCAATGAAGAACAGGATGATGGTTATGCCATGGTCAGCTTGGACCTTATCAGTAGCAGCTGAGCACATGAACCAGTCTTTTCCATGGCAGGAGACATGAAAGCTTCACAAGAGGACAGCAACCCCTTGGTTGTATTCTTCTTCCTACAGGTACATCACCTTGTACCACCCAGATTATCTTAATAAATAAAGCAATGTATAAATAAAGTTCAAATGAAGAAAGGGATGCACTTCATGAAGCTTTTTTCCCAGTTTTCAGCATGTACAACTTTAATGCCAAAGACAGTATGTAACTTATGGAAACTCATCTTGGCTATCAATGGTCAAAACACCATTGAAAGATAAGCCCTGAAAGGGAGAGGTCAGAAATTTAATCTTCTGTAGCCATCATTTTATATAAACCGGTACAACTGAATACAAAGAGTTAACATGGCAAAACACTTTTCCAAAATGTTTTGGGGGGTGGGGGGTGGTTGATGAATGAATCCTTGTTGCATAAACAAAGATCCCTTTAACATAGAAAGTCTCAAATAACTGCCCCATTACATATTGTGCTCTTATTACTCTATAGGAGCAATCAAGTCCTGCAGATAAATAAAAACACTTTTAAGACTAGACAGCCAAAACAACAAAACCCACCAAAACTGTACAAGCAGAGACAACAAACAGTTGTGCTTTACCTACTGTGCACTTCCACAGTGCAGTCCTTTTTTTTTCATGTTGGGAATCTCAAATGTGATATACAACTTGACCAGAACTTTAACTCGATTAAATCTAAAAACACAGAGCAGTTGCACATAATTGGTTCCAGCAGCTATGGCAGAGAACGAGGGAAAACCAGATCTAAACATTATTCTAGGATATTATTAGACAACTTAAGAGAAAGCACATATTTAAACAGTGTTCCCCAAAGTGGGTTTTGCAAACACTTCATCTCTCAGGGTTGTAATTGTGTGTTCTGTGGCAAAGGGGAGAGTGAAGCATCAATATGGCATCACTGCCATAATCCCACTAACAAAGCTGCCATATTACTGCTGTCTGTCCATCAAGGGGTTAGCAACCACTGGCCTGAGCTGTACATTCAGAATAACTATCAGAACAATACAAGGACATCAGGTACTCCACATTGCTCCATCACAATACGTTAAAATTGCAATCAGGAAAGACATAATATTCATTAAATTGAATTTCACCTCAATGCATTCTCGGTTCCTAAAATCTGAACCGCATTTTTCGCCCATTTTCTGTGCTGCCCTTTCAGAAGGCCCAGCTTCCAACTCCAAAGCTCAGAGAAATTTTATTAGATTGCTGCATCCTTGCATTGCTTTTAAGGTCTCTAGGCACCAATAACAGATTCTGAATACAGCCTGGTTTCCCCACCCACATTCATAAACCTCCACAGGGTTGATGAACTGCAATGTTTAGCTCCTACCCTCTTCACTTAAATATTTTTAGGCTTTTTAATAACACCAACGAAGAGTATAAGATGTGGTTACATCTTTAAGTCTACATCCTGACAACTCCTCCAGTTGTTTTTAAGCTCAGAGCTTACTCCCCATCCCAGTAATGGTAATTGGGCACTAAAGAAAGGATGGCCACCAGCACAGAAAAATCTTGCCTATAGTCAAGTGTCTTCTCCACTCTGTCAGGTTTTTAGTGACAATTAACTACGATGCTTCTTAATAGAAAGCCCAAAATCCTGTGCAAACAAAGCCTCACACTTAGTACTTCATGATAAAGCTTAAATGCAGAGCATACTCTCCAGGACCATTTTAGTGTTCCACAACAAACGTTACTATTACTTTACAAAGATCTAGTCTTGTGAAGAAATAAAGCTACAGATATTAAGAGCAAGAAGTTTTGTTCCCACACCACATTTGCAATGTTCAATATTTAGCACAGAGAGGCTTACTAAGTCTGTGCCGCAGTGTTCTGGAAATTGCGTGTTTAGTTGTGTTTTGTCTTTTTTACTTACTGAGAGGTAAGACGCACTCTTCCTTCAACATTTAACAGCCAAGATAAGAAACAAATCCTCTTGGACTTGAGGCACACAGTAGGTGCTTTTTCCAAAGCAAAGCGTGGCATTTGTTCATGCTTCCATCCCAGTCCACTCTGACTAGAGAAAGCAGAGGACGCCCCACAAAATGGCAGCCTCACAGACACAAAAAGGCGGGAGCCCCATACACAAAATGGCGGCCTCCCCACAGACACAAAAAGGCGGGAGCCCCATACACAAAATGGCGGCCTCCCCACACACACAAAAAGGCGGGAGCCCCATACACAAAATGGCGGCCTCCCCACAGACACAAAAAGGCGGGAGCCCCATACACAAAATGGCGGCCTCCCCACAGACACAAAAAGGTGGGAGCCCCATACACAAAATGGCGGCCTCCCCCCACACACAAAAAGGCGGGAGCCCCATACACAAAATGGCAGCCTCCCCACAGACACAAAAAGGCAGGAGCCCCATACACAAAATGGCGGCCTCCCCACAGACACAAAAAGGCGGGAGCCCCATACACAAAATGGCAGCCTCCCCCCACACACAAAAAGGCGGGAGCCCCATACACAAAATGGCGGCCTCATAGACATAAAAAGGCGGGAGGCCACAGATAAAATGGTGGCCTCCCCACAGACACAAAAAGGCAGGAGCCACACACCCAAAATGGCGGCTTCCCCACAGACACAAAAAGGCAGACACCCCATACACAAAATGGCGGCCTCCCCACAGACACAAAATGGCAGGAGCCCACACACAAAATGGCGGCCTCACACACACAAGAAGGTGGGAGCCACACACAAAATGGCGGCCTCCCCACAGACACAGCCCAGAAGGGCCCCCCTAACCCAGCCGGTCCCCAAGGGAAATGGCAACCCCAATGGCTCTTTGAATAAAAAAGAACACCAAAAGTCAGCCTTGGGTAATGCGATCATGTAGAAATCTTGTAAAAATGGGATTATTCCAGAAAAAAAACAAAAAAACAAAAGCAAAAACACAAAACCACAAAAAATCCCAAAAAAACCCACCTCGCAACAGACACCAAGCCAAAACCAAGAACAAATAAACAAACAAAACCAACGGAAACACACGAAACCAAACAAAACCAATGAAACTGACAAAAAAAAAAATCAACCAACTCCGAGCCTCTCCCAAACACTTCTCTTTTCATAAAAGATAAACAAATAAATTAAGACACAGGCAAAGAAACTGTAACCAGCACAGAGCACGGGAAACAGATATGGAGTCAATGTAACACTGACAGAGAAATCAGCACCAAATCAGACTTACTTCAACCTAGCTCCTAAGAATTCATATTAAGATTTTAAAAATCTTAGAAATTAAAATTAAAACCAACTACTACCTCTCTGACGACCGAGGAACAGCCTGGAGCAACCTCTCCCCTGCAGACATGAAGGTAATGACCCTGCCAAGGAAGCCTCTCCTGCTGCTTCTGGAACCTTCTGTGGTGAGCAGGTGAGGGACAGGGCCTGATTGCCAGGTCCCTGCATCCCAATTAGCAGGTAATTAGTGTGTAATTACCCCTGGAGCAGGTCCCGGGTGGAGGAGGGGTTGGCACGGCTCTCCTCACAGCCCTGGCAGCAGCTGCGAGGGGTGAGGTGTGGGGCTGACCCAAAAACTGAGGAAATGAAGGGAAATTTTGAGGGGTGATGGTTCCCCTCACCCTCAGGTACCACCATGGGCGCTTCCCACACCCCTAAAACCACTTCCCACACCCCTAAAGCCACTTCCCACATCCCTAAAGCCACTTCCCACATCCCTAAAGCCTTCCAGCTCAC
Source organism: Heliangelus exortis (assembly GCF_036169615.1). Lineage (NCBI taxonomy): Eukaryota > Metazoa > Chordata > Aves > Apodiformes > Trochilidae > Heliangelus > Heliangelus exortis. The sequence goes on along the minus strand of NC_092425.1, from coordinate 41,703,758 downwards.
TGTACACACACCTGCAAAACATTTTAAATACAGCAACTCCTGGGGAGGCCAAGTGAGACTCGGTGAGGTCCTCCCTCAACCCATCACCCTCCAGGGATGCCTTCCCCCCAAAAACCCCCTCTCCCTCAGGATGGGTTTCAGTGGGATTGCTGTCCAGAGCAGAAAAAGGTCTCCTGATGGGTTTGGGGGTGCCCCAGCCCTGGCAGCTCTGGCAAGGACACCCTCTGGAAGCACTGTCCCATGGATATATATAAAAAATATAATATATATTATCGATTTTCCATTTTATATATTCAGGGAGTAAAGCTGTAATATTTGAAAACCACCGTGTCCATTTTCCCTCCTCCCTGTTTTAGGTACCCTGATGTCACACAAGCATCAGGACACCTGAGAGTATTTAATGAATTAATAACACTTCTGAATGCCCCCTGACAGGCAACGCTCAGTGAATTGTTTGACTTTTTCCCTCTGCAAACCAATGAAAGACCAAAATGGAACATAAATTGATTTTAAAACTTGTTTTCTTTCCCTCCACAGCAGGCTAAGACTGACAGCTCAGACTGAGGTGTTTTTTCCATGGCAGTAGTAAATCTTTGCACACATTTTCTGCACAGATCAGGAGAATTCCATCATCCAGGCAGTTCCATCATCTTAGGATCCCACAGGCGACCCAAAGGATCTACTTATTCCTAGGATTTCCCTTGACTAAGTGTAGCCAACCCACTTTCAGTTACTTTATGTCAGGGAAATAGGACTGAATACCAAGGACTGGCTATAATTTTGCATGTGCCAGCTTTTTATTATTGAGAATTTTTGCTGCTTTTTAAAAAAGCTCCAATCTCTGTTGGCTGCCTAGAGATTGTTCAGAGTACTCAGGTGACTGAAACATAAATACTGAGCTGAACTGTAAGCAGCAGGATAACCTTAGAGCTGAGGTTGTGTTTGCTTTTAGAAATTACACTCTTTGGCTCTCCCTACACCAAACCTCAGCTTTACACAGCCCCAGCAATTTATTTTGTTGTCCTTCCCATCCATCCTATATCTTCCTAAGGTGATAAAATTTGTGATTCCTTCGCTGAGTGCAAGAGAAAGAAAGCATTTAAACAGATTTCACTTCCCATATATACAAGGATATATGTATGTATGTATATATTTATATATACATACACACCCTTCACCTCCAGGGATTAGATAACCCTCATGCAGTACAGCCATGTGCCATGTCCCAGCCCCAGGTGACAGAAGAACTTTGCTGGGGTAAAGACCTGGAGCCAGAGCTGTACCTTTAATCCCTGCCTGCAAATTCCCTTGGTGTTTGGCTGGGAAACAAGCTTTCCAAAATTAACACTTCCCCCTTCCTTGATTGTGGATCTAAAACAAACAAGCAAACAATTTGGCAGTGTGGCAGATGTATGTTTGTTATCTTACAGTGTGTTATCATATATTGTGATTCAGTTTCTAATTATATGATCACTTAAGCCTTTTTTTCCTAGGGCCTGACTCAGTTTAAAGGACAGACCCAGAAAGGGACAGAATTAGAGTTGCTCAGTTAACTCCATTAGCTTGCAACTACTAAATGCCTGATTTTGGAACCTAAATAACACTGTAACATAGTAATTTTTATATGTAATCTAGATGCATGTAGTAATTTACCTTATAACTATAATTACTTGTTCCCACATTAGCCTACATCTATTATGCAACAGGTTCATTAAGCATTATGTTTGATCATTTCAAATCAGTGAGAAGACATTTTCTAGCACCCTTTTCCCTTTGATATGGCACACATGGGTCACTGAAATAGAAATGTTGGTTTTGATAGGTGTTCTCTTTACTCAGCACTACAACACCTAAGAGAGCATTTCACTATGCTGATTTTCAAGTCATTCTAGTTTTGAACACATTACTTCTAATCCTTCATGGCAGCAGAAAGTAAAATTAAAAATAAACTGGAAACAAAGCCCAAAGAAAGCTTGAAAATGGGGAATTCAAACCAATGTGATTTTTGAAATTGTGGAACTGGAATCCATGCCAACAAAGAGGTGAAGGCAAACAACAAACTGTCCAAAGCTACTGGGAGGGCTGGGAGGGTCATCAGCCTAACCCACCCATGGGAGAGAAGCTTCAAGGAACCTCAAATCCCACCAACTGCAAGTAGGGAATGAAGAATATCCTGCTGCAGGAAAACCCTGGAGGATGGGATAGAATGCAGGGGGCTAGAAAAGGCAGCACCAAAGCACACCAGTGGTATGTGAAAAGTCAGGAGGATGAATGGTTCAGAAGATGAGCTCTAACACTGCAGCAGCATACAAATTTTAGGAGGATTTTTTTCTCCTCCTTTATATGAGAACAATGGAAAATGGTAAGAGACAAAATCCAGTAGAATTTGCAGGGGGAATCCCCATGGGAATAACAAAGTAAAAAGAAGAAACGTGGCTCCTGCAGCCTCACACACCAGTTGAAGTGTTCCCTGGAACAGATTTGTTGTCAAGCCCCAGGTAGAGACCTCATACTGATCAGACAACATCTGTTGGAGTTTGTTTGATCTGAAAAACCCTATCCTTGGAGCACAGAGATGAATTGTTATATCATAGTCATATTTGGCACTACACACAAGGCCAGGTGTATTTCTTATACCCAATGATCTCAGCTTCTTGTGGGGCCTTTGGCTCTCCAGGTCACAAGGTACTGGGGAACATCTAAAGATTTCACATTCCACTCTCTTAATTACTTAGGTGGATGTCTTGCTGTCACAGATTAGTTATACAGGACAATTTTGCCAAGGAAACATCCCCAGAGAAACAGAATGACTGGAGCTCTGTTCTGCAACTTCCCAAGCTTGCAGAACCTAAGCTCTTCTGAACACCCTGGTGAGTCCACTCGCTCTTGTTTTGGTTCTCAGTCCAAGCCATAAGTTCAGCACCTTGGAATCCTCTGTGTCCTTCTGGACATATTTGGATTTCCAAATACATCTAACCATAAAAAAAAAAGGGGGGGAAAAAAAGGAAAAAGAAAGGAAAAAACCCACAAAAACAAAAAACAAACAAACAAAAAGAAAAAGAAAAAAGAAAAGAGAAAAAAAAATTAAAAAAAAGAAAAGAAAAAAGAGAAAAGAGAAGAAAAAAGAAAAGAGAAAAGAGAAAAGAGAAGAAAAAAGAAAAGAGAAAAAAGAAAAGAGAAAAGAGAAGAGAAAAAAGAAAAAGGAAAAAAGAAAAAAGGAAAAAGAAAAGAGAAAAAAGAAAAAAAAGAAAAAAGAAAAAGAGAAAAGAGAAAAGAGAAAAAAGAAAAAAAAGAAAAAAGAAAAAGAGAAAAGAGAAAAGAGAAAAGAGAAAAGAGAAAAGAGAAAAGAAAAAAGAAAAAAGAAAAAAGAAAAAAGAAAAAAGAAAAAAGAAAAAAGAAAAGAGAAAAGAGAAAAGAGAAAAAAGAAAAAAGAAAAAAGAGAAAAGAGAAAAGAGAAAAGAGAAAAGAAAAAGGAAAAAAGAGAAAAGAGAAAAGAGAAAAGAAAAAAGAGAAAAGAAAAAAGAAAAAAGAGAAAAGAGAAAAGAGAAAGGAGAAAAGAGAAAAGAGAAAAGAAAAAAGAAAAAAGAAAAAAAGAAAAAAGAAAAAAGAAAAAAGAAAAAAAAAGACCTTGAATAGGAAAAGGAGAACTTCCAGTTCCATGCATCATTTTACAGACATGTCTTTTACCAAAAGAAAACTATAAGGACTACAGAGATTTCAAGGGGATCAATAACAGCATCTCAGGAAAATGACCATGTGCCTGCTGTACACTGCTCGATGAGAAGCAGCTTGGACTCAGATCAGTTCAATCACAGTAAAAGACACTGCTGTGTGCCTGCTTTTCATATCAGATAATGGATTAAGATCATTGATTTATTGATGTGGGTGCAGAGGTGCAGGAGGACAGCAGTTCCTAAGTGCCAGGGCAGGTAACACTGAGTGGGACACTTACAACAAGAGAATTGCTTCTCAAACAAAGAGCCCAGAACAGCTTCATAAATTTTACTACTGCTGACCTATTTTTATGTAACCAAACATATTCTCAGCTAAGTCCAAAACACCAAAATAACTTAATTCCATGTTGCCCCGTAAACAATACAATTATTACTGTATTTTTTGGTGCTAATCAGTTAGGTAGGTTGTAATTTCAATGTATTAAAAGTATTTCCTAGACAGCAGTTAGTAAGAGGAGGCTTTACCCCTGTTTTCATTATCTTACTCACAGAAACACATACAATTAGGATGCCAAATTAAATAGGGTTCCTCACTGAAATCTTCTGATTGTTGACAAACAAGACATTTAGCATTTGGTTTGCAAATTTTATTAACATGCTTCTACTTTTTAATGTGAGGATAAGTGTTTAAATTTTCTTTTGATATGAGAAGTACAGCCTTGACAGCTAGAAGGGAAAGGACTGGAAATAACTCATGTGACTACTGATGAGAAAAACACCACCCAACCCATTCCAGTGTGACGGTCTCCAATGGTGCAGTTTACAACAGCTTGGCTTTTTGTTTGGTACCTCCCTAAGCTTATAGAATCCCAGAATAATTTGGGTTGGAAGGGACCTCTCCAGGTCACCCAGTCCAACCCCTGCAGTATCAGGGACACCCTCACCCAGATCAGGTTGCTCAGAGCCTCCTCAAGCCTCACCTTGAACATCTCCAGGGATGAGGCCTCAACCCTCTCCCTGGGCAACCTGGGTTCACTGCCTTCATGGGAAGGAACTTTTTTTACAATCTAAAGCCTCCCCCTCATCCTATCACTCCAACCCTTGCACACAGACCCTCTCATCCTTCCTGCAGCCCCTTCAGAAGGTCCCTGTTAGGTGTCCCCAGAACCTTCTCTTCTCCAGGCTGAACACCTCAGCCTGGCTCCATAGGAGAGGGGTTCCAGCCCCCTGATGATTTGTGTAGCCCTCCTTAACACACCAAATTTAAGTGGTACCAGACTGTACTACTTGGCTCAGCAAGGTGTACTGGTGTCCTTTAAGATGAACTTAAACTCAGGTGTTCAAGGTACAGTTCTTGCTAGAACAGGTTCTCAGCTTACAGTGGCCTCAGTTCTGCAAGTGCCCCCAGATATATATTTAACACAAAGGACAGATTCACAGATCTCTTAAACTAACTGAAAGACACAGTAAAACCTCCACAAATCTCACTTTGGTTCAAACAGCTGCTTCAGTGACTTTCCCCATCAAGCTGCAGGAGAACAGCCTCAAGGACCTCTGCTAGGGCCCAGTGCAGTGGGAATTCAGCACGTTGCTGATTTCAGTTCTCATTAAGGGCTCCTGTGCTAAGTGTGTTGTGATAATGAAATAGACAGTACCATGGCTGCAAGCAGATGTGTTCTCTTCCCTTGTGTTTTGTCCTCTCCCAAGTCTATTCTCCTTCCCTCTTAAGGATGCAGGAGATGCTTGGTAAAGTGGGAGGCTGATAGTGATTTATAGAAAAATTGACTTCAGCCGTTGTTGTGTTCTTTACCTTGGTCTTGAGTGGCTCTGTGCCTTTTATTCATGGACTTTTTAATTCATCTGAAGGTCACCCAATAAGCTGTATGCATACTGTCTTGTTTTGAAAAGCAGCAAAAATTCAAATACTAAACTCTACCATAGGCATAGCTCAGGAACATGTCTGACAAGTGAATTCCTCTAAACTCATATAAAAATAATTCTAAATATAGCATGGACAAAGTGCACAGGAAAACAGTAAAACAACTGTAGCAGTCATTATTTTTTTTTTCATCTGTCATCCCCACATACTAATTCAGGATATTACATCGCCGGTTCATTCTCAAGCAAAATAAAAGAATAACTCCCTGAGAAGTCAATCCAGAATGCCCCCCAGAACCTGGGTTTTCTGGATCCTCCCCCAGCAGTGTAGTCCCAGACAGGGCTGCCCCACTGCTTCCTCAACAAAGCAAACTGTCCCTGCACTGGAAATTACCAAGCAGAAAAAAGAAAGCAGCTGCTTGGTCCCACAGGGCTCCCTGTCCCTTGGTGTCCATCATGGCTTGTGATGACTGCTTGTTGTTAAGCACTATTAATGGTGATAATTGCTCAGAATAATTACTCAATAATTACTCAAAATAAATCACTGGAACCTCGATGCTGCTGAGGAGCAAACCAAAGGTTTGAAACCAGCAGGATGATGGCAGGAAGGGAGCTGGCACTGAGGGGCTCAGTTCCTGCTTGGATGGATATGGCCTGCCCAGTTCCAGGAAGCACATGGAGTAAGTTACACACCAGAAGAAGCACATGGAGTAAGTTACACACCAAAAGAAGCCAGGTTTAAAGAGAACCCCCAGTCCCTGGTGTCTTCATCACCACAAATGTCTTTCACTACCTGGAACTTCTTTATCTTCCTTCAAGGCTCCTCATCTGTCTCACCAGCCCTGCTGATTGCACCTACTACAGATTGCCAATAAACTGGAGAGGTGCCTGCTCATTTTTCTCCCTCCTGAAACCGAACTTAGCTGCTAAAATCAGACACCTTTTTCCTTCCAGCTGGGGTAGGGGGAGGTTGTTCTCATGACATTTCCAGCCGGGGTCAGAAGCAAACCCACACAAAGGCCTTTTTGCTGAAGTTACCCAGCCCAAACTTGCAGTGAGGAAAGGGGGTTGGCAAGTTTACATTCTCTTCCAAACTTTGAGATGTCTGTCCCAACTGCAGACCCCTGAGATTTCCTCGTCAACAGTACCACCAGCTTCTAATCGAAAATGGAAAGAAAACCAAAAAAAAAAAAAAAAAAAAAAAAAAGAGCAGGATGGGATTTACGTTTGGATCCCTGTTTGAGCACACATATACTATGCTAATCTGATTACCCATCGGGAATCCTCCTTTACAACAGCTTTTTCTTTATTCATCTTACCACGGCGATGTCAAAGCCTAGCAGGGAAGAGCAAATTGAACACACCAGCACCGTGTCCCTCCATTTCTGCCTCTCCCATTTTCAGAAGGCACCAAGTGCTCATGGCATGAACCCCTCCAGCACCCCCAGCACCTCGGCCATGCCAACCCAGCCAGGTAGAGAACATCACACGAGTCCTGCGACCAACTTCACCCTTCCAAATGTAAATTAATGCAGCAGCCGCCGCAAACCAGAGCTTGCAATGGGGTGGGGAGCGGGGGGATAGATAGCAAGCAGGAAAAGCCCTGCATCCAGCAAGGGAGGGGACAGCCGCTTGAAAATCGCTGCATTACGTTAATTAAGATTTTATTCATGCTTTCCGACACGCTCTGCAACAGCAGTAATGCAGCACGGCGCTGCACCACCACCGTGGCTGACACCCGTGCGAAGTTACACGCGTGTGTGCGCGCACACTCGTGCGTGGGGCTGCACGGGCACACCTGCGCAGGTGCGCTGCCTGAAAAGGTTTCTGGGGTGGCCGTGGGGTTTGGTTTGCTGGGGTTTTATAGGGTGTTTTTATTAGTAGTATTGAATAACGAGCAGAAAACAGAAAAGCATCCCCTCACCCAGCGCTGCCGATGCACTTGCGGGTCCCAACCCCCCCACCCCGGCTCCTATTCCCAGCCCCCCCGGGGTACTCCCCGCACACACACTCCGCCGCGGTGTCCCCCCCTTCCACCCAGCCCCGGGGTCGTTGTCCCCGTCCCCTCCCACCCCCCCGCCGGGCACCCACCTGGCGAAGGCGCGGGGGGCCGGCGGGAGGGGAGGGTCCTCCTCCCGGGGCGGGGGGCGCGGGGGAAGCCATCTTCTCGCCCCGCGGCTCCTTCCCGCCGGCTCCCGCCTCTCCTCAGCCCCGCGGCCGGCGGTTCCCCGCCGCTACCGCCGCCACCACCATGCCCGGGGCCCAGGGCCCCGCACCCACCCCGGCCCTCGCCGGGAGGGGCGAGCGGGGGGGTGACCTTCCCGGGTCGGGAGAGCTGCGCTGCGGGGAGGGTTTGCGGGGGAGGATGCGGAAGGGGAGGGGGGGGGGGGGGTGAGGGGGAGCCGGTGCGGAGCGTCCGCAGGCGGTGTTGGGCGCGGAGGGGCGCGGAGGCGGGGGCCGGGCTCCCGATGAGATCATGGACAGCTCCGCGGCGGGCGGTGCCGGCGGGGGGGACGGGGGAGGACCCGCCTCGTCCTGGCACATCCACACACACCTCCGTGATACACCCCTCACACACACCCCAGCACGCACACACACACACACCATACACCCCCCAGCACACACACACATTCATACACACCCACTACACCCCCTAGCACACGCACACCCTCACACACCCAACAGTACACCTCCCCAGAATACACACATCCCCTTACACACACCTCTGATACACACACACACCTTTGTACACATCCCTAATGTACCCCCAGTGCACACAACCCCTCACACACACACAATACAGCCCCCACGGCACACACCACCCTTCACACACACCCCTGCTGCACACCCCCAGCACACACACACTCGTGCACATCCCCCAACACGCACACCCCAGCACACACACACACCCTAAAGCACCTGCCCAGCACACACATTCTCAGTGTACCCCCTCAGCACACACCACCCCTCACATACACCCCTGATGCACCCCCAGCAGCACACACACAACCCTAACACACCCCACCAGCACACCCTCCCCTCTCACACACGCTCCATCACACCAGCCCATGACCCCCTGCATCCACCCTACAGCCCATACCCCCTACACCCCCACACACACAACCCCCCCAGTCACTCCCCCAGCCCAGTGGGAAGTGGGTGGCCACAGCCAGGGCTGAACCCCCCCAGTGCTCTGCTTTAAACCACAACATCTTGTTGCACCTTCCCCTTTGGCTCCAAGTTTCAAAACACAGGGAATAAAAACTGGTTTTGGGTTTTAGAAAACTGCAGCTATTTTCAGGCAGGATTTTATCATCATCATCCTCATCCTCCACCATCAGATTGCACAGAAACGCACACAGGGTTTTAAGTTTCTGAATGCCTTTTGGTTTTTATCTGGGTGGAACATGAAAGGGGAAGAATTATTCCCTTCTGCTGACATTCGGATATTTTAAGGCCACGAGGGGACCCTGTAATCAGAGACTGATCTCCCACATAGGACAGGAATTTCTGGGAATACAATTTCCCTCCGTGACTCCCATAGCAAAGCCCAAATGGCCAGTGGAGCTACAATGTACATGTCAGAATGGCAACCTGAAAATGCTGAGTTAAAATTAATCCATCATAACCCAAAGCAAGTGGATCTGATGGTTAATTATACCCACTGATGGTTAATTATACACACTGGTCTCCAGATTTTAGCTGCAGGAGCTTGCTACATCCCTGCCTGGCCAAGGGAGCCTTCACTCACTTGTGTTTAAGGATGACACCATGTCACAAATCCTCACCAAAATTCCAGTTCCGTAGTCATCTGCCTGCTAGCATCTTGAAAGAAAGTTATCTCCTTATTCAGCAGAGAAGAAATTTGCTGCTTCACTCATTTTTCTTTCCAAAACCGGGTCTGGTTTTTAATACAAAGTGTAGGAAAAGGTTTAATGCAAAGCATTCCCCTGCAAAACTTGAGCTGCCACCCTGCCCCAGGCTCAAAAACCTGCTCCAATGTGTACCATCAGCTCAAATCAGCCTTTGGAAGCACAGACTCAAAATTCACCATGATTTCTACTGCATTAGGGAGATGCTAAATTTACTCCTCCCAGCTAATTAAGTTGAAAACTACTTAGTCGTGTTTGTGCTGGGATTTAGCCAATACCTTTCACCTCCCCCACTCCAGCTTCACATCCCTGCATCCATCCTTTCCTTGCAGCCAGTGTGGCAGCTGGCTGGCCAGCCAGATCCAGCTACAGGCTGATGGGTTTTGGAGGACTGTTTGCCAACTGTCCCAAAGGACAGCCCAGGATGAAGGGAGAATAAAAAAGAGAGAATAAAAGGAGAACAAAACTTCCCTTTGAACAAAGATTCGCTATCACATCTTGCAAGGTGCTGCACAGATGCCACAGAGCCCAAATAAATGAGTGTCTGTCTGGCAGGCAGCTCAGAGAGCTGGCACTCACCCTGTGGGCATTGCTCCCACGTTCAGCAGATGTATTACATTTCTTTCATTCATTCTTAGTTTTTACCTAGCTCGCAGGCTGGGACTCTGTGCCACAACCTTCACTTAAGCATCACCTAACAAAGGCTGAAAGTCTCTCAGTTTTTCATGCAGATCTGTAAGGAGGACCACAGCTTCGTGTGAGATGTGGTGTGTGTGTTACTGAACAGGAGGTGCTGACTGTCTGATGGGGAAAGCTCTTATTTCTTATTTGTGGAAAGCTGCAAGAGCATAGGACACTTTTACAGACCTGTAGGAAGGAACGTTGAGACTTCTGGGAGGAAGTGTGGACCAGCTGGAAGGCAGGAGGGCTCTGCAGAGGGACCTGGACAGACTGGAGAGTTGGGCTGATCCCAACGGGATGAGGTTCAACATTCCAAGTGCCGGGTCCTGCACTTTGGCCACAACAACCCCATGGGGAGCTCCAGGCTGGGCACAGAGTGGCAGAAAGGGAGCTGGGAGTCTGGATTGCCAGGAAGCTGAAGAGGAGCCAGCAGTGTGCCCAGGTGGCCAAGAAGGCCAATGGCATCCTGGGCTGGCTCAGGAACAGCGTGGCCAGCAGGTCCAGGGAAGGGATTCTGCCCCAGTGCTCAGCCCTGGGGAGGCCACAGCTTGAGTCCTGTGTCCAGTTCTGGGCCCCTCAGCTCAGGAAGGAGATTGAGGTGCTGGAGCAGGTCCAGAGAAGAGCAAGGAGGCTGGGAAGGGACTCGAGCACAGACCCTATGAAGAGAGGCTGAGAGAGCTGGGGCTGTTCAGCCTGAAGAAGAGGAGGCTCAGGGGAGACCTCATCGCTCTCTACAACTCCCTGAAAGGAGGTTGTAGCGAGGTGGGAGTTGGTCTCTTTTCCCAGACGACTTTCAATAAGACAAGAGGGCACAAGAGGTCTTAAGTTGTGCCAGGGGAGGTTTAGGTTGGACATGAGAAAGAATTTCTTTATGGAGAGGGTGATCAGCCATTGGAATGGGCTGCCCAGGGAGGGGGTGGATTCTCCATCCCTGGAGATATTTCAAAAGAGCCTGGATGTGGCACTCAGTGCCATGGGCTGGGAACTGCAGTGGGAGTGGATCAAGGGTTGGACTTGATGATCTCTGAGGTCCCTTCCAACCCAGCCAATTCTATGATTCTATGACTTAGAGGAGCATAAAGCTCAAACCAAACACACCTTTCCGTTCCCTACGAGAGTTCTCCTCCTGCTTACCTGGTTTTATCCCATCACCACACTCCACCTCCTAATATCTCCAGAAACCACATCTGCCTGTGTCACCTCTGTCATGCCTGGGCACATCACCTCCTTGGATCCTACTCAGGTGCCCTCATGCACCTCAAACAGGTTTATTTCTGGAAACCACCAGCACCTTTCCAGGATGGTGCAGGTTGACACTGCAGCTGAGCTTAGGAACTCCAGGACCATGAAAAGACTGGATCTGGATGGATCTGGAGGCTAAGGAATGCTGAGAAGAGGCAGTAATGGTGGGAACTGGACAGTGGCTGAGAAGGAAGGTGTGGAGGGGATTTGAGAGAGGCAAGAGGGCAGCAGTGCTCTAAGCCTGAAGTTTGCAATATTTAAAGGTACTGTCAGTGGGTGGCTCCAAGGGATATTTCTGACCCTGTTCCTGTCCTCGATGGCACCAATAATCCTGTTCACATTCAAGTTTTCCCTTCTGTTTTCTTGCAAGTCTATTTTACCACTTATCTCCAAAATTATGAGGATTCCTTTTTCTCCTTTCCTTTCTCTCAAGCCAAGGTGGAGCAGGATGTCACTCACCTCTGAGCTTGGGTACAGCCCATTCCTGGTGTGAAGGTGCTGGGGGAAGGCAGGGAGAATCAAGGACACAGTAAAATTCCCAGGGGGTCCTAGGAAGTGCAGAGAAGCTCCCTCTGGCCTTTACTGACATGGCCCATAGCACTGGTTGATTATGGAAAAATCTGTCTCCTGACTCTAACTAATCCAGAGAGGTCAAACCTTGGCCTTGGGGACAGCCCAGAAGAGCCCTAAGGCACCTTGTCCTAATTCTGTTTCTGTGGCTGCAACAAACTTCTCAGCCAGAGGCAAAAACCAGCAAGCTCTGGTAGCCAGTTAGTGCCTCCTGGCAGCAAAGAGAGGAGGAGAAAATCAGCCTGTGTCCTGCTGGTGCCCAGTGCAAGAGCTCAATGTAAGAGCTCAGTGTACAGGGTGAAGTGATACAGATATAGAAAGGATGATCTACTTTCCTCAATTTCTCTGTTATCTTTCTTACAGTGACAGTGCTCTGGTTCCCCTGCCAGCCCGTGCCCTGCTTGAAGAAGACTGATACTGCTGAAAGGAGCAATTCAGAGCTGCTCAGCTTGGAATAACTGAGGTGAGCAGGAAAGGACAACATTCATCTACGTCAATTACAGCCCTTTGGGGACCTTGCTTCAGCAGAGGATCCCACGTGCTGGGGACTTGTGTCTCTACAGTCCCACCTCCTGCAGGACATGCTCAGCACACGTTGTCCTTCACCCAACACTCCCTCACAAAGCACCCTCCAGGTGCTTTGAAGGACTCCAGATGCTCCAGATGCTGAAGGACTTGCATCCCCATCATCTCAGCCACATGCAAGGTGTAGCCCAGAAGCAGTGGCCCAAACAGGTCAGGTGTATGCACAGCACATAGATGTGGAACACTAACAACAGGCAAGAAAAAAAGCAAACTGCTCAACACAGATCTCACAGTCAATTTCTCTGGAGCACAGCCGCTTTTTTTGCTGCTTCTACGGCTTCGTGTTTCCACCTGAGAGGTACAAAAATGGGCCAAAAGTCAGAGGAAAATGTCCAGTGGAAAAAATAGCTGTCAGCTGGTGTGTAACAGCTGCCACAGATTCAGCTCTGAATGGTCTCAGCAGGGACAGATGATCCTCTTTCCACCAAAGCTGCTTGAATACCTTGTTACAAAGCCCTGCTCTTTGGCTTCAGCTCCAGAAGGAGCTGGGGATGGTGGTGGAAGAAGAAAGCAAAGAGAGGGAGAAAACCTGACTGAAAACGAGATGCAGTGGTTGTATTTTTCAGGACTGCCTAAGGGACTTGGATGACCCATCCCTATTTAATTGGGCATTATAATTTTCTACTCATCTTTGGAAACCTCTGCCAAGACTTAAAAAACATTAATTTTCATGCCCAGCTTTAGCAGCCCGTTCAAACCCTACACACGAGCTTCACATTAATGAAGAAAACCTCTTTTCTACTCAAAGTTTTCATGACTAAGACATCTCCATTTCTAAGCTGCCCTTGTGTCCCTGGTTATATTCTCTCTATACTTGGATACCAGCTCTAATACTGCTCCATTTCTTACTGGTATCTTCAGGTCCTGTCCAGAGACTGCTAACAGACCTCCAGCATTGTTTCCACCATCTAAAGGACCCTCTGCATCCCCTGTTCACACAGCTTTGCCCTTCTGGGATTTTACACTTCAATTCTTTTTGGATGAAGAGCCTGCAAGATTCATACCACCAGTTTTCTTCATGAAATACTTCTATCATCAGGCCAGAAGCACTCTACCAGTACCCTCTGCAAAGCCTCAGTCCCTCATAGCTCAGGATTTCCTGAGGAATAATATTCCTAGAAATAAAAACTAGAAGCCAGGTTACTCAGCCCTTCTGACTTTGCACCTGAGCTCCTCCCTGTCACCTGCTGCAGCAGCTGAGGGCTGCACTACAGCCAGCCCAGAATTAACAGCTCAGCAAGGGATAAAAGGGCTTGACCTCATCCTCACAAGTCTTGAAGTCAGGGGTGTGATGCTGTGTCAGGCACACAGCACCATGTGAGCCACATGAAGACAACATTTGCTGGGTGCTGCAGCGGGGTTGCTCTTTCTTCTTGTACCCTCTGTTGCTTTGGGGCTTGGTTGCTTAGTTGGGTTTTCTCTTTTTTTTTTTTTTTTGTTTGTTTGTTTGTTTGTTTTACAGCAATGCTACATTGCTACCAACTACCCCTTTGGACAAGAGCCCTCTTCTTGCTACTCGAACTCGCCAAGCATTCCTGGATCCTTTGGTAGCCTCATCCCTACCACTCCCGGTACTTTTCTCAGAACCCCCTGGGGGATGCAGCCCGCAGGGGATGGGTGCCAGCCGGTGCCTGGCAGGCTGAGCTGAGAGCCCTAGCGCAGCCACGAAAGGCGATGGCACCGCCTCGGAAAATCCTCCCGTGTGGCAGGCTGGAGGAGAGTGCTGCCTGCAGACAAAGCTGGGGCTCCATGGAAACTGCTGGAGAACAAAAAACGCCAGAGAAAAGAGGAGAAGCTGCGAGCTGTGCCACGACCGGTGAGGAATGCCCCAAGGACTTCACCTCTCCAAGCTCCCCCCGCACAGAACCGCCCGGGGGAGGTCAGAAGGGTCGCGGTTTCGCTTCCTCGCCTCCAAGAAAGAAATCAAATCAGGAATCTGGAGAAGCAGATGCTGATTTTACACAGGATTGTGTTTGCTACCTCCGAGGTGATGATGTAAAGTAGGGCAGCACAGAGAAAAAAAATGTTTACTCTTCAGTGTCACCAAGGGCTGAGAAAAAGCCCCCCAGGAGGGATAATAAGGGAAGTGCTTCACACTCCAGAGGCTCAGGGACATTTCAGTGTTTGGTTATCCAGTTTTTCCCCCCTTCTCTGGGTACCACCTGCTGGTGCTGCTGGAGACAGGGTGCTGAGCTACAGGGAACCTCTGTCCCCCTGGGTACATGCATGCTCTTATTTCTTCCCCCTTTTAGCATCTGCTGTTAGCCAAATCTTGATCCAATTTAAGAGTAGTGACACCACCTCATTCCATCTGAGTCCCTACTGCACCTTTTTCTTCTTGTGGTCCCCTTAGCAGAGCCTGTGGGAGGATTCAGACTGTCCCAGTGTGAAGCTGACACACTAAGTCCAGCTCACGTTGTCTCCTTTTGCCAGGGAACAGCTGAAACGTGGTGTAACTATAGCTCTGGGTCCTGAAATTCTGAAGAATAACATCTGTATTTACTCCTAAATGGGAGATGATGTGGTATTTATAGAATTTATGGGCTTTCCCCCCCCATTATGCTTTGATGCCCGTGGTAAGTACTAGGAAACAACCCCTAGCAGTTCCCACACTGCTTGTTTTGGTGTTGAAAAGCTGCAGCACGACACTGCCAGTTCTTTTTCCTCTCCAGTGACTCCAAGTCTCATTGACAGATGAATACCAAACAGATGGGGTGGTGGCAGAACCTCATCAGATGGACCCGATGGGCCTCAAGCTGCCCATGGTCTTGCATAGATTAGTGTCACGTAATGCTGGCTTTGTGTCCTGACACTGAAAGAGCAGCTTTAGCATTTTGTCTTGCCCTGCCCCAATGTCAGGATCCTCATGTGGTTGTTGATATTATGCAGAAGATGTACTCAAGAAGCTGCACCTTACAAGGGGTAATGGGTGTAAATTGGAGCATAGGAGGTTCAAGTTGAATATCAGAAAAAATTTTTTTACTGTAAGGGTGACAGAGCCCTGGAACAGGCTGCCCAGGGGGGTTGTGGAGTCTCCTTCACTGGAGACATTCAAAACCCACCTGGACACGTTCCTAGGCGATGTACTCTAGGGGGCCCTGCTCTGGCAGGGGGGGTTGGACTAGATGATCTTTCGAGGTCCCTTCCAACCCCTAGGATTCTAGGATTCTATGATTCTATGATACACCTATATTTCTCTGTCCCTATCAGCTTTCTGGGGTAAGCTTCACAATAACAAGAGTTCTGTGCTGCATGAGGAGGCCTTCAGGCTGAGTATAAAAATGACACCAATAACCTCAAATTCTGATGGAAACAAGCATTAGGGTTTGCTAGATTCTCATCATTGGTGCTTCTTAGACTGCCACTATCTCACATACAATTATTTGATAGCCATGTAACTTTGGAAATACCTGATTCTATTTGGCCACAGCAACACATTTGACATTTCCATTCAGTCTGAGATCCCTGCAAGCTACTCTGTTGGCAGCAGAGTGACATCAGTGAAAAATAATGTCCTTACTTTCTGACAAATTACTCCTTGCCTTTTCTACACCAGGCATGGGACATTTCCAAGAGATATTGCAGTCACACAACCAAGTCAGCTTTGCTGAGGCCAAGAAAGTTGATTCAGCTTCTCTGTGACTGCAGCCAGGTATGCTACCCCCCTCCCCCCAAAAAATAGGGTCTGTGCTGTGGTTCAGCATCTCACAGCCATGAATCCCAGATCACTTCTCTCTCCTTAAGGAGATCACAGAATGGTTTAGGTTGGAAGGGATCTTAAAGATCATCTACTTCCAACCCCCTTGCCACAGGCATGGACATCTCCCACTGAGATCCTCTGCAGGATAGAACTGGAAGAACTATCAGAAACAAGAGGGAAAGCACAGCACCACAAGGGACATGTTTGCTGGGTATTAGCTACTGGGATTGTTAGGTTTTTTTTGTTTGGTTGTGGTTTTTCTGTGGTATTACTAGTCTGTAATTCTGTTTTTTTCATCTCCATGTGCTGCCTCTCCAGCTGCAGGGTGTTGCAAGGGCTGCTTCAAGTCATGGCCCTCATCTGCAGGTGCTCCTTTGTGTAGGTCTCCCTTGGAGCAGGGATGCTTCCAAGGGCAGGAAAGCCTATCCCAACAATCCCGTGGGAGTCACACCTTCCCTGCACTTCTCCAAGGAAATCCTGGTGAGGAAGAAAGGGATTGCACTGTGTCTGCCAGGGGAAAGCAAAGACTGTCTCACCAGCTCACCTCTCACAGACAGTAAGGGGTTGGAAGGGACCTTAAAAGATCATCTAGTCCAAGTCTCTCCATCGTGTCTGGCTCAGAAAGCCTCTTTTATGCTAAAAAGAGGTGAATGCCAACAAACTGGAAAGTTCCTTTCACTTGGGCAGCTGAGATGCTGGGCCAAACCGTGGCTGGGGTGGGCTGAGTCATCTAAAGGTCTGGCAGAGAGCCTCTCCAGGGAGGCTTCTGGTACAGCCAGGCTCAGCCATGCTGCACAGCCCTGGGGAACAGATCCCTGCAGAACTTTGTCACTTCTAATGCCCATCATGGCCAACAACAAACAGCACTGAGACACAGGGCAGGGGGGGAAATGGTTTTAAAACCTCCTGGTTGTGTCCTCAGACAGCTTCTGCCCTTCCATCCAAAGCCAACCAGCAGTTCCTATCCCCTCATCCTTCCTCCTCCTCCCACTGCTGGGTTCAACCCACATGTGCTGCTGCCTGTGGCATTTGGGCCTCCACCTGCACACAAGAGAAGCACCAGCGTTTGCTTTCCTACCTCTTGCAGAGGTAACAATAGCCAATATATTTAGAAAATGTTTCCAAGTCAGATACTCCAAGTTTTCACTGTAAACTCTGTTTCTCAGTTTAATTTTTGATACAGATTGTTTGGCTCCCAACTCTACTCAGCCACAGGAAGTGTCCTTCCAAGCCTCTTCATGACTTCTGAAGAGGCAAAGCAGTGGATGAGGCAGCTTCTGGAAGGGTGGTGATACTTGGAATGTAATTCAACTTCCTTTAAAAACTGTTGCATTCCCAAAAAAAGAGGTGAGCAGACACAATTCAGGACAAAATATATGTGGAGAACCTGTTCAACAAGAGAAGAAAGCATGAGTTAAAAAGAGTGGGACATATTATCAGGTTTCCCCAGAGTCCAACCCAGCCACAAGCAATGTATTCCCAGACCTGGTGAAATACTTGTGAGAACAAAGGGATACAAAGCACAGCACAGGAGCTGTAATTAGGGCATTTAAAACCTAGGATGGTGCTAAACTCAGGCTTAAAAGCTGCATAACAACTCAAGAAGTCTTTCTCTGCTGGAAGCTGTGGATGACCTGTTCTGCCACTGCAGCTCTATCTATATATAGTTGCACAGAGATACAGATATAGCTGTAAGAATTATATATATATATATTCTTAACCCAATTAGGCTGCACAGCTGCAGGATTTGACACCCAAATAACTTTAAATATTTTGCCCTTGATTCAAATGGTATTATTCTGTTCTTTTCATCAGAGTAAGAGTGCAGCAAAGGACCTGGCAGGCAGCAGCAGGGTTTGAGACATGCTTATGGCAAAGGAGGTGATGAGAGTGTTAGAGGGAAAGGGGGACACCTTTAATCCTGGCATCCAGGAAACCATCAATGGAGAGAAGGAATGGGCATAAAAAAGGTCAGGAAAAAGGTTATGTGAATCAATAGGAAAAGGGTAATTATTTCCATCTTGCTCAAAGTTTAAGACACTCACTGTGCTTTTCCCACAGCTGTGAGAGCAGTTCTGGTGTAGACACCAGGCATAAGGTGCCCACAGGAAGGGCAAGGAGTGGGATTGGGGCATGGACAGGACATACCAGCCTGAGACCCTTGCCACCATCCCCAAGACCAACTCTTAGCAAAAGCACAAAACACTGAGTAAATCTGCTGATCTCACTGAGCAAAACTGCAGAATCACAGAGCTGTCATGGCTTGAGAAAACCTCTCAGATCACCAAGCCCAACCAGGGCTTACCCAGAAAATCCCACCCACTAGAGCCCATCTTGGGCTCATCCCCGTGGTTTTTGAACACCTCCAGGGGTGGTGGCCCCTCCCAGTGCCTGACTGCTCCTTCAGTGAAGGAATTCTTCCCAATTACAACCACCTGGCTCTGCAACAAGCAAAATAAACACATGTCAAGTGGAAAATCCAGGAGATTCTGACCCTCTCTCCATCACTCTCAGCACCAGGTTTAATCTATCTCTTCATATCATGACAGGAGATGAACCCAACACAGAGCAGAAAACACCTCAGAGCTATTGCTGGGAGAAGATGGGTGGAAATTATTCAAGGATGAATTGTGGTGGCATAAATAATGAGCTTTGCAGCTGATGCTTCCATACAAGTTGAGGAAGTTCAGTGGATTCAGAACTGTTAACTCTCAAAGCAGCATCATATAAAAGAGATTAATTATGCCTGAAACTTTAGCCAAATTAATGCATAGATGTTTCTGTATCTGCCACGGTGCAAGACACTAGAAGTAAGAAAGTCTACAGCTAAATCATGGAGAATCACAAAGAAAAAAAAAAATCTAACATAACAGGAGGAAGAAATGGGCTAAACCTTACAAGCATTTATCTACTGAGGTGCCAGGTATGATGAGCAAGATCTGAGGGAGCAGCTGCATTGCCAAAATACTCTCCAAAAAACACTACAGAAAATGGTAGGTAACAAAAAGCCACTTTTCACAAAAAACCCACATTTCAGTGTGCAGCAGGAAAGGGAAAGGAAAGCAAACAGAAGTACCAGGCATGGTGGGAATAAAACTAAACCAAAGGAGAAAAATTGCATAAAGCACAAAGGCAAAAATGTATTCAACCATGTCCTCTCCATACATTATTCAGAGGTTAGGAGAACTGGAACATGCTCCCTCCACAGAGACAAGGATTCAGGGAGCTTCCTACTTTTATATTAATTATGCTTTCTTGCTTTTGGTGACAAGGAAGAACGTGTGTAACCTGCATCCTACAGGTCACAACGTATGTCCCCACTGCCAGTGATTAATCTTCTGCATTTACTTGGTCTGATATGGACTGTGAAGAGTAATTCACAGTCAGATGCCCCAAATTTCTCTGTGGATAGGCTCTGCTATCTGAGGTAGGGGTGGAGGGATGCATTCAACCTCGATGCAAGTTGCTTTAGTCACTCTCAGAGAAATATTTTCCCAGCTTGATTAAAATATGTCCTGAATGTACTAGAAAAGCATCTTCCTGGTCCATCACAGGCAGCACTACAAGCCAGGGCTTGTGGTTGGTACCTGGGGACCCTTCATCCCAGCACCCAGACACTTTGCAGGCTCCCCGGGTTCCTGGGAACACGGGAATTTTTTTCCCCTCCTCAAGATTTATGTATATAGCTTAATGTAAATGACCAGCCAGGGTGTAACACACAGCAAAACACACTGGATGCCAAGCTGCCCTAAGCTTTACGTGGTGCCTGCAGTGCAGGGCAGCGTGTAGCAGCTTTGCCCTCTGCTGGTCACAGTCCCCGTAGGGTCCCCAAGAGCTCCCGGCCCCACGGAGACCCCAGAGGTTGCCCCAGGGCTGCCATCCCTGCTCCCAGCCTATCCCAGCCCGGCAGAGCAAGGATAAAATACAGCAAGAGACTCAGCGAGGAGTCAGCTAGCAGGCAGTGGTAGCTGGTGGTTTCACTGGGAAAGGGCACGCTTAAAGGACTAAAAAAGAATAGAACAAAAAAACCCTCCCTAATTTGATGGAGCCACAACCCCTGTCTCCTGCTCTACCCCAGCCCTGCAAAAGGTGACAGAGAAATAGGGTGAGTTAAACGACTTTCAGTAAAATCACACCCCACTGGAAGGCTTCTCCTCAGCAGACTCATCACGCTTCTCTCTTCAATCCAAGTCCTTCCTTTTGCAGAATCATTAGGACTGAAGATTGGAATCAGACATTTGGAGACTGTGATACTGGCAGCCAGCTACAGCCCGGGGGTGTGCAGGGCCAGGACACTGCGACACAGGCTGGAAATCAGGAACACAGGGAGCCATCGTTCGGCTTTTAAGGACCCTTCACTTTACCTTTCTCCCACTTTTTTTCTCCTCGGGTGTTTTGTTTTGTTCCGCTCAGAATGCCGGGAGGCAATAAAACCGAGCAGCGATGAGTGTTTCGCTCAAAACGAGTCGCCTTGGCAACGGCAAGCAAAGCTCTCCCGTGTCCTCCCGCCTTCCTTTCACTCCCGGTTTTTGCAGTGACTCCAGTAACAGCACCGGCTCCAGCAAACGGAGGCACGGACAGGAGACTCAAAGGACTGCCCAGGGAAGTGGTGGAGTCACCTGGAGGTGTTTAAGGCAAGGACGGCCCAGCCGAGGTGGTGGTGTTAGGTCACAGGCTGGACCTGAAAGACCACGGAGGTCTTTCCAAGCCTCCATGATTCTGTGATTCTGAGAGAGATGGCCCCGGGTGCTCTGCTTGGAAACAAAACCCTGGAAAACTGCCTGTTCTCTTGGCACCCACAGCACCCAAGGCTTCACCTACCAGCACACCAGTGACCACTCATGTTGAAGGCAAGTCCAAGAACATCCAGCTTGGTAGCTCCTTGTCACAGCTCCATTGGACATTAATCCTTTGGAGATCAAGGCACAATAAGAAACTCTGTGTGGCTGGTCTGGTTACACGTTCAACCACTATCTGCACACCAACCATTTTGGACTCAGGCACCTTCAGCAAAGCCCAACACGTGGGTACTTCAGCCAAGGGGTGCTTATCCATGAACTCTTCCTCAGCAATGAAATCAGCTTCAAATTTCCCACTATTATTTGTACCTATCCATGGAGCCACATACTTTGCTCCCATGGGTTGCTGCACAGCCTTGGGGAGAGACACAGGACAAATTCTGAGGCTGCCAGAGACTGACTGGGAACTCCATCTTCACAACAATGAAAAGCAGCTAGAAATATTTTTTTTCCTCTGTAAAATTAACCAAGTATGTTATCCAGACATCTCTAACACACTGACAAAACACCTATTAAAAAAGGTATTAAAAGCATATTTAAAAAGGTAAATAAAAAAACAAACCACTTGACAGCTGGGCACTTGCATAAATGCTCTTCAATACTTGCAGGATCAAACTTCTAACCTGCTACAAGAGAAGGAAATGCATTTGGAATACACTTATCTAGTACCATGGGTACAAATATAACACAGCCAGGCCAGCTCATGTCAGCATTCCTCCACCACAGAGCCCCAACTGACAGGAATAAAGCACATCTAATGCTAGAAATAACATCACAGAATCACAGAATGTCAGGGGTCCAACCCCTCTGCCAGAGCAGGGTCACCCAGGAAAGTGTCCAGGGTTTTGAGTGTCTCCAGGGAAGGAGACTCCAAACCTCCCTGGGCAGCCTGGGACAGGGCTCCCTCACCCTCACAGAGCACACCCTCAGACTTCTGTCACCCTCACAGTGCACACCCTCAGACTTCTGTCACCCTCACATATCACTGCTGGTGGAAAGCACCTTCCTGAACACCATCCACAGCAACACCATCACGTGCAGGTAAAACAACCACATTACTTGCCCACTCAGGCACATCTCAATGTCACCCAAGTGTACCTGAGTTATTTTTTCCTGCATTACACAGCATTATTCCTATGATTTAATCCCATCTGAGATCATTAGACACTATGGTAGCCTAAGTAAGCAATTACAACACTGACCTGTGTTCTAGGAAACCTGGGCAGGCAAAAGCCTCTGTCATCTATCAGAAGGTAATTTTCTAATTTGATTTAGAGCTTCTCTAGAATAAAGATAATTTACTTACCTGCTAGCTTCAAAGGACTGTCCTGAAGTCTGATTTAACTAGGAGAGACAGTACATCTTAGGGAAGAAAACACCAGTATTAGCTGTGTAAGATAGAACAGGTGATGTTAAATCTGTTTTATCAGACTCAGTCAGGTGGTAAAAAAGTGAAAGAATGAGTTAAAGAAAAGGGCATAGTCTTAGGGAACACAGAGTGTCAACATTAAGAGGCAGATAAAGGTTTAGGAAGTTCTCTCACTGCAGACACCCCCAGCCTGCACTTGGGCACCTCACAACACCTCCAGTCTCCTGTAGGGACTGTAAAGTATAATTATTTCCCCCCCCCTCAGACTTTTTGATTGCTCCAGGTGACAAGAAGATTAAGGAGAGTGAAACAAGAAACTTGTTTCAAATTAACAGTGTGAAATCAAAGGGGTGAGTGTCTCTTTGAGCCATGTGGTGGTGGCTCTGCAGCTGAGAGCAAGGCTGCTTTCTTGTTGCCATCACACTGGACACCTCCATTCCCATCCTCCTCTTCCTTGTGTTCCTCTTGCTTCCCAACTCCTTATCTATCCAAAGCCCAACAAGAGGGAGCCCTGGTCCCAGCCAGCAAGTTGGCACCACCAGGTCAGCATGAACAAGTCCTTGATCAGATAACAGGACTCATAAGGGCAATTTCTAACCTGGGAAATAATAAATCAGAGGAGAAATCAAAGAAGGCTTCAGGACAAAACTGGGGACAGAAACACCTACAGCCACCAAACATCCCTTTTTTCTTTTTCTGAACACAGGGCTCTTTCATTTTAATTGAAGACCCAAATGACAAGTGTTCTGCTGGCACCAAAGGCCTCGCATGGTGCCACACATCAGTCAGCTACAGTCCTGCTGCTGCCACACAGTCTGCAGCTAGAGGAAGAGAGGTAAAAATATGAGCACTAAAAATAATTCCAGATTCAGCCCTGTGCTGAATATGGCCATGGATATGGGTCACGAGGAGCAGAATCAATGCTGGGTTTTGCTCCAGGCAGATTTATGTGTAATGATGTTCTTCCCAAACAGTCACGGGAGACAGAAAAATCAGCAAAAACCAAATGAGCAGTCCAAGGTTATGAATTCCTGTAATTTTACAATGTCATCCTGATTTTTAAAATATAACGTGGTATCTCTTCAAGTGAAAAGAAAAAAAAAATGAAAAAAAAATTTAAAAAAGGTCACTGTTGGGATACCCTAGGAGCAGATGAAATTAGAGAAAAATTGTAGAGCAGAAAATTTAATGCTTAACAAAAATCCACTGCAGGTAATTGCTAAAGGCCTCCTCTATTGGCAAGGTCAAATCTGAGGTACCTTTAGGGATGCAACACTTGGGATTGTAAAACTCAGCAGATGGGACTCCTCTTCTTAGCATATGTTGATGGGGAGAGGCAACAGCAGCAGAGAGTAATTGTCATTTACACTTAAAACAAAAAATATATAAAGCATTCTGGCATGCTTAATCCAAGCTTCTTTTGTACAAGCATACACACCATAGCTTGCAAGCAGGGCTTCTGAAATGGAATGGCAAAAATTCTATTGCTACCTTCTTCAGAAAGAACTAAAATCCACTGTTCCCTGCTGAAGCAGATTTCTACACTACTTTTGAGAAAGGAGAAAATAAATGGTATGTAATTGTAAAAAGTTACATAAATCTGGAAGGAAGAGAAGGTTGACTTTTCTTGCTCTGTGTTCTAGCCAGGACTTATGAATAAAAGAGCAAAACTCCAAACAATATGCTTTTGCAGTTCTGCTCTACTCTCCACAAAACATAGAAAGTCTGAATCATTTATGATCTGCATTATTGACAACATGGTTAAGCTTTTGACTCAAATGAATTTCAGCAAAGAAAATCCAAAACATTTTACCTGGAGCAGTCTGGGTTTTTTGGGTTTTTTTTCCCTTCATATCACAGAAATGGAAAAAGATTTCCTTTCAGGCAGAATGCCTAGAAGACATTAATTGATCAATTTTCATAGCTAGGTATCTCAGTTCTCTCTCCTGAGTCAGTATCTTATCCACCTAGTGCAAGAGAGGAGTGGAAGGTTATTTATGATTATATATAATATTTAGAATCCTGCAATTGGACTGAACATCCCAATAGTGCTGAGGCACACACAGAACACCTGGGACACAGCTTAATTCACAGCCTTTCCCCCACCTCTCCCTGCAGGCCCCTGGGAGGAATTGTCCTTACATCACTTCCAAGAACCATTAACAAGCACTTCCCCTCCACCCCCAAGAGTTAAGTCTCTTATCTCGCACTTTTCCCCCCTCTGTATTTCTGCTATCTGCAGCTTGATCACTGCTCTCCCCCTCCAGTGATTGGTGACAATCCTCTCCATTCCCTCTCTCCCTACCCAAGGATGGGGGTGATGCCTGAGGAGGGGTGCCTGCTGCTGGCAGCTCAGATGCTCCTGGGAGTCTTGGGGGAGTACAGGATTGAAAAATATTTTTTTCCTATTTTTTTTCCTCCTGTTCTCCCTGGCTGCAAAGCCACCATGGGTATTATACCCACTCTACTTGCAAAAATTCAGCAGAAATAATGCAGATTATTTTCTAAGATAGCTAAATATACCCGTGCCACCAAGCTTGGTTTTACTGGAATAAATACCACAACAAAATACTTGCTTGATAGCATGGAATTTAAAAATAATGTTAACCTGCCTTACACCAGCAAAAGCTACAGATGCAAAAGTGCCTGGAGGGTCACTGACAGTTTCCTTCAAGAGAATCCAATGGTATTTCAGAAATTAATTTATAAATAGAAGGAAGTTTCACACTTATAAACCAATGTATTAATTTAGTCTTTACCCTGAAATAACATTCACCCAAAAAATCTCAAACATGTGAATTCACATTAGCATTGAGAACTTTAACAGCAGACTTAGTCATACCTAAGTTTAACCTTTTATATCATTCCTATTTCACGTTTAAGGATTTTGGTTTGCTTTTAAATATTGTCAGTCTACGATTAAATATTTTGAAGTGAACTGAGACCCTGATTGTGACTTGTGAACTACACAACTTGTAACACTTAACTGGAAGTCAATTCAGTAGTATAGTGTGCCCTTCCTGCAAGTAAATCTTCCAGCCTTCTCAATGACAGGTTTTACTAAAGAGAGACCTAGAGTTTTACTCAGCATTATCCAGTTTTACTACCTAGTGTCAGAAAGCAGACAGAAGAATTAAGAGATACACAACTGAAAAGTTCTCAGTATTTTATTTCATAACCTAGTGTATAAAACGTCAACATACAAAAAAAAAAAACAAAAAAAACAAAAAAAAAAAAAACCCCACCCAAACGAAACAAAAACCCAAAACCCAGAAGTGAACAAAAGCAAAATTTCAATACATCTTTCTCCAGTAAGCTTTACCTAAAGGCTCAGAAGCAGTTAAACATTCAGCCTATTCAAAACTGGGATTGAGAACAATTTTCATACTTGCAGTCTGCAGAATTATGAATCAAATGGACAAGGTTCTGATGGCTTTTTAAAAACGGTTTAGTTGCTGTAAGCAGTGGTGTCTGTGGGGTTGTTTCTTTTTAAATACTTAGGTGCACACTCAAGATCACAATCAGTCTGGGCTAATCATCTTCAGTGAAGCGAATGTGTTTACTTGTCTGCCGAGTCTTCTCAAGTCTCATTCTTTCAGCTTTAGCAATCAACTGCAAACAGGAAAAATATGGCAGAAAACAGAGGAAAATTAGATTGCTATGATTTTAACTCACAATCATGAATATATTATTCCCTGAATAACAAAACTACGTTAAAAAAACACCCTAATATTTGAGCAGCTGAGGTAACCTGCACATTTGACAAAAAAAGTAAGTTATAGCAGCCTTGATATCATGAATTTCAGTATTGCCTTCCAACCATCAAAAACAGCACAGCACTTCTTCCATCTCTCGACACTGCAGCATCTTTCATTCCACCCCTTCTTCTTCCCAAGATGGTTGTAGAAAACAAAATTACAGCTTCAAAAAAATCCCCAAATACAGTCTCATATAGCTAGTTAAAAACCCCTACCCTTTTGTGGGATTCATGCTATTACTGATGTAAGAAAAAAACAAGGTCAGACCATAAAAAATTGCCTTAGGAATATTGTGTCATTTTCTACACTCAGCTAGCAAACAACAAACCCACTGAAACCCAGATGGGGACCATCCCTCAGGCTGGGAAAACAGCACAATATGTAACCCAGCCCTGCTGAGAATCCATGTCAAGAAATATTGGTGCAGTTTGGAGGAATATTCATGCTAGGAACCCCTGATTCAAATTCCTGCCTGACCAGGGATTTGAATTTTTTGCAGCTGCATTTTAGAGTTTGCCCAAATTCCTATGGTACCTGGCTAGCTGCACCCAGTACAGAGGTATGAGAAATGCTCTTGTGGAACACAACCAACCTGATAATTTTCAACTTTTGTGTGCTGCCTTTTCAGGCAGAAATCAAAACAACAACATGCATAGACTTAACCTCAGTACTGCAATGAAGTCATACCCAAAAGCAAAGGTACAAGCTTGGTTACTGCAATGCCCCAGTAACCATAAGCAAGAGCTCAGGAAGCAACTGTTACATGATGATCAAAAAATAAAAAGCCAAAACACAAGGAACAAGGCAGGCTGGTTAATCTAAATAAAAAGTGAGAAACTCCTGTGCGTCTAGACACATCAGTAATTCAACAGCATCAATCCACTTTAACTTATCTGATAGGGACAAAGAAAATATATTAGCTAGTGCTAAAATAAAGAAGGGGCACTTGCTCACCAGACAGTCCAGAATTTTTGCCAGAATTTTAAAAGATTCATATCCATGTCTGTGGTCACAGACACTGCAGACACTGCACCCTGTACCTGACATGGAAGTGCAAAGTCCACTGCTGCACTGGTAACAGTACTCCAGTATTACACTCTACACTGCCCCTGCACTGTTTGTTGTGCTGCAATAAATTACACAAGCCCAGCATTTGACTTGACTGCAGTCATTAACATGTTCTCAACAGCATCAGACCTTAAGTTAAGGTAGATGATCTTCTCAACCATTTTCCAAGAAAAAAATTGATCTAAAGATGTAACTATGAGATTTTTTTTTCCTCTCTGCTAGGTGAAAAACGGATTAAAATAGTTAAACTCTTAAATAAGCTAGGAGTGGCTCATCCTTTCAACATATGGGATGCAAAATCACAAACAAAAGGAAAATGTGCAATGCTGAGTTGATATCAGTTTCTATACCAGCATCAGAATTTGCAAAAGCCCTCAAGGATTCCCATTGTCAGTCCATCAATCCAGCATCAATCTCTAAGCACACCACTATCCATCTCTTCAAACAGGTACCCAGCCCTTCCACAGATACCAACACATTAGAGAATTTGGGAAAGGGGCTTCTTTGTGCTAGGGACTGGGACCTCTCCCCACCCAGACACAGAGAGATCAATCTTGCAAGGACACAATCCCCAGGCCTCAGGTGTGAGGAGAGAAGATTGGGCTGTGCCCATTAGCCCCAACCCCACAGATTCTGAAAATTATTCCACCCTTCACAAATACCCAATTCTCACTTCCTCCCCATCACTCAGACATTAAACTTCCCCCTTCCCTTCTCTATAAGTGGGTGTTGAAGGTGTAACCCAGGCCTCAGCAGCACCTCCTCCCAGAGGAAAGCTTGCAGGCCTCAGGCTTTGGCAGCAGCAGACTTTAATCAGGCCAGAGAGTTTAAGGCTACAGACTGATGAATTGCTTGGGGTCTGCATAAACTGGCACTCCCCTGAAGAAACAGCTCTGGCAAGAAGGGGTTTTAATCTGTATTATCATGCAGCTGAACAACAGGCTGAAAAGCAGAGGGATTTGCAAGGGGCAGCAGAAGGGAGCACAGAGGTGACAATGACCGACCAGGCCTGAGGGAAAAGCCTGGATAGGGAACACACCTTTTTAACCCCAAAGGATGGCTAGAGACATTAGTCACAAGTTCTGGGGAACCTTGGCATATCCAGGCTCTTTTTGACCTTTATATTATTTAAACTAGGCAAGAGAAAGTTGGGCTATTTGTTCTGTTTGTTTGCTTGCTTGCATTTTCTTTTTTCTTGGGAGGGTGGTGGTGGAGACATTATCTCATAAGCCCCCTGCTCTACCATTAAAGCCGAGTAAAAAAATATTTTTAAAACACCTAAAAAAAGGAATCTCACTACCTGAAGCTACACAAAAGTTGTTACTGTGGCCTGCCAGCGATGTGAGGCAGCCCATGCAACAATGTGTATCTTCGTTACTCTACTCACTGACAGTATTGCAGCTACGTCACTGGAATGAAAACTTTGAAGCCTATATTTAAACGTTAATTTAAAGGAAGTAGATGCTGTGCTTATTTTAAGTATAAAACAGCTAATAAGCAAACGCTCATCTTCAAAGAGATCTTGCAAGGAATTTAAAAACCTTCAGAGAAAATCTTTAACCAAAAGATAAACTAATGGCATATTCAGCTGTACATGTTTAATTATGAATCATTACTTTTTTCCTTCCTTTTACTGTGACCTTCAAAAGAAGTCAACTTGTGATTACTTTTGCAAGGATTTTCAAATAAAATAAAATCCATATTAAGGAACAAGGAAAACCTTTTTCTTAGCATCAATCTGTACTTCTGGAATTCAGATTGTCAAAAAGTAAGGAAAAGGTTAAGAATTACTGACTACAAGTGAGGCATTCTTTTCTTGATGTTTTGCCCAACTGTGTTAGCATTTAAATAGCATCACTAAGCTTTGAAGTTAACACCTCCCAGTGTTCCAAGACTAAGGGTAAGGGGGAAGAGCAGGAGTTTGCATCCTTGCAGTTCCCATTGTTAGGCAGAACTGAGACAGTTTATATTTGCAAGCCTAGATGAGGTACATTACTGGCCAATTTACACCAGTTTGGTCAACAAATACCAGTCTTCAAAAGATGAAGAACAGAAACTTGAGCACAGGGCACTACAGTCCAAATTAAAAGCTGCCAGGGGCACTTTTTGCTTAAAAAAAAAAAAGTACATTAAAAAAAGGAAAAAGTTTTAAAAAAAACTGTCAGCACTTGGTAAAGGCTCTACAGTTGTACATTCACATTCCCTTACTGCTTATATTTAAGAATCATGGGAAGAGCCAATGCCAGCTTTATGCTTTTAAGAAAATTAAATCTTTCATTTGGAGAATTTCTTTGGGCACATCGTGTTTAAAAGAGTAAGATTCATTTGTCTATGGGATCTCTAAAGAGACACTTCTACAGGATAAGAAGATGTAAAATAAGCCTTGTGCAAGACAAGGTTTTCAACCTGTACAACTCCTGTTCATTTAGATCAGTGTAATATTTCCTTTTGATTGTATATGGAACAACCAGGAAAAGTTTGGCATTGAGTGCAAAAAGCCTCCAAACAAAAAGTCTCCAAAGTCACCAGCAAACACCTAAGGTCAGATGATTTTGAAGTTTTGCAACAGACAGCATAAGGATTCAGCTTAGAGCCAACTCAGAAACCTTATCTACAATGTGTGTGAAGTAAACCTAGCAATAAAACGTCTGCAAAATACTCTTTGGCTCCTCTCTGTCAGCTAAAGAAAGGCTCTGCCTGGCTTAATCAAGAACCTTTCATGCCCGGAAGGATCTTCTAGGGCAGGAGAGGAGATTGCAGCCTGCAAGTTCATTGCAACACTCCCTTCATCACTGGTCTGGACAGACACACCAAGGTCAAGGCTGGAAGGAAGTTTCACTACCTTCATGCCTTTAATCATGGCCTTAACTTTCTCTGATTGCCTCCATAAAGACGAGGCCCACATGTGGCAACTGGAGTAGCCAGAAGTTCTCTATTTTGTGGCTGTAAAACCCTGCAGCCAAGTCAGTTGAAAGTGATTTAACTGGATTAAAAGCAGAGCCAAACACAAAAGTATAAAAAAATGTAGAAATACAGAGAATAAAATTATATTTTCAACCACGGTTGTACAGGGAAAAAAAGAGACTTGAAGATTACCTTCTCAGTACCTCTCTTCTTTTCCCGAGGCTGGTTAAGTTTAGCTTGTCTGTCCACTAAAATCTTCTGCCAGTAGCGTTGCTCGTGATCACCTTGAAACACAAATTAACATGAATAAAAATATTCAGTACAAATGGATGCAGTATCTTCAGCTGTGATGAGAAGGAACTTTTCATTACTAAGGTAAACATATGTCAAAATTCCTGTTAGGGAAACCCAACAAGTATTTCTCTATCAGCCTTGAATTTCACAGTTGGAGAAGTCATACAGCATTGCAACAGCTGACCAACACACTCTGGGCTGGAGAAAGAGTAGAAAAACTGTGAGAAGAAGAATAAAGCTGACAGTCAGGTCTCTGTTCTTTATGAGCTGAACAGGAACTCCTTAGAAAAGATTCTCAGAAAAAGCTATGGAATTAATAATTCTAAGAACAAATTTTACATACATAATTTATACTTCTATCACAAAAACATCTAAGTATTACTACAGACATTTAATGTCTTGTCAGATGAAGAGCTGAAGACTTTTAGTCAAAGCCAAGCTCCAAGAAGTGAAAAAAAAAAACTGGGAAAACTTCAGTCCCTGCAGTAGGGAGCATTGAAGATTCTTTCCTTAGTCTCTGTATTCACTTTATGCCACCAAGAAAAGCTGAAATCCTTTCTGTCAGTCACTTGTGTGTTCTTCAGAAGCTTTTCCATTCTCATTTCAATTACCCAGTTTGAAAAAAACCAAAACTTAAGACTATGAATAGGAGGCTCCTACAATGTCCTACTTAATCCTAATCTTCTCTTACTGTCTTGTATACAACGATGTAAAACCAGAGACAAATACACACATATGTAAAATGCAGTATTTCAAGCTGCTTCTAGGTCAGAAAGCACTCTGAAGACAAATCTATCTCCAAATGACATCAGCAGCATTCAGTGAGGCCCAAATTTTGATTAATCAACATTGATGTTAATCATGAAGGTTAATGTTTCCATCATAACTCTTCCTTCTGCAATCCTTAAATGGCATCTGTGAGGGTTTATGTCCCTGCATGCATGGAACTGGGCTGTATGTGAGGATCAGTGCAGGAGTGGGGTAAAATATTTAAATACACAGATGGGAGATTCTCATCTGGATTGTTTTACCTGTTTATTTTTCATGTAGGATTTTTAGTGTGTGTTTAGAATGCTAAAGTTTCATGAATACAAAAACAAGGCTTGAGAGATATCCCTGTTCCCCCATCCTCTATCCCCCACTTCCATATAGGTTTCTCTGGACTTGGAAGACCAGTCCAATGTAATACAAGACAAAAATTCAGAACAGCAGAGTAATTTCAGAAACAAAACCAACACACATTAGGATAAAGCTCCAAAGCAAGCCAATAAAAGTTTCAGTGTAAATACAATTTAAAAAAGAACATTACTCTGGCATAAATCACTCAACTTCCTGAGAAAAGAAAGATTAATTAGAAGCTAAGTGCTAAAACCACCATATGTATATCCATGCCATTAGGTCCTTGTCCTGTTACTTCACACTTAAGTTCAATATTTTCAAGAAAACCTTCATTTAAAATTCTCTTGCATCATCAGATTGATATCCATAAAGCTGAACCATCAATTAAGTTCTAGAGTTCATTGCCAGTAAAGGTGATGTAAATCAATCTCAAAAGAACAGAACTAAGTTGATAAAATCCAGTAACAACCGTAAAAAAAAAAATATAAGGGGCATAAAAATCCTTACTGTTTTTTACCTGTTTCACCATAAAAGCAAAACTAAAAGACTCACATTAAAAAAAACCCCAGTCTTTTCCCCAAGATATCCCTGTATATCTACACATCCATTAAGCTACCACACAATACAATCCTTTTCACACTTAAGTCTTCCTCTACTAATATTAAAAAAAAAGTCTTACCGGTGAGAATTTCGCATTTCCAGCTGTTTTTGATCTGTTTTTCTTTGTATGATTTCATGACAATCTGTGCATCCTCAGGAGTTTGGAAACGGACGTGGCATTCTGTGTCTCCCTGCAGCATGTCAACATAGGACACCTCAGCCAGCACTGCCAAAGTATCCTGTGGGAGAAAACACAGACCACAGAGCAGATTTTACAAAAGAAGGCTACTCAAACATTCACTTTTTGACCATTCTACTTGTAGGTCACTGACCTTGTAGTTTTGTATTAATGTATTTTTCTAAGGTCAGATAGGAATTCTGATTTATGAGCATATAATATCTATTTATCTCTCATCCTGCCCTGAAACCGATTTAAACCTCTAATTCCTGAAGATTTTTATTTTTTTTTTTTTGCATAGGAATTATTTTACAAATACAGCATCAGCAATTAGCCATTTATTTCAAAACTGTATCTGTATGGACTTTTTCTAAAAAAAAATTATTTATGTAGCATAACCCTGCTATATCAGTCCAACAGAAAAACACCTAATTTCATTCACTGCATGAAATATATAAAATCAAGCTGACTCCTGGCAGATTACTGAAGAAATAAAGAGTAGCAAACCAACCCTTCTGATCTTTATGAAGTGACCTCTGCCTGAAAATTGTCACTAACAGCTAAAGGAAGAAGAGTCAGACATGCTCTTTCAGATGAAGTACTTCACTTGTAATTCCTGCTGTTAGGGAAATTAACTGCGACCACAAATTCCTACTCAATTTTGTTCACAGCAGGCAGGCAGCTCAAGAAAGATGCTACTATTCAAGAATTACACAGCTTTTAACCCTCCACTAGCAAGGACAGCTTTAAAACAAAACTTCAGTGCCAACACTACAGAGAGCATTTGAGAGCCAACCAAAGCTATTTTCCACTCCTAATTTTTGTATCCCAAAGTCACACCTACACGGAAAAATATAACATCCCAAAGAGTTCAGTGGAGTTGGTAACACTTTGTGATCTCTCAGAAGCACCTTTCTAGCAATATATAGGGAAATAAAAAAATTACATCAAAACAATATAAAAACTACTCTGCAAAGACCTTTCCTGTGTACCAAAATAATTAAGCCTGCCACACAATCAGAAACACAGATCAATTCTGGAAGTTTATTAAGGAAAAAAGCCTAGAGGCATCACTTTGTTACAGTGTCTGCTGTTGCTATGACAGTTCAGGAGCACAGGCAAGGTTTTGTCAGAGCTGCACCTTTCATAAAAGCAACTGGTTTGGCCAGAAAAATTAAGTAAGCATCCAGTGCAGTTACAAATTCCACTGCTGACCTGAAAAAGAGCTGAAGATTATTGCTTCTTCCACCTAGTTGTATTCTGCAATTAAATGTTTCATTAAAATCCTTGCCTTATCCATTTGCTAACATTTTGTGAAATATTTTGCTTATTATTATGGGAACCAGAGACATGATTAATAACACCCTAAATCTTACTCTGTATCCCTTTACTGAAAACTTTATTCCCTTAAACACTTCCTTAAATCTAAGCCAAAAGAAAAGTGGAAACTCCTAGAAATACCAACCACTGTTTTCAGGTAGTATGGGAAGAGTAAGCTTACCTCCTGATCACAATCTGTTAAGTTGTGACACAAATTGAACAAAGTAAGGTACATACTGCAGTCAAATGAGCCCTCAAAAGTCACAGTGACAAATACTACATTCTCTTGAGTGTCTCCAGCACTCAGACAGCTGCCCACAATATACCGAGGCAGCTGAGGCTGAAATCCCTATCACCAGCTTGTTTTCAGTGAGAGAGAAATCTCATCTTGCTGAGATTTCTGCTTCACACTTGCAAGCAATCATTGACTTTGAAAGGCTTCCTCAGGCAGCCTGAGAAGTCCATACAGGTAGTTTGAGAAGTCACCTCAGAACTTGCATTTTGAACCATTCTCTCATTGCCCTAAGCAGTCTGAATCTTTATGTCAACCTAAATTAGATTTGTTCAATTTTTTTCACCAGTAGCTATTCAACCAAAAGTGCAAATTTGTGAAAGAAAGTGTCCTGTGTCACAGGCATGGAAAAAAAATCGGTATCCGGAAAAAAAAGTGCTTTTCCTTAAGAACACTTTTTTACATTTCCATTTCCAAAGGATGCAGCTTCAAGCTTAAATTGGATGAAAATAACCCTATGTAGCACGCATAACTTTCACATCATGACACAAAAGTTTATGTAAGCACTGTTTAAAAATTGAAAAACATATTTGCCACAAGGGAAAAAAAAGATCAACTTTCTAAAAATGAGCTAATGAATTACTGGACAAGGTGTACCAGACTGCAGTTTTTGTAAATTTCTTACTGAAAAAACCCTCAGTTCTATGTTCATGAGCTTTTTCTTGCCACCAAATTCCTGTAAGTGGTAAATCCTTCCAAATACTGTTACAGATTTCTTGATCTGAATTGTGCCAGGATGATGAGTACAGAACACTACATCCATTTTGTCTTCATCTTTCCATTCTAAACTGTAAGGAACTACTCAATCTGTAGCACATTAATTATTTTTGCCACCATTTTCACTAAACTTGACATTGCTTGAAGCACTCCAAAGGGTAACTTTGCTTTGAAACATCCCCTTTATCCTATCTCGATGTTGTAAAATCTGCCATTCACAGGTACTAGAGAAGAATCTGTCCACAGCTACTGGCCAAACAAATAAAACCCCAAAATCTGGTTCAAATGGCATTCCATATTCAAACATTTGGGGGGCACTGTTAGAGGAAAGGCTAACAGCTACCCTGAGGTTACAAAGGCATTACCTTGATCTGCTTCCTGCTCGGCAGGGGCTCAGTGCTAATGATCTTCACAATTACTCCACTCACAAACCGGGGCCCCATTGTGTTGGCCTTGCCAGGAGGGGCAAAATCTTCACTGGAGGCTGGACAGTTTGAAAAGACAAGGGGGAAAAAGAAAAAAAAATAATTTAAAAGTTCTACATTTATTAGTTTAAAAACTAAAGATGCTATGAAAGCACATAAGCAAAGTGATGTACACAAGAAATAAAACAAGAGGCATCAAATGCTGCTATTGCAGATTAAGGCTTTAAAAAAAATCAAGGATAAACACTGTTCACAAGGTAATGTCAATGCAAGTAAAAAAAAAAAAAAAGAGGAAAAATAACAGTTCCAAGAAGAGTCTTCGATGAATTCTTACTGCATACAGTGTCTCTTTTTAAGAATCAACTATAAACCTCAGAATATAAATTATAGTTGAACCCTTGCTAAAGTGATCAAACATTGAAATGCAGTACTGAAGCTAGTGAAATACTGAGAAAAACTGAGCAATTTCACCTATGAAAAACATAGAAATGTAGCAAAGAGGACATAATTAAAATTACTTTTAATGATAATGTTGAGAACATGCAATATCAAGCATTTTTAATGCCTTCCTTAAAGTAATTGTCAAATCGCTACAGGGAGAGCTAAACATAAGCAAATCAGGCCCACATTAAATGACAAAAAAAAGCTGATTTTTTATTACCTCATTGAGGCCTTTATCATTGGAATTATCCTTAAATTTAAGAAGGGCTGCTGAAATGTGCTGATATTATTTGTTTAGTCTTTACTTCAAAATGAGGGGGTATTGGTGGTAATAGTTTTAATATTAGTTGTCATTCAGAGTAGCCACCAGCACTACAGAAAATAAAGCCATTTTGCAGGGTTTCTGGAGGACCAGTGTCTTAAATTGCTTATGTTTGTGTACTAGATTCATAAAAAGACAAAACTATTAATCACAAATGGAATTACATTTGCCATTTTCAGATAGAGGCCTTTTTTCTCCAGAAAAATCTGTTTCCATCTCTCCCACAGGCTCAGGTTTGAGACGAGACATTGCCTTCTTTAGGGAGGCCATACTGGCTTTTTGAAGGGCCAAATATTCTTGCTTCAAACCCATCCATTCGGTCCTAAAAGCAGAAACACAGGCACAGGGTGTCAGTTGTAGACAAGAATGTTTAGAAACTCAGTAATAACAGTTTAAAAATAGCTTAAAGCCTGATTTGGTGAGCAGTGCAGACCACCATTACCATTAGAGATCTCCCTGCACTTAGGTTAAATTAATCCTTGTCAATATCTGTGTTTTTTATTATTTTGATTTAGATTTTAACATTTCAGTCAAGTTGCAACAAGATCAACTTATCTTCAAATAAAGCAAGTCCCCAATTTTTTTAAATATTCAGAAAACATGCAGAACAGCTTGGTAAACTATTTTCTACTGCAAAGAGCAGAGCATAGGACCTTAATTCAGACTTAATTCAGGGACAGTGAACTCTGAAATCACTGAATTAGTTCAGTGAACCCACTCCTGCATTACTATATTAAGAATCAGTCATTTATTTTCTAGAAAAATCATTGATGAAAAATCAACAACTGGTTAAACTCACCAAAAACCTACTGAGATAAGAACATTCCTCACTATTCAAATGCATTTTGGTTAAAAAATACCACCACATGGAAGCAATTTATATATTTACATACATTTAACATGGAGATGTTTCTGCAAACAGCCAGAGCTTTGCTCCAGAGCAACACAATGCCTACAGTGCCACTGTGAGAACGACTCATTGTTACCCTAATCTGTGCTATCAAACAAGCTGATAGAGGATTTTTAAAGAGGAGGATATCTTGTGGTAATGGTTTTAGCTGTTAACATTGACAACTGTATACTTCAAAAAAGCATCCAGACTCACCCAGGATCATACATTCTCAACAGAGCAAAGACATTAAAATAACAAAAGGCCCACGTAATGATTCTTGGAGATAAAAAGGCCTCACCATTCCCTAGCAAGGTATGGTATAAATACCAGCACAAGGAGGCCTTGCTGGGCAGTTTACTGAAAGGAACAGAAGAACGCAGAGACTGTGTCAGGCAAGTATCTGCAATCTTGTTCTCTTACAAAACTCCCCCTCTTTTCCAAAAGGCACTTGTAGTATTAAATTTTATCTCTCTTTCATGCAGTTTTCTCCTCATCTCAGTGGAAGAGGACCACCGCTGACTGTGGACCCCTTTTACTTTAACATGGAGGTGCTTTCTGTGATTTCAAAGAAGTAAGTGCTTCCATGTTTTAGTAGAGGTGAATCCTGACCGCAATATTGATACCACCACACCGGATTTTTAAGTGGTTTTCACAGCACTGCCAAGAGTATCAAATACGGGAAAAGAAAAAGGAAGAATTTACCCCGCGAGCAGATGAATCTTCTTTTTCAGCAAGAACTTGTTTTTAGCGACGAGCTACAAAACATTGGCCAGTATGGTAAAAACCCCAAGTTTAAAATTTTTAAGGACTCCCTTCGCTTTAACATGGAGGTACCTGCTGCCTAAAAAAGTAAGTGCTTCCATGTTTCAGTGGCGGTGGATCCTTAATGTTCCTAAACGGATTTCTGGCAATTGGCTGCGGCTCGAACAAACAAGTTTAGGTTTGGTTTTTTTTTAATGTTGCAATAACAGAATTCTACTGTTTTCGATGCTGTTTTAATTTTTTTGTATGATGGCCTTTCTTTTTTGTGATACGTTTTTTACGTGGGTTTTTTTGGTTTTTTTTCGTGTTACCGAAGCGTCTCCTTCAAGGATCCCCACAACTTAAATGTGGATGTACTTGCTTTGCTCCTGACTAGTAAGTGCTTCCATGTTTTGGTGATGGTGAGTCCTTTTTTTCCTCAACTGAAAACACTTCCCTCCTTTGCACCGCACATGTGACCCCTGTGCTAGACAACATTCAAGCACAATTTTGTAATCTGGGATCGATCAAAACATCAGGGATCCCCTCGACTTTAACAGGGAGGTACTTGCTGTATGCTTAAAAAGTAAGTGCTTCCATGTTTTAGTTGGGGTGACTCCTAACAGCCAACATTTAAGCGGTCTGATTTTTTTTATTTTGCTGCAAATTGTTTTGTTTTTGTTTTTTTTTAAGATACTTTTACAGGTCAAACGAATACACAGTAAAACTTTCGACCCTTTTCAGCTGCAGTCTAGTACTGTTGCTAACATGCAACTCTGTTGTATAAAAATTGGAATTGCACTTTAGCAATGGTGATGGACTGTCAGACATACAGGGATTTCTAAGGTTTGAAACGGGCTGAATTAATATTAGAAATTATGTACAAGCTTGTAAATAAAAATTCAATAAAGTGGACTTCTTAATGTGTGCATATGTGACAAAATCCCCAACCTCACACTCCAAAATATCAAATTATTAACGATCATTAATATCAAAAGCCATACAGTCTTTAGAGCAGACTAGAATTCAAGCAAAAGTGTACACAATATCCAACCGACTTAAAAAGCCTGGGCCACAAAAAGCACATTTGTGCTGCCAGCCCACTGCTACACACAGCCAGATTTGTTACTCTGCACCTTCCAATACTGGTGAGAAAAAAAAAAGGCTCAATGATAGGATGGAAAAATTGTGCTATAAAAGGAACCAAATGATAAGCACCTCTACATTCACAGAACACATGTGACTATCACCTACTTGGAGAGTACTCTGAGAGGAATAACTTCTTCACCCATTTTGTGTCTCTCTTTGTGTTTCTTCTTGTGTTTCCTCTTAGTTTTTGAAAGGGATGTGTCTTTTTTATCTTTGTCATCTTCTGTAGAGATGTCTGTATTGAAAAAAAGATAACAATAAGGGTAAAACAAACAGGTTAAAATTTACTTCAGAAATACACCTTTTTTTTCCCCACAAAAATGTAACTACTACCTATTTCTTTCTCTGCCATGAGTTTAGCCTTTAATCATAGACTACTGTCAATCTAAACTGTAGCTTTCTAAACTAAACTAGTTCTTTTCTTTCCTTTATCTTATGCATGAAACTGGGATGATAAGCTTTTTCTTTTGTATTTTCATCTGATTTATCTAAACTCTTACTCTGTCACCACCATCGAGGCTGTTTAATCCATACTTCATCGAAGTTTAACTGATTCACTTTGTGGACTATTTTTATTTTTACTTTTAATGAGGTTTACCTGCTTCAGCGTTGAAATTTCTTTCCCACTCTCCATGCATCTTATCTCCTTGGAATGACTCATCACCAGGTTTCAAATTAACTGCAAAGAACATCACATATTCCTTAACATTACCTTGTTATATCTCCAGCATATCATTTTTACCCACTGACCCAAACACAGTAACCTTTTAACCTATTAAAGTTTTCAGTTTTTCAGAGACAGGAATCCAGGGTCTCAAAGTTTCACCAGCACTGGGAAGGTTTACTCAAACTTTGGGTTAAAGTGCTAAAGCTCTCAGCCTCCAAAAGTCCTGTCTCTAATATAATTGAGCACTGCACTTGTCACATTTCATGCTTTGCAGCCATGTTCTTGCAACCCCTTTTCTTGACTTGCTGGTTCTTACCCTCTTAAAAGTAGAGTCCTAGTTTCTATAAATCAAAATTAAGCCACCACAAATTAAATTTCAATTGTTAAGAATGCAGTTTCTTTAACTTATAATCTAGACACTTCTCCCTCACTGAATCTACCACTTGTCATCTGCAAGAGACACATTTGCCAACTGATTTCATTCATGCATGTAAATCATGAAAATACTAAACAGGGATGCAACAAACTTTACCACTGGAATCTTTCAGAGCTTCTGTTGTTTCTTCTTTTACACCATCAACTTCCTCCTTTTCAACAGTTTTCTTGACTTTTGGAGTTGTCCCACCATCTCCAGAGCTGGTCCTTTTTCTCTTTCCAGGCCTGCTTTCCAAAGGTACCTCTGAGCTTTCTGTTCTGTCCCATTTTCTTTTCTCTTTCCTTGAGGGCTGCCTGTGACTCTCAGCTCCCTCCATTTCTGAACACTCTGATGAAGTCCTGTGTCTTTTTGATTTGCTTACTTGCTCTGTTGTAGTGTTTGTGTTTGGCTCCTTTGTCTCTACAGCTGCCTGTGCATTGCTCTCTTTCTTGATTTTGGATTTCTTTTTTTTCTTCTTTTTCTTCTCTTCTGTTTTAAAAATATAAAATATTTTAAGCTGCCAATGATTAAAAATGAGATTAACTGACCTCAGTAAACAATCACAACACTGCATGTCATGATAGTCTGGGATGTTGAATGAAATGCCTGGCTCTGACATCCCCAACTACAGAAAAGATGCTGTACATTGTCACAAAGTTCTTCCTAGGCATTTTAAAACAAAAAAGCCACAGATAAGACTCAGTCTCACTAAGTGAGAAAGACCTCTGGGTCACAAGGGCCACTTTACTATAGGATTTCTGAAGTAGTTACTCTCAAATTTAAAAGAAAGGAGCAAGACTTCTTTTCTACTCCTT
Organism: Heliangelus exortis; assembly: GCF_036169615.1. Taxonomy (NCBI): domain Eukaryota; kingdom Metazoa; phylum Chordata; class Aves; order Apodiformes; family Trochilidae; genus Heliangelus; species Heliangelus exortis. Next base: position 41,663,271 of record NC_092425.1, on the reverse strand, counting down.
AACAAATGTACATTTTGCCATGTCAGCCCTTACTTCCCTTTGGGAAGAGATACCTTCCCTCCTTCCAGGCCAAAAAGACAACAAAAAGAGACTATTTGTATTCTGATAATAAAAGGAGATAGTTAGCCCAATGAATGTATTATGCTAAAGCATCTTGAACAAAATATCTTTATTCTCAATACTACTTCCTTCAAAGTTGTAACATGCAGGATGCAGTATGAAGTCATAGAAAGTTCCTAAAATGGGTTTTAAAATCATGTTTTTTCTTAAATTTTTTTTTCCAAACAGTTACTGGTATAACAAAGAATTAGTGATAACAGTGAGAAACCTAACATGAATTATCATTTTGTGTATGAAAGAGAAGGGAATATGCCTGAAGTCTGGAAAACTGTATTATGTCATCAGAAACAAGGAAAAATGCTTCAGTGTTCAAAGCTGTGACATAACCCTGTGCTTTATAAGTTACAGTAGATTGTATTTATAAGAAACATGCTCAACTGTGAACCCAGGATTCCTTCATCAGGAATATGGTCCAGGTTGTTACAAGTGATTACTTTTCTCAAGCAGGAGAAAGGCAGAAATACACTATATATGTAATTTTTAAGACTGCATTGGTCAATGTTTTAAAGTGATAAATTGGGATCAGGAAACAAACTGTTTTGTGCCTCAGCTTCTGAAGAGAGTTTGTTTCCTGATCCCAATTTATCACTTAACACTTACCTACAACGTTGCTGTTACTATCATTCAGTGTAGGAACAGGCTTGTTCTTCACTGTTTTGGGGAAAATCCCAGGTTTCCGAGGTGCTTCTTCTGGTGGATTATTCAGAAACTTAAAAAAAAATCCACAAAACATTACTAAAAGTTATATATATATATAATTTTTTTAAGAATCTATACAATTAAAACCAACAGTCCTATGTCAATTCAATAATATAGTCCCTCACAACTCCAGAGGTTTACACTGCTCCTTGCATGGTGTGGTGGGTTCTGGCTGATGCTGAGATTTGCTTTTAAAGTGCAGAGCTTGCTTTATTTCCCATTATGCATGTTGCTTTTATGATACTGAAACATAAATGGTTGTGAAGTTTCAAATCACATTTAAATACAGAAAATTAGGCATGACCACACTTGTCTAGTAAAATTTTATAGTCCCTGTAGTGTTACACAGGGATTTTTTTTTTTTTCTGTAAGATGGCAAGAGCAGCAAACCAAATTAATCCAAAAAAATACCCACTATGCTTCTAGTAAGTGTCCAGCCTATTAGCAGAATTACACTGCTAAAGACTTGTCAAACTGATTGGAGTTTTGGGGGTAGGAGACAGTAATACAACTCCAGGAACACAGTTTGAGTTTTTTAATTATGGTATTTTAGGAATTTCTCTCCAGATTTGGTAGGTGAGTAAAGGCTGCAGCACCCCTCTCACAAAGCAACCATCAGGAAGAATGTTAACAGACCAGAGGCAGAGGGACTCACCTCAATAGCTTTCTCTGCCTGCTCTTTAGTTTCAAATTCAACAAAAGCAAATCCCTTTGGGTCACCAGAAGTTCTGTACCGGGGGATACTGATGTAAACTACATTACCACACTTCCCAAACACCCGCTCAATCCAGCTGTGACTGACATTTTTGGGAAGCAGCTCCTAGAAAAAACAAAACCAAAAAACAACAACAAAATGTAACCTTCTCACTATTGTATTACCGTTGTGTCAGATGGCTTACTACATCTTCTAATTAAAAAGTTATTAGAACAAAACATATATAAGTTTGATGTGACAACACCATTTTAATTTCAGAAAGTATTCTTGGTGAGATGTCATAGCATTCATCTGAAAATATCTCTGATCATTCACACATCTAAAACAAGTATTATATATTCAATTTAAGTGTTTACCTTCTTCCTTCTCCTGACAGATACCAAGATCTCACTGACAGCTGCATCTTTGCAACATGAAATATCTTTATAATAATTTCAGACCTTCCAGCAAACATAAATCTCCATTCATTGTCTCAAACTATCCACTGTAAAGAAGGATTTTATTTTTTAAATTATTGGTAATCCAGGTATTTGAGATGTTCTTCATCACAGAAAGCTTGGTGCCTGCTTGAAATCACTAATCCAGCTGCAAACAGCTGCAGGTATATACCTAAACTGGCATTAGTGATACAAAGGTTTCTTTTAGAGACAGATGAAATTTCACACTGGCTTCAATATGATAAAAGCTGTTATAATTCCAGCAGTAAAAGCCTTTTTTTTTTTTTTTAAATAATACATTTCATCATCAATGCAGCCACAGGATAGTGTGCTATAAGGATGATTTTTAAAAAAATTTTTTTTAAAGTCCCCTAAAAAATACTACTAGCTCATTTAGGTACATTCTGCCTTCAAAAGAATGATGTTTGTGTGTTACAAAGCCAGAAGTACTTGCAGCTAAAGATACTGGAAAATCTGTACTTTATATAGTACACACAGTTATCTTGCAAACTCTTCAGATCCTGTTTGATAAAACTAATAGAAGTAGTTATTCTAAAGCTCTAACTACATTAATGCAATTGGTAAATGTTTCTTAGTACTAGTGCTGCTCTTCTAATAGCATTAACTAAAAACCCAGTGAATACAGTAATAGGTAAATAAAAGCACACTTCCTTCTTACTAGGAGAAGAGCTCTCAGCTCAGCATTTAAAACCATTTAAGCTGTACAAAAAAAAAATCTGTGTGCAAAAAAAATCATGGTTACTGGCAGCACTCACTTGCCCTTGCTTAATTTCTTTTCCTGAGGTATCCTACACAATCAGAGTCAGCCACCTGCCCAGCCCCTCCCTGACTGCACAGAAATACTGATGCAGATACATTTGTGACACAAAAAATATTACAGCATTAAACACACCCTTTGACCCCACCCTGCAGGCCTCAGCACACTACAAGTACAGTACACCTATAATGAATTCCTCTCCCTCACACCGTCATCATCTTTTGGAGGGGGAAAAAAAATAATTAGATCACATTAATTGTTCTGAATAAATAATGAAAGCATTTATTATACTAAATCTATGTTGTTCTCAAAGAAAATCTACCTTCTGATTCTGATAAAACTGTATAGCTGCATTATGTTGGTTTTCTTGTTCTTAATCCAGTTAATACTCCTATGAAAGTAATCATTACAGACAACACACAGTTGGATTTGGACTCTTAAGGAATTAATAACAAGAAAGTTTATGAGTTTCCACAGAAATAAAGCACTCTGCCAGACATGAGGCAGAGACAAGTACCAGCTTACCACATAGACTGTACGACTATCCACATCTGTTGGCTGCTCACCCAGAGGCTGGCGTCTTCTGATTCTTGTTCCTTCTAAATCCAACTAAAATAAACAAGAAACAAACAAGCATTTTCCATAAGATTATTGCCCACTTCAGTACCTGTAACAGTATTACTCCAGCATTAGCAAATAAAAGAGCAAAACACTAAATACCTCCACAACAGATGAACTTTTAACTGCTCGAGCTATTAATTTTCCATCAGTTGTCAGTTTTTTCATTTTGTTGAAAGAAACAAGAAGTGATATGTCAACGTCTAGGGAATAAAAAAAATAGTGTAAATTATGAAATTAGAGCAATCTAGAAAGCATTAGGAATGTGTTCATTGCAACTCTGCTGGTATTTTCGTAAAACAATCTGCAAGGTTTTACAGAGAATTTTACAATCAAATTTAAAGTCTCAATTAAACCTATCTTTAATTTTCTTTTGTGCTACCCTTTATCAAAGGAATTTTGTTCTTTTACCTCCTCACTGATAACTATTGTCTTTGAAAAGAAAGGAAGAAAAACCCCTTTCTGATGTAGCTTTACAATACAAAAACAATTTGCATTGAAAACGTCTCCTTCAAGGACTCAATTAAGTGTTTAACTCAAGCCTTCCCAGAACAAAAGAGCCCCCGTTTGCACTTCAGTTGCAATGAGTCATGCTGCTAAAACCCCGACAGAAAATTATGTACCATTAGTCTTGAAAAAAAAGTTAAGACATCCAAGCTCTAATACCTCTAGAAGATCCAGGGTAAATTTTATTCTGAAGCTCTCATTGAAAAACTGGCTTGAAGTTCAATGTAATTGAGGACTACACCAAGAAGTTAAAAGCCTATGCTCTTCACACGAGGCAACTGGACTAATAGTTCACACTTCACATAAATATGGATTCCTGAAGCAAAACAAGTAAACACTCTGGAAATTACTTTTTTTTTATTTTGATGTAAAGGACCACCTCTTTTTTGTTTTAAAAAGCAAATGCATAATGCAGTTGACACATAAATTAATTCTTCAGGAACTGGCAAATAGGTTCAGAACCAAGCTCTATATCCTGCTCCAAAGACAAATCAAGTATGTCAAACACTGTCTAAAGGAAAGAGAGCCAGAGCAGCCCTACATGCAAATGAACAATTTCTCATACATCAGACTTGTGCAGAAATCATGGAAAAAAGGAATCCATCTCACCACAGATCTGAAGTGACATTTTCACTTCAGCATATATCTATCCTACATGTCAAGTACTGTACATCCAAGGGCAAAACATGTCCCTGTATGCTTGCTAATTTTTAGTTATACAGTTAAAAGAGAAAACCAGGTCTCCCAAACAGTCACTTGTACCTGGCAGATGCCTCTTACAGCTGGCAGTAAAGGAAAGGAAAAGAGAAACACTGTATAAAATTTCTAAAAGAGAGTGCCTTATCATAATACTGGTTTCCAGCAGGAAAGAGGAAGACATGTAGCTCAAAAGGTACAAAAAAGACATGTCACCAGCAACACAGTGGAGATGAAAGTTAATAATATTTGTTTCATGAAATATACCAAATATAAACTTACACCCATCTCTGGACTTTTCTATTTGTTCTCGGAGAAATCTATCTTTGTGGAGATTAACATCACCAAACCAGAAATCCACTTGTTTTGCTATATCAGCCAGCACCTGTTTAACCCTTGACCTCTTTTTTTTCTCTCTCTCCTTTTTCTGTTCAGTGCTTTCTTCTTCCATGGCTTTGTCTCTTGCAGTTTCAGTCTCCATTCCCGTCATTCTGTCAACTGGAAGTTAAATATAACCTTTGAGAAAAAGCAAAACGTTCATTTCAAGGAGTAAACATTTTTAACCTTACATTAAAAACTTCACACACATCCCCTGACAGACCATGTGCCATTCACTATTTGCAGTGCAGAAAACTAGAAAGCAGACAGAAGATGAGGAAAATTAGGTCACAAAATAATGCTGCAGTGAAGACTAAGCTGGAGCTCATGTCTCATGGCACTCAGTGCTGCCTTTTAGCCACAGATTCACTGGTGGCAAGTTGGTAGCAAACTGCAGGCTTTTTATTTAAAATTTGTATTACTGGGTTAATTCAGAATGCCTTGTGAACAGTTTGTTCTCCCCATTAGATTTCTAGCAGCAGCTTCTGAATTTCAGCAGCAGTCCTGGGATTCACAGCTTCAGTTACTTTTGGGAGTTATCAGACAAGCAGAGTTATTAAAATACATATATATACAGAAGTAAATTCTTTAAAGCATGTTTGCAGGTCACAAAGCGTGTTTTAATAACACATAACTTCCCTGTTACCAGAAAAGCAAGCTAGTTGCTAACAAGAACCTAAAAAAACTAAAACTAAGTAGCAATTCCCATCCCAATAAACACATTTTCTTAGCCTTGAAAAAACAGAAATAGCTGCTTCTCCATCCTCCAAGCCTCCCAGTGCTAACTATTAGGAAAAACACACAAAAACCCCAGAGCACTCTAGAGCTCAGAAATTATCTTTTTATGTAGAAGGCAAAGCAAGAAAAATAAAAAGCTGAATTATACAGCAGGCCTCTGGAAAGGCTGTCCAAAGGACCATGCTCAGCAGGCAGGTATCATAAATCCAGTGGTTGCAAACAGGTTGCACTGACACACACACAGAAGCTGAAGAGCTTGTTGCAAAAATTTATGGTACAGCTTTCAAAACTGGAAGCATCTATTAATCCTTACAAATAAATGCAATGTAAAGATGTACTTAAACACCTAACTAATATTTATGGCAGGTCTGGTAATAGTAAAAGTTTGATTTTAAAAACTGCCTTTGTTATGTCATAAATGCAAAGCACTCACTTTGCCAATTGCCAAGGCCCTACCACAGAGCTGTGATCTCAAATCTTCCAGTCCTGCCCTTGGGTGTGCTGGAACACCAATTCACTTGTCAGTCCTCATGGCAATCTGCATGGGCAATACTTAAAACAGTTTTCCTTTCTTCACTTAGATTTCTTTCATCAACTGCCATCAATTTTAAGGGCAACACATATTCTGTCAGAATCAGCCTCTAGAAATTAGGGAGTAGCTAGAGGGAAGTGAATTAAATGTGCAGTTTTACCTTGAAATATATAAAAACTTTTAAATACATCAATTAATATTTTTTTTGGTTCACATTTCCATTCACTGTAACTAGACAGCCCTCCTTGAAAACTGCCAGTCATCACAGTGCTCCATTTTCATGAGCTAAACAAAGCCATACTGCCAAGAGCAGACAGCTTTTTGAAAATGAAATTAACACAAAAATTCAAGGAATTAATGTAGCCATCACCATATGAAAGACTTCTCAGCTCTCTGCCAAGGCAGCATAGAAGGCAAGGTGAGTACAGCCATCAGAGAGGAAGCCCACCTCTACAACAGGATGACAAAAATGGAAATGGTCTTCAAATTATTGTGCAAATCAGGCTTCCTTAGCCGGATATCAGTCTCTCTCCCTGCTGTGAGCTGACCACTCAAGATAGTGAAAGGTCAACAATTACCTTGAGAAGATAAGCCAGGTAAAACTCCCCACAGAAGTTCAAGCTCCATTCAAGCCCTTCAGCAAGGTATTTTTTTTAATGATCAACAGAACAAAGTACGACTTAGCTGAGGGCTACAGTGAATTGCACCATGAAGGGTAACGCACATTAGGGGATACTTTCAGTGGCTGAACAGTATTAAACGACCACAGTGACATATAAGGAATGTGGCTTATGTACAGCAAAGCTTTATTTTAAGAAGCCATTGAAGAAGTGTTTTGTGCATTTTGAGTCACTCAGCCTTAGGACTTCCTTCACAGAAGAGAGGTTCTCATTCAAGCTTAAAGAAAAACAACTGCAAGCTGTATTCTGGGCTTCCCTCCACCCCCAACCTCTCTCTCAGTACTACTCGTTTTGGCAATGAAGCTTTGAGAAAATTATTTTGGAGGAGCTGGAAAATATGGAGTCAGAACAAATGTCAGCTATGATTCCATATTCAACCTTACACTTAGGGTAATATGCCTGAGACAATGTTGGGTTAAAAGCCAGGATTTAAGAAAACACAGCTTATAAGTAAGCATATAAAGTTTGTTGGTACTCTGTTCAGTTGCAATAACTCTTGCAAAGCTTAACTCACAATGAGAGCTGCAAAGCCAGGATAAGAGATAGTTCATGGTTTTGAGTTGCCAACTTTTCCACTGCCACCTCACAGCTGCAAGCACTACTCTGATAAATAACATGGAAGGAAAAAACAAAATCAGGGTCTGTTAAAGCAAAACAGATGCCATCCCTTAGCTTTCCTAAAAAGAAATCAGTTTCCCTGTGTAGGACAATGAAGCAGGAGGAACTCAAGAAAGCAACAATGATGTAAATCAAAGTACTACAGGCCCACACAAATCCATAGTAACTTATCTATAATCTTTAAAAGGCAAACATTAAACATGCTACAAATAACCTGTACACAGCCAAGTTCCAAGCCCAAATTCTATTGTTACAAATACTTATAAAAACAATCAAATTTAAGTGAAATCCAGGGTCTGGAAGAAAATGGGTCCCAGTTACAAAATATCCCTTATTCCTTTACATTAAGCATTGATGCAAATGCTTGCTTTGGGCATTTTTAAATAGCAAAATGGAACAAGGGGTAAGGCAGATGCTTTTTAGACTATGAAAATGCTTTCATTTAGTCAGTTGCAATACTTCCTCTTCTGGACATTTACTCAAAAAAAAAAAAAAAAAAAAAAAAGCATATATTCAGCAAGCTTGAATCTACTTTCAAAAATGAATTCTGTAATCCACTTTGGGTATTCTTCCCCTAATACACAGGCAGAGCTGCACCACTTTGAGTTCCTCTCCTAAGTTGTAACTTCACTTCACAGACAGCCAACTAAGGGAGAGAAGTGATCATGTGGGGACCACCACAATTTTCTTCATAACCTAAAATCAGAGAACTGCCTTCTTTCTCCCCACTTTAAGCAATAAAACCAACACCTAATTTTAAACCTTCATTTAAGGTATCCAAGAAATGTCACAAAACCGGTGTGCTCAGAAACAGAAAAGGCTTTGCTTCCACCTAACAGGGATGGTGTTAAGGCTGTGTTTGGACATAGGTAAGACCCCACCGTGTCAGTCCTGCCGTGGTTACTCTTTCCTCTGTCATCACAAAAGGCAGACAACGGGTTTTTAACAAAATGCAGGTTTGCAGCTCAACACTAGGCAAATTAGATGGACCCAACCAAATGAACCAACTGACACGGGAAGGACAGCCCAATTCTCTCTGCTTAATTCGCACACAGCCCTCCCTCAGAGTATGTCACTCTAAGACTTGAAGTAAGTTACTTTTTCTGGTCTTTCGCTGCTGGATGAGCGGGCTAAACCAACTCATTGAGGAGTTGGGTAAGCAACAGAGCTAATGAAGGGAAGAAACAGGAACAACCACTTGGGAGCAGGATAGAGATGGGTACAAAACCAAGACGTTCTGCTGTCCTGTTCCCAGCTGCACACTGACTGGCCCTGACGCACCGCACAACTGCAGAAGAACTCGATTTTCTTTACTTTTCAAACAAAAGGGAAAACGTACAGCGTGAAATAGATTTTTTTTTTTCTCACTCCGATTTAACTTTTGCCAGGGAAGAACCTGTTAACTCCTGGTTCCCAAGAAAGCCACCCACCATCTATCTGTCAACTGCACAGGTACTGGCCACTGCTGGTTTCAGCAGTGCTGCCCATGGACCTTGTACGCATAAAAAAAAAAGCAAGGCGAGCCCGAAGTCAGGCGCTCCTTATTCCCCCCCTTCAACACAGAACCCTTTCCTCCAAGGTGCGAGAGGTCCTGACCTCAGGAGGCACCTCAGCCCACACCCCGCCACCTGATACCCAAAAAGACAACACCCGGCCTCGAATGAGGAGCCGCTGAGGGACAGGAGCGGTTGGAAAGCCTCAGGAAGGCGCCACACACACCAAAAAAAACCCCAAAAAACGAAACACCGGGAGGTAAAGACACCTAGAAACCGGGGTGGGGGGGGGGGGGCGGGGGAGGTGTCAGAGTACAGGGTGAAGGGTGACGAGCAGCGGTACCGCGGGATTACCGTACCGGGGCGCTTCCCGCCCTCCTGAGGTAACCGAACAACCGCCGGGCACGCGCCGCCCCCTCAGCCCAACGGCCGCCGGGCCGCTCGCGCCAGGGGCAAAGGGGAGGGGGCGAGACGGAGGGAACGACGACGGCACGAGGCTGCAGCGCCCCCTACCGGCGGCACCGCCCCCCGCCTCTCCCTCAGCCGCCGCCGGTGGCTGCCGCCAGCCCCGCACCGCTCACCTGCGCAGCGCCCGCGGGGGGCTCGGCAGCGCGGCGTCACCGCACGGACACCGGGGCCGCACCGTCAGCTCCTCGCAGCCCTGCCCACCCCCGCCTCCTCCTCGTTCTCCTCCGCCCCGTCGCCGCCTTCGTCAGTCCCCAGGCGACGCGCGGCCCCCGCCGGCAGAGAAGGCCCCGCGGCGCCTCCCCGCGCGTGCGCAGCGTCACCGGCGGGCGCGCCCGGCTCGGCGGTCACGTGACTCTGCGCTGGAGTCGCGGCCGCTCTGACGTCACGGAGAGCCGCGGCGGGAAGGTTCGAATGAAGGGAGGGAGGGAGTGCGGCGGCCGCCATGGTCCTGAGGGGCAGGTGGGTAGGATCGGGGCGTTCCGGGAGACCCTCAGCCGGAGTGACGGCGCTCAGCGCTCAGGGGGTGGTGGCTGAGGGTGGTGGGGGTCCCTCAGGGCAGAGTTCCCGCGGTCGGGGTGCTCCCGCTGCAGCTCATCCAAACCCCCCCCCGGGCCGGCTGCGCTGAGGGAAATGCTCATGGCTGATGGGCCAAAAAGGGCTTAGCGGGTCTGGCTCGGCTGTGTGGGGAATGTGGATGTAGCAGGGATGTGTGTGTGCGGGAAGCAGTTTGTCACATCTCCCTGTTGGGCTGGTGTAAGTGTTCGCCTTCATTCAGCTGCTTTTAGCAGCTGAAGGGGTAATTCTGTGTCCATTAAGGGTGTTCGTGTCACACCTCACTAATCCTCCAGGTGCTGCTAAGACAGTGACAGCTATAAGAAACAGCGTGACTACTTTATTTCTTGTTATAATCTGCTTCTCAGTAGTACACAGTGTCAGAGGAGCTGAGTCTTATTTCCTGTCATCCTTTACATTGCAGAGATGTTAAGGGATTGAGCTGAGAGTGCAAGTGCAGCTCTCCAAAACTCAGCTGTAAATTGCAGTAATGATCAAATATCATAAGCCAGTATGTACAGGAGCACTCAGAGACTTTTATAATTGTTTGTCCCTGGTTTCATCACCAATGGCTCTTTTAAAAGCTACTGAGATGTAACTTTAAATCTGTAAAGAGGCTTAACTTCATGGGTGACTGGTTTTGACAGTTATCTTTAACATGAATTAAGCATGCATGACTAGGTTCAGAATCAATAACCTGGTGACAAAATGATCCTGCTAATAGTTTCTGTAGTTGTTTTTTTGCTGCCAGTAAATGATTTTAGGGTAACTTGTTAATTCTGAATTGATCACTGGAGTCTCTGCAGCCATTAATTTAAATGAATAAATTCTAAGGGTTTCTATCTCTAATTATTCTATCCTATCTATTCTAAATTCTGTCCTAAGAGTTAGAAAATGTGTTGTCATCTATTAAAAAAAACAAAAAAAAACATTTTTTAGCAGTAGTCTTTCTGTTAGATTATTTCAAGGTTTCCTCTTTAAAATGCCCACATCAGCTCAGGGAAAAAAATTCAGACAGGGAAAAAATAGTGAACTGACATGTATTATTTTGGCATTTCCTTCACAATTCTTGTGGGTTCTAACCTTTCCCTTTCTCTCAGGCCATATGAAGATGTGAATATTTCTGAAATAAGCTGGTGAATGAGTGCTTTGCCATAGTAATGGCTGCTCAAGAGTTTACTGTAAGTGATTTTTAACACCGTGCACAATTATGTAGAAATAAATTAAAAGACACTGTAGCTGCTGTGTTATTTAAGTATTTTCTTACTCACTGTTGTTTCAACATTTTACTCATTTAAAACAGGTATTATACACTCACCAAAAAATGAAAAAATCAAAAACATGGCAAGATGGAATTCTGAGGATTAGAGCTGGTGGGAATAAGGTGAAAACTTGGATTTAATACCATTTGATTTGACATCACCTGCTACTGCTATGTCAGTGGCAAATAGTCCTGTCAAATAGAATTAATTATTTACAATTCTATTTTTTCATTGCAGGCTGTCTTGTTTGATGATAAAGGGCAATGTTTGGAGAGTATCTTTATTAAATCTCAGGTATATTTTTGCTTTTTATGCTTCTTTATAGTTTGGTTTCAGTAAACATTTCAAACTTGTGTGGTAAGGAAGGTAGTGCTTTATCTTACTGTGGATATGAAAATCTTCTGCAATGGAAAGCAAAACCAGCTTCTGTTTATTGGTAAATCATTGTTTTTCCAGAACCAATGTAGAGGTTTTAGGGAATTTTATTCCTTTTGGGTAAAAGCTGTGTATTACAGTAACACATGAAATAACCATAACTTGAAGCTAAGTGCAAAGGCTTTCTAGGAGGCATATATTTAAATCCAACTATTTATTTGTCAGCTGTGATATCCTGGGTGTACATTTCTGAAATTTTTACATTTAACTATTTAGAGATTATATCTATTTAGCAGACTGTTAGTGTTTGGGGTTTTTTTTTTTAGCACCACTACATACACACTGCTGCTTTATCTTTTCTAGGTGAATGCTGGAGATGATTTAGAAGGTGAACGTTATCTGATCACAGTTGAAGCAGTGAAAGTGAATGAGAAATCCTTTGAAGATCAGCCAGGGAAAGCAGAAACTCCAGCACTGGATAGAAATGGTGTAAAAACCAGTGTTCTGCCTCCCAGACATCTGTCTGTAGGCTTGAAAAGGAAGTTTAGGGTATGTCTTTGTTTCAAAAGTTGTGTCTGATGCTAAGGCACATTTTAAAACACAAAGGGCACATCTTTTAGTGAATGGTAAATATATAGAATCATAGAATCACAGAATCATAGAATGGGCTGGGTTGGAAGGGACCTCAGAGCTCATCAAGTCCAACCCTTGATCCACTCCCGCTGCAGTTCCCAGCCCATGGCACTGAGTGCCACATCCAGGCTCTTTTGAAATATCTCCAGGGATGGAGAATCCACCCCTTCCCTGGGCAGCCCATTCCAATGGCTGATCACCCTCTCTGGAAAGAAATTCTTTCTAATGTCCAACCTAAACCTCCCCTGGCACAACTTGAGACCTCTTGTGCCCTCTTGTCTTGCTGAGAGTTGCCTGGGAAAAGAGACCAACCCCTCCCTGGCTCCAACCTCCTTTCAGGGAGTTGGAGAGAGTGATGAGGTCTCCCCTGAGCCTCCTCTTCTCCAGCCTCAACACCCCCAGCTCCCTCAGCCCTTCCTCACAGGACTTGTGCTGGATCCCTTCCCAGCCTCCTTGCTCTTCTCTGGACCTGCTCCAGCACCTCAATCTCCTTCCTGAGCTGAGGGGCCCAGAACTGGACACAGGACTCAAGCTGTGGCCTCCCCAGGGCTGAGCACAGGGGCAGAATCCCTTCCCTGGACCTGCTGGCCACGCTGTTCCTGAGCCAGCCCAGGATGCCATTGGCCTTCTTGGCCACCTGGGCACACTGCTGGCTCCTCTTCAGCTTCCTGGCAATCCAGACTCCCAGGTCCCTTTCTGCCTGGCTGCTCTCCAACCACTCTGTCCCCAGCCTGTAGCGCTGCATGGGGTTGTTGTGGCCAATGTCTTCCTGGTGTTTTGGAACTCTAATCCAGAAGGTGTTAGTGGTAGCTGTTTTTTTCCAGAGTTTACTAAAAAAGTTTGGTTTAGCAGGTTTGCTATTGCAGGGGCTGCAGTGAAAATCAAAAGGGTTGAGAGAGATCATCAAAAGATGATCTCAAAGCACCCTTGGAATGTGCTACTTGGTGGGAACAGACTCTGTGGAGTGTGCTCCATATTCAGCATTTGATTACTGACTCTGAAGTCCTTTTCCTGAGTAGAATTAACTTCAATTTTCACTCCTAGGGTTTCCAAGGGCCACGCCAAGTTGGAAAGAAAATACCAGCAACAGAAGGTGAAGAAAGCCCAGCAGTGTTGCCTGTTTCTCAGCAGGGTCAGGGGACTTTCCCATCCAAATTTTATGTTACCTCTCCCTTATTCTCTACCATTTGCAAGAGGGATGCAGAAACACATCTGTCTGCAGAATTCCATGAAGAGAGGAGTAGGGATGGTGCTGGAGAGCCCATGTCTCTCTCCTCACTGCTTTCACCTCAGTTTCTTGATGGATGTGAGGGGACAGAGGAGCCAAACTCTTGTCTCTCCACTGCCAAGCCAGAATCTCCTCTCACTGCTCATCTCACTGGGCAGGCCAAACCCAGCAGGCAGGCAGTGTCACACAGCATCAGGAGCACAGCACAGATCATAGCTCTTCTCAAGTCTAAACCAGCACAGGGATGCAGAGAGCAAGCCAGCCCTGAAGGCACAGGATGTCTTTCTAGGTTTCAAGCATCAGAAGAGCAAAGCACAGTCCCACCTGCTTTTCCAGGCAGCCCTTCCAAAAAACTTGTCCAAAATATTCAGCACCTGCCATTTCTGGAGGAAACTGTAAATGAAAAGAAGGAATGGAAAGCTGAAATGCTCCTAAATCCAGCTGAACAACCTTGTGATAAACAAGGCACAGGAGAGAGAAATGGCAAAAAGGCAAATAATGTAAGCCAAGACTTGCAAGATCCCTGTAATACAAAGAGTTGCTTCCCACCTGAATGCACCATCAGCAGAGTGAGTGACAGTCAGGCTGTCCCATCCTCAGGTGAATTTTCATGTTCAGCAAGCCCAGTCAGCTTTGAAAAAAATCTGAGCAGGTACAGGGGGTGTGCAGTGGCAAATGGGATTCAGGAGGATTCATCTCTGATGTCTCAAAGTGAGCATCAGCCCAGAGAAAATTCAGGAGGAGCACCTGGTGACACAGAGCTGTCTGTGGACCTAAAATTGACTGAAATTGGAATTGCCAAGGAGGAATTTAGTGCATGTGGCAAAGACTGTGATCCAGATGAACCTATGGTGGAGGTTAACTTTAACCTAATGGCAGCTTTTGATTTTATGGACCCAGACAGTCAAAACCTGTTTGAAAGAGGTGGGAATAAGCTCAGTGAGGGAGCTGTGCTGTCACACAGTCCTGGTGGCTTAAAGGGAGAAGATGCAGCACAAAGAATTCATCTTTCATACAAAGGAGTGACACACAGTAAGAAAGGAGTTGAATTTTCAGTGTTTGATGGAGAGAAGGATGGAGATCACTGCACTGGGAGAGAGCATTGTGACAGTATTGGAGAGACAGGAATAATTGGAGAAGACTCTGCAAACCAGACCAGAATAGAAGTGGAACTTGTGAGTGATGGACACAGTGAGATGAATGAAAGTCAGTTAAGTATCAAAGCCACAAACAGAAAGGACCCTGGTGGCTGTGCAGCTCATACCATTAGTGACATGTCATGGACAAAAAGCAAGCACTCTGATCTTCTGCCTGATGACATAAATGACTGTCACCCTAAAGCCACCATGTTTGATGACATAAATGTTAATGACTGTCACCCTAAAACCACCATGTTTGAGAAAACTGGAAATATTCCTTGTGTTTCTACCAGCAGAATAATTTCTGCAATGGATGAAAGGACAGAAGATGTTACAGAGTTTGGATGCATGAAACCCCCAGGTGTTGATGTAGAACACTTCTGGGGTACTGGGAGTGATGCCACTAAACCAGGTAGCCCTTTGCTGGCTTTGTCACAAAAATCAGATCCAAGCTGTGGCTCATTCCAAGATTTTGCAGAAGATCATCAACAGGCATTTGGTGTCTCACCTAAGGAAGATACTCCTCTGTCTAGAGGTCCTGTCTGTCCTTTAGGAAAAGCCCATCTGTCTGCAGAGGACCCAGCCACAGGTGAAGCTGAGTTTGAAAATGTAGAGAGCATCAGTGCCTTTCATGAGCTCTGCAAAGGTGGGAGAGCAGGAGTGGATTGCCTGAAACCCATGACAACAGCTGAGAAGCCATCAGATCTTCCTGATCTGGTAACCAAGATCACTCTTCTGAGAGCTTTGACTCAACACAGCACAGCATTAGAAAGCTTGCAAAAGATGGAGGAACAGAACAGCATATTCTGTGAAGCAGAGGCTTCTAAAGAGCTGGTTGAACCCCTTGTGCAAGATGAAGGTTAGGTTAGCTCCTGTTTTCAAGTGAATTTTGGATGCCTGAGCCCATTTGACTCCTGTACTCTTATCTCAGGCATCCTATTTTGGGGTGATGTGTTATGTGTTTAATGCTTAAAGCAACAACCTGTACTCCAAGTTTGTGTGGGTTTTTTTGTTTTACTTCAGTTAAATCCTAACTGTGTAATTATTTGCATGGGTAAGATTTGCAAGCCTAGTAGATACTGAGATGTTTTCATGTAAAAAGAATACTAGAACTCTAACTTTTTATGCTTTTCCATCTCTTGTAGCTATAGAACAGTTTACAGAAATGCCTTACTCAGAAAGTATGCAGGCATCTTCCTGTTCATACTTTGATTCTTCTGACTTCATGGTAACCAATTTTTGCCTACATTTATGTAACTATACAAGATAAATTCATTTTCCCCTGGCTTGCTTGAATAAAATTCCTGTTTATGAAGCTATGGAGGTTGAGCTATGAACTGTTAGAGGCATTGAGTAAGAAGCTGATAGTAAAGAGAAGATGACCTCTTGCAGACCCAAGTGCCAAAAAATGTTCAGGAGGCTAAATGTGTGATAAAAAACTTTTCTCATGTATTTTTTCTCTCACTAACTTTTTCAGTGCTCTGCTTTCCTGGGAATTTTAGCACTTGGGTTGAAATGCATGGACAAATCTGTTTGTACTGGATGTTTCATATTGAATTTTGTCCAATTCTATTAGTCTTTTTCTTTCAATCAGTCCAAAATCAAAGATTTTAGATTAAACTACTCTCTTTTTTCCTGTCCTATCTGGAAACAAACACAGTTTCTTATCCTGCTGTGGATTGTTCTGGCTTCCAAATAAAAAAGGCCATAATTTAAAATGCTTCCTCTTGTACAAAGATGAGAGGTTTCTTAGCTTAAGTTTTCACTTGAACTTGTAATTAAATTGTTAAACTAATTAGCTTTTCACACTTTTATATGCAGCCAAATTGCATGGACAATTTATTACAGAAAACAGAGGCTTGTATCCTACCCAAAGCAGCAGCCCAAAGAGACCCCAGGACATCTGACTGCCAACCAAAGGTACAGTTTCTGTGGAACTGAAGTATATAGTGGTTTTTAAATTGCAATTCAGTGGTTTACTATTTGAGATACATTATAAGAAGTCCTAATTAATCATAAATATTTAACCAGCCTCCTAATGAGTTTCTCACCACTGTTTGATACATTTGGCTGTGACTTTTAAACTCAAATCTTACAACATAAAAAATAAAACCAAATATACCACAGCAGAATATCAGTTGTGTGTTGGCAGAGTACAAAAGAAAAAGAACAGATTTTTTTTTTTCTCTTCCAACAGATTATTGTTCTTGTATGTATGAAAAGTACCTTTATTGACCCTAGATAGCTCCAGAACAGTGCTGCTGTTCAGTTAATGATAATTCCAATATATTGTGTAGCCTGTTAAATTTCAAGGGCATCAAGTAAAGGGATCAGCAGCTAGTGAGATAATGTCCAGATCTCCCTGCTCACAGCTGGGATGGCAGCAGCACCCAGATAATATGGAATTTGCAGCTCAGAGACTTTTGTCACCTCTGTTTTCAAGCAATTATGTCCTTTCTGACTTCAGACAGGTAAAATACTCTTTTTTTTCAAAGTTGCTCTTATTAACCTTAGTGCAAGAAAGTGTCCTGTAAATGCAGGACAAACAGAATTCATTTTTAGAATACTACAGTCATATAAAAATCATAAGAACTGAATGTAGCAATTAAAACTTTGCAGTTAGACAATTATTTTTATTACTCTTTATCACAGGACTATGCCTTTGCAATATGTCAAATTTTTTCCCTCTCTGATCAGTTTCACTTTGAAAAATGTACATTGTAATTTGTGAGGGGGAAAATGGCAAAGGTCTTTTTTATAATCATTGTTTCTTGGTGTTAGCAGTATCATAGTCACCTCAACTGGATTTGAAAATTAAATTTGTTAAAGATTTCTAAAAAACAAAGGTTTAGAATTGGAATTAACATTCTGCTTGCCCTTCATGGAAAGGAACACAACATCCAGTGTTGGTTTTTTTTCCTAAATCAGTATATATTTCAGTATTTAAAATTATATTAGAAATTGTATTTCAGCTTTTACTCACATCTCAGGCTACTGGAGAACTGTATCTAGGAACAAGATTTAGAAATAAGATATTTAGAGATAATGTTCATGTAAAGATAATATTTCTGTAGAGGGTAAACATTTCAATCTCTTAACAAGTTTTTCCTTTCACTTTTGTGGCTGAAGGCTCCAGATTCAGGAAGTCTTCATGAAGATGATATCAACTTTATCACAGAAGAGAATTTTCAAAAGAATTCTAACATTATTAAAGAGTCAAGGATAGATCAGTCCTGTAAGTGAAAGTAAACATAAAATAGCAGCTCTTGGCCTCAAAACAATTATCCTGCATGAGTTCTGTCCTTTGTTTTTCCTAGCAGTGGCATTTAATGTGAATTCTGATGTTTCACCATGGGCAATGTCAGGCTCACCTTCATCTGCTGATTTCAGACAAACCCAGTGGACTCCAGGGGAACCTGACAAGGTGTGAACTGAATCTTTTTTCCTTTATTTCCTGTGTGTTCATGGTAGCAATTTATTTCTTTTTCAGCTGTTTTATCTCAGCTCCAAGGGACATTTCAAGTGCTTTGAATGATGGGAGAGAACAAAGTGACAAAAGGGCTATAATTGAGTGACTTTTTTCCAGTCATTTGCTTGACATGTTAATTTTTCATCTGTAGATGATTTCAGCAGTAGAACTGACTTCCTTGCTTGATCCAGACTCCACAATTTCTCCAGCTTCAGGAAGTGAGGAAACTATTGGAGACACCCAGGAGCCCCTGGTGCACAGCATCCTGCCAAGTGAACCAGAACTACCAGAATCTTTTCTCAGTAAGAAATCACAGTTTCTAATTGCACTTCCCAATATTTTTTCTGGAGAATTTTGGAGGATTTTTGAAGCACAGTGAGTTGCAATGGAACAGATAATTACCCTGGATGCTGAAATACAAAGATATGTACCTGGGTAACTACAGAGTTTATTTTGTATTTGTCACATGTTTTTTTATGGGGGGGCATGTTACTTTTTTTCAAGCATGATTTTAAACAGTGTTTTCTAAATCAGCTGAAAAAGTCTTGAATGCCATGCCTCCTCCCCTTATTATCCTCTCCTGAAGGAGTGTTCAGTGAAGTGATTTAATTTATTAAGAAAGTCTCTAGGATAAGATTCTAATTCATATTCACATTTTCATTTTTTTACCTGCTTTTCATTTTCTTCCATATTCCACTGTCCTCTAACAGTGCAGTTGCACCTCTCAGTGACTGTCATATTTTACTGATAGTGAATTTAGTCAAAACAAAGCTTTTGGTACTAGGAGACAGATTTTTGACACTAGTTGATATTAATTTAGGCATTTTGTGTGGGGTGTTGTTTTTGGATAAAAAGGAGTGAATGTTGAGCTGGCTGTTTCCTATTTGGCAGCTGTCACTGGCCTGCCAAGAACATCAAATTAATGACCCCTAAAACACAAGAATGTTGAAATAATTTCTACTAAACATTTTCTTTTATACAAGCAGAGATGTTGTGTATTCAGAAATGTGTTCTGAATATAGGGATTTAAGTAAAAGAATCAAAAAAAAGAATTTAGTAAAAGAATCACAATTGAAGTCATTGATGTCTTAAGGAAACTTAGTGTGGTGCTGCATAGGCACGATAAAAAGAGCTTGCCAATGGGAAGGGAGGATGTAAAAGGAAGAGCTTCAAGTTCTTTCCTTATCTTTATTTTTTTTTTGTACATCTAAAGTTAATTTGTAAGTGCTACAAGTTGTAAGATGTATTTGCCCTCCAGCCCAGGAGAAACCCCTCTCTCCAGAGGAGTGCAGCCTCTCCAGATTCAAGCCCTCAGTCAAAACACGAACTCCATTTGTCACTCTTCCTGCTGCTGAGAAGATTCCTGACCCAGTTTATCCAGCTGACAGCTATGAGGTCCAGCAATCTTTGGGCTCTTCACCAGTCCATTTAGGCAACAATTCAATGGTATTTCCTAGGAGTGCTTTTGGCCCTGAGGACAGAAATTATGAAACCTCTGTGTTTGGAGGGTATAGGGAAGGCAGACAAAGGGAGTCTGTACAAGCAGCCTTCCCTAATGTGCCTTCACAATATAGACAAAGCAAGTGGCTAAAATATCAAAACAGTGCACAGGGTGACTTGACAACTCAAAACAGAGATGATGGGGAAGTGAGTGATGACATCTGTGCTGAGAACATCCTTGGAATGCTGCTGGGTGACCCAGGAGAGAGCAGTGCCCTGAAGAACAGCGGCGCTCCAGGCTCTGCCCCTCTGCTGACAGCACAGAGGATGCTTGGGAAATGCTCTGCAAACACCAGCCTCCAGGATTTGGTTTCAGAGAGGAAGTTACTTTCTCTGCACTTCAGTCAGACACCTCTGGCTGAAGCAACACAAAAGGTGTTAAGTCATCTGAGCTGCCACACTGTAACAGGAGATGGCCAGGTGTGTAACTGTTCAAGCAAATATTGTTAAAAGTGACAGAAACGCATTTTTCTGGACAAAGTAACTGCATTTGTCTGATTTCCTGAAAGATATTATCAGTGCCATTGGATGAAATGTTTCTACATACCTAGTAACTCCAGAGTCTCAGCTACAGAACAGCAGCTGCTAATGTATTTTTTAAGTGCCATGAGTAACCCTTTATAAAGGTAATTCCTTTGCTCACACAGCACCAGAGTTAGGTTTTTTTAAATCTGAATATTGATGGTAGGAAGATGAAATAAAAACTGTTGGTACTTGATTTTATTCCTTTTGGCAGTCCTACTGAATCCATGTTCCTGTGCTTAAGTCTGGAGGTGTTGGTGGGGAAGGGGGATTTGTATTTTCTGTTTAGAAAATTGATTTTTCATTGGCAGTCTTCGTGTTGAGACTTTTGGTTGAAGAATGAAGCCCTGATTTTTTTTTTTTTTTTCTGTCTAGTTGTACTAATTAATGAGAACAGAATATTTAAAAGCAAAGAAGGAAAAAGAGAAATTGATAACTTTTGGCAAATCTGTACAGTAGCCATTTATCAAAATTCAGATAAATGTCTCATTCAGAGTTTGGAGAGTTTTAATTGTTCATTCTCTGTTTTTTAGGACATAATGATTTCTGAGTTGTCTTTCCCTAATGTGGATAAAGTAAAATGCACTCCTCTTCCTAAAAGAAAGGTTTCCATACCAACTGTGTTTCAGTCTCATGTTCACTACAAACAGGTTTTTAAAGCTGCTCTGACAGGTACGTGTAACACTGTGCTCTGTGAAATCCTGTCCTTTTTAAACAGTGTCATTCTGAGCCTTCACAAAGCAGGATGAGAGCAAGAGCAACATCATCTGTTGGAACAACTGTGTAGTTTTGCATATATACATATATATACTGAAATATATTCAGTCTGCACCCAAAATTGCAGAGCCAAACACTTATATTTGACTGTGTGAGCTTGTGCCTGTTTGCAAATCTTTAGGTTCCTATCTGAGGGGTGGTTTCATTGGTTTATTGGAGTTTTGGGGTTTTTTGTTTTTTTTTTTTTTTTACACATTCAGTGTTTGGATCATATAGAGTCATATTTGTATGATCATATAGATCATATAGATCATACTTAGCTGTGATTTGAATCAAAGTAAGATGGCAGGTACAATTTTACAAGTCACATGGTTTCTTTTAGGCCTCCTTAAATATTTTGATTTCCATTTTGGACTGAATGTTTCAAATGATGATGTGTTTGTTTTATGTGGTGTACAGGAGTAACCATTTACATTGTGCTAATGATTCTTTTATTCTTTCTATGTCAAGAGCAATTAAACATAATGCTCTTTGAGCTGTCACAGAAGTTACACAGTGCTCTCTCAAAAGTGGATATATCATTTTACACAGCCTTGAAGGATGGGCAAAGTGAGAGCAAAGCAAGCAGCGGTCCCCTCTGCCATCACATGCATCCTGCTAAGCTTGTTGTGGTTAAAAAAGAAGGTCAAAACAAGGTGCTTCTTATTCCTTGTTTGTTTACAGCTTGGGGGGTTGTGTTTGGCCCAGGGACTGTATTGTGGGAATAACTACAGGGCAGTGCTGTGTGATTTACAACCCCAGGTTCAAGTCATCTGTTACAGAGATCATTTTAAGATCAGCTGTAGTAGCCACTAGTGTCAAACTGCTGAGGTAATTGTTTTCTCCATGCAGAAACAGCTTTATATGCATAGGAACACCTCAATTTATAGTTTTATAGGTTATAGGGGGTTTCTGTAAGGTGTGATTACACACACTTGCTTTCAGAAGCTGGGAGTTCTGGCAACACACTTGTGTTTTCAAGCCACAGTGAAAATACAGATATTTATCTGATCATTTCTATAGCAGAAAGTACCAGTCCATCACTTTACATTTTCTTTTCTTATTTATTTCTAAGTCCTTATGGTCTTTTTTCTTTTTTTCTCCCCCTTTCTCCCTTCCTAGGGCCATTTGTTCTATGCCTGTGATGCCCCAAAAGCTGAGCAGTGTTCATTCTTCATGTGGATGGAAGATGTGAACCCCACACAGATAAAATCCAGACCCAGTGCAGTGCTCCATGATCTAAAAAGCATTGGGACATACCTCAGAAGTCAAAAGATTTCTCTCTATGAGGAGTGCCAGCTTTTGGTGAGGTATTCTGAACTACTGTGTGCTTTTCACAACTGTTACATGAATTGCAGGGTTTATAAATATTCCAGTGGCTCTGGATTTCAGGAGCAGTTAAGAGACCCTTTCACTAACTGTTTATAGCACCAATTCTGTTTAAAAATGTAAAAAAAACCCCAAAACACAGTGAAGGAATAATATTCACAGCAATGGGGCTGTCAGATCAAGAATCAGAACTGTTTAATTGATTGATTGATTAATGAAATCAAATTGTTGCATTTGAATTACTCTTCACTTAGTCTTTTGTAAGACAATTTGATTTCTTCCCTTAGTGATGCTAATTTTAATGTTAAAAGCTGTATCAAAGGCTACTCTGTGCTGCTTAACTGCAAGGGAAACAAATCAGTTGTGGCTGAATATGAGAGGAGTGTTTTGCAGTCAAGGTAAATGTATTTCAGACTTGGTAATTTAAGATGAGGAGCAGCCACCAAGATCTGTGCTGTATAATGTGGTCCAGTCTTTAGAACTTTCTTATTTTTGGTGGTGAATCCAAATGTTCCAATTGCTTATGTTCTTTTTCTTGAAACTGCAATTGAACAGGAAAACTTTTGAGATTCAAACACAGAGGTGTAGTAAGTTCAAGAAATTTACACCTGCAAGTTTTGATTGTGATTCCAAAAGAAAATTATACCTCAAACTAAGCATAAAGGAGCATTATTCTCTCTATAGCAAAGGTAAGCAAATCTTAAGCATCAGAAGATTTGTTTCTGTGACATTGTGTTTTTTTAATTTGTGATCTAAAGGGAAAATCTGAATCCTATATTTAAATTCTTGAGAACCCTGATAATTCATTCCACATTCTGGAGAGGCAATAAGGTATCTCATTAATTCATCTTCTCTTATAAACATTCAGTTATCTTAGAAAAATATTAATTCCATGTCCTTGAATTTGGAGCTTCTTAAAACTGGGAATTGTGACTTATCAGGAAAGCCCAGTATTCAAATAAATGAAATCTAAGTAAAACTTGATGAAAAAATTGGTGTTTCAGTAGTTGTTGTTCTGCATCTCTTCTAAATTATTGACATGTCAGAAAATTGGAGGGCATTCAGTGATTTTGTTCCAGATAGCTGTGGTAGTTCCTTTTACTTCAATAATTTTGGAATCAGTACCCAAATCTTCATGGTTTCTTGACCTTGCTGTTCAAAATGATGCAAAGGAAATGAGGCAGAAACAAACATGTTTGTCCCTGTGCATTTTATGTACAGAGCTAGAAATGTTCTGACAAATCAGAATTTGGAATTTCTCTTAATTTCTTCTGAAGCTCTGCACAGGCAAAACTTTTACTTGCTGTCCTCTTCCAATACATGTCTAGGGATAATGTAGGAGGCTTCAGTCTTGTGAGGTGTGCCAAATAAAACATTTGCAGGCTCCAGTCTGTGTTGGTTTTCCAAAGGAAGGGGAAATGTACATTTATTTCAGTACTTGTTTTTCCTTGGCAAAAGTGTGGTGAGCTTGATCTGTGCTATACCTCAGTAATTTGTTCCCAGTGCTTTCAAAACTGGTAATTCTTCAGATTTCTCAGAAATCCTATGCTTCTAAGTGTACCACAGGAGAGAACTTTGCATTTACTATCAATTTCTGACAGTAATTACCACAAGAACTGCAAAATATTTATTAATTTTGAACTAAAGAATCGCTTAGGACTTACTAATATTTTCATGTTAGCAACAGTTTAATTTGCAGCACAGTAAATGCTGAGCTGTTTTGCTGTTTCATTTTCTTTACAAGATGTCAGTAAGATGAGCTTTTGAGATCTCTTTTATTTTTGACAGATGATATTTGGGTTGTTTCAAAGACTCTGAACTTTGATCCCCTTGATACTTTCATTGCAAGTAGTGCTTTCTTTGGACCATCCTCCAACAATGAAGTAGAATTATTACCACTGAAAGGCTACTGCCCCTCAAACTGGAGATCAAATAGTAAGTTGAGCATCAAATAATTCAGAATTGTGGGAAACAAATATAGAGGGAAAATCTTGAGTGTGAATTGAAGGACTGGACCTCTCCAGCAGTCAATGTCTGGAAGAGTTAATTTACAGATTTTCATAATCACAGCATTTTATTTTTTCTTAGGCAACTTCTGCTCCTAATTTTCTTTGTGATCATACAGATTATTTCATAATTCTACAGTCATTACCTTAATAAAACCCTAAGTTGTATGGCAGTCAAGCTTTAGGGAAGGTTTCATTGTTAGCAGTGATAAACAACAGCAAAATCATATAGAATCATAGAATGGGCTGGGTTGGAAGGGACCTCAGAGCTCATCAAGTCCAACCCTTGATCCACTCCCACTGCAGTTCCCAGCCCATGGTACTGAGTGCCACATCCAGGCTCTTTTGAAATATCTCCAGGGATGGAGAATCCACCCCTTCCCTGGGCAGCCCATTCCAATGGCTGATCACCCTCTCTGGAAAGAAATTCTTTCTCATGTCCAACCTAAACCTCCCCTGGCACAACTTGAGACCTCTTGTGCCCTCTTGTCTTGCTGAGAGTTGCCTGGGAAAAGAGCCCAACCCCCCCCTGGCTCCAACCTCCTTTCAGGGAGTTGTAGAGAGTGATGAGGTCTCCCCTGAGCCTCCTCTTCTCCAGCCTCAACACCCCCAGCTCCCTCAGCCCTTCCTCACAGGACTTGTGCTGGATCCCTTCCCAGCCTCCTTGCTCTTCTCTGGACCTGCTCCAGCACCTCAATCTCCTTCCTGAGCTGAGGGGCCCAGAACTGGACACAGGACTCAAGCTGTGGCCTCCCCAGGGCTGAGCACAGGGGCAGAATCCCTTCCCTGGACCTGCTGGCCACGCTGTTCCTGAGCCAGCCCAGGATGCCATTGGCCTTCTTGGCCACCTGGGCACACTGCTGGCTCCTGTTCAGCTTCCTGGCAATAGAGGTATATATACCTCAGAATAGAGGTGTTATATGTGAAATATGTGTTACCAGTCATACTAGAAACCTGTTACTTGGCCAGTCTCTGAACCTTAAAACCTTAGGAAACTGGTGAATTCAGGAAAATATAATTGAATACTTGTTTTGTTCTTATACTCTCCCCTAGGCATCCCCTTTGGATACAGCCAAGATGTAATTTGAGTCTGGCCTGCTGGAGGTCTTCTAATACTCCTTTTTTTAAGGAACTATCTGCTTAGCTTTTCTCCTACAGTTTACTTTAAAAACTCCACTTCTAAATTCCAAAGCCCTCTGAACATCAAGTATTCTTAAAATGAGTGAAGATTTTTATTTCAGGTTCCTTCTCAGGAGATTCCCAATGTTGGGATACAAAGAAGGGCTGATTGGTCACTCCTCAGCATCCAGTTCCATGTGGCAAAGGGGTTGACTTGGTTTCTGTTAGAGGAAGCTGATTACTCTCTTGACACTTTGCAATTCATTTATCCAGCTGGTTTGAAATGTTGGCTACTTTAATTTTTTCCTAACTTTATTTTTCCTTGGCCTTTTCAGTGTTTGTTCATGCCTTGCTGGTTTGCAATGCCAGTGGTGAGCTTACATCTTTAAGAAATCTGGAGGATCACTTCAATCCAGCCACGTTACCACTCATACCCCACCTCCTCAAAATGTAAGTTACTGTTCCTGTCATACTCTGAACATACAATATGTCAGTAGGTGCAGAAAAACAAAAAAAAAACCCCAACCAACAAACAGCAAAACCACCATGGAGCTTACTCTGTTGAAAAGTGAGAAAAACTACAATCAGAAAAACAGGACAAGGAATGAACCTTGGAGTGCTGCATCCAGCTCTGGAGCCCTCAGCTGGGGAAGGACATGGAACTGATGGTCTGGGTCCAGAGGAGGGACACAAAAAAGATCAGGGGGCTGGAACACCTCTCCTGTGAAGCCAGGCTGTGCTGGGGGTGTTCAGCCTGGAGAAGAGAAGGCTCTGGGGACACCTAACAGGGACCTTCCAGTGTCTGAAGGGGCTGCAGGAAGGCTGAGAGGGTCTGTGTGTAAGGGGGGCAGTGGTTTTAAATTAGAGAGGAGGGGATTTAGATTGGATGTCAGGAACAAGTTCTGTGCCACGAGGGCAGTGGAACCATGGCCCAGGGTGCCCAGGGAGGTTGAGGCCTCATCCCTGGAGATGTTCAAGGTGAGGCTTGAGGAGGCTCTGAGCAACCTGATCTGGGTGAGGGTGTCCCTGATACTGCAGGGGTTGGACTGGGTGACCTGGAGAGGTCCCTTCCAACCCAAATCATTCTAGGATTCTGTGATTCTTACTGTTGACAATGCACTTTTCATTTATATGGCAATGAAAATATATTGGTCGCTTTACTCTAACTTGGTTGTAAGTTGCTTGTTGATTTTTTTCTTCCTTAAAACTTCCAGCCCAGACTTTATAACCTAGAGATTAATATTGGGCATTACTATCACTATTAGACTGGTAGTGCAGTCACTGACTTGCCCTCTGCAATTTTTTTACCATTGTATTTTTCTTAGGAATTTTGATTCTGAAAATGCTCCGAATAGAGTCAGCAAAAGGAAATTTGTTCCCCCTGCCATCAGCCTGAAGCACACAATGGTGTCTGGCCCTGTCAGCACTGAGGTGGCCATGGGACTTGCTACAAAGATGATCCAAACCTTCTCCCTGAACCCAGATCAAGCTACATCACTGGTTCAGATAGCTCAGATGATGACTTCATGTGAGAATATCAAACCCCCAGAGGAACATCAGATCTTCCCCATCACAGTCATACGTGGTACATAGCAAATAGTTGAGAAATCTGCTGTTGTGCAAAAATGCTAATTGATTTATCTTAAGGTGGCATTTATCTAGACATAAGAATCTCCCTTTAAGTTTGCCTGGAATTGTGAATATGTGATAAAGGAACAAGTCTACTGCTTCATCATGGAGAGAATTTTAGGGATATTTTGCTCACACTGGCATTACAGTTAATTCTGCCAGCATATTCCTTTTGATTCTTGGATTTGCAGTCTGCCTTTTGCAGGATTTTACAGAGGTATAGAGTTCTTTCCTAGCTAGATCTGTACACAAACTCAGAGTTATTTAGTGTCTTTTGCTTATTTCTTTTCATATTAAAACCACTTTTTGTCAATGTATCACCTTTGCTAGATTATCATATCCATTTTTTCCTATTACACATTATTCCTTCCTGGTTTATACTTCCTACTCCCTTTGTTTTATCCCTTTCAACATTTAAAAAAAGGCTAGCAACATCTTAGTTCATAGATAAGGTGTTTTTTTAATCAGTATTGAGAAGTATTTACCATGAATGTAGGTTTTCAGATCCTGTCAAAGTAAATCCATTGATAGTAA
This sequence comes from Heliangelus exortis, assembly GCF_036169615.1. Taxonomy (NCBI): domain Eukaryota; kingdom Metazoa; phylum Chordata; class Aves; order Apodiformes; family Trochilidae; genus Heliangelus; species Heliangelus exortis. The sequence continues at coordinate 41,635,741 of NC_092425.1, read as the reverse complement.
TGACAGTCTTAGTACAGATACCAGTAGGCTCAGATTTCTTGAGCTTTTGTTATGCAGTCAGGCATATAGATCTATTTAAAATACTCATCATTCCAAAATAATCATCTCTCTAGTTCCTTATTTTGTGCCCAAGGACATGGCATGGGGGATGTGCATGTAGATACTTGGATTTATATTATTTTAATGTATTGATGAGACTCCTTAGCAAGTAATGCATGTGTTCAACCAGAAAGCTTAGGAAAAATACCTGAGCTTCCCCACCTGTGTAGTTTTTTGTAAACTTCTTACAGGCAGAAAATGCAATGTCTGAGGCAGCTTGTTGTCCTTGGATACTTGGAGCTGCTGCAGCAAGCACATGCAACATTTTTACAGGAATCACAGAATAATATTTCAAAATATAAATTTCAGTTCTAGACAGCACTGTCTAGAACAGTTTCACCTGTAACTTTGGCTTTTTCTTCCTAAATCCCAGGTGTTTTTGGAGCTGGGAAGAGCTATCTGCTGTCTGTTGTGATCTTGTTCCTTGTGCAGCTTTTTGAAAGCAGTGAAGCTACAGAGGGCCCAAGGCCAACTCCATGGAAACTTCTGATTGCTTCTTCCACTAACATTGCTGTTGATCGGATACTGCTGGGGTAGGTAACAGATTTTCACAGGTTTTCATTCCAAAACCAGTAATAGACTTGTCTGGTAAAGATAATTGTGGTTTTATTTCCAGTATAACAGTTAAACCATCGAATTTGCTACTAAAATCCATCCTGGCAGACAGTAGGATTGCTCAGGAAGCTCTGGGAGGTAGAGGAAGGAGGGATGGAGAGAGAGGGAAAGGCAGAGAATCAGCCTGAGGAAGCTTCAGCATGGAGCTAACATGGAATGCAACTCATGGTTTGGAAGGATAAAGGGAGGAATGGAAAGTACAAATACAAGACTATTTGTGAGAGGAGAATCATAAAAGCTTTAAGCATTTTTGAGACAAATCATAATTTCCTTGAATTGTTAATTCATCTGGTAAATGGCAGAATTCTGTGTTCTGATGTGTCTGCTAGCTTTTTTTAGAACCACTTTGAATTTTTTTCAGAATTTCTTTTTCCATTTTGGTAATGTGTGTCATCTCTTTTCCTTTGAAGTCTACTTGATCTTGGATTTGAGAATTTTATCAGAGTGGGAAGTATCAGGAAAATCACCAAAGCAATTCTTCCCCATAGGTAAGAATCTTAATCTTTGAGGGATCTGAAGCAATTCCAAGGTTCATTATAGTATATATGTAGTAAAATTCCTATTTTGTGTGTAATTTACAATAATGTGATGTAATGTATCTACCTCAGGGTGTTTGGGTTTTTTTCTCTCCCCCCCTGCACAGTGGAAAAATTTTACCTTGATTTGGGGATGTCACTGATTGGTGAATAGAGTTAATGCTTCACTTTCTCTGATTGTAATGCCTGTTGTAAAATCTTTTTGAAGCTTACATGCTGGCTCAGGAAATGAAAATGAGCAGTTAAAAGAACTGCTTGCCCTCATGAAGGAAGATTTAACTCCAGCTGAAAAAATATATGTGAGGAAGAGTATTGAGCAACATAAACTTGGGACCAACAAAACTATACTGCAACAGGTACAGTCAAGGTCACAGGATGGGAAGGGCAGGATTTTTTATGCCATATCCACAATTCCCAGCAAATGGAAATGGAGAAACCTTTCTCACACTTGCCCAGCTCCTCAAGTTTCAAAAAATAAAATAAATGTTAGGGCTAGGAGAAGTTTGATTCCACAGGTATAGCTTAGTGTCTTACCTGTGTATGACTTCTCTGAGTTTAACTTGCAGGTCCTGCTTAGTGATAGGAGACTAAAACACTTTTTGAACTTTATTGCAATGTGATTTAATATTATTTAATATTACCAATCCAGTTTACAAGGTAGGGAGAGAAAAAATTCTGAGTGCAGCTTAGAGTGCACTGCCACCTTGAAACTAAAATTATATAGTCATAAAGGTAAAAGATAAGGAGTGAGCTAAATCTATCCTACAGTTGAGTATCAACTGCAAAGAAGATTTCAAATCTATTTTAAGTGACTTTTCATCAGAATATTATCTTTTAAGCTTATTATTCCCTGTAGAAAAATCTTCTCAATTTCTGGTCTTTCCAGTGATTTGCTTTCTCTCCTCAGTCCTATTCCATCTTGTTGCAGAGCAATTGTAACAAAGCAGATCTGAGGAATTTGTGTTTTGTGCTTATTCCCAGTGGTCATATTGCCAATTTTGCTGCTGGGGCTCTGAAAATTTTGGAGGATTCTGTAAACTGAACTCTCGTTGGACCAAATCTGTTCTTAAACTACAAGAATCTGTGCATGATTCTAATGTACAAACACCCCAAGCAGAAGAAATGGAACCTTTGGATCCATCTCTCTGCATACACAGTGCCTTTTACTGGGAATCAGAATATAATTCTTTGAGACCCAGTGAGCATTCACTAGAACCACTAAAAAGTTAGGTGTGTTCTACTCCCAGAGCTGTGGTTAGGTGCTACACAGAGAGTAATTATTCAATGATCTTACCTGTTTGTCTCCCTGTTTCTCCCTCACCCAGGTCAAAGTGGTTGGAGCCACCTGTGCTGCCTGCCCCTTCCCCTGTCTGAATGCCCTCAGGTTCCCTGTGGTGATGCTGGATGAGTGCAGTCAGATGACTGAGCCTGCTTCTCTCCTCCCTATAGCCAGGTACAGCTTTCCTCTGCTGCTCCAGGGCTGGGATAACTTCATAGAATCATAGAATCCTAGAATCCTAGGGGTTGGAAGGGACCTCGAAAGATCATCTAGTCCAACCCCCCCTGCCAGAGCAGGGCCCCCTAGAGTACATCGCCTAGGAACGTGTCCAGGTGGGTTTTGAATGTCTCCAGTGAAGGAGACTCCACAACCCCCCTGGGCAGCCTGTTCCAGGGCTCTGTCACCCTTACAGTAAAAAAATTTTTTCTGATATTCAACTTGAACCTCCTATGCTCCAATTTACACCCATTACTCCTTGTCCTATCACTGGTCACCACTGAGAAAAGCCTAACTCCATCTCCCTGACACTCACCCCTTACATATTTGAAAACATTGATGAGGTCACCCCTCAGTCTCCTTTTCTCCAAACTAAAGAGACCCAGCTCCCTCAGCCTTTCCTCATAAGGGAGATGTTCCACTCCCTTAATCATCTCAGTAGCTCTGCGCTGGACTCTTTCAAGCACTTCCCTGTCCTTCTTGAACTGAGGGGCCCAGAACTGGACACAATACTCCAGGTGTGGCCTCACCAATGCAGAATAGAGGGGGAGGAGAACCTCTCTTGACCTCCTAACCACCCCCTTTCTAATGCACCCCAGGATGCCATTGGCCTTCTTGGCCACAAGGGCACATTGCTGGCTCATGGTCATCTTCTTGTCTACCAGGACCCCCAGGTCTCTTTCACCTACACTGCTCTCCAGCAGCTCAGCCCCCAACCTATACTGGGACATCGTGTTGTTCTTCCCCAAATGCAAAACTCTACACTTCCCCTTGTTGAATTTCATCATGTTCCAGTTCCTTACCCTGCTCAGTTTCAGAGGGTGATGGAGAAGGGAGCCACATCTCAACACAGCACACGCTTCCATTGTGAATAGTTTGGCATCTTTTTTAGAAGCTCTTTTTTTTTTTTTTTTTTTTTTTTTTTTTTTTTTTTTTTTTAACATTCTTCTGTAGGTTTCAGTGTGAGAAGTTAGTCCTTGTTGGAGACCCAAAGCAACTGCCCCCAACAATTCAGGGGGCTGAGAGTGTTCATGAGAAAGGGTTGGAGCAGACTCTCTTTGACCGCCTCTGCTTGATGGTACGTACCTCTCCAGAAGTCATCATACTTTTAGGTATGTAACAATCATACTATTAAAAGATAATTTAAGTACTAGATACAATTCTACTGGTTTGAATTCATCAACACTGATGGAATTTTTAAGTTAACCTGATGTCCTTTTTATCCAACTGTCATTTTAAAATGGGGCTTTCCTCCAGCTGTTTCCCAGGCTAACAGCAACATGAGACTCATTCTGATGAGTGATTCATGGCTGCACAGATGATTGACCTTGCTATCAGAAGGTGATCAAGAAGCAGGACTTCCTCAGGTGCTGTGTAGATCACATCATAGAATAATAGAATCATCATGGTTTGAAAGGACCTTCAGGATGATAGAGTCCAACCATCAGTCCCACACCATGTTGACCACTAAATCATCTCCCGAAGAGCCATATCTACCCATTTTTTTACTGGTACACATATCCAGAACCCACTAAAAAATTCTGGTTTAGATCAGTGTTTCAGCCTTTTAATTAAGCAGATTCCATCCTAGTGCATTTCTCTGGAAATGCTGTTTTCCCAGTGCAGGGAAATTTGTAAGCATAACAGATGTAGAAGAAGAATGGGTTGAAAAAACAGTGACAAGTTCTGCTTTGTGATCTTTTCTGTGCAGTTTTCAACCCAGGTAGAAGAATCAGTGTTTGTTGTAACTTGTGTTGAAGTGACTGGATGAAGCTTAGGCCAGCTCACTGCAGGAACTGTTTGAACTTACCTCTCATTTGACCTAGCAAAATACTTTTTTCTAGTAATTCTTTCTATGTGATAATTCTTTAGGGACATAAACCAATACTTCTCCGGACGCAGTACCGGTGTCACCCTGCAATTAGTGCCATAGCTAACGAGCTGTTCTATGGAGGAAATCTGATAGATGGTGTTTCTGAGGAAGACAGAAGTCCTTTATTGGATTGGCTTCCAACACTATGTTTTTATAGTGTTAATGGGGTAGAGCAAGTAAGTTTCCAACATTTCTTCTATAAAAAGGGCAATATTGTTCTTCCTCTGTTCTGTTCTGCTGTTTGTGATGGGTAAATTGGAAATCTCCTTCCTTGTTTCCAGATTGAAAGAGACAACAGCTTTTATAACATGGCAGAAGTTCATTTTACAGCCAAGCTCATCCAGTCTCTGATTGCAAGTGGAATAGAAGGCTCTGCAATTGGTGTGATTACTCTTTATAAATCACAGATGTGTAAGGTTTGTATCAAGCTTCGTCAATAAAAGTTTTTTGAAATATGTTTGTTTATTCTAAACTCAGACTCCATTTCAACTAGGAAGAGTCAGCTAGAAGCAAGGAAAAAAATGCTGGATAGGTAAAATGGAGTTTACTGTTATTTTTCTTTCTTATTTAAACTCAGTCTTTTGTTTTGGCAAATACAGATTCACCATGTAGTATTTTCCTGTGATTAGCTGAGGTTTTACTCCCCTTGCACTCTCTAATTGCTTGGTTGACATCTTGTGTAGGCTCAGAATTGTTTAATTCATTTGCTTGAGACAAGTGGGTGTTCTGGACAGGCTGGAGAGCTGGGCAAAAGTGAGCCTCATGAAGTTCAGTAAGGACAAATATAGAGTCCTGAATATGGGTAGGAATAACACCTGGCACCAGTACAGATTAGAGAACATCCTGCTGGAAAGCAGCTCCATGGAGAAAGCCCTTGGAGCCCTAGTGGATGGTAAATTTTCCATGGGTCAACAATGTGTCCTGGTGGCCAAGAGGGCCAATGGTGTTCTGGGGTGCACCAGGAAAAGTGTGTCCAGCAGATCTAGAGAGGTTCTCCTCCCCCTCTGCCCTGGTGAGACCACACCTGGAACACTGGGTCCAGTTTTGGGCTCCCCAGTTCAAGAGAGACAGGGATCTACTGGGGAGAGTCCAAGGGAGAGCTGTGAGGGTGAGGAGGGGACTTGAGCATCTCTGCTGGGAAGGCAGATGGAGAGCCCTGGGGCTGTTTAACCTGAGAAAAGAAGGCTGAGAGGTGAGAGGGGATCTTCTGAATGTCTGTCAATATCTGAGGGGTGGGTGTCAAGAGCATGAGGCCAATCTCTTTCCAGTGGTGCCCAGTAATAGGACAAGAAATAATGGGTTTAAACTGGAATATAGGAAGTTCCACCTCAACATGAGGAGAAACTTCTGTGAGGGTGAGGGAGCCCTGGCCCAGGCTGCCCAGAGAGAATCATAGAATGGGCTGGGTTGGAAGGGACCTCAGAGCTCATCAAGTCCAACCCTTGATCCACTCCCACTGCAGTTCCCAGCCCATGGCACTGAGTGCCACATCCAGGCTCTTTTGAAATATCTCCAGGGATGGAGAATCCACCCCTTCCCTGGGCAGCCCATTCCAGTGTCTGATCACCCTCTCTGGAAAGAAATTCTTTCTCATGTCCAACCTAAACCTCCCCTGGCACAACTTGAGACCTCTTGTGCCCTCTTGTCTTGCTATAGAATCATAGGAGGTTGTGGAGTTTCCTCCTCTGGAGCCTTTCCAACCCCACCTGGATGTGTTCCTGGGTGATCCTGCTGGGGCAGGGGGGTGGGACTGGGTGATCTCTGGAAGTCCTTTCCAACCCATGACATTGTGTGGTTCTAAGAGCAGCACAACTCACCACCATCCATGTTCCTTTGTCCCCAGATCCAGAACGTGCTCAGCAGTGTCCACTCCGAGGCCTTTGACACCAAACCTGTCCAGGTGTCCACTGTGGATGCCTTCCAGGGAGCTGAGAAGGAGATCATTGTTTTGTCCTGTGTGAGAACCAGACAGGTCGGGTTCATCGACTCGGAGAGGAGAGCGAACGTGGCGCTGACGAGAGCAAAGAGGCATTTGCTGATTGTTGGAAACCTGGCCTGTTTGAGTAGGAACAGGCTGTGGGGAAGAGTGATTCACCACTGCAAAGGTAATATTTTCTTTTTCTGCATTTTTTTAAACTCAGCTTTTTCAATGAAATCATATAATTAATGAAAGCGTCTGGTACGCTTTCTGTATTACAGAGTAACTACACTGTGCAGGCTGCAGAAAGCAGCTTATTTATCACATGGAAAATACACACCTCAAGGAAATGCAAGCTGCATGTTAGCAGTTTGATCTGCAAATGGTTTTCATACCTGAAAGGGTATTTATTACCCAGTGATAGGACTTCTCTCTCTTCTTTTGATGCCACCAGATAGCTACACCAAGAGTGGGCTGGTAAGGAGAGCTGAAACCTGGTACTGCATTTCTAGTCCTTTCCCTGTTTGTTTTTATATGGTAGGCACAGCCAGAAACAAGTTGCAAACAATTTCATCCATACAGCAGTACTTCTAAATTGATAGGACTTCAATAAAGGAAAAGAAAACTTGTAGCATCTTTCTGCAACTAAGAGCTTGTGAGGTTTGGAAGATAAATTTCTGGCTGCTAGAAAAAGCCCCAGTGCTACTGGAGCTCAGCTAGCTCTGCCAAGAACTCCTGACTGCTTTGCTTCCAGGTCTTGAGAATACATGTGCTTGTTTTATTGAACCAGAAAGGGAAATGCAGGTTTTGAAAATCAGTTTTTTTACAGTTTCTGCATATTTGCTATGCCATTTACTGCAGCTGAGGATGTGTTTGAAAGCTATTCCTGCTTAAAAACAAACAGACAAACAACTCTCACTAAAAAAAAGATTGTGATGCCCATCATCACCCCTTGGAACTTTGCTCAAAAGTGTTTAAAATGCCTGAACAGCCTCTTACTTGTGTGTCTCTCTTTCCTCTCTGTGTGCTTTGGAAAGAGGGGTCATAGTTTTTCCCATCAGAGAATCTTCCCTCAGCAGATACTGCAAAGGGAGGGCTCAGTCTCTAAAGCAACAGACCAGGTGCCAAAGGAGTAATTGTTTTATTTGCCTACTTGGCTGATGTCAAAGGAAGCCTTTTCACTGGTGGCTGGACTCAGAAGAACAATTTTCACAGCAGAAATATCACTTGCCACTTGACAGGCTTGGGGTAATGGACATTGGTATCAGCACAGCCTAATTACACCATGGATGCTGAAAAGGGAAATGTAATTATCCTGTTTGTTGCTGCTTTTAGGATGGGAAAATGGATTACAACACATGAGCCAGTGTGAGCAGCAGCTAAACAACATTCTTGAGTGTTATGTGGAGAAATGGAAGGAAGAACAAGAGAATAAGAATAAGAAAAAGGAAAAATAAAATGTGCACCTATTTTATGAAGAAAATACGAGTTGCCTGTCTATAAAAATTATCAGGATGATTTCAAATGTAGTATTTATATTTCAGGTGGGAAATTTTTGCTTGTGTGCAACGACACTTCTGGTTTGACACCTTGTTTGTATGACTAAAAATTAATAAAGTAACTTTATCTGCTGGATAACTGAAATCCTTTGATGCTTACAGAACACCTCATTGTATTATTAGTGCTTCATTATTCTTCAGATTAGATATAAACATAACATCCCAGAACAATTCTGTCATAGTGCATATTTACAACTCAGTGGCATCTAGGAAGGAGCATGACTGAAACAATTAAAAGGATAAATAAATCATAGAGTAATTTATTCAAAGAAATATTACATGTCCTTCCTCTAGGAAATCTGTAGTTGTCAACAAAACAATGAGAACAGGTTAACTTGTACTTACTTTTTTTTTTTTTGCAAGCTTTAGGATAAGATGACTGGTCTGGGGTTGGAAACTACAGGGGAAAAAAAGCTGAATGGTTTTGGTTTGGAGGAAGACTGCTGTTGTGTCAGAAACTTTCTGACAAGGAAAAAAAAAAAAAGTTCATCTTGATCTTGGCAAAGATTTGTCCCAGAGGTGTATGGAGGAGTTGATGTGGAAAACTGAGAAAACTGAGGAGCTCCAGAGAGCCTGCACAGAGCAGGCATCTCCCTAGCACTGAGGTTATTCCAAGTAATCTTCTGCTCTCTTTTTATGCAGCTTTGGAATAAATCACCTGGTGAGGAGCTTGTTGCCTTGTCCCTGGAAAGCAAGCAGAATGTTGGCAAACAGGAACCTCCAGAGCACTGACAGCAATCAGGTTAGCCCAGGATGATGTAAGGAGAGGGGATGAGGAGGGAAGAGGGGAAGCTTCTCTTAAGGAAGGGAACTGAGGTTCTGGCTGTCCAGGTGTGGGGGCTGGGAGCAGATCAGTCAAGGAATTGGACCCTGCTGTCTCATTATGAGGGGGTGGGAGCAGTCTGTCTGGGGGATGAGTTCTGTATCTGCTTGGGGATGATTCCTTATTGTTCCTTTTAGCAATAAAGACACTTTTAACAGTGTCTTGGTGGCTCTTGGTTGAAGCAAAGGATTTTAGCAAGGTTCTGGTTTGATCCTGGATGGTAGATGTTTCATGCCTATGATTGACATAGGGTGTAAAGAGGTGTAAAAACCCTGAGCCATCACTTTCTTTGGCACCAAAGGCAAAACATAGTTTAACATCTGCCTGAAATCTTCATAGAAGTCCAGGATGGCTTTTTCACACTGTTTCCCCAGTGCTTTGGCAGAGGCTGCTGTTGAGAAACAGCCTTTGTGCTCTGATTTTAGTTAGTAGGTGTAGCATAAAAAAAAAACAAAAAAACCTCACAGTGTCCTGGGCTGCATCACCAGCAGGTCCAGAGAGGGGATTCTGCCCCTTACTCCCTGTGAGACTTCCCCTGCAGTGCTTGGCCTGGTTCTGGGGTCCTTGGACCTGCTCAAGGGGGTTCAGGAGAGGCCACAAAAATGATCAGGGGGTGGAACATGTTTCCTCAGGAGCAGGGATGAGGGAGTTGGGGTTGTTCAGCCTGAAGAACACCCCAGGGAGACCTTAGAGCACCTTCCAGTACCTGAAAGGGCTACAGGAAAGCTGAGGAGGGACTTTGATAAGGGTGTGGAGTGATGGGTAGAAGGGAAGGGAGGCACTTTTAAGAGGAAAAAAGAGGAGATTTATGATGATAGACATTGGGAGGAAATTCTTGGGTGTGAGGGTGCCCAAGGAAGCTGTGGCTGCCCCATCCCTGGCAGTGTCCAAGTCCAGGTTGGATGGGGCTGGTGGGAGGTGTCCCTGCCGAGGTGACAAATACCCAGCGAGCTCTGTCACTTTCTCACCGGGTGCCCCTGACCCGGGACCGGACGGTTCCCCCCCGCCGCCACCAGGGAGCGCCACCAGCCCGGTCCAACCCGGCCCAGCCCACCCCGGCACCGGGAGGGGACCCCCGGGCCAGGCGGGGACCCCGAGCCCAGGAGGGACCCCGGGCCAGTGGGCAGAAAGCGGGCGCCGGAGCGAAGCGGGGCGAAAGAAGGAGCAGCGGAGGGTTGAATAGCGCCTTTAAATTACTGCTGACACCTCTGTTACAGCTCCCTAAAATCTCAATCAACAAGCCATTAGAACTCGACGGGAGTAAAACTAAATCCTCGTTTAAGTGTATTTATCCGCTCTCTTTTCTCTCTTTCAAATGCTAAATCCATTCCAGCATATGCCCCTTCTTTCTCTCCCCTTTCTCTAAAGACTGGCAGCCCCTACTACTCTTGTAAATATGAAAGATGCTAATCATATGACATATCACGTCTCAGTCGGAGCCTGGAATAAAGCCTTGAGATTTGGGATCATTGCCTCCAGACAACAGCTTCATCAGCCGGAAAGTTGGGTTTTTTTCTCCTTTCCTTCAACTCTCAATCCCTTCTTTGTCTGGGGGAAAATGCAGCCAACTCGAGCCACCCCGGCCATATGGTTCACTCTGTGTTTTCTTAGTTGAATCCTGAATTGTTTGTGACTTGCGAAGGGGTTTTTTTTCTTCTTTTTTTTTTTTTTCTTTTCTTCTTTTTTCCCTTTTTTTTTTTTTTTTTTTTATTGGAAGTGTGTATAAAGACATAGAAGAGGCTGCCTGGGCCCAGGCGACTTTGCAAGGTTCCTGCATGTTCTTCACATGTTCATTTCACACTCTTCTTGCAGCCACTTCACCTCTACCACTCTGCCCTAGAAAAAGCCAAAAGATAAAGCCCTGGACCCTTTTTTTTTTAAAAAAAAAAAAAAAAAGAAACACCACAACCCATTCCAGGCATCTTGTGTCTTCTTTCCCATTGGAAATTCTTCTTCTAAACATGGTTCTTTTTGGTCATACTCCTCCCAGCATTGCATTTGTGGAACTGCACGACTGCAAGTACTCATCCCAACTGCATTTGTGGAGCAGAGATCTCTGCTCACTTGCAAATCCCTCTAGAAACACCTCGGCTGACAGAAACCCCAAGGTATTTTTTTGAGTAAGGAAAAGTGGCTTTTAAGACCTGTATAAATTAGGAGCTGAATGAGCTCGGGGCGCTGGCGTTTGGGTAGCCCCCTGTTTGATAGCAGCCTGCCAAATTTTCTTTCTCTTTCCTTACACAACCCACACCCCCCCCACCAAAAAAAAAAAAAAAAAAAAAGAAAAAGAAGAAAAAAAAAAAGGCCCTTTCACCAAATCATTAAATTCTACAGAGGTGGTCAAGCCTAGTCCTGCTTTTCAGGCGTGCGAGAAAGAAAAGGGTCCTTGAAGTTTAGAAGATGCCCAAGGAAAACTCATTGAATGACATCAAAAGAATGAGTTTCCATAGCTGTTGAAGCACGAGAGCCGTGTAGCTGCACAAAGGCGGGTTGGGGCAGTGGGACTGTCCCACTGCTCTATCCCAGCACAATTGGGTCACTGAAATAGGGAATTAATTACCATTGGAGAGTGGGCAGCCCATTCACCGCTGGCTGAGTTTTATTAAACGCCAATATAAATAACAAAACAACTCTTGTGGCTGCACTATTCCTACACGCCAAAGGAAGGATTATGTCGGGGATTAACATCTTAAAGTCTATGAGACTTTCTGACTCAAGGCTCGGAGCTGGTAATCGTATTTGTCTCCTGGTTCAGCGATTAGTGCTCTCCCTGCCGCACCTTCGCCTGGGCTCCCAATGTCCCTTTTTGCAGGCACCGGGGTTTTTTCACACACAATCGGGCTGTTCTTTTTCCCCACGTCTATAGAAAAAAAAAAAAAAAAAGAATAAGGGAAAACTGAAGCGTGTTCACGCCATCCTCAAGCTTCTTCTTCATGGGAAAGGAAGGCACCGCCGGCCTTTTTTTTTTTTTTTTTTTTTTTTTTTTTTCACAAGGGGAGGGGAGCGAGGCAAACCCTCTTCTAGGGGGGGAGTGGGTGAAGTGGGGAGGGGTGCTCAGGATGGTAAAATCGCTCCACAGGCCTGCACCTGCCATGCAAATCTGCTGGGAACAATCAGCCCCCAATGAGGGGCTCATCCACCCCGGGGGGGGGGAGCCCAGGGAAGGATGCTGAGGCAGTGCTTTGAGGGGTGGGGGGGGAACCCCTCCTCGCCTTGATCCCCAAATGAACCCTGAATTTACTAGTGCAGGTGGAGATTCGGGGTGCTGGTCCCCATCCCCTCCCTCCCAGCAGCACTTTTTGTTCCAGCATGCATGGGTCAGGAAGGAACTGGCACAGGGAAGACCCCAGTGGCCTCCAATTTCTCCCCTCTGCAGAGCACCCTGATGGGGGGGTGTGTGGGGGGGTGTGTGACATGTTTTGACCCCCAGTTTCAAAGCAGAACCATCCCACTGCTGGGGGTTGCAGGTGCTGCCATAGGACTGTGCATCCAAGGAGCTGGGGTGCAGGGGGACCCTGCTCCCCTAAACCCTCAGGACACCCAGGGGGGACCTCGGGGCTGTGAGGGAGGCAGAGCTGGGAGGGCTCCGGCCATCCTGTCCCCGCAGCTTTGTGTGTTCCCCCCCCCCTCCTTTCTCCAGGGACTGTCGCACCCCCCGTTCACCTGGGGCAGGGGAGCCATTAATGCTGGCTCACAACTTGTGAGGTCGAAGTGTGGACGGGCTGTATCCAAAGGTCTCTCAGCAACACAGACCCTAAACTTTTAGGGCTATCGGGTCGCCTCAGAGTTCAATCTTCTTACAGCAAACAAAGCCCTTCTGAGGGTCTCCCCCTCTCCCGCGCACAAGCTCAGCGCCCTTTATTTCTGGGCTGTGTGATAAGCTTAAATCATTGTGCTCCCATTTCTTGATCGTCGCCTACTTTGGGCTTTTGTTCCCTTAAAGTAGGATTGAGCTCGGCTAAAGGGGCTGGAGTTGAACAGTTTGACCCTTGGAGGACAGTTCAGGCGCTGGGCAGCTCTCCCTCGCCTCCCCCTCTCCCCTCGCAGCAGCTCTGCCCTCTCTGCTCCCGGCCCGACCACACAAGCGCCTCTCGGACCCGCCGACCCAGCAAGGGCTGCGAGGGTTCGGTGACCGACACGTCCCCTGTCACCGTGCGCTCAGAACCGCGGCACCAGGGGTGGCGGTGGCAGGAATCGGGCTGAACCTTGGGGGGTTTCACGCCCCGGGGCTGGAAAAAAAAAAAAAAAGGTTTGCTCACCCTACAACCACCACGGACTCTTTCCCTGTGTCCCCCTCCCCTCTCCGCGGCTTTCACATCGGCGATGGGGGGACAGAAACCCGGCTAACGGGGTGGGGGCAGTGGGACACGGGAGGCACAGCCGCAGGTGGCTCCGCGCCGGTCTTTAAGGTGCTGAAAAAACAAAAAAAAACAACCAAGGTCCCTTTGTGTCCCTCCCTGGGGATGCCGAGGGGATTTCCCGTTTTTCAGAAGCAGGCGAAGGGAGTGTTGAGACCTCTTGAAGGTTTTCAAATGGATCGGTTAAACCCCAGCGTGTGGGAAGTCACCGCTCTCGGAGGGACAGCGGAGAGGGGAGCTGCGGCTGCCAGAGCCAACACTCCCATTACTCCCATTACACCCAGCGCTGGGTTTAGCTCATCTATTTTTAGCCTTTTCCCACCGTTCAGCAAATCAAAGTCTGCTCCGAAGCGCCTCGGTGACACGGGGGGAGGACGCAGCGCTCCGGTGTTCGGTTCGTCACCGTCACTCGGTTCGTCACCGTCACTCCTTCGCCGTGTGGGTCCGTCAGGCAGAGCCAGCCCGCTGACCCCGGGGGCATGTCGCCAGGCCTGGCCATTCACGGGCGCTTTCTGCCCCAGAGGGTGGTCTGGCAGGGAAGCGAGGGGGAGGAAAAGCTTTCCTGGCCGATTGACAAGTTGTGGTTGTTTCTTTTTTAAAGTCTCCCGGAGCCCGTGGTGTGACCCAGAGCCGTGTTTGACGGCGCTGAGAGCACCGGGAGGGTCCAAGTGCAGGTGCCGGCAGGCGAGGGGCTTCCCCTCTTTGCAAAAACTCCCGAAAAGAGGAGGAAAAACGCCAGGACAGGGGCTGGCAGATGCAGCCCGGGTAGCCCGAAATCGCCTCTCCCTGCCCGTGTCCAAGTCCAGGTTGGATGGGGCTTGGAGCAACCTGGGCTGGTGGGAGGTGTCCCTGCCCATGCAGGGGGTTGGGACTGGATGAGCTTTAAGGTCCCTTCCAACGCAAACCATTCAGTGATTCTTGCGGCCACAAACCCTTTTCCGCGGCTTTTCCCCCCAAGTTCCTCATTAACGCTCTATCTTTACCGACGCTCTGCCAGGCACCGATCCCTCACCCGCCCCACCTCCCTCCCCGGGAGGCCGCAGCCCCCTGCTGCCGACACAACACCTCATTCCCCTTAACACCCCCTCCCCAAAAAGCGAAACCCCCTCTCTGGGGATATGGGGACAGCGAAAGGGACGCCCGCTCCCCCCCTTCTCTCCCCCCCCCCCCCCCCGCCTTTCCCGGAGCTGCGGCCGCCGCTTCTTAATGAGCGGCTGAAAGGGAGCCGGCTCGAGCGCGCGTGGCGCGCGGGGCGCGCTGATTGGCCAGCGGCGCCTGGCACACACACACCCCGTCATTCATTAATAAATTAGCGGCACGCTCCAGCCGAGCGCGAGGCACCAATGGGGCGGCCCCGGCCCCCGGGGTGGGGAGGGGGGAGATGGGGATGGGGAGGGGGGGGGGGATCGGGTCTGGAAAGTGAAGCGGGAGGCGGGAAAAGGGGGGTGGGGGATAAAGGGAGGGGGGGGGAGCGGGGGGTGTCTGGGGGGCGTGGGGGGGGCAGGTTTGATTGTTCCCCGCGGGGTATATAAGGGGTGTTAAGGAGGGTCGTGTGCCAGACACGCAGCCGACGGGCCCGGGGCCGCTCCGCCGCCCCTGCCGCCGCCCCGGGGCGCGTGCCAGCGCCGACACCCCCCTCCCCCCCTTCCCCCGCCGTAACCCCCCCCCCTCCCAGCCCCCCCTCACCCATCCCTTCGCTCCCGTTGAACCCCCGTCTCACCTTGTCGTAAAGCCAAGAGAGCGCGGCTCTCGCCGTCCCGTCCCGTCCCGTCCCGCCGGTGCCGGTGCCGCCGTCCCGGAGGATGCTGGTGAAGGCGGAGGCCCTTGTGCCACCGGCCGAGGAGGAGCTGCTGCTGCTGGGCCTGGTCTCGCCCGCCCCCTCGCCCTCTCTGCCGTCCAGCGCCGAGGAGGAGGAGGAGGAAGAAGAGGAGGAGGAGCTGCGGGCTGCCCCGCCGGTGCGTCCCGTGGAGGCGTCGGACGAGCGAGCGTTGAGGCGGGCGGAGGGGAAGCGGCGGCCGGGCCGGTGCCGCGGGATCCCTCGAACGGCGGAGACGGCCCAAAGGATCAAGCGGAGCCGACGGCTGAAAGCCAACAACCGGGAGCGGAACCGCATGCACAACCTGAACGCGGCGCTGGACGCCCTCCGCGACGTGCTGCCCACCTTCCCCGAGGACGCCAAGCTCACCAAGATCGAGACCCTGCGCTTCGCCCATAATTACATTTGGGCTCTCACCGAAACCCTGCGGCTGGCCGGGGCGGGGAGGCTCGGGCCTGAAGCGGTGTCCGGGGGGATCCCCGGAGGGGTCCCCGCTGAGGGCAGCCCCTCACCCGCCTCCTCCTGGAGCGGCGGCTCCGCCAGCCCCGCGCCCTCCGCCTCCCCCTACGCCTGCACTTTATCCCCCGCCAGCCCCGCCGGGTCCGGCTCGGAACCCGAGCACTGGCCGGGACGGTTCGTCCCGCCGCCCCCCCAGCCCCGCCGCTGCCTTTAGCCCCCACCCTCCCTCCCCACCGGTTCGGGGGTCCCGGGGCTCCCCCCATCCAGGCTGGGGACGACGACAAGGAGGAGCAGGAGGTGGAGGGGTGTGGGGTGTGTGTGGCATCTGCCCCATTCCCAGGGCGGGCTGTGGGAATGTCACCTGCCGAACCAAACCTTCTCTTTCTCTCCCCGATGTGCACTTTGTCCGGTTTCCCAGATCTGTCACCAAGGCTTTTGTGTGTCTGTCCCCCACCCACCCCCTTCTCCTGCCCCGCTCCCCTTTTTGCCATCTGTCCCTTATGATTTAGAGACCTGGGGAGGGGAGGCGGGGGGAGGTTTAGGGAGGGAGGGAGGGGGGGGGGGAAAGGGAAAAAAAAAAAAAATACAAACCAACCCACCACAGTAAATTGTTTCGTTAGGGGTCCAGGTTAGAAGTCATTGTATAATTTGTAGGCTTTGTGAGGGCTGAATGCAAGCGTGGAAATTTAGGCTGAACTCTCTATCAAAAGAAAAAAAAAAAAAAAATGTCGAGGGAAGGGGGGAATAAAGGGGAGGGGGGGGTGTGGAAATGGGGAGGGGGCACCTCCTCATGCATTATTTATTTCGACCTTTAGGGGACGGGGAACTCCCCCCTTCTTTCAGGAGATTAAAAATAAATCAACAGACTGAAAACCTCAACAGACACGGGACATTACAGCGATCAGCCACACACGTGTTCACGTTTATTTATTATAAAGACAGATTTCATGGAGAAGATGTATTTTTTTTGTATAATTTACAGAGTTTATTCTAGTATGTATTTACAGCTGAAGAGCAGAGGGATTGTTCTCGTGATAAAAAAAAAAAAAAATATAAATAAAAATCTCTAATTTTGGTAACTTGGGGGTTGCTGCTTTTTCTGCTTCACCTGCCAGCTGCTGGGAATGAGGAGGTGGGGAGGGGACACTGGTGTCACCTCACCACTGGTGACACCAAGGGTCTGGTGGGAGCTGCCTGCACTCGTGGGGCCTTGGTGACAAAGCAGCAGCTCCTGCTGCCCTACCTGGGGTGGATGTTTCCATCCCAAAGGTTTCCTTCTTACAAAAAAAACCCTTTTTTCCCCCCAGAGAATAAAATCAAGACCAGAAAGTCTTGAGGGTGTCAGCTCCGGAGTGGGCTGGGCTGGGGCAGGTGGAAAAGCTGTTTGAGGAGAAATGGATCCAAATCTCTCAGTTTTCCAGCCTCATTTCTACTCCTGGGTTCCTCAGGAGGCTGATATGGTCGTGAAGGAAAAGGGCATTAAGCACAGTGTGTGTACATACATATAGATATATAAATAAAGTAAAATTGGAGGAAATTTTCTGATAATTTACATTTTCTCCCTGGTACAGAAGATGCTGAGCAGCCAACGTGTGGCAGGTGGACAAACAACTTCTCCCACTTCCTCCTGGTTTTGCCAGCAAAGGCTGCAGGAGTGAAACGTCCCTGAGAAGATTAAAAAAAAAAAATAAAATACACGGGTTTTAAGAATGAAGAATTTCCTTTCTCCATCTCTGAGGGATGGATGAAACCCAAACCCCAGGCGAATCCAAGGGGTTTGGAGCAGCCCTCGGCTCTCCTGTCACCACGCAGGTCCCAGCGGGGATGTCACCAGGGAGAGGGGACTTTGGAGGCCACCGAGGCCCTTCAGTCCTCACCCCCCCCCGCAGCACTTTGTGACTTCTGGGTCCAAACACCTGGAAATCATTAAAACCCAGCAGAGGGGGCGCTTGAATGTATTTAATTAAATAACCCGCGCGGCACATGAATCCCTCCCAGTGCCCCCCGGGATCCAGGGAGCGTGAAACCCGGGCCTTGGAGCCATGTTCCCGAATGGAAGGGAGGGAGGGAGGTGAGGGGGGGAAAGAGGGGCAAAAAATAAAAAAAAAAACCCCAACAAAACGTGTGAAAAGAGAATTAGTGAAATTAGGTTAGGCCAATAAAACGTGCGGGGGTTCACACACACACAACCCCCCCCAGCCCCGCAGCCTCGGGCGAGCAGCGCTATCTGAGCTTGATCTATTGTTTCCCCCCCTGGCAGGGGGGTTATTGTGTGATAAATAATTCCTTAAAAAAAGAAAAAAAATAAAAAAAGAAAAAAAAGTGGGTGCATTTGCATAATCACTGCTTTGATGTGGGCAGCAAGATGAAGCTCTGTGTGTGCGTGTGTGTGTGTGTCCCCAGCCCAAAATCTGCCACGGGGCCAGGAGGAACAAAACAAGAGGGACCCTTTCAGCCCGCTGGCTGCGTCGGGAGTGGGGTTTTCACTCTCGCTCTCTTTTAACGACCCCTTTTTAATGATTAAACTCCAGGAATGCCAAGGAGAAAAAAAAATAAAGAAAAAAAAAAAAAAAGGGTAGTGCCTTGCTCCTTGCTCTTCGCTGTCTTTTCTGGTTGGGTCTCATTGTCCTTCCCCCGTGTCTCTTAAGCGCTGGAGTGGGTGCCCTCAGCTCTTCAAAAATCCGGGATAAGGGAGACCCATTTCCCTGCTCTCAGAGGGGAAAAAAGCAGGAGCTGGAGGGACGTCCCGGCTGGCTCAGCTCCTTCCATCGGCCCTCAGGAAGGGCCGCTGCTTCTTGCCGGGGCTGTCACCCTGGAGGTATTTCCCTTCCATCCCACCTTAAGAGCATTCCCAGCCCCGCTGGATGGGAACACCCGTGGGAAAAAGCAACCCGGAGCATTGGGGTGAAGGATGAGGTTGGGAGAGGGGGTTCTGCGGGATTTGGGGTGGGAGACAGGGAAATCAACCCCCCCACTGAGCCCCGGCAGGGCTGGAGAATGAGCCTGAGAGGATGGAGTTGTCACCTCACCGTTTCCCACACTTCCCAATTTTGATTTTGTTTCCTGCTTCACTTGGAGGAGTTTATTCCCCTCTTCCCCCCTTTTTTTTCCCACTTTCCTCTCAGCAGACTGATCTGGGGAGGTGGCACCGTGGCTCCCCAAAGCACGGGGGACATCAGGTGCAGAAGCAGTGCCCGTGAAGCCGGGCACGGGTGGGAGGGGGCAGGGTGGAGCTGCACCTCTTGGCACCAAGTGGAAAGCCAAGGAGGGGGGGGTTGGTTTCCATGGCAGCACCTGCCTATCAAAAAAAACGTGTTTATGATCCTTCTGGGCATTGTATCTGGGGCATAAAAGCTTCTCCACGCTGTCAGAGCTGGAGGGGCAGCTCTGTGGACCCTGGTGGGGGGGTTTTACAACCCCCCTCGGCATAAGAATAGCAACAAGAAGCCAAAGTAGGGCTCGTGCTCTGCAGCTTTCATGTGGGACATAAATCTCCCAAGGTTCCACTGTCACAGCCCCCGGGTGCTCAACGGGATCCCAAACCAAGGTAGAAGACCTTGGAGGAGCATAAAATCCAACTTAGGCAGCACGCTAGGTCAGGCTGAGAACGGTTTGGCTCGATGGGAAAGGGTTTAGATTAAAAAAAAAAAAAAATTAAAAAAAAAGAAAACACTCCAAATTTCTTAAAAGCCCCCCCCGTTTTCAGGGTTTGATTTACTGATCAAAGGATTTTGTTGTCCCGGTGATCTTTGGTGGAAAAGTAATGTCAGAGGTTGAGAAACAAGGAGATGAGGGGGCTTCCTGTGGTGCCCTAATGGCTCTGTTAGTGACAGGTAAGGGACATTAAGTCATTAAGTCCCCACTGTCTGGGTTTTTTTAAGGCTGGAGGCATTAGTTCTGGCATAATGTGGCTTTAATTGAAAGGGCCAATCACCTGGGGTACTAAACAGTTACATCGTGTTGTATTTCCACAGGAAATCAGATCTCTACAACTTAGAGAAGGAGAGCCCACCCCGAAGTGTCAGTGCAAGGTGTGCAGGGGAGGGTCTGTGTTTCTCTGCAGGTGAAAGGCAGGAGTTTTGTGCTGTACCTTCTGGTTTGGACAGGCAGAGAAGGGAAGTTTTGCCTTCCACAATTCCAGGCTGGAGATGGTCCCTTGGGCTTCCCTTGCTGGCTTTTCCACAGGGGGGGGACAGTCCTCAAATTCCTCCTCCTCAGCTGGGAATCTCGTTGTCTCTTCTCCCTGAAATTATTTAACATAAAATAAACATAACATAAATTTAACATAAAAGTAACCAAGAGTTTTAAAGATAATATTAAAAAAAATAATAATTAAAAATCACCGTTTCGTTTTTACGACGTTTAAGAAGTATTTGAGGGCAGCTGCTGGGGGAAAGTCCATCACCCACCACCTCTGAGCTCCCCCAGTCTCTCTCCTCCACCCTTCCACTCTCTGGTTTGCTTTCAGCCCCTGCAGGACCCCACAAATTGCCACTTGCTCTGCCCGGGGGGGTGGGGAGAAGTCCTGGGGAGGTCAGGAGCTTTCTGAAGAGCTCATCCCCATGGCACTGGGGGAAAGGAGCAGAGGAAGCTCCAGGGTGCCTCCTGGATGATGGGAGTGCTGGGACACCCAGTTTTGTGGTGGAACCCGGGGTGCTGCCCTGCCTGGCAGCAGCAAAGCCCCTGTCACCTTCTGTGTGTCCCCCTGGGTTGGTGCCACAGGATGAGGGACCCACTGGGGGTGTCAAGAGGCCTCCTCTTTCCCTCAGCTGTAGTAACCAGATAAACTCAGTGTGAAGGGAGAAAAGTGAGCCAGGAGCAAGGCTAATGCTGGCATGAAACTAAAGCCAGTGGGGCATTTTTTTTTTCCTTTTTTTCCTTTTTTTTTTTTTTTTTCTTTCATCTCTTGAGGGGGACTGGACACTCCAAATCCTCCAAAGGCTTCCTGATATTTTTTTTTTTTTAGGGGTGGATTTGACCCCCACAGCCCTGATTCTCATGGGCAAAAAGTGATTAAATCTTAAGCACCCCATTTTTCAGAGAGCAACTGCAGTGCTGCAGCCTGATGGCACCAGCAGAAATCCTGCTGGGAATTTATTTTTTTATGTATTTATTTTTGTCTTTAAACCTGGTCTAGGTCCCTATCTTCCTAGGGGGGGCAAATTTTGTGTCTTAAAGCCAAAGCCAGGCTCTTTTCCTCATGGATCTCTTCGACTCCAGGATACACTCCTGCCTCCAGCTGCTGATGCTGGAAATGTCTGCACAGGTCCAGCAAACTTCTGTCAAGCTTCTCATCATCCCTGTGACTTCTGGTGCCAAATTAAGGCTTCTGCTTCGACAGCAATTGAGAGATGGGAGATAAAGCCTTTAAAAATGGATTGGAGGGGGAAAAAAAAATAATTAAAAACCTGCTTTGGATTAATGAGAGAGGGGGGCTGTGCAGTGTGCAGGGAGGGAGTATGGCCAGGGCTTTCCCTCCCCCTCCTTTTATTAAAAAGAAGAGAGACTGGACCAAAGCTGATGGCATATTTACCTTCATGGTTTTTTTTTTTTAAAAAAAAAAAAAAAAAAAAGGGAGAAAAAAAAAAAAAAAAAAGAAAAAGTTAATTACGGCTCGGAGCAAGTTGGTAGGGCTGTCCTGAGCTGTCTTTTATTAGTAGTCGCCTTCATTAATTTCCCTCGCTGGATTTGCTGCTAATAGCTGCTCGGTCCTGGGCAGCACAAAGCAGCATCTGTGCCATTGAGCAGAGAAGCGGGAGTCAGGCAAAGGGGGGGGGGGAAGGACTGAAAGAGGGAGGGGGGGAAGCTGGGGGGGCCGACGCCGTTTGCAAATCAACCTCTATTAACGTGATGGCCCGCTCGGAGGGGACGGACAGCAGCCCCGGGTTGTGCTGCACTGGAAGGAAAAGCCCCCGCTGCCAGGGGGGTTCCCCTGCACCGGTACCCCGGGGGGGCAGAGGGACCCGGGGGTGGCCGCCAGCCCCATCTGCTCCTGCCCTGCGGAGGGCCCTGGGCCGTGATTTCATCCGAAGGGAACAAAAAACGAAAGAGGAGGGAGGGAGGGATGGTGTGAGCTATTCCCGGGAGAAAGCAGCGGGCTGATGCCACCGGGTTGTCCCTCCCTCCCTCCCGAGGCTGCCCTGGGTGCGGGGACACAGGGACACCTCACCGAGGCAGCAGGTGACAGCAGAAGTTGTCACTCGGTATTTTGCTGCCATCGTCCTCGTTCTGGTTGTTCTGAGGGAGCACAGCACGGGGCACCACCTGTACTCAGCTTTCCCCACCCCCCCATGACACCCGTGGGGTGGGAGAGCCATCCCAGAGGATCCACGGGGAGGGAAGGAGGTGGCCGAGGAGGAGAAGGTTCTGGCAACCAGAAGATGTGGCAGGGCAAGGGCTGCCTGGCCAGGGCTGCTTCCCCTCAAGCTTTCCCCTCACAACTTTTTCTGGGACAGGGAGGATGCTGAAATGCAGCAGCTGGGCTGTGGGGGAGCTGCTGGGGGGGCTCAGGGCAGGGGGGATGTGGAGCCTGGAGTGCAGGGGCTGCCTCACAGCTGGAGGGGTCACCCCGGATGGCCCAGGATGCTTGGAGGGGGAGGGACAGAGGGAAAGAAGTTTGGCTCGGTGTCTTTTGGAAGGGAAGTTCCCCAAAGTGCTTCGTTGAGATGCAGATTGTGCATGAGGAACAAATTCTCCACTGGCAGAGTGGTGAAGCATTGGAAGAGGCTGCCCAGGAGGCACCATCCCTGGAGGTGTTCAAAAAATAGGTGGATGTGGCACTTGAGGAGATGGTTCAGTGGTTAAGGTGGTGTAGGACTGACAGCTGGACCTTGAAGGCCCTTTTCAACCATGATGATTCTGTGATACTATGGTTATTGGCAAAAGAGTGGGAAAATCATCCTGCCTTATTCCCTCTTGAAAAGTTTCTGACTTTTACACATGCAGCAGTCCTTTGCCTTTCACCTGGATGCCTCCAGAAAGAGAAAAAACCCTCTTTAACCCAATATCTCCCCTGAAGGACAAGAAGGAGTGACCTTACCTTGTCAAGAGCAGGACAGTTTGGTGCCTGGCTTACTACAGTTCTTCAACCAGGTGTAAACTCAAGGCCTTGAGTTAGCTGCTTTAGTCAAGAAGAGGAAATGCTCCTTCAGACTTTCTGTCCCTGCAGTTAATGACAGTATTTCTCTCATTTTGTAGAGCCCACGGGGTGACTGGCACTTCATGGTCATCCTGAGCTCTTAGGTTGGATTTTGGATTGTGCTGTAATTCATCAAGCCCAAAAAGCACTCTTGGTAGCAACTTATTTAACACAGGCCACCGACTTTCTGAAAAAAAGAAAAAAAAAAGGGACAAAATTATTCTTAAGTTACTTTCTTCTGAAACCAGAGGAAAGAGTAGAACATCCATTTTTTGGTTCAGTACCCCTAAGACAGAACTTTCAGCACTCCATCATCAGCCTAAGTCAGATATTTATTTCCCCTGACAATCTCCTATTTATACCACAAATATGAAGCAATAATTTAAGTTCTGAGTGTTTCAGGCCACACAGGTGTTGAAATTCTTCAGGCAACGAGATTATAGAGCACAGGAATCCAGGAGTTCCAGTATCCAAGCCCTGGATGCTGCCAGAGTGCTTGGAGGGCTGAGACCTCTGAGTTTGTGTCCCAGCCTGTGGAGAGTGAGGCCAGGAGAAGCTCTGGGGTTACACAGGATGGATTCTGGTTTCAGGGGGCAAGCTGATACCTGATACCCACTTCTGATTGTGAGTAGCCACAACTTGGGCTGAGGTGGTCAAACGTAGACCACAGCCCAACAAAGGAAACCATGGAATATTTTGGATTGGAAGACACCCTACAGACCAACAAGTTCCAAGCCCCCTGTGTCAGCAGGGACACCTCCTGCTAGGTCAGCTGCTAACTGCCAAAATAAGGGTCAAAATATTACATTTTCCTCGCTGTGTCTCTAAATATTTTTTTTTTCCTCTCTTTGAGCCAGAGGCCTCGCCTTCCAGGGGTCCCCAAACTGCAGGCGGTGCCAGGGCAGACCCCGCGGGGCCGGCTGCCGGGAGAGCGTTAGGGACCCTTTTTGTTCTGCGGAGATTGTCCGGGAAGTTTTGTTTTGCTCTTAATTGTCTCTATAGAGAAAGGAAAGGCTCGGCAGAGAGGCTTTAACACAGCATCTCCGCTGCTGATTAATTCCCTGGGATCTTGCTAACTAGCTTTGTTTCCTCCGGCCAGCCGGGCGCTCCCTTCATCCCGAGGAGCACGGGGATTGTCACTTGGTTAAAGCCAGCGCTCCCCTTCCTCTGCTGCCACCTCCCTCCTTCATTGGCTGCGTCGCCAGACCCGGGGGGACTTAATCTTCCCCGGTAACACGTGAGGAGTTTCCATGTATCACTTTTTAATCTGCCAAACCCGGTGTCCCGTCACACGCCGGTTTTACTTTTCCTCGGAGGCAGGGGCTGCCCCGGCTCAATGATGGATTGTTCGGCCGCCTTTTCACAGGAGATGGTGAATGCCCCGGGGGTGACAGACACTCTGCGACGACGGCGGCAAAGCTGATGGCCCCGTTCAAGTTCACCTGACAAAGCTGGAGCAGTCTGCAAGCAGCGTTGGGGAAAGGATTATTCACACTAGCATTATATTTTTGAATGCATTTTTCTCCCCGCGCAGCTGCCCAGCTCCCCGGCACTGAAGGTTTATGCACCATAATAAAGAGATTTAATTTATTTTTTGTCTTTCCTCCCTCCCCCCCCCCCCCCTTCCCTTCTCTTGCTTCTCCCTCTTTACACCTAGTCCTAAGTCAGCGAGAGGGCATCTTTCCAAACAACTCTGCACAAACCATCACCCACAAAACAATAGCATTGCTAAAAAAGTTGGGACAAAAGCCTCAAAAATCTCTGCTGGCTGCAGAAACAAAAGCAGATGGGTTTGTTAAAGCAAACTCCCTGTCGGGGACTCTCCCCAAACTGGGGAAGTTTGATGCTGCATTCCCTTTCTCATCAGGAAAGAAAAAAAAAAAAAAAAAATCTCCCCAGAGCAACAATCCCAACCTTGGAGCTTCGGGGGGAGCTTTGGAGGAGAGGAAGAGAATTTGAACCAGTGGCAGCTTTCCGTGGCTACCACTTCCCAAGTTAAGAAATCCTGGATCCAGGTGGGAGTGCACATGCACACACAGTCTGGAAGTGGCCTTGGAAAGTTAAAATCTAGGTCTCAGCACAGCTTCTTTGGGCTGGAGGGAGAGCAACAACAAATGGGAGCTCTGCTTCCCCGTGTCGTTTTCGGCACTGGGAAGGGGAATCTGTACAAACTGTTGCTTGGATCTTCCCAGAAGTGGCTTTTCTGCCTTGGTGGTTAGGCTGGGAACACCAGGAAAGATGCAAACCAGATCATTTTCCTTCCCCTGGGGCACAGAAAATCACCTGCAACCTGTAGATGCAAAGATAGGCCCTCTCGTTCTGACCAAAACCCACGCTGAAGGTTTTGAAGCACCCAGGGGAAACCAAGGGTGAAGTCCACTCCTCCTGGCCAAGTAACTCTCCAAAATTCTCCAAATTCCAAAATCCTGGCTGGAATGGACAGTTGTTTGGTTTTATTTCTTAAGGACAAAATCCACTAGTCAGCACGTGATTTGAAAATGCTTTTTGCCCCACAGTGGGAATTTGGGTCATATTGCTAAGAGTTTTTAAATTTTTTTTTTTTTTTTTTTTTTTTTCCTCACTTCAACCAGATGCTCGAGTTGGTTTAATGCAGCACTGAAGAGGTGCAGCACATAAAGTGCTCCCAACCCTCCTTTTTTATGGCTGTTTTCCCTGCAGGGTATGTGTACATTGTCTTACCATGCTGGCAGGTCTGACTCCTTTCAGCTAACCAGCCTGTGTGGGAAAAAAAACCCCAAGATCTCAGCTGTCCAGCTCGAATTCACAAAGTTGGGAGGGCTTTGCTGTCCTCTCTGTGCTGCTGAAATTTGCTGTGATGGAGCAGCTCTGCCCCTTGGGTCTCTTGGAGGTAGGTGAGCATCAGCATTGCTGTAGGTGCTGAAGGAGGTCACAGGAATGAATTGCAAGCTTTAGTTTAAAAAACAAAACACAACAAAAAGGAAACCACAAACCCCAACAAAAAACAACACCCCTCCCCCCCCCCAAAAAAAAAAAAAAAAAAAAAACAAAACAACCCCAAACCATTGTTTGATAACAAGTAAAAGGCTGCAGCTGCCTCTAACCCAGGCAGGCACTGCTGAAGCATGTGGCCAGCACACATGCCACAGGCTGTTCAGTCCTGGTGTTAAAAATCAGGGGGGGTTGTGGGAGGGTTGTGTGGTAACAGCCACAAAACAATAACAGAACCGCGGCTACAATGTTGGAGCTCCAGGAGGAAGTTGCAGCTGTTTGTGTGCAGGATGGTGAAGCGTGTTCCCAGCATATGGAGTTGTCAAGAAAAACCTTCCTGGTGTAGGTACAAATCTCAGCTCTGGCTGTGGGAGTGGGGTGGGGGGGATCAGGGTGTGGGCAGTGTGTAACTGCATCATTAAATTATCAACGGGCATCTGGTTTGCTTCCAGAAATGTATTTTGAGAGGGTGGGAAAAGCAGGGAGGCTGGGTGAGCCTCAAAGGAAGGGGATGCTTTGCCTGCCTCACTGGAACCCACACCAGAACTGCCCCTTCCTAGAAGTGGCTGCACTCACATCCAGTGAGGTTGTTGGTGGGAATTTGTTGCAGGATTGGCCACCAAACCTGTGGTGCTCACTGTTGCACCAGAAGAGATGGGCTGTCCTCAAGGGAGAACTGTTCCCTTGGGAAAGTCTTCCCAGTGGTTTGGTAAATGCAGAAGTCCTGAACTATTCATATCAAGCACCTCTTGGTTCAAGAACACTATTTTTTTTTCCCTTGCAGAGCAGTTGTTACAGTTAAAACCCTATTTCCACCTGTTTAAATGCTGTGTAGTCACAGGCACATAGACACACACCCCTCTGAAAAGAAACTTTGTTATTTTGGAAGCAAAGCCAAACAAGACCATTTTTTTCTCCCCTGAAGCGTTTAAACAAGGTTTTAAAAGTTTTACAGATGGCTGAAACACAACTCTCTGCTTCTGTCTCACTCCACCTCATACCCCATTTCCAAAGAGCAGATGGTGCCTGTGGCCTTTACTGGCTCTGAATGGATTAAGAAGTTTATACAGTCTTGTAGTACAGCTCTAGCTGAATTTGGGAGGTTCTTTTCCTGCTCTTCTGCTGGTCCTTCTTGTAAGATGGCTGCACCAAAATAAGGTTCAGATGGATCCCAAGATGGTAACCTGGCAGTACCAGGCTGGATGGAAAGATCAGAACTTGTACAGGTAACAAGTGACCCGACTCACACTCGGTGGCTCTGTTGTCACAAAGACAATTTGCTCCTTGAGGTGTGAGGGATAAAATCCTGCTCAGCTGAGGGGTCATTCTTTGGGTGGCTGCCTCGTGCCAGCCTACACTGGCAGCTTCACTGAGGGTCTTCTTAGAGACAGGCAGTGACAGATTTCATTGCACTCCAAGTGCTGGTTATTGAAGAAGTAATAAATCCCTTCCTTCCCAAAGTTGGAGCGTGAAACATCTGTGCTGTTAAGAGAGTGGATCTGGGGGTCTGTCAGGTAGATGAGGCCTTTCCCATTACCTGTCACCCAACCTGTGGAAAAAAGGATACATCTTGGTATCCAACTTTACAGCCTTTGGATTGTTGTTGTGCTCAGGACACTGCTGGGCACAGCCCCTCCTCTCTTAATGTCACCTCAGTCATTCCTGGTTTGCACCCAAGCGTTACCCCTAAGGGGTATTTAATGAGTATTTAATGAAATTAATATTCTTAGGATTCCTTCCCTGCTAAAGGTGGAGCCTGGAAGGTTTGATCCTTGGCTCTCAACCAAAGACCTCAACTTGCCCTTAGCTGAAGGAGAGCATCAACATACAGACAATTATTTTCTGGCACACAGGGTATTTCCTAGTAAGCAGCAGAATAAAGAAAACAGAGGGGAAGAAAAGTAAGATAGTGTATATGGAGAGTTAATTAAGTTGTGAGGTTTTAATTTTAGCTAACTAATCCCCAGCACTGTGGTCAGGTTTGTGCTTTCTTTCAACCCTCTGAAGCCATGGATCTGAATTTAAAAAAAATGATGAATTAATTTCTACCAAAAGAACAACCTGAGACATCTAAGATTTCTCCCTGCCTTCTCTTTAAGCCCTCCTCTTCCTTGGTCCTCAGAGTTACTGTGAAGGGTATTGTAAGGTTTCACATAAGGAAGCACGGGAAGCAAGACTTTTATATATAAAAACTTCTAAGAAATGGAAACAAAATCTGCATCCCAGCTGATTCCTGCTGCTGTAGCAGAAGCAGTGTTAGCCAAGGGAGGAAATGCTATGGAGACTCTCTTGTAAGAGATATATCTTCATTTCTCCTATTTCTATGTCCCATTCTGACTACACTGTCTCTTCTGCTTCCATATATATTTTTTTCTAGCACAAAAGAGCCAAGGAACCTGAAACACATTCTAAATGTCCAAAATCTGTTCCTTGCCACTGCATTTCACAGTTCCTCAGGCACCATTCAGCTGAAGAGGGGCTTAGAGGTGGCTTACGTGCTGCTGCTGGGATCTAGCAGAGAACAAGAGCACAGCTCAAGGTAAAACCTGCACATTCCTCCCTTAATTGGAGGAATTTAGAGACAGGACATCTTTCTCATGGTGTATTCTGCAAGAGGAGAGGCACAGCTCCCTGCCATACACACCTTGCAGATCAACAACAACATCTGTTCCCTTGGAGAACTCGTAGGAGAAGTGGCCATAGGCCAGACCAAACTCTGTGGCTTTGTACTCATTCTTTACTACCTTCTTGTTGTTGGACAGCTTCACAAACTCCCCCAGGATGTAGGGCTCCACACTCACACATCCTGTTATAGTTCTGTCCTCCAGGATCTGAAAAGAGAGTGTTAATGACTCTCATGCAAGCAGGGATGTGTCCCTGAAATTCAGCATCACTCAGGAAAGGCCTCAAAGTTGTCCTGCAGCAATTGACTTCTCTGCAAGAACCTGGTTTGCTGGCTTCTAGTGAGGTTTAGGTATCTTTGTGGTGCTCAAAAGGGGCCATTTTGACGTTCAGATTTCATAATTACCCCTAAAAAGAGATGTAGATTAGATGTAGATGTAGATTAGGTGATATTAAAGTCAGGGTAACTCCTGACCTCGATTTTCAAGTGAGCTTCTGACTTCTAACAGAACAGAGCATCTTTTCTGCCAGCTCACCCATCAACCTGTAGCTCTGCAGGCAGGTGCCTTCTGCCCTGAAAGGAGCAAATGCAGCTACCAGGAAAGCTCAGAGGAGTGACAGCTTGTCACCTGGAGGTGGCTTTAACTGCCAGCACTTCCAAGCCAGCACTGCCTGCACAACACTCCCTCCCATCCACTCCCACCTCTTACCAGGAGCACTGCAGATGGGATGTAAAAGATCTGGGTAGGGACCTTTTGCTCATAGAGCCTTTTGTTGAATTCTGTCACGTAGTACTGGGCAGTCATTTGTCGTTCCACGTCACTGAAGTGATGGAGAAGTCCTTTTTCCTCTTTATACTCCTTCCCCACATACCTACACACACACAAAAAAAAAAAAAAAAAAAAAAAAAGAGAGTGTTTGGCTTGGCTGGGTTTGCAGCAGACTGCAGCAGGCTGGTGATGCAGAAACATCACCACAAAGCAGCACTGGGGCTGTTGGGAAGCAAAGCCAGCTGGTGCTTTTAAATTGGTTAAAATTGGGGGTTTCTTTTTTTGCTTTTTTTTTCTTTTATAGCTCTTACAGGCATAAAATGCTGCACTGATCCCACTGTACTGATCAATCAGATCCTAGGATGTGGGTTTTAGAACACTGGGATGTTTAAAGTCAACTCTTCTTGGGCCTGAGGGTGACCCATCTCAGAGGTACTTAAAATACTCTCCTTAATAATTCATTATACTTCTCATAATAACTCATGAGCTACCTGTAGGAACTACCCCAAATCTGGGAAAAAAAAAAAAAAAAAAACAAACACCAAAACTCTCAAAAATCCATATGAACTGTCCAAAATCTGCAGTTAGCAGAGGTCTCCTGGTGCAGAGGCCTTTATGAAGCCAAGAGGTGATTTTATTCATGCTTGTGAAGAAGACACATCATGAACCTGCAGCTGAAATTAAAGAAAAAAACCCAATAAACAACAGAAACACCTCTCTGCCTGTAGGTGTGGGGAGATACTTATAGCTCTATTGCTCATCCTCCAATGCAAACTTAGAGTTCAAATAAAAAAGGAGGCAACATTTAAACTCCTGGGAGATGATCCCAGCACAGACAAAGGTGAAGTCAGGCTGCTGAGGTGCCATGAGCAAAATGAAGAGGAAAAAAAAAAAAAATGAACAGAAAAGCAGAGAGTTATGTGGAGTAATGGGAAAGACTGGCAAAATGCCTGAAAGATTTGGGAAAGCCATAAAACATTCTTGCAACAGAAAATTAGCCACACTTGAACCAAGTGTAAACTGGGTTGAAACAGACTAAAGAAACAATCCTGCCCCGCCGTGACTATCATAGAATCACAGAATCCTAGAATCCTAGGGGTTGGAAGGGACCTGGAAAGATCATCTAGTCCAACCCCCCCTGCCAGAGCAGGGCCCCCTAGAGTACATCCCCTAGGAACGTGTCCAGGGGGGTTTTGAATGTCTCCAGTGAAGGAGACTCCACAACCCCCCTGGGCAGCCTGTTCCAGGGCTCTGTCACCCTTACAGTAAAAAAATTTTTTCTGATATTCAACTTGAACCTCCTATGCTCCAATTTACACCCATTACCCCTTGTCCTATCACTGGTCACCACTGAGAAAAGCCTAACTCCATCTCCCTGACACTCACCCCTTACATATTTGAAAACATTGATGAGGTCACCCCTCAGTCTCCTTTTCTCCAAACTAAAGAGACCCAGCTCCCTCAGCCTTTCCTCATAAGGGAGATGTTCCACTCCCTTAATCATCTCAGTAGCTCTGTGCTGGACTCTTTCAAGCACTTCCCTGTCCTTCTTGAACTGAGGGGCCCAGAACTGGACACAATACTCCAGGTGTGGCCTCACCAATGCAGAATAGAGGGGGAGGAGAACCTCTCTTGACCTACTAACCACACCCTTTCTAAACATTTTGTTTCAGAAATCCCTTCCCTCAATACCTTCCCAAGCTTTCCTCTTGGTGCAGGAAGTGTATCCAAAATGCACTCCTCTGTTTGCCTTCCTTTGCCACCTTCAGGTAGTCCCCAATGACCACAGCAGTCTCCTGGGCTGTCCAGAGGCCTGATTTCTTTGAGTATTTTAAAAGAAGAGCAGCTACACAAAGAAAACACCATGAGTAGAACATTAAAAATTCCACAGGACTGCTCTAAGCCTGTGCAGAGGGATGAAAGAACCAAGCAGCCAGCAGAGAAGATGCCCAGGTTCCTCTGAAAGCCAAGTATGGGGGTATAAAACACATGCTAAGAGGTATCTGGGTGCAGAGATGGATATTTTATATTTAAGGACAAAAAAAAATTTGTTAAACAGGCTTAGACATGTGAGTTTTTTACTTAATGAGCATCTGGTAGTGAGGTTGCTCCTTACTTCTGTATTTTTCAGTGTATTAATCCAGTGTCTGCACATGAAGGTGTGGCTGTTATTTATGATGAACTTAACAATCTTTATCTGAAATAAATGGTTTGCAGGGATGAAATGTGAAACATAAAAGTCCTGACAAACCCAGGGACTCAGGTTATGGGGTAGAAAGGGCTTGGTGGACTGGCACAGGGAGTTCAAGCAGCCCAAGTGACCTCCTGCATGAAGGGACTGGGTGGGCATAGGGGTGGAGCCCATTTCTGTGAGCAAAAGGGGAAGAGGGAAGAGGAGAACATGGTTCAGAGGAGTGCCCTTCCTTTGCTAAAATTCTTACAGAAAACCTCCTAAACCAACAAAAAATTGAGTTCTGACAAGTGGTGTGTAAAAAATCATGTTAAAAAAGCCTGAGTCAAGACTGTTCCCTGTGGGACTACCTGTTGCTGGGTGAAAATGCCCATTGCTGAGTAGAAACTTACTGTATGTTTTACGAAGCTGTTTGGACTTAAAAATCCCAGTAGGCCTCAGTCTCTGGACAATCCACTCGTGTCCTACCCCTGCCAGGAGCTGTTTGTAATCCTCATCCCTCAGAAACCGAGCATCAAGGATGTCTTCCTTCCTCCTCCCAGGTGGGAAGGGAAACCCACTGCCCCTTGGGATCTGAAAGGGACCTTCAGGGCAACCCTGGGGCACTTGTACTTGTTTGTCCCACAAGCTCTGAGGTGAACTGGATTGTCTCCTGCTGCTCACCAGGTCCTGAGCCTTCCCTTCATCTTCTTCAGTAGTGGCACAGGCAAAGTGTGTGGTTATGGAGATCTGCCCCCCCGAGGGTGAAGCTGTTGGTGCAGTGGGAGTTGGTTGATCCTCTGGAACAGACACCACAGGATGGTTGTTTGCTGAGGCTCCAAAACTGAGGAAATCAAATCTGGTGCCATCGATTGTTTCTGCTTGGGTGTCAACCTCAGGCACTTCAACAGCTCTGTTGCCCACCACAGCAGATTTCCTTAGCTGGTTACACCTGGAGGAGTCATTTTTGGTCATTTTTGGCTCCACGCTGGTTGATAATCTGGAAGCACCACTATCTGGGGGGGGCTCCTCTGTGCTCTCTGCAGCTTCTCCACCTGGGTGGCTCCTGGGCTCCCTGCTGCTATCTTTGCTCCTGCAGCCCAGCTCCACCCAGAAGAAGTCATCCTCCTCCTCTTTTGGACTGGTAGGAACAGAGTGATGTGTGGAGAGGGAAGGAGCCACCTTGCTCACCTCCCCTGCTTTGTTTTCTGAAGAACTCTCTCCCCTGTGTCTTTTCCCCTGCAGACCTTCACCACAGAGAGACACTTTCTCCACCAACCTCCCAGCTTGGGGAGCAACCACCTCAAAGGAAGGGTGAGGAGATCCCCAAGAGCTACTCAGAGGCTCTTGAGGAGGTGGCTGCCAGGCTCTGGGAGCTAAGGAGTGCAAGTGTGCAGCCTCACCACCTTCCTCAGATTCTGTCGTGCAACACTGCTCCTCTGCTGAGCCCCTTCCCTGCTGCTGCCCCTCCCCAGAAGAATCTTTGCTGCTCTTACAGTTCAGCTCCTCCCAGCTGGAAGAGGAACTTGATTTGGACAGCTTGCACCAAGAGCCCTCTGAAGTAGGGGTTTGGCTCCTGTTTTGCAGCCTGCTGAAAGCACTGTTCTCATCATTTATTTCCAATGGCTCCATCTCTTCATGGAGGGACTTTGTGGTCACACCAGAGCTGATGATTTTATTTCTTTGGCCATTGGGTCTCTCTGAGCTCCTTCCTGCTGCTGGTGAATCCAGCATTTTCACAGCACCCTTCCTCTGGCATGGGCTTTCTTCAGTAGTGCACACCAGGTCTGTGCTGTTGGTTTCTGTTCTTAAGGCTGTGACACAGGCTCCTCCCTGGGTTCCTCCTGGTGTGGCTTTGTGACCCCTGCAAGTCTCTTCAAACACTTGGCAGATGGACAGGTGATGCTGAGAGTGCACAGCCAGGATTTTCTCAAAGCTGACTTCTGGTGGCAGGAGGGGTTTTCCCACAGTGGCTTTGTAGCTGTCAGGAATGTAAGACCTGGCATCAGAATTGGGGAAGCTTTCCACTTGCAGGTGCTTCTTCACAGCTGTGATCAGGGACATGATCTCCTTGGCAAGCACTCCTTTCTCTTCCTCCTCTTTCAGGGATGTGCTGTATGAATGCAGCTTCCCCAGGGCTTCTCTACACAGCTGGCTCACCTCATGGAGCTTCTCACTGTCCCCGTGGAGCCACCGATGCACAGTGATGAGGCAGAAAGCTGCTTTGATAAAACTGTGGAGCTCCTGCTTGCTGGTGATGGGGCTGTTACCATCCTTGGTGAGGAGGCCAATCTCAAAGGATTCTTTGGCTTCAGACAGGTAGAACCTTCTCTTCTCTGGGGGACAGTCCTTGGAGTGACTGTAGGACAGCAAACACACCCCACGGATGTTCTGGGAGGGGAGGAAAGAGGAATGAAGGAATTAAAAACCTGGAACTCTGGCAAAGATAAATAAAGCGAGGAAAAAAATGTTTCTTTCTTTTATACAATTTGAAGGGGATGTCAGCTCTCCCAGCCTGCTGCTGAATTTGCTGGAGGAAATAAACCTTTCAGGAGAAGCAGCATTCCCAGATGGGCTGGAGAGGCCATCCTCAGTCTGTGGGCAGATATCCATCTTGTGGGCTTTCTATCCATCTTGTCAGCTTCTGATTGGCCTTCAGAGCAACATATAGCAACCATACCCACCCCATACAGATGCAATGCTTGTTATGATGCAATGGTTGGAAGCCAGACCCAAATTTAGACCCAAATTTAACAGCCTGGCCTCTTCTCCTACAGAGGTAACACTTGCAGCATGAAGACAACCACTCACCACAGCTGTGAGGACAAAGAGAGGGGTGTACTGGCTGTAGGCTGCTGCTACCTTGCAAGCCTCAGCAGCTGATAATAAGCGATGATCAAACTCTTGGAGGAGGCTCTGGAGAAATGAAAAAAAAAACCAAAAAAACCAAGAGGAAAAACCTAATGTCAAAGGCTTTCTTTTCAAAGAGATGGATCTGCCTGGTAAGCAACCTGTTAGGCTGAAACAAGGCATCCTGAGATTAGTTTCTTGCAGGCAGTAGGTTACCTAAGCTCTCTCTGAGACCTTTGAGTCTTGGTAGAGCAGGATATTATTATTATAATTTTAATCCACTACAGACAAGTCTGCTCCTGCAGGAGCCTTTTTGCTCAGGTTTCCCATCAATGTGTCACTTTTTGACACTATAAATATTCAATGTATTACCCAGACACACATGCTCTGTAAACACCCCTCATGTTTTCTTTTCCCTGAAGCAAGGAATTCTCCCACCTTGGTGCCAGTTAAGTTTTCCAGCAGGAGCAAGGGAAATTTCTTCAGCCCTCTCAGCACAGGAGAGGAAGTGGAGGAAGAGCAAAGCACCCAAGTACCAAACCAAGTCTTACCAGGTTGATCTCAGCACTGGTTTTAAAGCGTACATAATCCTTCTCATCCATGGAAGCAAAGATGTCTGCCATAATTCCCAAGGAAGTAGCAATGCCCTGAAAGAGAAATGGGAAAGGATGATGGGGGTTTCCCCCAGGTATCCTGAATTTTTCTGCTTACAATAAAGCAGGTTCTGTGTAGAACATACCAGGAAAAAAAAAAAAAAAAAAAAAAAAAAAAAAGAAGAGAAAGAAAAAGGTACAAACAAGAACCAAAGAGAAGCACTGCTAAGAAATTCAGAGACATTATCTTGGTAGGATTTTATTAATTTCCACTTGCAGAAAGTGTAGTCTGGTGGATATTACATGGATTATTATTATTATTATGGATTTCTATGAGGAGCAGCCACCTTGATTACTGTTAGCTCAAGGTTTCAACTTAAACAGCCTTGCATTTTCCCTACCATTGCATCTTCCCAAGCTGCTTTTGTGACAATGGAAGTGATATCCCCAAAAACTGCATTAGGCTCTTGGCTAATCATATCTGGAAAGAAAGTCAAAATTCACCACTCATCTTTGCTTCCAGAGAAATGTTCTGCTATTGAGGTCAAGCTTGAAGGTATGGCAGAGGAGAGGTGAGGAGGTTTGGTTTTGTGGGATATCCTAGGCTGGGCTACAATTACAGAACTTCTTAAAGCATCATCCTAGGAGCTGCAAGACTTAGGTTCACATTCCTGGTTAGCTATGGACACATGGGGAGACTCTTGCTTCATCTCCAGTGGGCAAATTAGTGCAGCCAAGCCTCATAAAGGTGTGAAAGACAGATGTGGTGCCTGTTGCAAGGTGTTCAGATACTGTACTGCCAGGGAACATCCCTCACCCACAACAGACAATGCAGTGCAGCCTCTGAACACCCCAGCAAACAGAGGTGCTTGGTCACCAGGTGAAAAAAAATCAGCCTGAGTGCTAATGAGCAGATAAATAAATAAAATCTGTGGCTGCATTCTGTCCTTGTCAGAGGCACCTGTGACATCCTGGGTGATGGTTGACTTCAGCTGATTCTGCTTAATGAAAACCCTGACTTTCATTCCCCTGCAGGAAAAAAGGTGTCAGCAAGTCTGTGTATGCATGCGGAAACAATGTGCAGTGCAGACTCGGGGTAGGATATTTGTCCTGCCTGTTAACCTTGTCTGAGGTGCAGAATTGAAACATTATTGCTAAGAGACCTTTCTGAAGTAAACAAAAACTAATCCCGAGTGATTATGAGCTTGGCCGGGATATCCAGAGGGGAAAAAGGAAACCCTACCTTTTTATCTGGTTGAGGAAGTTTGAAGTATCCCACAACTGAAGCCCAGATCAGTTCTGCTGCCTCATACCACATCCCTGAAATAAATCAGGAAAAAAAAAAATACTCACTAAGCAGATTACTGCTACAGATGCTTTCAGCTGTGTGGTTTACACCTCCTTGAGTCAAGTGCCCTCCAAACAGAACAAATCCATACCACAGCAGGTTTTGCTTTGGTGACACTGAACATTTATTAGTTTCCTTTAGCTGCTGGCTGTGGATAAACACACAATTTATGCTCATAAAAGACTTCAGCTCCACAGCCAGGAAGATGAAAGGTCACATCAAGAGCATAAAATTAAGCCTGTTGGCTTCAAGTACCAAGTGCTGAATAAAGAAGCCCCATCATGCTAAAAATGAGGGATTTTCTTGTTTTGAGGGGATGTTGCTGTCATGTACCTGTGACAAACTGCTGCATGGAACAGGGGATTTGAGGAAAAGTTTAGCAAAACTGGAGTAGCCCAGGGAATATGGGGACAACATTTCAGAATGCTCCTCAACTTCTGGTGAGCTTAATAGTAAAATGCTAATTTCTAAAATGTATTTCTGCTTGCTACATGCCAAGGGTGTACAACCTGTCCTCTGTGGCAGTGTCATGGGCAGCAGGAGGGTGTTCTACACAAGCTAAAACTCTGATATATGTCAAATTTACCAGCTTGACTGAAAGGAAAAAAAAAAAAAAAAAAGAGGGGGGGGAAAACTATGAGCAGGTGTTCACAGGAAAAAAAAAGCTTTACCAAGCTTTTGCAGAATCTGTCCTCTGATTTGTAAGCAGACTGACTGCACCAGGATCCTATCACTTTCCTTAGAGTATTGCCAGGTACCTGCAGGAAGGGGGGAATGAAAAATGCTGCACAAGCATATTGAATAAAATAAACATATTGGATAAACAAACACTGCAGGCTAAGCAAATGGAGAGCAGATATAAAACCCTAAAAACATAACAAAATAATAATTGTGTCTGTCTTGGCAATCAGAAATACTCCATCCCTCCAGGTCTGAAGCAAGCCACACATCCAGCAGTACAATCATTGAACAGAAAGGAAAAAAAATAATAAAAACTTGTACAAAGAGCACTTGCATGCCTTAAGGAATGGTCCCATTTTTACAGTTTTGCTCATCTATTCAGCAACAGAAGAAGAAAGTGCTGCAAGGGCCAGGACTTGTTTTTCTGAACCTCAAAAGATACTAAATAATTGCACTGCAGTCTGCTACAGGTCTAGAATAAAATATTCAGCAAAGCTGCAGTTCCCACGTGGTGAAGAAAGAGAGAACCCTGATGTAAGAAGTCATTCCTGAGGCCAGACTGGATGTATTTAAAGCTTCTGTGGCAGTTAAAATTAGTATTAAAAAAAAATAAACAAGCCACCAAACTAGCAGCTGGGAAGCTGGAAAAGAAATACACACATACCTGTTGCTCCATTGTCATTAATAAGGTTGCTGAGGATATATTCAGCTTTTAAAAGTTTACCTGATTAAAAAGAAATAATAAAAAAACCAAAATTAATATAAAAGTGTATCACGTGGCACAAAGTGAGCAAATAAATACATCAGTGAAAGCCCCTGCAAACCAAACTCTTCTTCCCAGCATTGTGGCCACACTTAAGACTGAACTTTCTCAGTAAGTGTGCTCTGCAGGTTCCACCTCCT
Source organism: Heliangelus exortis (assembly GCF_036169615.1). Classification (NCBI taxonomy): domain Eukaryota; kingdom Metazoa; phylum Chordata; class Aves; order Apodiformes; family Trochilidae; genus Heliangelus; species Heliangelus exortis. The sequence goes on along the minus strand of NC_092425.1, from coordinate 41,598,145 downwards.
GTGCAGGAATCTCTCTCTTTGACATGTGCTGTTTCACAAATACAACAAATATTGAAAAAAAAAGAAAAATACACTGATGAGGCAACAGTTCTTCTGAAGCCAGGCTCTTGCTTCAGAAAAATGTCATGGAGGAGCTGTATGATATTTAACCTGATACATCCTGCACATAGGGATGTGGCCATCAATAAATGTAGAGGCACCACATTTGTGGTTGCACAGGAAGATGAAGTGATGGCTGTATCTGTTTTAGTTGGCACACTACACCTTCCTGCAGGAGTGCTTCACCTTACAGTGTGAGAAAAGCTTCCTTGAGCCACCTTCTGGGATTTCTGTTGAGCTTCTGTGCATCCTGGCTGTGTTCTACACTGCAGCTTCAGCAAACCCACCACAAGGAGAAAACAAAATACTTCTCCTTTAGAGGGAGGTGAAGGCTGGCCTTTGTTTTTAGGGTAAACTCAAACCCTGTGGTGCAGGCAGGTGGCTCCAGGCACTTGTTTCTCCCTCTGCTCCTTCCCCTGCTTGGGGGCTGCAGGATTGAGAGCAGTGGAAGTGGCAGTCAGACTGGGGCAGGCACTGGGCTGCTGGTTCCCTGCTCCTGCTTCTCTTGCAGAAGAGCCCTCAGCAACAGAGCTGTTCCTGTCCCAGGGAAACACAGGGTTTGTAAACCCATTTTCCTATCGCTGGGGACTTCACCAGGAGGGGAAGCTCTGCAGCTGCACCTCAAAGTCAGCTGACTTCACATCCCACCTCAGAAAGCACAGCCACAGGCTGGGTTCCCTCCCTGTGACTCTCTGCCTTGCTTTTAAGAACTAGAATATGTAGCCAAAAATATACAGAAAGGCTGCAGCATGCAACACAAGGCAGGGTTTCTGCCCTTCAGCCCCCTCTCACATGGCTCAGGGGTTTTGTTGCATGCAGGAGTCATTTGTGACAGGCTTGATGGGCTGCAGGAGCTGCCCCAAGGTCTAATTGGATCAGCTTTAGTCATCCTGAACCTTGTTTTTTGTCTCAGTTGCCAGGCTGAATTGCAGAAGGCTGCTCCAGCCAGGCAGAGAGTGTGAGTGTTGGCTGAATGAGCCCATCAGTTGGAGTGTGCCAGTGCTCAGACACCGTGGCAATGGGAAGTCCACAGCCACAAATTAAAAAAAAATAAAAAAATAGCCAAGCAGGGAACTTACAGTTATCTTTTTTTGCAAGTAAAATATTCCTCAGTTGGCTCTTATTCAGAGCAGGTTTGTCTGGCTTGGTTTATTTTTTTCCCCAGTGGGACAGTGGAAAGATAGATCAAAAACCCTCCAGCTTTTACCCACGTTATAGGAATGGTGGAATTTATTTCATACTATTTTAAAATCAATTTATCCTGGGGGGGCTGTGAGCTGCATCGTTTGCATGGTCAAGTGGTCCCACTGAAACAAACAAACAACAACAAAAAAAAAGCAGCTGGGACAGTGCAGAGAAAATGCTGGGATTCTAATTCACTTCTTAAAGGCCCTTGGTCAGAAGTACAGCAATTCAGATATCCCTGTTTGAAACCAGCAGGGAAGATTTGTTAAGGAACAAAAGCTCCAATTAGTATTTTCCACACCCTTTCACAATTTTCTCTCCTGCTTTTGGCTCCGAAACCTTTTATACCGGCCCCCTTTGTGCTACTGAGAGGAGCTGGGAGGGCTCAAGGGGGCTGGGAGTGGGCTGGGAGTTTGAAAAGATGGCACCGGGGCTTGGATGTGTGATCCCCAGCAAGGGACCAAGCACCTTCTTCAAAGTCAAGTAGCTGCTAATTGGGCTTGAGCTGAGCCCTTGGAGCAGTACCTGAGTTGACAGAGAGCCGAGCCTGGCGGATGAGCACCTGAGGACCTATGGGGGTGGTGGGCTGGAGCCTGTGGAGACCTTTGGCAATCTGGAGAAGTTTCCTGGAGGCATCGATCCAGTAGAGGAAGCGATCGATGAGGAAGACGACGGCAGCCGCCGTGCCGCAGTCCTTGGCCGAGATGGAGGCTTTCAGATAAACCTGAAAGGAACAGCAACACTTGATAGGAACAGCAGCACCGTGGGGCAGCCTTGGAGGAGGAGCTCAGGGAACTGCCTGCAGGAAGGGCTCTGCTTTAGTAACCCTCTGCCTGGGCACCGCCTGGGAGCAGGGGGCACACCCTCAGCAAGTGCTGAGCGGGGCTGTGGAGAAGTGCAGCTGAAAGGGAAGCAAATATTCCACCTGAGAGGCTCTCTCCAAACTTCTGCTCACCCTACAGCCTTTAAGTTCCTCAGCATTCACCCAGCAGGAAAAGCCTTTGTGGCATTTTGTGGATTTATTATAATCTATAATTAAGACTACTCCTGATCATGGTTTCTGTTTTTTTTAAGAGAGGAAGGTTCCAGCTGTTTTATTTTGTTTGAGCTGTAGGTAACATTCCTGATATTTCTGGGGGTCTTTCTAATTGTTTGCTGTTTGGAGCCCCATAATTTCATGGCCTGTTAATGAATTTAAACGATGCCCAACAGATCACCAGTAGTAATGACAACTAATTCCTCTGGTGGGCAGGGACTGGCAGCCCTGCCTGGTGGAGCAAGGAGGTGCTCCACATGCTGACACCCAGGTGATCCCCTTCTTCCAGGTTTGTCATGGAAGGTGGGGAGGAGGGCACCCAATCATCCCAGTCATCATTCCACTGGAACACCTGCCTGGAATACAGCCATCAGCTGTAAGGAAGGACACATCTCTGCATCTACACAGCCTCATGTCTGTGTCTGGTTGACCTGTCTGGCCTCCAGGGAGCTGGAGCTGGGGGCTGGTGATGGCCAAGTACCACTTTGTGGTGTGGTTGGTGACAAGAGGAAAGAAAAAAACCTCACAAAACATATGAAGCCTCCTCAGAAAAAGGATGTGTTTCTCTTCTCATTCATGTCAGCGAGCAACTCTGCACATGGCAGGGTTAAACACAGGGGAGGGAGGATCAGCACCATCAGCACCATTAGAGGAGGAGAGACTGCCAAGAAAACTTTGCCCAAATTCCCACTAGAACAGCAAGTTTGGCTGTTACCTCTCATTTTTGTCTTAGCATCAGTCTCCCCTCCTCACATACACACCCAGGCAGAGTCAGGCAGACAGCACCATCCACGGACCATGTTAGACCCTGCTCAGGCTTCTCAGACTCCTCATTTCTCTTTTGTTTGGTTTTAACTCACAGCCCCACAATCTGACAGCAAGATCTGGAGCAGCAAAACCATAGCCTGAGGCATGCAGGAGAAACCCACCTCAAACCATTTGGAGAAGAGCCTGTGACACCCAGCACAAAGGCCAGCCTGCAGCACCAATCTCCAACCATTTTCTCACTTGTCTGCACTTCAGCGAGGTGAATTTGTACAAATTTCCTTGTTTTGTTTTGTTTTGTTTCCCCCCTGAGCCTGAGTTGGATTTTCTAAGAGGATGGCACTTGAAAAGGATTCCTGGAGTCCGGGCAGGCACAACTCCACTTGTGCTGGCCAACAATGGAGGAATCCCCCTCTCCAAGCACCTGTAAACTGACACTGCAAACCAGCTATTGGAAATGCTCATCAACAGGCCATATATTTAAGCACAGAGCATCGCCTAATCTATTTTTTTTTTTCCCTCCCCTTCTTCTTTTAATAGATTGGAGCACAAAAGCCTGAGAGAGGGTGACCTACCGAACAAAAGGGCCTTTGAGTTCCTAGGAAAAGTAGACTTGGAGGAGGATGGAAGGAATCCAAGTGGCCCTATTATTTCCACTTGCACTAATTAGACATTTTTCTGTCAGCTATTGAGCACTGCTGAGAGGCCAAACTCACTGAATTCATTTCTAAAGTGTTTACAGAAGTTTGCATCTGTTTGTGTCTCTTCAGGAGGAAAATAAGCACTTCAATAGCATTGTGGAAAATCTAAACGAAGCATCCTATTCCGAAGGGCTTGGCAGTCTTGCAGCTGCATAATTTAACTCTCTGCTCAATGCTGAAACCTCTTGTGTCCCTCTCCAAACCCAAATGGACACAAAATGTAGAAAAGTCAAGGCAGGGGAAAGAAACTTGGCTATTTTTTTTTTTTTATTATTATTTTTTTCTTTTTCTTTTGAAAAAAGGCAGAGCTGCACGCTGTGTGGCAACACGGAGACACGGTTCCATGTCAGCCTTTGCAAACTGTGTGTGTGTGTGTGTGTGTGTGTGTGTGTGTGTGTGTTGTCCCCCCCCTTTCTTCCCCGTGTATCCGAGTGGTACACTGAGAAATTAATACCCTCTCCTTTCATTCCCTGCCAACTCGTGTGGCTGGAAAAATTCCTCAGCACCTCCAGCCAACGCACCGCCGCGCCGGGCACGCACCCAAACCACTCACCAGGAGCCTCCCCGTGCCACTCTGGAAGGACACATTGGTGGGGGGAGAGGCTGCTCCCTCCCACCCAATGGATATAATTATGTATTTATTGTATAGATTATATCCAGCCGTGGATATAACGGATTGGATTATATCCAGTCATGGATATAAGGGTATAACCCAGACCCAGGGAAACCCTGAGCGACTTCCAAGGTGTCGGTGCCCACCCTAAAGGACACCTTGGACACTTTGGGGTTGGCAGCCTGAACAGATTTTACTCACTTTCCTGATGGCTTTCAAGCCAATGTAGGCACATCTAGAGAGGGAGGGAGGAGAAGAGGGGGGTCCAGGCACACTTTGTTTTCACATCTGTGCCCCCGATGCGAAACGCGTTGGTCTAATTGAGTTTTAGGGCACAAAAGGGAACCTCACGGCTTGGGAAGTGGAATCAGGTGGTGAGAGAATTAAATTTGCACCAGATTTCTATACAGGGACCATTGGGGAAAATGCAAAGCAGCCCTTTAGTGAAGGGGTTTGGGGTTGTTTTGGGGTTTTTTGTTGGTTTTGGGTTTTTTGCTTTATTTCTTGCCTTAATGGTGCTGAGTGGGAGGGTGTGCTGTTTGCATGGTTCCCTGCATTAAGGGGGTTTAGCTCCTCCTCACACCAGGGCTGAAGTTTGGGTCCCAGCTTTGGGTTCAAAGCCACGATGCATTGACAATGGGGCCTGCTCCCAAGAGAGGGGAGAAGCTCAGAACTGGGGCCATCTGGCACCAGGAGTGGCAGGAAAGCGTCAAAGGGAAATTATTGGTGCATAGTAAATGAGGATGAGGAGGAGGGGAAGAAAACAGGGGGAAATCTTTATGTGGCAGCTGATGTAAGAGGAATTACAAGCCCAAATAAATGAAATATTGATTTAATCCACTCTCTCTGCCCTCTTTATAAAGCGAAGATCCCAGAGGCAAAACCCCCTCCACCACCACCACCAGCATAGGGGCCTGGGGGTGTGTGTGTTTGTCCCCTTTGGAAAAACACCTCTGCAAGCAGCAAGGTTGGAAAGCAGGGAATCATTTCATTTTCAGAGTGTCTGGATTTCTGTGTTTGCTTCTACCCACTCCTCTCAGACTGCTTCGGTTTTTGTTTCATTTGTAACTGCAGTAGAGGTTTAAAATCTTTTTAAAACAAACAAACAAACAAACAAACAAACAAACCCAAAAGCAGTCACCAGAAGAGTTCCTAACTCTGTGCACAAGGCAGGAGTTTCAGTGGGATGTACTTCCAGGTGCTTTAGTTCTTTCCCAAGAGCTGTCCCCTAGTTAGCACTTCACTGAACCCTAACAAATTGCCCGGTTTTTCTTTCCCTCTCCATTCGCCCCCTCTGTCAGATTAAACACAGAGTCACAACACCGAGGGATTGGGCTGAAGTCTTTCACCCTCTTCTCCCCCCCCACGTGCTGCTAGCAGAGCTTGTCTTGCCAAGAGACCAAAGCTGCTGTCACCTCACGGGACTTCTCTATCAATCTCTCTGCCTTTCAGCTGGCAATCAGAGCCTGCTCTGCAAATAACAAGGAATTAAACCTCCTCCTCCTCCTCCTCCTCCTACCACCCCCGTGATGGGCAGGAGAAAGCCTCTCCACGAGGTGCAGATGGATACACTTGAAACACAGGACAAGTCACCCAGCAAATAGCTGCAGACTGAGGAATAAGAAGCTCCTGGGCACTTCCCCTCTCTGCTCAGAGCAGCAGAAAACCCGGCTTAATGGCTGGAGCATCTGAAGCTGTTAATTAGCTCAAGTTCTTCATCCCCAGGGCAATGGAGAGTTGGTTGTTTAATCAAAAGGGAGCAGCATCAGGTCCATTACTAGCAGCTCAAAACACCACAGAACAGGCTGTAAAACCAGAGTGTTTTTTTACAGCCACCAGATCTTGCTTCACCGAAGTGCTAGAGAGAGAGTAACTCAATTTTTTCCTCAATTTTTGGACTTTAACTTGCCACTGATTTTGTTTTACTGCTTCCACACATTGCTCTTGGCTTCCACTGTCTAGGTGAGAGCTGCTGCTGTTTGCAGAGCAGTACCTGGAGAGTCTTTCTGGCAGCACTGACCCTGTCCTCTTGCAAAATAAAAATAGCCAGAACCCCACACCAAGAGGGTGGCATTGAGACCATGACAATCAGCTAAGAATCCAAGAGTCTCTTTCCTAACCCCCCCAAACACCAATCCCTTTGGGAAAAAGCATCCTTGGGAAGAAAAACACAACCTGGCAACCTCAGCAACACCAAGTCCAGGGAGGAAACACTCCATGCAGCTGAGCAGAGGAAATCCTACCCATGCAGCCAACTGAACTGACAGCCCTGGGTACCCAGGATCAGACTTCCCTTTTTTAATTATTTGTTTGTTTGTTTGTTTGTTTCTAACATCTGGTGCTCCACAGAAATTTTCCCCAGGTATGGAGGGGCAGCCTGAGTGCTGGGTGGCTGAAGCTCTCCTGCCTGCACCTGATCTCTGACACTTCTCATTTACACGGGGTGAGGGAGTGCACAGCAGGAGGGAGGCTGCCGTGCCACGGATTCCCTCCCATCCCCTCTCGGGATGAATTGAGCCCACAGCCCTCCCTTAAGTCACTCTCCTTTTCCCTGGGATCACCCAAGAAGAGCTCTTAGGAGGCAGGTAGCAAAAGGTCAGCCTGAACAACCGAGATCCCAGGGCTACGACCGAGGGCTTTAATTCTCCTCTTACCACACCAACAGTTAGAAGGAGGAGAAAACTAAAACCCCAGCCCCCTCTTTAGCTCTTTTTCAAAGGCTCACAGCCCTGAAGTGCCACACACACACCTCAGGGTAGCAAGGCCACCTCCCTCAGAAGGGTTTCCCTAATGACAATCCATCAGCACATAATTAGCTGAGGCCCAAAGGCTGCGGGGCCTGATTTTCTACTCCATATTTTCAATATTCCCCTTAACTCCCATGAGATTCTGCACCAGCAGGGCAAGGATTTGGCCCCCCTCCATCCAGGGCAGGGGGCAGGGAGTCAGCCTGCACTGCTCTCCCTACAGCAGGGGCTGATGGACCTGTAGAAACCCTGCTCCTGGGGGCTTTTCTTGTTTTTTTCAGACTGTACCTGTCCCAGCAGATCCTGGTCCATGGCTCAGTGCCTGAGCCTGGATGCAGGAATTATTGATACATGTGCTGGAACTGAAGTATGGGTTTGCAAACAGGCTCTGATCTTGCAAGAAATAGAATAAATAAATAAAAGAAAAATTAATAAAACAATTAAAATATCACCATGACATAGAGAACTACTGGGGTGCATGGAGTTGTCTTTCCAAGCAACCCAGGACAGGGTTTGTGGGAGCAAAGCCTATGAGTACATGGGCATGTTGCCCTCTGTTGGCTGGTCACTGAGCAGAAGGCTGATTCCATCCCTCGGGAGAGCAAAGATCTGCAGATCTTAAAGAGATCTTAAAGATCTTGAAGTCCAAAAATTGAGGATGGGAGGCCCTGGCAGCCTCCCTGTTGGATCTGCAGCCCCAGTCTGAACCCCCCAGGTACGTGTGGTATCCAGAGGGAAAAAGTAACCCTTCCTTATTTATACTTGTCAGTGAGGATGCTGTTACAATCCTGGTTTTGCTTGGATTTGTTAATGACAAAACCCAAATCCCAGTGCTTGCTGGGTTGGTTTTGGCCTTTCAAGCCTTTCAGATCCCCACCAAGGGGGTGTTGAGGCTTCGATGGGGCAGCAGGACAGGCACTTGGCACCCGACTGGGAGGAGCTCTTAAAACCTGCTAGGAAAAGGTGGAGGAGAGGATTCTGAGCTTGGTGAGCAGGGGTGATCAGGCTGAAATGAATAAACAAACCACCAACAACCCAAACAAACAAACCAACCAACTAACCACCTTCTATAAGATGCAAAGGTTTTGGAAAACCAGAAGTGCTGGCTGACAATAAATCCATTGCCTGAAAACCCTTAGGGAGGTTCTGTAAGTTGACAAACATTGCCAAAATCTGCCCTGAACTTGCTCCAGCAGCAGCACAGAGGCTGCAGAGAGAGGGTTATTTTTAAAGTGCAACATGAAGGCAAAGCCCTTGCAGCACAAGCACAATCCTCTTACTCACTGTGTGGGTCTCATGAAGCTTTTCAGACTACTCATGGAGTAAAACATCCTCATGGTGAGCTCTGGCAGGCAGCTCAGCCTCCTGGTAACACCACCAGGGTGTTATGGTGATGAAGTGGCTCCCAGTCATGGATCTCAAAGTGATTTTTTTCTTTAAAAATGTAATGAATTACAGCTTATGAGCTTATTTGAAGCATGGCAAATTAAAATAAACAGAGATTAAAACTTTTAATGTTTTTTCTGAACAGTAATTCCACAAAGACTTTTTTTTTTTTTTCCCCCCTTCAGGGAATTAATTTATCCTTCTGTCCCTCATGCAAAAAAAAAAAATTTAAAAAAAGAAAGAGAAAAGAAAAAAGTTGCTCAGACTTTTATCTTTCCTCATCACACTGTAATCACTTCTCTTCAGCCTCATTTCCCCCCTAGCTTTTTATTCAAAGAACTGAAGCAGCCTTTGCTCTGCCTTGAAATTTTATTAAAAAAAAAAAAAAAAAAAAAAAAAGGAGGTGGGGGAAGGAATGGATGAAGGGGAAAAAAATCCCTTTTCCTGACTAATACTAATAATACAGGTCAAAATGTCAGCCTATCTACAATTAAATGGAAAACAAAAAAGGTTTTCCCTTTTTCCCATGGTACAATGGCACTGGAATATAAATTACCAATGAAGATGAAATAATACTTCAAAGCACATGGGGAAAGGCAGCACAATGTTTACAAAGTATTTTCCACCACAGGATGAAACCTTGAAGACAAGGGTAGCCCACGGACTTCAGGGGGTGGGGGTGAATAGCCTAAAACTAGCATGAGGTAGGATTTTAGGTCCCTATAGTCTCTGACCCCATGATATGCTTTGTTTAACAAGGGCAGCTGCAGTTATCAACAGATGTTTCAGCAATAAATAATTGGTATCATCTCAGAAAAGATCCATCTACCTGGGGAGAGGGCATAATGCTGCAAACACTGCTCTGCTATTACAGCCACATTAATCTCCCATCTCTCCAGGTCCCTTGGGGAGTTTACTGCAGGTGTTTATCCCTGGAGAGAGCAGACAGACACTCCCAACTTAGAGAGCTGTGTGGGGATTGTAAAGGAGGTCAACCTCTGCCATAAATTTCTGTCTAAGGCCACACACACCAAAGAGAAAAAGAAAATAAATACCCAAGAAGCAGCAGCTTGACAAACACACACACACACACACACACACACACACAGACACACACACACACCCCACCTCCCAATCCTGAGCAAATTCAGGATCCCTGGAAGGTGGGATGCTGGGGCTGACACCTCCCAGCCCTGCAGTTGGAGTTTCATTGAATCCTAGAATAATTTGGGTTGGAAGGGACCTCTCCAGGTCACCCAGTCCAACCCCTGCAGTATCAGGGATACCTCACCCAGATCAGGTTGCTCAGAGCCTCCTCAAGCCTCACCTTGAACATCTCCAGGGATGAGGCCTCAACCCCCTCCCTGGGCAACCTGGGCCATGGTTCCACTGCCCTCGTGGGACAGAACTTGTTCCTGACATCTGCTCTCTTCTAATTTAAAAGTGTCTGAGCTTCTCATTCCTCACTGTTAACCACAGTAACCCTTGTCCTCAAACAAAACTTGGGCAGAGCTCTCTAGGAAGCAGGAGTTATCTCCTGGCCACCTTGGAGCTCTCAGCAGCTTTGCAGCTGGGATTTCAGCAGTTTCAGAACCCCAGGTTTCCTGGCCAGGCTGCCCTGAGCAATGGGATTGTGGTGGCTTCAGACATTCACCACAGCAAGCAAATAAACCCCCCAAATCTCACAAACCTCATCTTTACTCTGTCTGTCATGCCAAAGTGATACTGAGCAGCTTCTGCTCTCTGCAAGCCGTGCCTGATGTGCCTCTGAGAAAATCTGACAGGAAAAAGCAATCCTCAATCCTTGCCACTTTCTAATCTTTTAGCTCAAACTCATCACCTTGCAGGATGGGATCCCCAGGCACCCATTTGGGTCCTGCAAGTCCTCACACAGCCAAGTATCCTTAACTCACAGGAGAAGTCACGTGAAACTCTTGCCTTTCCTGCCTAGGTTTTGGCCAGTTTTGGTCTTTAAACAGATCCTGTCAGGTAATTTTCTTGTAAAAAAGAAAAGCAGGTGATGAATCATGCAACCCCTACTGCTAAAACAGTGTCTTTGTTGTTACTAACTCAGTACTTTTTCCCTTGCAAAGTGGCAGCCAAATGTCTGGACACAATCAAAACTTCATGGCTTGAATCCATTTCTTTATCTTCCCTGCACTGGGAGAGAACATAAAGCTGGAGGTACCAGCAAGACCTGAACCTTGGCTGGGTAGCAGTGACAGCAGAGGGAAGGACTTCCCTTCCTTTCCCTACCCTTCCCTTGGAAGATGCAAGATGAGCTGAGTGAGAAGCAGGAGAAAACTGGGATTCACAGATGCTGCTTCAGAGCAAATTTGACATAAAAAAAAATCAGAAATTGTAGGTAGCTTCTGGGACCCTCTCTTGTTTGAGGAACAAAACAAATGAAAGCCACATCTCTACTTTAGCCCTTTGTGAGCAGTCCCATCCCAACACAGACTCACTCCCCCCTGCTTGCCAAGCAGTTCCTCACCTGCTGCTGCCACCCTGCAGAAAAGGGAGCCCTTCAACCCACAGGTGATGGCACCTACCAGGGCTTTGCACACCCTGAAGCACCTAGGCAGGATTGTTTCTCACACCAGGTGTCTTGAACTTCCTACCAGCAAATCAGGGAGCCTGGTGCTGATCAGATCTTGCAGGTTTGTTTTGTCTTCTGGGCCGAGGTCTTGTTTGTATTGCCACTTCTCAGGCACAAAGGGCCACTTCATTTCCTTTGCTTCCTCCAGAAGGGTCCTCAAGTCCTCAGGAAGCAAAGCTGGAAAGGTCAAAGAGCAGGTAAAGATATTGTAGAGGGTTCAGCCCTTGTGACAGAGCACCTACCCTGCCAAAAGCATCACCCCCCCTCCCTCGTGGACCCTCTCCCAGTTGCTACCAGCTTTTAGCTCTTGGCAGCAGCCTCATCGGGAAGGAAGGTGAGCTGGGCTGTCATCTGTTCCCCTTGGCTGCTCTGCCCTCCGGGGAAATGGGAGCCATCAGCCATGAAAAAGGCTTTTAGCAGGAAGTCACACAGGCTGGTGGCTGGGTGAGCTGCTGCTCCAAGAGAGACAGGAGGAAACCTGTTCCCCTGTGTGAGGAGAGGAGTCCTGGCTGAGCAAAACAGGGACAACAACACAGGGGACCTGTCCCCACTGCTCTGGGCAGAGACAGCTTGGAAAGTCACATCCAAACTGGGAGACAAACCCGGACCATGTCAAGCAATTAGGCAAAGATCTGAAGGGATATGACCAGTAACAAGAGCATGCTCTTGAGAATAATTATTTGACTGATAAATCACTAGGAAACAAGGTGTTAGCTTGAGTTACTCAATGTACTCTCAAAGCAGTAGCCACAGACTACAGGACACACTTTTTAGAGAGGTCACTGCTCTAGCAAGACAAAATGATTTAAGCCATTTCAGAGCCAGCATAGCCAAGCAATTCACACCCTCTGAGGAGCTGGCCTGAGCTTCTGCACTTTTCTTTCAGTTTGCAGCAGAAGCTGAAAAAAAGTTGAGAGGAGAAAGTGCTCTTGGTCCAAGCATACCCAGGCACAAACAGCACAGAACCCACAGTCCTCACACCTTTCACCAAAAGGTTTCCAAACCCTGCCCCAGGCCCAGCTTCCCTCCCAACTGGGAAGGGCCAAAGGAGTCAAAAGGCAGATTTTCTTGTTTGGATGAGGGCAAAGTGCTCCCAGCTCCTACACCTGGTCCCTGATCCTCCAGCAATGAGCCAGAGCTGGCAAGTCAAGAGCACAGTTTGGCCCCTGCCCTGCTCCCCTCTGGGTACCTCCTGGATATCACCTCCTGGATAACCATCAGCTCCAGCTGGATCTCCTGACCCAACTCAGGATAAAACTGGAAGTAGGAGCACACAGCTAAAAGTCTGGGCTTGGATTTTTCCCTTCCCTTCAGCTGCAGCCCATGTTTTAATTTTCCCTGAAAGAAGGCTGAATGTGCTGTGCTAACCACTTGGCTGGGCAGACTCTCTGGCCAATAAAAGTGGATTAAGAAGGATTATTGACCAGATGGGGTTAATGGTGATCATCAGCTGCAGATCTTGCCCCTTCTGGCCATTAATCCCCAGAAAAAAAGAAAACCTTGCTCAGAGACCATCATTGCTTTAACGAGGCAATGCACTAAATGTATGACTATCTAGTTTTGATTCAATCCTTTAGGGATGACTGTAAAAAATGCACTATACAAAGAATCTTGTTTCATGCTCCTATTACAGTGCATTCACCGGGATGTTTTTTCCTAGGAGAAAAAGTGGGAAGTTGGATATTTAGGGCTCTTTAATCCAAAAAAGTCACCTTTACAAAGCTACCCTTTTTTCCAACCCATGTTTTCTCAGTTGTTGGTGCAGCTCTGGACACACTGCCTGCTACACATGGTGGCTTCCACATGTAGCCACCATTCCCTGCCCTTCCAAAGGCCCTCCACACCGTGGCCAAGTGGCAGAGCTGGAGAGGAGGTGGTGCTCCCACCTCCAGGAGCAGGGACACCCATCTCATCCCATGGAATGCAAAATGGTGGACAGAAGGGTTTATCCCCTTGTGTAGAAGGGGAAGGATGAGCTTCCCAGAATAATTTCCAAAGCCTAAAGGCACAGGTGATCCCACAGGACTGACATTTTGGGGAAGTATTTAGAGAAGCAGAAACAGGGTGCTTACACTGACATCTCTACCTTCTTCTTCTCTTTCCCATCCAAACTCAAGCTCACTTAAATAGCACTAAAACAGGAAAAATATGAGTGTCAGCAAGCAGGAAAATAATGAGTGGTAACATGGGCATTGGTATTCTCTCTGAAGCATAAAGGTGTCACTGCTCTCCTCTTATTGTTGTTTTCCACATTATCCTGATTTAAACTTTAAGCCCTCTCCTGCTTGATGCACTGAAGAGCAAAGACTGCAGCCCCATTTTTTTAACACTGCACTTTTAAAGAGGCTCCTCAGCAGTCCCCACTGCTGAGCTGGTCAGGAAAGGAAACCAGGGAAGCATTTCCTGAAGGATTTAGCAATCTGGGAGCCTTTGGTCCTCTTTGGGGTTGGGTGTTTGAGTAAGCCAAAGCAGGATACAGCCTTGCTGTGACATTTAGTTGTCACCACGTGGAAACAAACACAAATAACAACACCCAAACCGTGTTGTATCTCAAGAACATCGCACTGGAACCACACCAGCCACTTGGGGAGCTCATGTGAACAGTCCTCCTGCTTTTAGCTGAAACCTCAGTCTCAGGACAAGAGTTTTACTTGTGTAACAGCTATCTGTCCTCACCGCAGGCAATGTAAATTCTTTAATTAATGAAGGCTGAACTGGCACAGAAGTTGATTGGAACGATTCCTATTCTAAAAAGAAGTTAAAACAGCAATCCAGAGCCATCTAACACCCGTTCTGCCCCCTCAACTAAAGCAAGAGAAGGTTGAGCTCCTCCTTTCCCCTTCGTTTTTGTGTCGCTGGCTTTCAGTTCCCCGTGAGCCTGGTCTGAGAAAGATGGGGGGAACAAAGGCAGCCCCGGGAGGAGAGGGGGGTGAAGAAACCACTGTGCTGGGAGGGTCTCCCCGAAGCCAGGGCCCTCTCCTCCCTGGGCAGAGAGCCCCAGTAATTATTAATGTCACTGTCACTGCCCCGCTGCTGGGTATTTTTCTTTCAGCTGATGGGAACAGAGTCCTCGGAAAAGCCCGAGCCTCACTTCAGGCTCTGATCGCCCATTTCCTGAAGCAGTTTACCTGAAGGACCGTGTCTAATCGAGTGATTATGAGGGCACTGATTTACCTTATCTGGAACTAAACTGATTATTTCTCATACTCTGTGGTATTTAATGGGAGAAAAGGAGAGAGGAGGATGAGGGGGGGGGTAGAAAAAGCGCTACCTGATTAGGAGTTCAAGAGCTTATTCTAAGGAGCCATAAGAAAACTTAAAAGAATTTGTGATGAGGAAACAAAGTACCCTTTGTTGAAAACACACGCACAAAAAAGAAGAGAAAAACCTTCCAGTATCCATAGCAGAAACCTACACGCCATCCTCCACCGAGAACAGGCTCTAGGTGCTTCAGAAAGAGGCAGCTGACCTCCCAGCAAGAATAAGTCTGGTTGGAAAAACATATTCTCAACGGCTCCGTGCTCCGAGACAAACAAAGGATTTTAAAGATCAAATTAACATTATGGCCGAGCCATTCATGCAAAGCAAAACTAAACATTATTAACACTAAACTGGAAAACGGACAGTACTGCAGATGGGGCATGCAAAGGAAAACCTCTACATAAATAGAATTTGTGTGTTGTTTTTTGGTTTGGTTTTTTTTTAATTTTATTTTTGCTAATCCCTTTGTTTTTACCTCCAGAAATTACACTTCATCCCCTGCTATATTCTTCTGTACTTGCTGAAGTTATTTTTCTGCGTGTCAGAAAGGAGGGGGTAATCTCCCTACCCTTGCACTGAAAGGCTGCAACTCAAACAAATCCAGCAGCTCAAACGTGGCTGTTATTTCATGAATAAAAAAGCTGTGGCAACAGTTATGAAGCCTTCTGAAAGTCTGAGCCTAGAGGAAACTCAACAGTGTCTTAACATCTTTCCACAATTCACACAAACCAAATTTCCACTGGAACTAAGAATTGATTTTTTTGAAATTTTATTTTTAACAAGCCACTCTCAAAGCAACACAGCAATACCAAAATAAATTCTGGTTGCCAGCAGGTGATGCTGGAAGAACAGATTTTTCATTAAAAACAAAGTCTTCATTAACAAATGAAGAAGCTTTATGTTAGGTTCCCCAAATACTGCTTCCTTTCCTGCTTTTTTTAATTCCAGCCAGTAGGCAGCATGAATTTTCCTATCAAGAGGGATATTGCAAGTTGTGTGTTTTGTTTTTTTTTCTTTATACAGCACTTACAGAGGTCACACACATTTTACAAGATAAAGATTCAGGCAATGAGCTCTTTAATATATTAGGAGAAGCTGACAAACAGAAAAGGTCCTCCCCCAGCTCCTATGAAAGGGGAGGAAATTTGTGCCCTTATTCAGAAGTTGCATCCTTTTCTCTCTCTCTCTCTCTCTCTTTCTTTCTTTCTAATAACTGAAATTTATGTGCATCAGCAAACTTTTGGGCATTGTTCTCCCCAAACTAAACTGTTCCTTCCAGCCTCATGTTTACTGAAGCCTAAAATTAGAACTGACAGCAATTCACTGCAACAAAGTGGACTTCTTTCCCTGCCCGCATCCCATTCATGGCCTCGAAATCCAGCCATCTCCTGACACTCATCTGCCAGCAGAAGAAAAATAGGGCAGGGCCGCGGAGGGGCGGCTGCTGCCGTGGTCCTGCTCCTCTCCTGAGGACCTCACCTTGGCACCGCCGGTATTCTCGTTCGTCTTCCTCGCTCGTTTCAGCCTTTGCTGACAGGAGGGTGTCCAGAGCTCGCTGGCACTCCTGCAGCAGCCTGGCCACGGCGTTTTGATTATTCATGAAGGCCGATCCCACACGGCTGTGAATTGGGTGTCCCCGGGTGCAGGGTGATCAATTACTTAAGGGAAGACGCGGGTTCTAAATGAAAAGGATCCCTTCAAGGCTGAGGTACCTGGCGAACAAAGGAGGGGGAAAATGATTAACTAAAGTATCATCAATTATCTGAAAGGCTCAAGCAGGGAGAAATAATAGGGGAAATACATGAAAATACATGACAGCCCCGGAGGACTTTATTAGAGGAGTGTGTGAAATTAACTGCAGGGTCTGGGTGACAAAGTGTGCCAGGGGAACACTTCCGAGGTAGCAGGGAGACTCCGAGCAGGGAAGTGCTGAGCCGGGCTGTGCAGAAGCCCTCGGCACCTGGGAGGCTCAGGCTGTCACCCGGCTGTCCCCCAGGACTGAGTGGCAGAGCTCTGCACACTCTGAGCTCCTGGAGAATGGGTGTGTGTGCTCACCAGACCACGGGGACTGTCTCTTTTACCCCGGGACATTGCTCTTTCACCTCCTCTCATGCTAAGCCCAAAACACCATCTCCTACCACGGGCTGGTCAAGGTGGTGGAGCACAAAATGGTGTTCAAAGCCAGGTTCAGGCTCTGGGTCCACAGTAGAGGAAAAGAGATGTGCAGGGTATCAATGCCAAACCCTTTCCAGTCCCTACAATAATTCTGGGGGAAGTCCCCAGTGGCAGAGGTCTGTCAGTGAGTGCCTGGACTGCTTCTGTCCAAGGACATCTCTTTGTAACTTCACCCAGCTGCTGCAATTTTGGTGCTTCAAGTGCTGAAGACATCACCAACAATAATGAAGAAAAAACCCAACCCGTTTTCAGCCCAGACTCAGCATCTGCCACAACAGCTTTCAAAAAATAAGCACAAAATAAATACTTGGGGTTGGTTTTGTTTTGTTTTGTTTTGTTTTCCCCCCACTATTTTAGTGAGGGCCTCACTTAGAACTTCTCCCACAGTTTGAAGCAATGTAGTCAGAAACAGCCTCCATGGAAACATTTTTAAAACTGAGGAAACAGCAAGGTTAGGAAGGAGAAAAAGGAGTTCAAGGAACAAATATCCGGGCATGGTTTTCTCTGTTGACTAAAAAACTATTTACATTTGATCGGCTCAGCTCCCAGGCAGCTTTTTCCCCTCTCTCTGTTGCAGCTTTGGGATCACTGGATCCCGGAGCTGGTGGCAGCCAGCCGGAGCTCTCAACGGCACAAAGTAGCAGCAAGCTGGCAGACTGAAAAGCAGAGGGCAAAAGAGAGGCACTCAAGCGAAAGGCGAGAGGATCAGAGAGCCTGCCGGGGAAGGGCAGGTGGAGCAGGGCAAAAGATGGGATTCATCAGCTAAGAGCCTGGAGGCAGAGCTGATCGGCGGGGCTGGGACTGACTCTGCAGACAAATGTCAGAGGGGGAAAAAAAAAAAAAAAAAAAAAAAAAAGACATTAAAAAAATTAGCCGTAAAAAGGAACCTGAAGGGTGTTTAAAAGCAACAGGAGAGAAGGGTGGAGAATAGAAAGATCATCTAGATGCAGAGCTGTGGATAAAAACTTAGGCAAGCCCAATGCTGTTAAGTGCCCAGCACTTCCTAGCATGTGAGGCTTGGATTTGTGCTGGCAGTGGTGTTTTGCTGGTATCAATTCTGCCCGTGCAACCCCCACACCTTGGTAGGGCTGCCTTCTGCTAAGCACAGCACAAGAAGGTCCTGGCACCAAAAAAAAAAAAGCAAAAGCAGAGTGTAGTCTTCATGTCCTGGAGGGTATTAACCATCCTCTGGTTAAAGAATGAGATTCACAGGTTAGAATCATAGAATATCTCAAGCTGGGAGGGACCCCTCAGGATCACTGAGTCAGTGAAGGGCTTATCAAGTGCCCAGTGTTGGAGTGAGAAACAGAGAAGCTGGTTGCAGTTCTTAGCTCTGCTGGGGATGTCCTGCTGGTGCCAGGTCATACACTTTGTGCCTCACTTCTCCCCTGACTGTCACACACAGGTGAGAGGAACAGAGCTGCCAGCTGAGATGGGGCCTGTTTGCTGGGCCAGGCAATGGGCAGCTGGAAAGCTGGGGTGCTGCAAGGTCAAGTTTCTCATGGTCTGTGAGATGTATGAAGGAACAAAGAAGCCCATACAGTGAATAAGTGCTGTGAGGGACAGCACAGGTTTCATTGCTGTGGTTGTGGCTCACAGGCAACCAACTCTGTGCTGAGAAAGCTGATAAAAAATTAACCCACCAGGAAAAAAAAATGAGGTCAGAGTTCTTACGACACGAGTGGGTTAAAGTCTGAGCTTGGGTTCAGTTCCCATCCCTCCAACAAAACACTGGGGTGGGATTTCTGCTGTTTCCCCTCCTCCACAGAGCTCTGCCCATGCTGATGTTTCTACCTTCCTTTGCTCCAATCACTCTTGCATGTCCTGGGAGAGGACTGAAAAGGTGTTTTTAGAAAACAGGTGCACATGAAGGTATCAACACAGCCCAAGAATACAACTCCTAAACACAGCAAAGTCAGAAGAAAGCTGCAAATGCAGAATCTATAGCTCAAGGTCTCTCTTCATTTTTCTCTCCCCATCCTGGTACTGGAAAGCAGAAGGAAAAGCCAGGAAAGGTTCTCCATCTTTTTAAGCTCCAAGTAAGAGCAAGCAGAGCCACCATCCTGCAGGGTTTGGGCCAGGTGAGCAGGGCCAGGTGCTGGTAATGGGGTGCTGAGATGCTGTCCCCAGAGTGGCAAAGGATGGACCAGGCACAAGGGGCACAAACCCATTGAGAGGCTCCTGCCAGAAGCAAAAGGAGACACAGCCAGAGACAAAGCTGGAGACACAGCTACACCATGGTCCAAAGTCCACCCAGGAGATGGGGCTGAACTATCTGTCACCAATAAAAATAAATAAATATTTATTTATTTATTTATTTTAAAAGCCACCACACTGATGGGATTTGCTCACAGCACAAGGTCCTGCTCCACCTCCTAGTTCACAAAAGTCCCCCCTCCCTAAGCACCTCCAGGTCAGCAAGGTCAGGCATCTGAGCCTGGTGACAACACCCAGAAAGCAGGCTCTGGGGACAAGCAGAGTCCTCTCCCCCTCCTCTCCCAGTTCTAGAAAAGCTGCTCCAGTTGCTGGGTATCCATCAGGGGACATGCAGGCTATCATCACAGTAACACACCTATGGTAGCCTTGCTTGCTCAGTTAACTGCACTGACATCTGCTAATTGATTTATCTGATTACCCTGCCCTGTGGGAAGGAGCGTGCAGCCATCCCACGAGTACCTCCCAGGTTGGGATGAAGCATCCCTGCCATCTGGCCCTGACTCTCTGCCTTTGTGTAATTGATTTCTCAAAAAAAAACTCTTTTCCTAGGGAGTGGTAGCTGCTTCTCTGGTAACCACCCAGATCCACTCAGTCCCAGTGAGTGGAGGGCACTCTTTCAGGAAGGATGCAGAAGGATGTTGAAAAAATCCTGTGTTTGACTGGCACCTCACAGCCCCATCCGACCCATGTCCATAAACACAATTTTCTGTGAAAATGCAAACAAGTGCTGGGACACTTGCCTTTAGGTAAAAAAATACCATGGCATTAAGAGCATTAAAAGGAGCTTACAGGCATGCTCCAACTTACCCATGCTGCAGCCCAGAGCCCAAAATTAGTCTTTTTAAACTGGGCAGGCTGCAGCCTGGAAGATGATGTTGGGTCTTCACTGTAAGCAGGAGGGCCCCGTGGCTTTGTGAGCCACACAGACTGCCAGGCTCACAAAGAACTGACAGGGCTTAGCAGGGAAGCTGAAATTAGTAGAGAAGGACAGCACTTGGCTTCCTAGGATTGTAAAGATTTAACTCACTGGGAAACTGCCAGGCCTGTAAGAGTGATAGATGAATGGCAGCAAGTGAGAAATTTTTCTTCAAGTCCATTTTTTTTTTTTTTTTTCTGTCAAAGAACTGAATAAACAGCCAGGACTCTGAGAGTAATAAATAATGAATTATAGCAGCAGCGACCAACAAAGTGCTGGAACCACAGAGAAAAGTGCAATAAACTGTACATTAGTCCCCAGAAGGAGGAGAGCCTTCTGAGACCCAGCACTAGGGGCAATGACTTGCATCATAAAATCAGCTTAAAATGCAACGAAGAGCTTTAAACTCTAGCAGCATCCTTTACACAGATGCTGCTTGGTAAGTTGTGTTCTGTGACAGCTGGAGCACTGAGTGACAGCTGGGACAGGAAAATAACCAAGCCTGCAGCTTGTGGACCTGGGGCAAATGCAGGAGCTGAGATTAAAGCCAAACAGCAGAACCAACACAAACTTCTGGACACCTTCAGGACCCTCTCAGTGCTTATTAATTAGAAAAGAACTGTTAACTCCTAACAAAGAGTACTTGAAGGAGACTACAGGTTTGAAGTGACAAACCCCACAGTTTTTATCAAAAACTATCTAGATAAAAACACTCTCTAAGGACACAAAAACAAATGCTGAAGTGATCCATTTCCAAACACATAATAAAAACAATTTTTGCAGCAGATTGAGGGAGTAACAGGAAAGCTCCTTTATTCCAGCTTTGGGCATCAAGTGTCTTTAAATGAAACTCTTAGCTGCTTCAAAACAGGAATGATGAACAATAAAAATATCTGTGCCTTTTCGGGTTGAAGCCTGGATTAAAATAACTTATTGCAGCAAATATGATTAAAAAAAAAATCACAAAGTCCCAGGGGATGAGAAAGCATATTCCTCTTTGGCCTCTAATCAGAACTGGGGTTCAGAACAAGAGGGAGGCAGGGAAGAAGGCACTGGGTGGGCTACAGTGAAATGATCTCTTTAATAAGAAATGGGCCATACTGTGGCATTCCAGAGCCCTTGGGCTAGAAGACCAAAAGATCCATAAAGAGAAAGGAATTTTTGCATTTTGCTGTGGATAGAAGAAAGCCTGGGAGTTAACCTGGCTCATTTAAGACCACTATTAAGTTTGGAGGCTTTAAGAAAGAGAAGAGGTAATTGCCACATCCAAATTTCAAATACAGCAAGGTTCTGTAACAAGCATCAGGTTCTCAGGCAACATCATTTGGGAAATGTTCCACAGCATTATGGTCCTGAAACACAAATTAGAGATCGCCAGACCTTTTCTCTCTGAAAATATATTATCCTAATTTTCATCTTATTCAGGCTACCCTCCAGTTCCAGGGTGACTAATGAAGAGGAAGCAAAGACCTGATGAGTTCCATGTGGAGACTACATTTATGGATTAATCCCAACAGGGAGCAAATAAACCTTATTCCCAGAGCTCTCGGTTGGGACTCGGCACAATCAATCGAGGGATGGATAGTTATTTATGACTGAGGCTGCTTTGACTTTCAAATAAACATTTTAATTATTTTAAGTGCTACACTGGAACTTAGAATCTGAGCCCTGTTTTCATTTGGATGCTTTGCTCTCCTCCCTCCTAATCCCAAACCACTCTGGTCATTATGATGCCGTGCAAATGATACTGATTTTCATGCCTGTGACACTTGAAAGTGTTTGCCAAGGTAAAAATCCATCAGCTGGACAAACTAGGGAAGAGGAAGGAAGAAAAGGGAGCAGGATCCCTCTGAGCAGGGCTGGTGTAAATGAAAGGAGCACCCTCAAACTGCAGTGGGCTTAAGGGGCTTACAGAGGTGCTTGCTGTAACTCTGAAACTCTTTTGTGGTCTTGTTGGCACATCCTGAGGCAGCTTTGCCTGCTGCTTTTCTAAGCAATTTTAATAACTGGAGCACTCAGGAGTGTTTCTTTTTTTAACAGTTATTTTTCAGTTCAAGTATCTCCACCATTTGCACTTCTAGGTTTTATTTCCAGTATGTTTAAGCTATGCCAACACAACGTGGCAGGACAGCATTTTTCATGTGTGCCAGGGAAGGAATCCTTGCCTCTGACCCCAGGAAACCCACTTGCCTTGTTCTAATCAAGTAATCAACTGCCCAACATGAAGACTGCACACAGCAGCTCATGGGCTACCCACAAATTGTTTAATCATGGCCAGTGAAGCAACAAGCACACAAATTTTTGAGGGAGCTTGTGAAACAGCTTTAGCCTCTTGCTAAATAAGGAGAGCAGGGGTGAGAAACTGTGACACAGCTGCAGTGTTGGATCTATTTGAGCTGCACCCCCCCTGCAGCTGATGGAGTGATGGTCTCACCTTCACTCCATCCTCTGATGTTTTGCCCCCCCTTGCTTTCTGTAGGGAGCCTGAAAAAAGTTGCAGAAGATTGTCCCTACAGTGGGGGGACATTGAGGCTGGCATTTTTAACTCCAGCAGGTAACAGGGAGCATGCACATCACACAGCAGGAGCCTCCTGGCATCCTTACCACAACGTGTGTCAAAAATAAGTGTCTCAGCTTGAGTTTCAGAGTTGGTAGTTAGAAGGGGAAAAAACAGCAAACATGCTTATGATAATTTAGCAAAGGTTTCAGTGATTGAGTTGGTATCATCTCCCATGGGAAGCAAATTCAGTTTCCTGACTATTTCAGTGCACACATGCTTGTGTTTTTCTAGAGCTTTACCTTTCTTTTCAGCAGGTGGAGGCTTTGCCATATGAAAGAGAAAAGATGGTTTAAAACCAAAACAAAACAACCTCCCCAAAAAACCCACACCAACAAACTATTTGCTAGGGGTTTTAGTTAGTTAGTTTACTTCTCTGGCTTAAAGATTAGATGTTTTCTTTTGGTAAAGCTGGCCATACCAACTGGCATTGGCTGTATTAAAATAAGGAAGAACCTCAATCAAAAAGCCTCTCCTAAGGCAAGCTTTCTTGTTAATATGCACCAACATGAAAGGCTTTCTTTTCATCCTATACAACTACAGTGTGTGTAAATTGCAGGGGGCTCATTGGCATAAATCTTGGCTGTGACCTCTGAGGTAAACTGGATTTACATTACTTTCTGACAAGAATTAAATGAAGGCCTTGTGGATATATGAACAGCCTTCTAGACTGCAACAGATGGGCATGAATGTGCTCCCTAGGCAAACTATCAGTGACATCTGTGTCCTCCAAATTCTGGTGGTCTCAGCCAATTAGCAGGCAAAAGGGGGAAAAAAAAAAAAAAAAAGGAAAAAAAAAAAGGGCAGCCTCTGCACAGCTACCCCAGCCAGAGCTGAAGCAGAAGTGCTTCTGTTTAGAAATGGGATCAAGAACAGCCTCCAGCAGCAAGGAGGTGGTGAGCTGGCTGGGTATAATGCAGGGGTAGCATTACAGCAAAAGCTGAAGTAATTAGGTAGAAAAGATATAAATATTAATACAGAACAAATCCCAGCCTCAGCTAAGCCTGCATAAGGCCAGTGTAATGGGCTACCCTGATGGATTCACACTGCTACAGCAAAGAACAGAGTTTTTGGCAGCCCTAAAAAAGCAAAGGAGGGGTCAAAGTGAAACCTGGTGCTTGACAGGGGCAGGCAATGCAAATCCCTGCTCTTGATCCACATTCAAACTTCCAGCACATCCCACTTGTCCTGCAGCAGTGTGAGCCAAGTACCCAAAAAGAACCTCTGCCTGTGCAGCCCTGCACTAAGGAATCATATCTGGAGTTGGAAGGATCCATAAGGATCAACAAGTCCAACTCTGAGGGTGCCTCCTGGGGAGCATGGGGTTGGGTAAGCAACATCCTCAATGGTTGCTGCACCTGCCTGCTCCAAAGCTGAGCTTAGTGCTTTGTGCAAGAGCATTTAAGTTGCAAGCAGAGCAGGAAAAGAGCTCTTCTGGTTTTGTTTGTTAGAGTGAGGTCTGGGTTTTCTTAGTGAAGCACAGGCACAGAGCTGCAATTACTCCTTTTAAACAAAAAATAGGAAAGAAAGAAAATAAATAAAGAAAAAGGAGCTCCAGAGCTTGAGTTCAAAATTACCCTTACTCAGAGGTATTTTGCATCCCAGTTTTTAACCCACATCCCTCCCATGGCAGGCCCTCTGGATAAAGCCAGTTCTCCAAGGGAGCTGGTGCTGGGTGCTGAACAAAAGCACCTGTTGTTTTGCCCTGGTCATGACTTTTCAGAGAGGCCATTTGGGTGCTTTCCCCCCTCACCATTGCTATCTTGTGTACTACTAGGGGATGCAAAAAAAAAAAAAAGGGCAGATCAATAAATTAAAAAGTTCTAAAAAAAAAAAAAAAAAAAAAGAGACAAAAAAAAAGAGAACATAATGAATTTGGTACAGCACATATTTTTAGATCAAAGATGCCTTTGAAGTGACAAACCCTTAATCCATAAACTACTGAAGCACTTCCTTTCTCTCCCAAACTACTTGTTGTCAAATAAAATGGAAGTTAAGGAAATTATCTTTATCTGAAAATGGCCAAAAGAAGCCATCACCTAATGACAGCCTTGTCAAAATGACAATTGGGGAAATTGTTAGGAAGGGGAGGCCTGACAACTGGAGGAATAAGCTTGCTGTTTGCTCTAATCTGGTCAGGCAGGCCCCACACAATTCCAGTCAGCTTGCTGTGTGAAACAGCTAAGTCTTTGTCAATGCAAGCAGGGGCTGGAAAGACTTCTCTTTCATGAATATGTATCACCACCCTCCACATCTACAGAAAAAAACCCCTTCCAAATGGCAAAATAAAAATTAAAAAACCCACAAACAACCCTATCCACCACCATAAAAAAAAAAATCCCAGAAACAACAAAATCCTAAAATATGTAGCTGGAGGGAGAGGAAAAAAACTACTAAGCACTGAGAGCCCACATTTTGGAAATGGAGCCAGAAGGACCTTCTTCCCAAAGGCTTTCTTTGGACTTTTATTCCCCAGCAGACTGGGATGAGGCACTTGAAGTCATCACTTGTAAATAAACAAAAGCAAAATGGCCCTCAGGGGTCTGTAACAGGGGTCTATCACTCTATTTGATATCTAGCATTATGTCCTGCATGGGCATCAAACTCCCAGGCCACAAATACACACTGTTAAGATGGAGCCTCCCATGAATGCCTGCTCAGTCATGTAAGGGAGCAAAGCAGAGGCCTGAATGCTTCCACAGGCAAAGATTTCAAGTCCAGGCACTTGAGTCAGCTTCCTATGAGGGTAACAAATTCCCTCTGAAGCTTACAAATACACTGCAGTAAAAATAAAGATGATTCTAGGTTTAATAAACTACATGAAAACAGTAGGAGTGGGTTCCTTTGAGTGCAACAACACAGCTGAGGCTTTTAGAAGCAGCCAGGGATTTCCCAGTGCTCCCACTAAAACCATTTTCTAAGAGATGTTCATGACTTCTCACATTTCAAGTCAGACAGCTTGAATCACAGGTCCCCTTAAAGTTTGGGGGCTTTTTCCCCTCATATATTTAATGTTAAACTTGAAGTGTTCAAAAAACTGGCATAAAACTGTAAAAGGAGAGCTAAACCAGGCCTACTGGACAGCCAGCTGAGGCTGGTATACAGACAGAAAGTGTCTTAAAATGATGAAATGGCTCAGAAACGTGTGTCAAAAATATTGTGTCCCTGCAGGACTGATGCTGAAACTCTTGTGAGCCCAAACATGGTGTTTAAAGCAAAGGGGAGGCAGATGGGGAGTGAATGCAGGATCAAATCAAGCCTATGCCAGCCAGAGGAAACACAAATGTAGAAATTTTAAGATGTGGGTGGGTTTTGTCTCCATTGGAGAGCTATGAGACCATTAAAGCAGTTTGAAATTTACCTACCTAGTGTGTTGTTATTTTTTTAACTTTGCTTGTACAACTGCAAGGTAGCTCTTTACCCCAGGGAGCTTGTGGGGATGTTAGAGAGCTCAGTTTCTCTCCAAGTAACAGACAGAATATGAAAGTGTGACTTCCCGCAGAGATATCAAGACACAATGCTCAGTTTTGAGGTTTCCACTATTATGCAATGTTTGCTGTAGCCATTTCCATTGCATTAGCATATTCTGCTTTACATGAAATCCAGCAATGAATGCTGTCCCTGATCTAAGGCTAATCCTCTTTAAAGAGCTACAGGCTATATTACATGTGGCCACAGCCCTGGTGATGCCAGGGCTGAATCACTTTGAAGCCTATTGAACAGTGTTCCCTTGTGAGACCCTGCACAGAGCCATAAACCAATGCTCCCTGTGCTGTGAAATCCTGCTGTTTGCATCCCTGAGAGGTTCTGTGAGGGACAGACTTCTGTCAGGGAAGATTTCAGGTCTTTTTTTTTTTTTTTTTTTTTTTTTTTTTTTGGGTTGGGGTTGGTTTGCTTTGTTTTAGGATGCCAGCTAGAGAGCAGGAGCAATACCAAACTAATTCACTAGAAATTACAATTAAAGCCTACAGCTGAAGGAAACAATGTCACCCTGTGCCATGAAGCTCCCCAACAGGTAGAGTAGCAGGGGACATGAGCATTTATATCTTTAAAGAAAAGAAAAGAAAACAAAACACAAAACCAAGGGTCATGTACCTCCAAGGCAGGCTGCATCTCTCACAGCTGGGTGCCCTTAAGTGCTATAAACTGAGATAATGGAATAGAGGTTTTTATTGCTGCTCAGCACAGAATGGGGAATCTTTAACACCTTAACATCTATACAAATCCAGAGGGGAGGAGGGGGAAGGAAAGCTATATTTGCTGGTCCTGCTATGTGTCAGCAAAAGACAGTTTATTTTAGTGCTTATCTTCAACTCTTCAAACTAACTTTCTTTGTTCTGATTTTGAAGGGAAAGGTTTGTTCTGTTCAGCCTGCACTGGGCACATGAAATTATCCCCACCTAAAGAGTCTCAGGCTGGACAGAGCGAGCAGATGCAGTCTCTGTGGAAAAATCTTGGTCCCTGTGAGGACAATGTTTAAGCCCCTTGCTATCAAAACAGTATTTCACCCAAAATGTTGATAATCCAACACATTTAGAATTGCTGCTACATCCCCAGTACATACACAGGACACGAGACTACGCCGTCCCTCATGTGGTGAATGTAAAGAAGTACAGAGATGGTGTTCTGGAGGCTACTCCAAAGTGCACTGAAGGCTGGAAGCTTCTATTTTCAGCCAACTGAGAACATCAAACTGAAAAGTAAGAGCTATGAACCAAGGGAAAACATATTTACCTCTACTGGAACCTTTGTGGGTGAAGAATGCTCTCGATATCTTAATGGTCACAGCTGATCAGTGAAGCTCACAGGATGTCTGTATGGAGGGAAAAAAAACCATCCATGAATTGCACACTTCTTGGAAGCAATTAAAGAAGGAAAAGCTTCATCTGCACGCCAGAGATTTTCTCTTCCTAGTTTGAGGGAAGTGCCACAAAATAACAAACGTAGGGATATGTATCTGCCAGCTAGAAGTGTAGTGACCTTCAACCAGGGGAGCAAAACTTCAGCTCCACATACAAAGAGAGGAGGTGCCCACCAAATAGCTGAAAACTGGACTCCTGGTTATTAATAAACAAAAGGAACTCCATCAGGGCTCACCTACAAAACCTCCACAGCTTTCTAACTACTATTACCAGACACAGGGGAATCCTCTGAGCACAGTTACAGTCAGCATCTAAGCACAAACTACTCATCCCCAACATTTTTCTAAGCTGTGAGAATTGTGGTTTTTTCCTTTTCAGCTCCTCTGCAACTCATTAAAACATTCTTCCCTGAGAAAAGCCATGTTCCAGCATGCCTAAGGCTCAAGGCTTTGTTCCAACTTTATAATAATAATTGAAAAAGGACAATAAGGAAGAGATGACAATTTTTCTTCTCTATCAGGGCTCAAAGATAATTTCATTCTGAGCAAGAAATAAGCACCTGCACTATGGCACTGAGCCCCCCTTACTCTTCCTTTCCCTCTCCTTATCCCATGAAAGCTGGACTTACAGGACTTACAGGAGCTTCTTTCCCACCAAGCTGTATGAACATTCCTCTAAAGATAAAACTGTCCAGAAGAAGGAGTTCTAAGTCACAAGGAACACCTCCACCTCTTTCCTCAGTGTTCCTTCATTTTTCTAGCCCTGGATCTCTACCAGTTATTTATCTAGAGGGTAGCATCCTTCTGAAAGAACAAAGAGGGAAATGCCAGTCACCCACTACTGGGTTTCCTGCACAATGCCAGCAGTCAGACCAGTCTGTTCCACCTCCCAGTCTCTTCCTGGGGTTTATTTCCTTGCTGCCCTGTGACTGTGGTTTTATTCACCCTGTAAGTCTCTCCACAGGTGTCTGGTCCTGAGCAGCAGGAGCAGACTGGGGAGAAAGCAGAAAAAAGGGCAGTGGGATGGATGAAAGGGAGAGAATCCAGACAGAGGGTGAAAGGCCCCAGAGAAAAAAACAAACAAAGGGTGCAGAGAGCCACAGAGGGGGTAGGAAAAACAATCAAGAGGATAGTGAGGGGGAAGAACAACAGACAGCAAGAGGGGCAGGAAGATGGAAGAGAAACTGAGACAGCAGACAGGCAAGAAAGAAGCAAAGGAAAGAAACCAGAGGGGTTCAGAAGGAGGACCAAGGGCAGACCATAGTGTCAAAAACAGAAGAAAAGCTTGGAGAGTGGCACAAATGAAGTCCAGCTTGTAAGAAATAGTTTTCAGTACTCCAAGTGACCTTCCTCATCAGTTTATTCAGCTCAGGTGAGAGGGGAAATGGAAGAGTTCTTTTTCCTGAGTAAGCAAACATCAAAGAAGAAAACACAGAGGGAACTGTGCTCTCTCTTCTTCCTTTGGAAGATCTCCTATCTGCTTCATGGAGTGGAGCTGTTATTGGCACTGGGGTCTAAAAGCTCAGGGTACACACTCCATCCTGTGCATCTCTCCTCCCTCTCACACCGACATCCATCAGAATATCATGTTTTATCTCTGGAATACACGTGTCTTAAAGAAGGGCCTCCCCACTTCTGTTCGAAAATTTTAAAAATTAAAACGCAACGCAACAAACGATGCAGAACATCAAAAAAAACCCGTAACAAATGGTGGCTCCCGATGTCTGATCACACATTGCCACCTACTGGCGCCTGGCCCTGTGCCCTCAACAGCTTTAAGGTGGTTCGGGCTGCGAAGCAAAGAGGAGGAGCAGCAGAAAGAAGCAGGTTGGTATCGGAACTCTCAGATTTTCAAAGATGATCACAACTGAAAGCAATGTAGGAGTTCCTTGTATTTTTCCATTTTCCAGATCTGCCTGTTTAGGCTCTGGAGTTATCTGAAGCCTTATGAATCAGTTGTTAGAAAGCCAAGACACCACTACGGCCAAGCCAGAACCACCTGAGCCTTTCAGCCTACGCATTACAAATACTTCATTAGCCAGACAGCTAGCATGGATAATGTGCCACCTTTAATTACACAGCCAGGACACACTGGGTGGATGTTATGCAGGAAACATCTATTTAGAGTAAGGAGCACGACTCTTCCTAGGCCTTCCTCTTCTCTAGGGGCTGGCAAGGCAACAAATACAGGTATCTGACAACCATCCAGCTGGGAAGCAACTAGAAATGGGACTCTGGTTTGCTCCATCTTTATTCTTAAACCCCACACTGCACCATCCTCATAATCCAGGGGGGTACAGTGTGCCACCAGCTTTGCAGTCCAGCATGGGAAGGCTCAAATTTCCACCACCTGCATTATCCCTTTGGTAACTCCAGGGACACCAGAGCAGATTCAGGCACCGGAACAGAAAGCATGTCTGGGGAAAATCACAACCCCAGGGGAGGAATGGGTTGTGCAGACAACAGAAAACAGGAGAGCAGCAAGGGCTATGAGGTTAATGTTGGCATCAGCTCCCCTGATCAGCCCAGGTCCCACCAGCTTGCTCACCACGCAGGGCAGCTCATCCCTACAAAGCTTTACTCATTTATTTGCAGTTTCACTTTTCACCAAAGAAACTTGAGAAAAACAAAGAAGTGACTGTAAGAGAGGAATGAACTCAGGTAAACCACAGAACCGTTTTAGCAGGAAGATTACACAAAAAAACCCACAAGCACAGAGCGCCTGAATTTCATTTTCTCATACAGGGAAAACCTGGAGTTGTTTTCCTGAACTTGGCACCATTTCAAACAGTGAGAAACTGACAGAAGAAAGGAGCAGTAAAGCTACTTCCTGTAAGTACTTACTTCTAGTAAAGCTACTCTTGTAGGAAATTATGCAGAGCTATATTTAAACATAAACTAATAAGGAATATGTAGTTAATATGAGGTTACACAATCCTAGGGGGAAAAAAAAAGGTATTTACATACCTCAATAGAAGCAAGTATCAAAATAATCCTGACAGAAAGGTCTCTCATGGCCCAGGAAGCAGGCTGCCTCCGGAACCAAAGGGCTGGCAGGAACAATAACCATAAACAGATGCAATAAATAGCAGAGTTGCAC
Organism: Heliangelus exortis; assembly: GCF_036169615.1. NCBI lineage: Eukaryota > Metazoa > Chordata > Aves > Apodiformes > Trochilidae > Heliangelus > Heliangelus exortis. Next base: position 41,567,927 of record NC_092425.1, on the reverse strand, counting down.
AACTCAGACTTTTCCAAAAGGCAGTAACCAAAAGGCACACACACCCAGCCCTGCCTGCTGCGGGAAAGGCACTTTGCCAAGAGAGAAACCTGGAAGAATCTCTTTTCCTTCTCTGCTTTTCAGCATGACTTCTTGTAAAACATAGTCTAACCCCTTTTTTGTTTTTTTTCCTGATGTAAGGAGAGAAGGGCAAACTCAGCAGACACAGTGGCCTGTGTAGAGATAAAAGCTATTCTACAAGAATTACCAAGGGACTTATCAAGCCACGAGTAATTTCCCTGTTTGATGAATAAATAAAAGGAATCCACACATGAAAAACAGTTTGTCTCATTAAACAGTGTTTCTATGCCTGTGCCAAGGCAATTAAACCTACAGCACCCATCAAGGCACAATACCTTGCTCGTCACAACACTGTGTAAGACCAGATGAGGGAGGACACCAAGTACGTAGGATTTACACGGAGGTAAAACAGGTTTTTTCTGTTCTCTGCCTCTTGATCTGTGCTCAGTAGTAATCCGGCTGAGTAAGAAAAATGAAGCAGCTGAATGAATGAGAGAGAATTGCTTGGGTGTTTTTTCCCTACCAGATGGCAGAGCTGCCTCAAAATTCATAGTAAAGTTGAAAGTTTTCAGTTCAGCTGATATCAACAGGCAGGCAAAGATCAGGGTTTTGTCCCAAAGGTACTGCAATAAAACTGAACCACAGCTGCTTTAAGCAAATGACTGAGTTATTTTCAAATATATGATTTAAGAACACCAACAGTCAACTGTTAGGCTTATAATGTGCTGCTCACCAAAGATGGGGGACAAAACTGAAATCATATTACCTGAAACTTGAGCCTGCAAGCTCTGGATCATCCCCTTGATATCCATGTGACTATTGGTTTGAATCAGCTACTCCAGCACCTGTGCTTTTTCCATATCCACCTAAACCCCAGACACAGCCAAGATTAATTGCCCTGCACCGTTTTTTTTCCACAGAATCACGGAATCATTTGGGTTGGAAAGGAACTCTGAGATCACCAAGTCCAACCCTTGATCCATTCCCCCCGTGGTTCCCAGACCATGGCACTCAGTGCCACATCCACTCTCTTCTTAAAAACCTCCAGGGATGCAGAATCCACCACCTCCCTGGGCAGCCCATTCCAATGCCTGATCACCCTCTTTGTAAGGAATTTCTTCCTAATATCCAACCTAAACCTCCCCTGGCAGAGCTGAAGTCCATGGCCTCAGCCCTTCCTCACAGGACTTGTGCTCGAGTCCCTTTACAGCCTCCTTGCTCTTCTCTGGACCTTCTCCAGCACCTCATTTCATTATATTAAAATAATTTTTAAAGTTAAAACTTTTCATTACGTTAAAAGCAGAGCTCGGTACGCTTTTAGGAAAAAAACCGACGAGCCCATCCTCCGGTCTTAAGACCGCCCCAACATCTCCCGCCCCGACCGCTGCCCCCGCCTTTCCTCACGCCCAGCTCCGCCTTTCCCTGACAAACCGACCCGCTTTTCCTCACAGGATTCCTCCGATTTCCCTCACGGAATCCCTGGATTCCCTGACAGCCGGACCTGGTTCTCCTCAGAGGTTGACGCGGCTTTCCCTGACAGCCAGACCCGCTTTTCCTCACGGAGAGCTCCGCTTTTCCTCACGGATAGCCCCGCCTTTCCCTGACAGCCAGCGCCGCTTTTCCTCACAGGCTGCTCCTCTTTTCCTCACCTCCAAACCCCCCTTTCCCTGACAAACCCAGCCGCTTTTCCTCACGGTATTCCCCCGATTTCCCTCACGGCTTTCCCAGACAGCCAGACCTGCTTTTCCTCACGGATAGCCCCCGCTTTTCCTCACAGCCTCTCCCTCACAGCCAGCCCGCCTTTCCCTGAGAACCAGCGCCGCTTTTCCTCACGGGCTGCTCCTCTTTTCCTCACCTCCAAACCCGGCTTTCCCTGACAGCCAGACCTGCTTTTCCTCACAGTATTCCCCCGATTTCCCTCACGGCTTTCCCAGACAGCCAGACCCGCTTTTCCTCACAGGCAGGCCCGGCTTTCCCTCACGGATAGCCCCACCTCTCCTTCACTGTTCCCCCGCCTTCCCTCACGGCCGCTCCCGCCCCCTTGGCGGGAAGGATTTTACCGCCGTCCGAGTGACCATCACCCCCGGGACAGCCCTCCCTGGCCGTCCCCCGCTTCCCTCACCGGCTCAACCGGGCTCGGAGGAGCCCTTGGAGCCGCATCCCGACCCGTACAGACCTCCTCCGGCTGGCGCCCTGGCCCCGCTCCCCTCAGGACGGAAGGCAGAAGGTGAGGGGGAAGCGGGGGGAGGGTGTGCCGGGTCCGCGGTACCAGGGGTTCCTCGGTGAGCTCCTGGTTTCGCCGGTTCGGTGGAGAGCTGAGGCTTCCACTGGCATGTTCTCGTGTAATGCTAGGAACAAAAGCTATTTGTAGCAAAACTGCCACAGCACAGCATTTTTTTAGGGGAAGAGAAAATGTCCCGGTGCCATGTGCTTGAAAAAACATGTTCTGCACTGCCGCGGCTTCAAAGGTCACGGCCATCTGACGTGAAAGCGAAATAACAAAAGGGATGTTACTGCTTTCTTTGATGCGTGGGTTGAAACACTGTGTTTTGATTTGCCAAAAGTAAATCGACAGAGCTCCCCGAGAAGGAAGTTTAGGGTGGAGAGTTGGAGAGCTCTTGAACAGGATGCTGAACCCCCAAGGAGGGGTCCCCCACGGTTCCCAAGTTGGGAGGATTCTTCTTCTGAATGCTCTGTCACTTTACTGACTCAAAAAAATGGGGATAATGATGCACACAGAAGGAGATGAACTTGGGAGTCAGGCAAAATCATCATTTATTTGGCTCAAATGAAGGCACAGACATCCGCAGAGCAATGGGCTATCTTAGAGTATTCACTACAGAAAGTTTCCCTCTCCAGCTGGAGTTCTCCCAAATCTTTCTCCTCTTCCAATTCGCCCTAGTCAAGAGAAACTCCCTCAGTATTTCCGTGGAAGAATGGCTCAGTCCCACATCAATAAACCTGGAATGCTGAGCTGGGGGTGCCTGGGGTGACACACAGATGATGAACACACAGTGGGGTCTGTGGGACCTGCTTGAGATCCAGGTTCAGCAGCTGCTGACGAAGCAATCACAAACCCTTCATCCCTCTCCTTATTTAATAAATGTAGCCATTTGTAAAATTCCTAGATATGTGAATAAATCCGGTGTTTTACACTGATCTGATACACAGTTGCATGTGGCACATTCCTCAGAATGTATTTCTTTATAATCCTCTTGCCCGGTCCTGATGCATTTCAGAAACCAATTAAAAAAGACACCAGCAGAAGCAGAGCAAGTTTTTAAGTCATTATCAAACCCAGCATCTCTCTGTACTTCTGCCAAAAGCACAGATGGCATTTCCTAGTTTGTTTTAAGGTGAGCTCTGAGAGCTACTTGAAATTTTCCATTTCTTTAAGCTCGGTAGAAGCACTGGTGCAGCCTGCTTCAAGTGAGCAAGCTGAGGGTGCTGAAATACTGCCTCAGAACTGCTTTTTTGTTAAAGGGTAAAAGAAGGAGGTTGTTGAGGCTGCACACAGAAAGTGACACACTGATAATACCACCATTCGTGGTGCTGGGTGTTTATCTACAGTGGTATAATTTAGCTTTAAAAACCTCACAAGCCAGAATACTTAACAGCAGAGGTGATTCACCTACTCATAAAGAAAGCAGATTAATTTGTAAGCTTCTTTTCAATATCATTCACTGAACAGAGTTGGTGCCAAAGCCTCCGGGTTTGCGTGTGGCGTGTTGGGAATTTATTGCAGAACTTTATTGATAGACCTTCTGGAAGGAGAAATGTGGCAAACATCAGCAGGATGTGATTCCAGTTAAATGGCTGCTCACATTTCTCTGGTGAGTGACTAAGAAGTCATGTTGTGGTTCCTACTTCAAGAACCTTGCCTTTCCTTTCTTTGGACTAAGTTTCAGTGCAGGAAAATTCTGGCCATGAGTGTACAGAGGGCCAGATGACAGTGGCTCCTGAAGTATTTCATAGATTTTATTTGGATGCAATCGCCCAGACTTTGGAGCAGAATTCAGTTCATAAGTGTCTCATGTGCTGCATGTGAGAAGCTTAAAAAAACCCAAACCATCCCAAAACCCAGCAAAAATTAATTTTATTTTTAGTGCCTAGTTAAGTACTTCTGCAGGAGATAGCTGGGAAACACCTAGAGCTGTTTACAATTCCTCTTTTAGGTCTTGCTGACACTCCAGCTGTTGCATCTGTTTTACATTCTGTCACTTCTAAACACTGTATTTTGTTTCTTATGAGAGGTGAATTCTAACTGAAGAGCCAAAAGACTGCTTTATACACACCTGAAATATTACTGCCTACAGTCAGGCTACGTTTGCTCAAGATGTTTCTCTGATTCCACCTCCTAGTCAAAGGACTGCACTGTAAAACAGGGCATGCAGGCCCAGACAGTGCTACTTAACACTCCATTTTCAGTCCCTGAAGTAGACCTGACTGTCACTTGCATGTGGCATATTTCTTCCAAAGATAAATCCACCTCTAAGATCCTCCTGAAGAACAAATTGGCAGGAATTTACCATCATGGGGGTTTGTCAGAGTTGCAGCTAGGAAGAGTTCAGCACAGAGCAGGCTCTCCCTTCTCTGTGGTCACCAAGCAAGTCGTTGGCACTTGGGAAATTATTGTTGTCACGAGCATTTTATTTTTGGTCCTGCACTGATTTCATGCTGTGGTTTTACCTCTTTCTTGTAGTTCTGAGGGCTCGTTTCATCATGACCTCTTTTGATGAGGCTGACACTGAAGAAACAGTAACGTGTCTCCACATGACCTTTTACCATCCTTGCCAAGAAGACAAGATGATGTTTCGTTGCTTGAATTTCTGTAAGAGAGAACAGGTCAGGGCAGATGAAATGGCCAAGTTTGGCCGTGATCCCAACGCCTGCCGCTACAACCTGGTGGACACTCGGGTTTCTCGGGTCCAGTTTTCTGTGCAGTTTTACAGAAAACTCAACAGCTCAGAGCACTGTTTTGAGATAAAGAACTTGAGCAAGAAAACAAAACTGCTTGTGGGCCAAACAGAACTGAGTTACCTAAACAAAATCGACCTGCCATGGAAGTGCATCATTTGTTTTGGGGACTACCAGATTTTAGCAGAGATTCAAGAAGGGGAGTCCATGGATTACTTTGAGACTCACTTACACTTGTCTGACAAACCAATCTTACAAGAAAGGTGCTTGCCATCACTGCAGCCTATAGCAGAGAATGGCATTCCTTCTTCCTTCTTTTCTTCCCAAGAAAAAAGCCCCATAGAGATTGATGAAAACGAGTCATGCTAGCAGGGGGGGGGAAGGAGGCTGGATCAGGATTTGATCCTTGGAAACCTGCACATCTTCCAAAACTGAAGGCTTTCATCTCAGTCCACTGTTCTTGGTGGTTCTCATCGCTGCACATCAGCCTTCTTGTTTTCAGCATACCAGAATGTACCTTGTCCCACAGAAACTGAGTCCTGGCACTGTCCCCAGAAGGGCTTGTGATCTCTTGATTACCACTGTTTGGCACAGGAACACCTGGGAGACACAGAGTCCATTTTCCTCTTGAGTCCATTTGTTATCCTTTGCTGCTGACATGAAATTCCAAACAGTATTTTCAAGCCTCCCTCATTATGCAGCTTAGGAACACTTTGTCACCATAGTCAAACACGTAACAAAACACAGGTATTGTTTTCCTTGACTTTGCTGTACGATTGGTTTTGTTTTTTTGTTTGGTTTTGTTTTATTGTTGTTGGTTTTATTTTTTGTTTTTTTTTTAATGAATGGAAATACTTTTTTTTTTTTTTTTTTTTTACAAGTTAACTACTTTTGTTTGTGACTGTAAAGAAACATGATCACAGCATGTAAAAATCCAGATCAATTTTGTAATAAAGGCATTTGGTTGCCTGGTAAGGATTTGCAGTCTTTGGTAACTACAATTTAAAAGCACTTAGCAGTGACTATAATTATTTCCAGGACAATCCAGATAAGTTTTCACTATTCTGGGCTTTCTAAAAGTGGCATTGCTCCAAGGTAAGATCTGACATACTTTCAGCAGGTTTCCTACCTCTGTGCCCCACCCTAAGCTCTTACAATTTTGTTTTAAGTCTTTCTCTGGCTGTTTCAGTGAAATTTTTCTTTGCTGGGGGCTCAGTTTTTCACTGGCACTTGGATTTTTTTTTTGTCAGGTATTTTAGTCAGCTTGAAAGACATGCTGGAAAGGATCAGAACAGGGCATAGATAAAAGTTCCCCATCTTACCATCCCTGAACATTAGGAAATGTTTCAGCATTCATCCCTGGAAGAAAAACAGAATTTTAACTGAGGGGAGGACAGCTGAATTACACAACATAACTTGAGCAACCAACCCCAAGGGAGGGAAAGGCAGGGGAGAGGCAATGCAACTCAAACACAGGCTTCTGGAGGATCTGGCTGAGGGTGTCCCTGCTGACTGCAGGGGGTTGGACTGGATGACCTTGAGAGGTCCCTTCCAACCCAAATCATTCTAGGATTCTATGCTAGGAACTGTATTTTCTATATACAGGCACAATTGGCTAAGCCAGCTCTAATGGTGCTTTAGGTCAGAAGAATGATGAAGACAGAGAAGCTGCCCCAGTCAGACAGGGCAGGTTGTCTCACCTCTGAAGTATGAGGGTACAGCAGCTTGTTTCTGATGCAAGAGCTCCATGCTCCAAGTTCCTCAAGTCCTCTGTTACAGTCAGAGCTTCCCTTCCAAAGCCACAGGTCTCCAGAAGGGATGTCATGGAATTCAGCAGTTAAAAGACACAGCTAATTATTTCTTAAAACCTTCCTTGGTTAGGTGACACATAGGTTATTTGGAGCAACCTTTCAACAGTCCCATCTCCACGCTCTGCTTCCACCCTGTATGATGTGGCAGCCACAAAACCAGCAACAGGTAAAACACTGCCAACCACAAGACTGGCTGAAAATTTTAATGACTTTTAAATTTGTACAGGTAATGCATTTTACAGTACCCTTGAGTTTTTTCCACAAACTGTTTTTATCAAAGAGTTGCATCTTTCAGTTGCCTAAATTTCCACACATACTGACCACAATTTCTTAAGTCGCTCAGTGTGGTGTCCTGAGCCCTGAAAAGCAGAATAAAAAACCATATTTAATAAACCACATTTAATAAACCATGGCTCCAGAACATGCCTGTCAGAGTCAAAAGCCTTCAGCTGGAGTCAGCTTCCTTTTCCTTTTCACTCTAGCAGGATTATTTGCTAATTTACTTCTTCAAGGCATGGGCAGGGCAAGTTAACCTCATGTTCACTGGTCAGGAAAAGCAGTGAGCACTGCAGGGTCAATTAGTCTCAGCAGGGAAAAAAAAAAAAAAAGTCTTATTTACACGTTGAGAAAGTTGCTTTTGTTTCCATAGGAATGTATTCTACAAATCAATGGTCAGGAGAAGTTACACAGTAGTAGCTTATGCCAAACCAAAAATATACATTTGAGGTGTACAAATCTTTAAAGCTTCTTACAGGCATTGCAAACATAGATCTTTACATTAAAATATTCCCTGTGGCTTTGCTATAAGTTAAATTAAGAAATGGAATGTCATCAACAAGACTGATCTGCTCCATTAGCTTTGAGATTTGGACAGATTTAACCCGAGCGTGCAGTGGTTTTGTTCAGGTCACCATGAAGAGGAGCAGGCTGTAGTGACCCTGGAATTATGTATAAGCTCAGAGGATCTAAAACACCCAACCTTCCAGTCCAGGTTTTCTGATGATGCAGATTTACAGTGTCACCACTGTGGAGCAAAAGCTGCAGAAGTCACACCTCATTCCCCCCCCCTGCTTTTTCAGGGAAAACCAAGCCAGCTACACAAAGTAACAGAAGAGTAGGGTGGCTTTGCTCAGACTTAGGGGAAAGCTTGAGATCTACACGTGTTCTACACAGTCTCTTCAGTGAGATTTTTCTGTTTGTTTCTTTTTTTTAAGACTATTAACTTACATTAAATACCAGGGGATTCCACAGTACCTGACACCAGATTGGCAGTAACTGAACAGTTCCTTGAATTTCAGTCTCCATTAGCAGTGTTAACCACCCAGTTTAGAGGCACAGGGAAGCTTGAGCACTTAAAACACATTGTTTTGTAACTTCTGGGTTTTTTAGTTCTTTATAAAATGCAGATACAGGAATTGAGTCTTTAGGTCCTTGTTCTCCCCACCACAGCAGCAGAGCAATCATCCCTCACTCAGTTTGCTCAGAGAATGTTGTTTATCAAAAATAGTTCCAGTTGAGCTGAATTGTATCTCCACACCTAATTTTCCACACCTAAAGAAGTGGAAAAGTTTAAAGAAGTTTAAGGGCTGTGTACTAACAGATGTTGGTCTGTTGGGGGGGGGGCAGGGGAATCAAGACTTTGGTCCTCCCAGTTTCTCCACTAGATACTGGTTAAAATGTCCAGTTTGACACATAAAAGAATTTTTATAGGTTTTTTTTTTGTTGTTTTTGCTTTTTCCTATCTAGCACACACTAAATCTGGCATATTATACAAGACAATATCATACCTACCCTGGTGATTTATACTAGGTTTATTGAGGTTAACTTTGCTTAGCATAAAGTAATAAAAAAATAAAATAAATGAAAAAAGGACACGGCTAGGAAGACTGTAAGCTAGGCAGGGAAAACCTGCAGTTTACCATGTATGAAAATTGTTTTGCAGCTGGCTAAGTACATCCTCTAAACAGCTAAAGAACAAGTCAAAAAGCACATATTGGAAATAATATTTTTTTAAATTATTTTTCTATATTCAAGTATTGGATAAATTACAGAAGACTGTTTCTGAGATAAACATTAAGCCAACGATGAATTTTAAAAACAAAATCAGTAGAAACATCATCCAGAAAAAAAGGCTATAGTTAAAATAGAGATATGTCAAGCTGTGAAGCTTAAATTAGTGCAGACAATTTTATATTAAATCTAGGTATGCAGAAATATACACAATAGAATCATCCCAGTTTTCATAAAAGTTTAGAAGGTAGACGATAAAATTGCACTTAATTCTGAGTCAATTCAGATAGCAAGTCACTCCCATTCCTTGCCAATCCATTCCTAAGAAAAAGGGAACCACGTTACAAAAGAGCAAAATGTTTTGGGTTTTTTTTTTTGTACATTCTGTTTTCCCTTCCCAAAGTTTGGTCACTGAGGAGGGCCACGTCCCACTACCTGTCCTGATGATCAGGGTCAGACACCCTGACCCCTGACAAATCTAACACAGGGTTCACAAATCCGGCGTATTCCGAGTTGCCATTATCATCCATTTCAGCACTAACAAAGTCATTCTCCCACTCCAATCCATTGGAATCATCAGAGGCTGAGGCTGGGTGACTCCCAGGCTTCCTGGGGTTGAATTTCAGTGCTGCCCGCAGGATGTCTTCTTCTGTTTTGGAGCGTTCCCTCAAGGGAATCATCCTGTTCATCCCTGCCATTCCAGAGGAGAAAGACAGAATTTTGAGGGAAGTGCCTTCAATGTTTTGTGGTAGAACATCAGAATCATTGAGGCTGGAAAGAAAGGACCTCTGAGATCATCAGCTCCAGCCTGTGACCCAGCACCACCACACCAGTCAGACCCTGGCACCAAGTGCCACATCAGCCTTTCCATAAACACCTCCAGGGATGGTCACTCCACCACTTCCCAGTGCCTCAGCACCCTCTCCATGAGGAAGAGCTTCCTAAACCTCCCCTGGGGCAGCTTCAGGCCATGTCCTCTCCTCCTTGCCTGGGAGAACCACAGAATTTTATGATGAGAAGAGCCTGACCCTCAGCTGATCACAACCTCCCTTCAGGTAGTTGCAGATAAGGTCCCTCCTGTGTCTCCTCTTCCCCAGGCTACACACCCCCAGCTCCCTCAGCCTCTCCTCACAAGGCTTTCCCCCTACTCCCTTCACCAGCCTCACTGATCTCTGGACCAACTCCAGCACCTCAAAATATCTTTCTTGAAGTGAGGGGCCCAGAAGTGGGCTCAGCCCTTGGGGCCCCTCCAGTGCTGGATAATTCCATCCCTTATCCTGCTGACCACACTGTTCCTGATACAGATTCCTTTTGGGCCACCTGGGCACACTGCTGGCTCATGTTCAACCAGCACTCCCAGGTCCCTCTTTCTCCAAGAAGAGACAAAATCCTTAGAGATCCAGACTTGGGAGAATTTAACTCCTGAACATCACTATTTTTCTCTGGTGGTGCTGTGCACATTAAATCCATAGTTTGCAGTCAGCTGGGGCCCAAATGAACACTACAGGCAGTGATGATGCTCTGTAGAGTTCTAAGTTAAGACAGAGACAGTGAAACATCTCACAAGAAGTGCTTATTTTGCCTGTATACATTCAGCCTGTTGCCCTGCTTCATGGGCACATAAATCTTGGGGAGATTTTTGATGCTGTGCCATTTCCAGAAAAACTCAACATCTGGGGAACCCTGTAATATTCCTAGAATTTACTGACAAACAGATGAAACATCACCACATAAAACATTTTTAACAGCAGCTGAAATTTAGATAGATATTGGGTCCATCTGTCCAGGGAAATCTGCAGTGAAGTCTGAAAAGGTGCAGTTAATTTCACACAAAATAAGGCGAAATATTTCTCAGAAAACTGCACAAGGACATCAGAGATGCTGTTAACTTTGGCAGTAATTACAGAGCTTCTCATGGTGCATCAAAACCCTCCCACAACCACTGAAAAAAGGGGAGGTTTTATGATACTCTTCTTATTCGCTGGTCACCTTCATCTTTTAAACATGGAGTAACTTGCTAACTAATTAGAATTAAAAAGTTTCATATTACAAGTGCAACACAACTCGGTGTAGATTCACTGAAGGAAAAATCTGTAACAAACAGCAGCAGCAATTAGAACAATTGGGATAATCACCTGGAATGCAGACCCAGTTCCCAACAGAAATTACAATAAAAGCAGGTAGGGTTTCCCAAAATACTGAGGTCAGAGACTCCTGACCAACTTCCACATTTAAGCAGAAAAAACCAAGTTGTTCCTCATACTATTGGCTCACAAGAGGGCAGCATTCCTTTCCCATGAGTGGGGTTACAAGTCAATTCTGCAGAATGCAGAAAAGGACATTTGCTGAAGGATCCAAAGAAATTAATTCATTTATTTGGCAGATGAGCACATTTATCAAACTAACTAATTTCCTAGGAAAAAACAAAATACAGTTTAATCATGACACACTTGGCAGAAATGCTACTGGAATTAAGTTTTAAATCACCTCTTCTGAAAATGACAAACGTTGCAAGCAGGAGTTCAAACTCCCAGCAGTTTAAACTTGTAAGCTCAGAATGAAGCCAAATAGCAGAATAAATACCTTCTTCATCCTCCCACTCTAAATCTAATGAGGTGCTGTCATCATTTCCACTCGTTGATTTGGTTTTGGTCATTAAGTCACAACTGCTCTCTGTGTTGGGTGTCAGAACTGTAGCATCAGATGAAAGTCCTGTGTAGGAAAATGCATTTTGAATTCATTAACTTACTGAAATTTGAGGTTCAATATGCAAAATTAAACTTAAAAAAATTATTTATTGTGCTCTGTGGCCTTTAACCCTCAGGAGCATTTGATAAAGCACTTCATCCATCACTTCAAAGAGCATACAGTAGCTTTGTAATAGTCAAAATCACTAAAACATTACAAGAGGACACTTAGCAATATTGTTTCATTAGAACTATAGAAGGTTTTCTTAAGCTGTATGGGACTGTGAGAAGACTTGCAAAACAAAAAACCAAAACACACAACCCTCCCTCCCAAAAAACCCAAACTACAAGCAGTGTTTCCCAAAAATTACCATCAATCCTCCAACTTCTTAGTGACTATCACATACTCTCATCAAAACTTAGGGATACAAGTTTATAGAATTGTTTTCTTCCTTTTAAATTATTAGGGGCCCTCTTAAATACAGGCAGCCAAATCCTCTCTTGCCCTTCACTAGAAAAAAAAAAACCAAACAAAAAACCACTAGTATGACTAATTATTTTGCTAGGAGATGGTTAAAAATGCTATGCACACATTTGCATCTTTAATGCACATTTAGGTTTTATAAGAAAAGTTCACTGCCTTGATGTTGCCTCCACAAAGATGGCTGGAAAGCCTTAGTAAAATAAAATGGGTGCACAGGACTTGTTTGCTGGCAGGATTTGCTTCTGAGAACTGGGATGGCTGCAGCTCAAGTTGTGCATCCTGTGTTTTCCAAACACTTGCAGCACCAGGGATTAGTGAGGAAAAGAAGTTTCTATCAGACTTTTCTTTTTTATGCAGATATATGTATGCACATTTTATACACGTGTGTGCCTGCTTATCTAAAAATATAAATACTGTTTATCTAGAAAAAGATTCTGCTCCTCAGAATCACCTAACACCTAAAGACATGAGCAAGGAAAGGAAGGACTTACTACTGCTTCGAAATGCTTCATACTGGAATTTTGCATTTCTTAAGAAAGGATCAAAATCTTCCTCTGCCACAGAGCTGTAAGAACAATGCACATACTGGTTTTAGCTTTATAAAGCTCTAAGGATGCCCTAAAAGATACATTAATCCACATGCCCCCCACTTCTATGCTACAAAGTGCATGCACCTTTAAATAAAATCTTTACAAAGCAGTCTGCAAAATGCTTTCCCATTGCTACCCAGCACATCCTCTCCCAGTCTGAGCTTCTGTGCAATTTTTAGCAACATCTTCAGATAAAAGTCAATTAACTTCAGTCACAGACCAGCTCTTCCCCTCACATCCTTTGTCACTTTAGATAATGCCTCAATTTTCAATTCTTTTTTGAACTAATGCATTCAAATCCTGCCACTGCAGTCCTTTGTCTAGTTCCTACTCATTCCATAAAACTTGTTCTCACAGCTCTTTTTCTAACTGTGAAAATGCCTCTTATCCCCCTTCTCTTCCATTCAAAAATAGGTGTTTGAGAGTTTTTTCTAAACTCAAATATTGTTCCACAGTAAATTTCTTTGGGGTTTTTTTTGGTGTTAAATTTTCCCTCCCCAACACTGAGCTCAGGAGGTGGAAGTAAAATAATTAAATGCAAACTATTAATGAAGAAACAGGCAAACTATATAAACCACTCAATCCCCCATCTGAATAGTATTTCTTTTTACTGAGCATTTCAAACAGGGTTCTGGATAACATTTCTGTATTAGCCAAGATTTTACCTCTAAACACCTTCTAACAGTAAGGCTCTAGATGTTGTGTATGTGTCTGTACACATCTTAGTAGGTTCAAATTTGTACCTGGCAGTCTAACAACTGCAATGAAACCCAGAATGAATGCAATCTGCCCTCTAAGTTTTGCAGATTAATGGTAACCAGTTTGCATCAGTTTTCTTGGCATGAAAACAGCAGAGAATGAAAACTACTCTGACTTAGAAATGCTGCGATGAAAAATTTTTTTTTTTTTTTTTTTTTTTTTAAATTTTGTGAGGGAGAGATGAAGAAGAATAAAAACAGTCATGGTTCTTGATTATTGTGAATAATATTTTGTATCTTACCTCTGATATTCTCCATTATTAACAGCATGTGCTCTCTGCGTTATCCTTTGCTGTCTACGTTGCTATTGAAAGAAGTAAATTGTTGAAAAACCTGAATGCAATCACTTGGGGTAAGATACTCAATACACTAAGCATTCCTTTAACTGAGACATTAGGAGGAGCTTTGTCCTGGTCCTTGGAGCAGTCTGAATACAAAAGACTTTCAAATGAAAATCAAGTTTTATGATACTGAAGAGACTGCTTGGCGCAAGCAGTGCTGGCTTTAAACTTTGTTTCATAAAAAGTAGCTTTGCAAATAAAGCTCTGAACATATTTAAACTACTTCATGCACAAAAAAAAAAAAAAAAAAAGCACCCAAAAAGAAACACCAATTTGTCTAGAAATATGAACACCACTTCTTTAAGAAAAAGGATTTCCTACAGGTCCTTTTATCCCTGCCCAACGTGGTACTGCCATCTCCTCTGGTTGCCTCCATCACCACTGAGTGTTTCATTTATTTTAATAAAAGCTTTTTGCTGCCTCACGGGGCCAAAACTATTAATAACTCTATGCTGTTAAAGGAGAAAGTTTCCTGGTATCACTAAGCAAAGACAGAAGGAAAAAAATGCAAGGCACAAGCCATAAATGCATTTCTTTTGTAGTTTTGTGAGGAACAACAGATGTCATGGAAGTAGGGGGCTGCTACAGTTTTAGGGTTTAAACCACTGAAGTTGCCCCAAGTCTCTTTTCCCTGCCTTAAAAAAAAAGAGGGCATTAAAACTGGGCACATCAACAGTGTGATTAAAGGTAAATCAGCTGTGAAGCACTAATTGTTCCCTGATTATGACAGAGCCCAAGATAAAAAAAAACCAAACTGGTTTCATAGACAAATCTAATATAACTAGCTACTGTATTTTCTGAAAAATAAAAGAAATTAATCAATTCTCAGCTTTAATGGATCTGTCCCTGCCAAAGAAAAGCAGGGCTAAATAAGCCATTTTTACTGTCAAATTTATCTAAGAATTTCTCTTCACTGGGTAAACAATTTTGTGATATAATGGCATCAGATCAGCTCAGAGTTTTCAACCCCAAGACTGGCACACTTCCCATCTTGGTTATTTAAAGAAGTGTCAAGAATAAGTAGAAAGAAACCAATGAGGAAATGGAAAGAGTAGAAGCAGCAGAAATAACACAATAGAGGTTATAGGTGAGAAGATTAATATGCAGGGAAAAAGACAGGAATTGGGCACCAAAATAGTTAACAACCCTGGAAAAAAAATCAATTACTGATGTATGCATCCATTTTCTTCAGATTCATATACACACATACTGGCCAATTTCAATCATCTCCCCATTTTGCTCAGTCACATACAAATACCTAGCACTCCAAATTCCAGGATACACATGCATTAGATTTCTCTGCTGTCACAAACCCTGAGATTTAGTAGGACAACACCAGCAACCCAAATAAGTTATTAAAGGGATATCATACTGCCAACAAAAAAGGCAGTTCCTCATTCAGAAGACTTCAGCCCAAAATCAGAGTTATGTATTACAAAATGGCTTCCAGTTTATTTAGAAAGGTTAAATGCTTGATGAGTATCTATAAAAAAATGCTTCCTTACAAATCCTGATGGCTTGTAAAGGGGATAAGTGTTACTAATTTTATGAGAGGAGGAAATTAAAACCTCTGTAATGCATCCTACCTTAGGTCCTGACTAAAAGAGGTGCAGATTAAAATAATGGCAGACAAGAAATTGCAAGTGCATTTCTTGCACAGGACTTTCTCAAAAGCCATTTAAGCCATTAAAAAATATCTACTTTTTTATAGAGATCAGAAGTGTTAAAAAAAAAAAAAAAGGCAGGCAAAAAGGTCAGAAAGAATTAACCCTCCCATAACAAATGACAGGAGGATAGAAAGAGAAATGTGAAATGAGACCTACACTTAGGCAACATAAATATTAGATGAAAACTCAGTCATCACTATTAGTCTGGAAATAACAATTTGCAATTCACTCTCTTTGGAATACTGGCAGTCCACTGGGGTTAAAGTTCTCCTTTATACCCATTGCAGATTTCAGGCTTTTTAATTTAGCATAAATCTGAACTTATGAAAATTTATTGCAAATTGAACACGTATCAAATGGTTTTTTGAACATCTCTTAAGTGCAGCCACACACATTATAGATGAACACATACAGAAAAGTGAAAATGTTGTTTCTAATGTATACATTTCTGAAATCTATGGGGGAACACATGCTTTAATAGCTTATTAAGACAGCAAAAATACTGAAATGCACTGATAATATGTACTGTGACATGAATACCAGCAGTCACACATCTATCAGGATCCAGAACCAGTGTCTGCTTTCAGAACAGCAGGAAAACATAAGGTGGTTTTTGTTTTGCTTGACCAAGCTCCAAAAACACAGACACCAGACATCTGAAAGCAGGCACAGATACAATAAATAAATAATGATTATTGTTAGGTCATTACTGAACTTTGGCTACTACACATAGACATCACAAAGTCACAGCACAAATCCATTTGGAGGGGACCTCAGGAGGTCATCAAGTCCAACCTTCTCCTCCAAGCAGGGATTACAATAAATTCAGAGGACTCAAACACATATCTGAATGTTGAGACAGACCACAGAGATAAGGAACAAGTAAGAGCACAAATATGTAGGGTAAAAATTACAAGTCTAAATGATGTCAGGATCTGTGCTTAATTTCAGAGTTTTTTTTTTTTTTAACTAGAAAATCATCATAAATCACGTTATATTAAAATTCAGTAACTTCTGTATCATGTAAGAAGTCTGTTCAGCTAATTATAGATTAAAATCATACATCTCATTCAAAATCTATGCTTGGTGACACAAGTTGTTTCAAATAATTCCAGTAATTTTCAGCTGTTCCAGCCAGCTGTCCTTTTCCAATCATGTATTTCTTTCTCTACTGGAATTCATAAGCCAAAGCAATTCCCTCATTACATTTCCTGAGATGTAAAGGATATTAGGAAATCTGCATACACAGAAACAGAACAGAAGCTCTGATATATACTGGGGTCTTTTTCCCCTCACCTCCAAGAGCTTTTTCTGCTTTGCTGCCCTGGCTGCTTCACGTTGTGCAGCATATAAAGCCTCCTCTTCTATTCTTAACTTCTCCTCTTGTAAGGCTAACTGTATATGAACAAAATAATAATGGTTAACAAAAGCAGAACCTATCTATCTTCCTCTGAATAAAGCCACAAGTTTAACAAAACAAAAGACCTACTAGAAAACAAAAAATAAAATAAAATTGACTACAGCTACAACATTTTGCTTCCTAAACTGAATCTAAACACCTTCCCTCCCAACCAAACATCCCAAGAAATTTAGGTAGCTAAACATTACCCTGTTGAACAAACATCATTGCTACTGAGCTGCTGTCAATGCACACTGCAGTTTATTATGAACTGCACAGGGAATGACTCAAATATTTTCAGCTGCTTGGTTCATTAGTATTTTAATGGCTCATTAAAAACAACTCTCAATTTCTAGGTTGTTTTCCACATCAAATTCCATTAGTTGTTGCAACGCACTAAAGCAAAACAAACAAAAAAAAATTCTTTTTTTGATTAAGAAAAGCTCCGGGAAAAAAAACAGAGCACAAGTTGAATCAATTGTAGTCCCCATTTTACCTTTGTAAAAAAAAAAAAAAAATTAAAAGAAATTTCAAATTTGACAGATCTCAGTCAGAGAGCTAGACTATTAATTCAGTTTCTCAGCTAAGAGGCTTTTAAAAAGAAGCAATCTCTGATGCACACTTAGCTGTGCAGCAATCTCTTTGTGTCTTTAGCTGCCTAAAAAACACCAACTGATGAAAAAAAACCCCATTGTTTTGTTCTGCAAATGGACTCCCCTGGTGTTCCTGGTTGATCTTAACTACTTGAGAGCTACCCACACCATCCTGGTCATGCCAACTGCTTACCTCTGACTGAAGTTTCATATCAACAACTCTCTGCTTTTCAGCAATGGAGTCATAATGTCTCTCTTTCAGGTCAGCAATCTCCTCCTCAGTCAGAGGTCTGAAAGCAGGGGAGAAACACAGAAGGTCTCCATCTATTATTAATTATGGCAACCCCAAGGTGCACTTAAACATATCCATGTGCCCTTTCTTGACTGGTCCTTTAGTGCAAATTCAAGCAGCTGTGCTTTCAGCCTGCTCCTCCCTAGGACTGGGTTCCAAAGTTCCAGTTTACTCAGCCCATGCTGTCTCCCCTTCAGAAGCATTTTTTGCAAAGCATATTTTCAAACCACTGTTTTCTAACAGAACTTCTAGAATAGAGCAGCAAAAATCATTGCAGGGTAAATAGCTCTTTTTTTTGGTACTTCTTTTGGTCCCCTAATTCTAAATTGTTCCCCTGTCACCTGTTGCCTACTTTATTTGTATATCTAACAAGCAAGACTGCATGAGCATTTTAATAATTACAAGGTTTGCTATATTGCTGCTTTGGGACCATTGAGAGGGAACAACATTTTGGGGAACCATCAAACTTAAATAATGCAAAATGTCAAGAATTGGACAACCAAAGCACACACTTTGGTGCTTCCTTTGTTTCCTACAGAGAAGACCTACTGATTAAATATTTACATGCTCACAAAAAATTCACTAGAGTTGCATCATCAACAGATGTGCAAGTTTAAATGTAGACCCTGGGAACAGGAATGAAGATACTCTTTGCAACATACTGTTGTAACATAATTGCATAATTTTTTTTATTTGCATAAATAAAATAAATAAAATTTGCATAATTTTTGCAGGATGCATTCTCATCTAAATTCTTTTCATGTGGGTAAGCATCAAGGTCAGTTTGACACATATCCTTCCCAGATTTCTAAAAACTAAAAAGGCAGAAACTCTGTAAAATGTAATAATCACAATGGGAGAGGAGAGGGAAGGAGAGGTCCTAAACCTCCAAGTCTTACCTGTGACTACTTGCTGGGCTTTCACCCTGTTAAAAGAATTTAAAAAAAAAAAAAACAAAGTCTGAGTTATTGACAATCCTATCCATCAATCAACTTTAACATGGGGAAAAAAACCAACATGAAATCAGTTTCAGCTGGGGGGAAATCTTCTGGTTTAATTTGAAATTAAAAAAAAAAATATCTTGTTACACAATCAGCTAAAGTGGCTGACTAAGTGAAACAAACAAATCCAACTCAAAATTAATATTTCAGCAGTGAATTTCAGGAACCACACTACTAGTCCTCATGTTTTAAACACAAGGCAGGACACTGAACACGTGGTGCATGCCCTGCCCATTACCAAGCTGCATTAAATTGCTAAGAGTAACATTTTAAGGCCAACTTCCATTTTTCTAAAGTACTGTCCAGCCATGGTACCCATTGAAACAGAGCATTCCCAAAACTTTCCTTAGCACAGCAACCCAGGTCCATATATGTTCTCAGAGAACATTTGCTGTTTCTTACACAAGAGTCACACCAGGAGCACATTCTACTTCAAGCCTTCCCCAGCTACCTTTTCACCCCCACCTCTTTTTCCTTCCTTTCTTTTTTCCTTATGTCCATAGGGCTCTTCCTAAAAGGATTGCTTCTCATATTCCCCCCCAGCCCATTCTCTCTTAAGCCATCTGCTTTCCTGAAGTGTAAAATATTCATTCCTAGAGCAAGCAAAACTTAAAGTTAAAATAAAAAACCCCCCAAACAAACCACCCTGCAATTTAAAGCCTACAACAAAGCATAAAGTGGGAGAAAGATACAGATTTTGGAACCATTTTTAAGGTTTCACATTATGATCCAGGTACATACCTCATCACTTTCCACTAGGTTCTCAAACTGCAGAGAAAAAGAAATAAACAATCTTTAGAATTTGGTTTAGCATGTCACTAAACACATACAGCAAACATAATTTCATGTTTAATCTGTCCTGTAAAAACACTGCTTTAATGATAAGAGTGAGGCTACAGCACCATTCATGAAAGCCCCAACTTTCAGGGGCTTTCAGTGTTACTTTTAGAGCAGGACCTATCTTCTTTGGTTTCTAAGCACAACATTCACCTAAAATGCACAGGCAAAATGAAAAAATATTAAGGTATTTTACAATTATTTTCTACCCAGAATTCTAAAAATTAACACGCAACAAACACCCCAGGATAATCTTCTTTTCTGCATCACATTTTTGATACAGAAAAACTCTCTCCCTCCTGGAAGTTGTGAGCTCAAACACATTTCCACCTGCCCCCTTTCTTGGAAGGCAAAGCAGTGACTGCAGTTATTAACATTACTCTCAGTAACAGGGGCAATCTGAAAGGTCTAGGACTTTTAGACCATAAGGAAAACTCAGAGAAAGTAAACCAGGTTATTCTGAGAATCTCAGTTCATAGAAATTAACCTTACACCTCCCTTGGCAAAAAGGGGTGATATTCAGTGGCCAAGAAAGGATCTTGCAATGAACAAAGTGGATAACACATCAAAGCTCATCAGTAACCTCACCAGAGTCTGCTTTTTGTAGAATCAGATTCATGATCCTGCAGGCAGGAACTAAATATCCTGCATTTGTACAAGCAGGAGAGAAAAATCCCTCCCAAGACAGGATGTGTACATAAAAGATGTACTTAGGTACTTCAGAATGCCCCGATGCCAAGCATCCAGTCACAACAGGTACTTCTCTTATTTCCAAATGATAAACTGAGATGATATATTAATGTTCTGAGGTGCTGGAAGAACCACTCACCACCCAGCACAGCAGCAATTTGGTTTGGAATAACCCAGAATATTTCAGTGGGCAAAAATTGCAAGAAGTGTTAAAGACATTGCTAGAATTTAGCTTCTTCCACTTTTTGTTTGTTTGTTTGTTTTTTTAATCACTAGAAATGTAAGCACTCACCTCTATAGTGAAGTGTTCTCCTCTTGGACATGTTCTAAAATACTTTGATCTGGAAAAACAAACCTAAAGTTACATGGCAGAATAGTCTTCAGTTCACACCAGAAGAAAACTAAGCCTGATAATTTTAAATAGCTTCTGAAATAGGTTACATGAGGATAAAATAAGCACAAAATCTTCATGTATGAAACACATTTATTTGGTAACCTGTGTTCTGCACTGGTCCCAGTGCAGGAGGAAGCAATGGGATGTAAGCATGGATCCAACTGGAGAAAAGACAAACACCCCCAAGTGAGAAACACTCATCAAGATCCTGGACTTGACATTTACAGACATTTAGCCTGTTCTGCAAGTGCCTTTAATACATTTATCTTATTCCAGCCAATTTCTGATCACACTGTTGCTCTATCTAGCACTTAACTCTCTACTAGAGCAGCATCTTGTACAACATCAGTGTTACACCAGGCATTTAATTCTGACAGCTTGGCACAACTAGCAGGCTGAACCTCAGAGAAAAACATCTACAGAGAGATCAAGCCAATGTTTTCCAACTACAAAAAATTACCCACAGTCTGTAATTTTATACAGGAACTCTCCTCCTTTTTATTTGTTTTTTTTTCTTTTGTCTTAACACTGCCCTCTACAAAAACAACACAGTATTAAGTTACCTGGGCACATTTTTGCCTAGTGAAAGAGGCTTGGCTGCCAGCCAAAAGAACATTTAAAAGTACACTGGTGTGTCAGTACCACATCCATTCCATCCAACTATTTTAAAAACAAAAAGCTTCCACTTACAAGTGCTGACTGGAATCAGGAATAAACCCAGGGCCTCTGGCACTTCTCTACCTGTACAATAGATCTGTTCTGTACTCACAGCCCACACCTATTTCTACCACACTAAAAGCCACACACCAGCCAAAGCCTGAATTATTTTCATCGTGTCATATTTCACCTCCATCATATTTCCATTTGGAATTCAGCTGGGGTTTATCTCCCCTGGCAGCTTCTTAGGCAACTCACTTCTTCCTTGTTGGGCAACCTCTCCTTCCCTGCAGCAGTTCACTGGAAGCAGCTCCTCAGTGGCAGCTGTGGATTTATTGCCAGGACACCAGAGGTTTTGAAAGGCCACTTGAATTCACGTGCAAGTACAATCAGGACATGTGGCACCAACACTTAAAAGGAATTTCACTGCTACCCCTCTGTGTAACATTTCAGTGTGCAGGAGTTGATACCATTAGGAACCTAATTTAATAGAACTGTTACAGGCTATTGCTTCAGGACTATCTCTGTTGTTAACAAAAGTGTGATCCCAATTTACAGCAGATAATTAAATTATGTTCCACTGCACAAACCCATGAGCTGCACCCAGATCAGTTGCAAGAATTTAAGAGTCAACCTGTAAAAAAAAATAAAATATGGCAAACGCAGTGCAAGCTTCCTAAATTACAAACAGCCCAGCAGCAATGACACCTCAAGGAAGATTTATGCTTTCTGCTACCTGCTGAACAGGGACTCAGAAATCCTAATTCTGTGCTGGAGTTTGAGCCCTTACACCCCAGAGCAACCACTGAGGTCATCAGGGACAGAAATGGAAGACCCATCAACTTCACCCCCAACCATAGCAACTTCAATTGCAACAGAAAAGTAGCTGATTAAAATGCTTGCAGCTTTTAATATTCCCCTTTAAATAGACCACCACATTTTCTAAACCAGACTTGAGAAACATTTAGGTTTGATATCTGCATCTATTATAAGTTCAGCAACTGTCTGCTGAAAACCAGCTGGAGCTTAGGAGACAGTGTGGCAGGAAGCTGACAACTGATGGCTCATGAATCAAACATGCACCAAACCCAAGTACACGAGCAGATGACACTGCAGGCACCAATTAACAGACAAATGGGTAACAGGGTGTTGCAAATGTAGAAGAAAAAAAAAAAAAAAAAAAAAGAATGCAAGGGAAAAAAAACCAACAGGCAGAAAAATATAAGCAATAGTCACTTTAGACCAGAGATAAAAAGATTCCCAGAATTTGCAGTTATAACCAAGACAATCTTGTGCCTTTTTGGACTCTGTCTCCTGTCCGATGCTCAGAAGTCAATTTAGAGGTCAGAAGTAGTTGGGGATGGGGGAATAAAATAAATGATGGCCAAAGTCATAATTTAAAGACTAAGTGCATGCTGCCACAGACTTATTGTCACTACCAGCAACTGCTAAACAAAGGGTATTAGCCCATGAGTGGAGACTCAGCAAAACACACGTGTGAAGCAAGAACCTCTCAAGTACCACCCATCTGAGAAAAAACCAGCATAACACAAGAAACTGAAGTGCTAGGGGTTCAAGCATATCAGATACTCTCATAAACTCAGCTAGAGAATATTAAGAATACAAACTGGTATCCTCCATGCACACTGTCCTGGTCTTTCACCCATTTCTCTGGAAAGAATTCCTAGTTCTTCAGGACAAGCAGAACATCAGGACGTGCCTGCTAGAGCTGATGTGAAATAAAAGGCCACGAGTTTGCAGCAATGCTCAGGGTATCTGTCTATAACAACTTCAGTCCTAACACGAGTTAAAAATAAGTATCAAATACCGGTAAGTGTATGGAATCATAGAAAGAAGACATATGGAATCTTCTATGGAATCGTAGAAGAAGAAAGCCAACTTCTTCCACAGGTAATGCATCCTTCCCCTGTTTGCACACTGCTTTTCCAAAAGATGTATCATGCATTTGCAAGATATATGAAAGATGACTTGGACTGCTCTGCTCCTGCTCTTCTGCAGTAGTCACCCTTGATCCCAACAGAGTCTCAACACCTGACTCACAGAGAACATAAGATTATACCCCAAAAAATAAACGGGTGGGTTTTTTTCCACCTTTTCACAACCATGGCAGCCTGCACAAATTTTGACAACTGACCTGAAAAAAGAACCTAACACCAAAAGAAATCTTTATAAGCTGCTTCCTCCGGAGAATATATATTAAAAAACAAGGTTGGAAGAGGGCTAAGGGGTAAGAATGTCCTCACGGACAGACACCCTGGTAGAGCATTACCATCACCCCTACAAACTGCACACAACCGAGCAACCATCCGCCGGCATTTCATCATCTCCAGCTGCCCATGCAGAAACACACGAACCTTTTTATTCCTTGAACCTTTTTATTCCTCTCTCCTGCCTCCAAACCCCCCCCCGAGCTGCTGCTGCGGGGAGGGGAAGAAGGGGTGGGCGAGGGGGTAACCCAGGTGTCCCCCTCCCCTGCATGAGGTGTCCGCCCCCCGCATCCCAAAAACTCGAAACCCATTTCTCCAGCCCCCAAGACAACCCCGCAGCCCCCTGGAAAAACCGACCAGCACCCTCCGGACTCGCTGTAAGGAGGAGGAAGAGGAGGGAGGAAAGGCGGAGCCGGGCGGACCCAGCACCTCCCCGCCCCGGGGAGGGGAAAGGGGAAGCCGTGCTGCCTGCTTACCCTCCGCCTCGCTGCAGCCTCCCGGCTTCTCTCCGGAGGAAGAGCCCGCAGCACCACTGCGCCCAGCAGTTCCCCATCGCATCCTGGGCAGCGGCGGCAACAGCTGCTGCTGCTCCTCCTCCCTTCTCCTCCTCCCTTACAGGCGGGTTCAAGCCGCCCCTGCCATCAAGAGCGGCGGCAGAGGAGGAGGAGAGAGGATGGCGGAGAGCGAGAGCAGCCCCTGACCCTAAGGAACAAAGGGCCTGGCGGCGGGCGGAGGCTCCGCGCCGACCGCCTCATGGCCGCGGCCGCTGCGCAGAGGCGGATGCCGCATGCCCCGAGCGATGGCACCGCCTCCCACAGCACCGACCGCCCCTTCCCGGGCACTCAGGGGATGGCGGCGGCTTCGGTCCGCCCCTTCTCGGGCTCTGAGGGGGATTGCGGGTTCGGTCCGCCCATTTCCGGGCTCTGAGGGGGCGGTGGCTTCGGTCCGCCCCTTCTTGGGCTCTGGGGGGACTGCAGGTTCGGTCCGCCCATTCCCGGGCTATGAGGGGATTGCGGGTTCGGCTCGCCCCTTCCCGGGCTCTGAGGGGACTGTGAAGCCGGACCTGCTCCGTTCGCGGGCTCTGAGGGGACCGGGGTGTCGGACCCGACCCTTCCCGGGCTCTGAGGAGGAGGCAGCAGTGGTGGCGCCCAAGATGGGCTAAAACTGCCTAATGCAGTTAAGAAAAAAAAACCAAAAAAACCCAACAACTGTATCCCGTCAAATCTTGGGAATTTGGAAGGCTCTTCTCCTTCAGGCCAGCTGCCAAAGGTATTTGTGTCCCTTCCAGGTGTTGCCTTGAGGGAAAAAGCGTCAGAGGAGGGTGAGGGGACTGAGTGAGGAGGGTTCTGTGTGAAACCAAAGCTGGGGAGACAGGGTAAGTTAGAAAAAAAAAAAAAAAAGGAGGGTGGTTTATCACAAAACTGCCTTGGGAAGCATGTGGTAACATCACAATCAATGGTCACCAGTGTGTGCTACTGGTGGGGTTTATTTTAATTTATTTTATTCCCCTGCATTTTGTGCAATGGAGAGGGATAGGGTGTGTTGTGTGATCCTGCATCCTGGCTTGTGTTCATTACAGCTTGTGTGAACAAAAATTCCTGGATTAAAAAACAACCTAAACCTTGTAATTTCAGCCCTAAAAGTTCAGTCAGGGCACCAGGCTACTTCATGCCTAGCTTCTCTAAGTCATTAGATACTTCAAAAAAGCTGTTCTAGATACTGACTTTCTCATTAAGCTTTTCCTGTGGTTGTGGAAGAACAGGAGAGCTCATAGTACCCTGTGTCTGAAATAAGGACAATATTCCACGGTTCCAAAGGCCAATAAGAAAAAGCATCACCAATAATGACTCTCCAGAAGCCAATTCAAGGCCCCTGTTGGCTATGGGCATCACATAAGAGAAAAAAAGGGTTTCAAAGTATGATTAAATCAATGCTGTTCAGATGCCAAGAGGCTGTCAGACAGCTCTGGAGCACAGGTGCTTTATGACTTAGTAAGATATTTTTCTTGTTCTTCACCACCATCTCTCCTGGCTTCAAATTCCAGCACCACACTGGCACACATCAGCATGAGTTAACAGTGATGTTAGATATGTTAAAATGATGCAAAAAAAGAACAAAAAAACCCAAAAACCCAAAAAAAAAAGACCAAACCTATAGCAAAAATAAATTGTTGTCATCTTTTAAGTTAGTCACTGATGATAAAAACCCAGTAAGGCAGCTGGATTCTATAATTAGAGAGGGGTCCCACTAACCCTGGACACTGTCCATATGAGTCAATATGGTTCCCCATATTGTTTGCTAGGGTTAAAAAGAAAATAAAGTTGAAAAGCCACCTGCACTGGTCAAAGTGAGTTTTTTGAAGCCTGCTGTGCATATGTGATTGTGGTTTGCACCTTTCACTGAACAAAACCAAAAGTGGTGTCTGAGCAGTGGAAGAGTTATCTGGTTGTCAAGTGAGTTATGGATACCAGGACCCAGAGGAGGCATTTGCTACAATAATAATGAGCAGTAGGAGGTGGGAGGATTATAGTAAATTAATGCTAGCTGAGCTCCAATGGTTTGGTTTGGTTTTTTTCCTGGAAATGTGAGGTCAGCCTTGAAAGGTGCATTACAGTGATTGCATATAGGAAGTGAGAGTGAGGGTGAAAACCAACAAGAAATGCATTACAGAAGGTGACCTCATATCAACATGACTCAAGAGAAATATGAGAAAGGTTTCAGAAAGTGTTATTGGAATATATGATGCCTCGTGATGCTATTTTCCTGGGAAATGTAATTTTGGTGAGATCAAAGAGAAATGTGGCAGTCAAACCTGACAGGTGTTCTTAATTTTTTTTCAGAGCAATTGGAGACCTTTTCTTCTACAGCACCTTAGACTGTGGCCACCAAACTGAAGAGAGAGTTGCCTAGGAACTGATGGGTAAAAACAGAACAGGGAACTTTCAGGGCTACCAACACAAAAAACATTTTTATTGCTGTAGTTTCAGCTTCTTATTCCTTTGTCCTGCATGCATCTTGCCATGCCACTCATGTCCTGAGCCAGAGAAGTTAATGTGAGAAAAACACTCTCACCCTCACACCTTCCTACATCCCTCCCCTCATTGGTGTGGAGCAGAAAAAACAAGAGGATGTTGGATTAAATCTCATTTGATACACAGAAGCCTACCCAATGGAAGGAAATGGGTTACTTTTGTGCTGGGTGTTAAGTTGCACAGGAATATGTACAGAAACAACCACATTTTAAAATAAAACACAGAGCAAAGGCACTGATGCAGACACCCATTCCAAATCCAGCTATTCACTGCCACTTTCTTAGCAACACGAGCTGCCTTGCAGCAGCACACAGCTGCACAAGCACAGAATATTCAATAAATTAATTCATGCTGGTTTGTTATTTGTGTTTTTTTTTAAATCCTGGCTCTCTGCCCACCACACATTTTCATACTGAGGTAAGGTTGCTTACTCATTTGTTCTTGATGTCTCTTGATGGCTTTCAGAGGAGAACCTCAAAGGAGAGTCGTGCTTTACAGGGCCCTTTCCCTCTTTTCAGACACTACATTTCCTTCCCTTTTCTGCAGCCACTACTGAATACAATTTTTTTTCCCCATTCTTCTGAGAACATGGTCTTAAACCGTGTAATTCGTGAACATAATACATGTATATACAAGGGCAGCTTATTTTATCTTACATCCTTTTTTTTTTCGTGTTTTGGGGGAAAGATAACAGAGACAAGGCTGCCTCAGGGCTTTGCTGCTCTGCTGCTCGTTTTCTAAAATTTTAGTAAAAAAGATTTGCAGAATGTTGGTTTTTTAGAAAACTGATGTTTTTAAAAGGCACATTGATGATTTATTACCAGCAGAATAATCTTGTATAGCTGACACCCTATGCCTTGCTGTTTGACCCATCGAACTTCTCCACATAATTTATATATATATATATATTTTTTTTTTATTTTTTTTTAATTTTTTTTTTGTCAGAAAAATAGAAAATAACCGGGGTTCCATTCTCCAGCAACAGGAGCGGTACCGCCGGGTCAGGTTTGACACCAGTTGGCACAAACACACCAGAAGCGGGTCCATTAGCACAAAAACAAACGACTAAGCCTCTCCGGCTCTCTTTGGCAGAACCTCAGCCCGGTACCGCCGCCGGTCCCGGTTCCTCGGTACCACCGCCGGCCTTTCGCGACATGTGCGGCGGGCGCGCTTGACGGCAGCCGGTTGCCATGGTGACGAGGCGTTCAGCCCGCGGCCGCCGCCGCCATCGTCCGGCGGCCCCGGTTCCTTCATCACCTCAGGGCTGCGGGCTCAGGGAGGGGGAAAAGTACCGGCCATGGAAAAGTACCAAGTGCTGGGCCTCGTCGGGGAAGGCAGCTACGGAGTGGTGACCAAATGCAGGAACAGGGAGAGCGGGAAAATCGTCGCCGTCAAGAAGTTCCTGGAAAGCGATGAGGACGCGGTGGTGAGGAAGATCGCGGTGAGGGAAATCAAACTGCTGAAGGTGAGGGAGCAGGAGGCGGTGAGGGAAGCCGGAGGGGAATGGGGCTGTGTTTGAGGACCAAACGGATTTTTTTTTTTTTTGTGGTTTGGTGTTGTCACGGTTTAACAGGTGTTAAAAACCAGGACAGGTGTTTAAATTCCTCTTCAGCTGGGAGGGAGGGGTTGATGTCGCAGTACGAGGAGGTTCGTGCAGGGCGTCACCTTTTCATGTGTAGATCGTGTCATTTGGGTTCGACATTAGGAAGAAATTCTTCACTGTGAGGGTGGTGAGACCCTGGGCCAGGTTGCCCAGGGAGGTTGTAGCAATTACACAAATGTCACTGAGGAGAGGTTTCCTGAGAGCTGAGTGGTCTGTGTGTGTGTGACAGGAATTCCCTGTGCAGGGGCTCAGGGTGAGCACTGCTGGTTGGAATGGAAGCAGCCAGCAAACGTGGAACTTGGGTTTTGGTACTGATGCCTCTCTGGCTTGTCTCTATCACAAGCCCTTGGAGGGGGAGTTTTGCAGCTTTTTTTTCTTGGCTTGACTTGTAAATGAGAGGTGATTGTGCCCCTTTACTGAGCCCTGGTGAGACCTCAGCTGGAATGCTGTGTCCAGCTCTGGAGCTCCTGACCAAAGGAGGATGTGGACCTGTTGGAGAGTGTCCAGAGGAGGGACACAAAAATGCTCAGAGGGCTGGAGACAGTGTGAGGGAGCTGGGGTTGTTCATCCTGAAGAAGAGAAGGCTCTGAGGGGACCTTATATCAGCCTTCCAATACCAAAAGGGGGCCTGGAGGAAGGCTGGAGAGGGACTTTTAACAAGGGCTTGTAGTGAGAGGACAAGAGGTTATGGCTTTAAATCAGAAGAGGGGAGATTTGGGTTAGAGATTAGGAAGAAATTCTTTAGTGTGAGGGTGCTGAGCCCCTGGCCCAGGTTTCCCAAGGAAGCTGTGGCTGCCCCATCCCTGGCAGTGTCCAAGTCCAGGTTGGATGGGGCTTGGAGCAACCTGGGCTGGTGGGAGGTGTCCCTGACCATGCAGGGGGTTGGCACTGGATGAGCTTTAAGGTCCCTTCCAACCTGAACCAGTCAGTGGTGAGGTGAGCAGTCTGTCCTGCTGCAGGCAGGGGGAAGGATGGAGCTCAGCATGTGCTCCATGAAGAGGGAGAGACCCAGTGTGTGGCTCCAGGTGCCTCCTCATGGTGTGTTTTGAATTCTATTCTGCTGTATAAATACCTTTCCTGAAGGCAAATGCCTCCTTCAAGCAGAATAGTAACCTTCATATCTTGGTTTTCCTTGCAGTAAAGGTTCTAGTTCTTTAAAACTGATGGATGAGATCTGCCTTGGTCCCTGAGAGGAAGGTGCCTCTTGAGACTCCTGAATAGTCCTTTAAGGAGTGGTGTTTATCCAGTGAAGTTCTAGGACAGATGTCAGTTTAAACCATTGGGTCACTTTTGAAAGGGAAACACAGTTGCTTCTGACCAGGATTTATGAAGTGTAACTAAATCCAAAACAAAAGATACTTAATTGGGTCCCGGGTGTATTTCCAAAAGCAGCCTCGCTGTGATAGATTCATTTAACCTTTTGAGTTGAAGCCTTGCAGCTCTGCTTTTCCCCATGGCAGGGTGCTGTGCTGGATCTGCTTGGCTAAACCTGAGGCGATCAGAATCTAGGCTGCTTATTTTCCGTGTTCGGCGGGGAAAGGTACGAGAAAGCGTAGTGACAAGGTCTCTGTTGCCTCCTGGTGGTAACAGTCCCTCTGTGTCGTGTACCAGATCGCTGCTGGGAATTATGCTGAAAACGAAATGCTGAGCTTTTAAAACCTGCGGGTGAGTGGTGACCTGGAGGTGTGACACTGCCTAACCAGGCTGGGCACTGGTGTTTCCTGACACGGGTACCTGCTTCTGGGAAAGTGTTACTCTGTTTTCTTTTATTAATGGCACTCGTGTTGCAGGCAAGAGGCTGGAGGAAGGGACAGGTATCAGGTTACCTGAACCTTATCAATCCAGGGCTAGCCCTTAGGGTGAAGCCAGCTGGCATGATGTCCTTTGCTGTTTGTGGCTGTGATTTGCCTGGCATCAGCTGTGGGTGCTTTATAGCCACCTAAATATCCAGTCATACTTCAGCCTCTTAGCTTCTTATCATCAGTTTTCTGTCATGTAGCCCCACTGTGGGGCTTGGTTTCTTAAAGGTACTTCTCTTCATGGGCTGTAGATGCTCTGTCTGGAAAAATACCCAGGAATTTTATATAAACAGAGCTTTGTGTGGGGGATTTTGGAGTTTTTTTGTTGTTGTTTTTTTTTTTCCAATGTTTTGTCATATGGTCTTTCTGCCTTTGCAGTTTTCCTGAGCTGTTCCACTGGCAGGTTTTTCTGCTGTGTTGGTGAGAAGGATGCAGGGTGGCATTCCAAGTCAGGATGTAGAGCCCTTGTTCTGCTTGCCCTTTTGACCCCCTCAGTCCTTGTGTTTGCCACCACAGCCTTTAGCAGCACTTGCATTTTCCTTCTTCCCTCATCCCACGTGTGGTGCACATGGAAGAGCAGGTGTCTGGGCTGAGGTTTTAAGCCTTGTACCACCACATGTACCACCTCACAGGTGTGTTGGGAATTTTCCTGGGTAAATGGGAATATAACAAGGGGAAGGTTTCCATGTATAGCTTAATAAGTGCAGCCTCTCACAGTGAGAATGAAGACCTATGGATTTAGTCTTTGTGTCATTTTTTCACTTGCATGCTCCTTGTGAACTTACTTTTTAATATTTATTTTTCTTTCCCCCTCCTGTTTTGGAGTTTGGGCAGGAATCTAATTGTGGCTGAAAAGAGCAAAACTTCTTCAGGTCTCCTGCTCCAGGAAAAAAATACTTTTGAGAAAAGAGTTGTTATTTTTGTTTGGTTTTTTTTCTTCTAATTGATCATCACTTTTAAAATCTTCACTTTCCAGACTTTCTAAGGTTGTCTGTCACTCCCTCTGGGCTGGCAGAGCATTTCCCCTACAAGTCCTGGTGTCCTGCAGCCCCTTTGCACCTTGTGATCCCTGGGCTGTGGTGCAGCCTCCAGTGCTATTTCCCTGCTAGGCTCCAAGCTAATAAACAACTGCACTGTAGCATGGGCTGGTTTGGTCAAGTGCTGTGTGGTAAACCAGTCTTACAAATGTGTAACGAAGGGGAGGTGGAGTCTTGGATGGCCAGAATATGCTGAAAAAAATCACATGAAAATACGTCAGCCTGGGTTTTTTTTCTTTTCATTTAAATTGCAAGTTTTTTTCTCTAAACTATCTTAATCTTTCCCTTCTGCGTAATGCTGGGGGGAAAGAAAAAATCTCTTCAAATCCTTAGCTGGTCAGTTTTCATTCTTAATCCATAGACACAGCTTAATAGAAGCTGTTTAATTGTTAACACTATTATAGGTAAGAATGCTGAACTTTCCTTTTATCCATTCAGTGTGGCTGTGTTCTGGCACTTGTTACTTTTGTAAATATGTATTGGCTGGCAGGGCCAAGAGAAGAGTTTTGGGTATGGGAAAAGCTTAGAAGTTTTCTATCAGATTTACTAGAAAAAAAATCAAGATAAAGATACTGAGTAGCTGGTGATGAACCAACAGCTAGTTAGAGCAGAGAAGTGTTGCAGCTGCTTTTGCTTTTCTTTTAAGTGAAGACATAAGAGATTTTTTTAAAAAGGACCTAGAGAGAGGAACGACAGAGTAGAACTTCCTGGAAACATAGAAGGAAAGAGATGAGGCAGCTTGGGGAAAGGCATAAAGTTTTCTTAAAACTTTGAAAGCATAGGTTTGCTCTAAAGCTTGTCAAAATCAGGGTGTGAGTTAGTGTCACCTCTGATACGAGGGAAGTGTTGTGAGAAGCAGAACACATGAGGTTATTCAAGAAGAGAACAGTATTTTGAGCACCCCCATTGTGGAGGAATGTCCTTAGGCAGTGTTCTATTTGGTTTTAGGCTGCAAAACCAGGTGTTTGCATATACAAGATGGTGGAAATCCTCCAAGCAATGCTAAGCAAATAAAATAAGAATGGCAAAATAAAATTTATTATAAAATATCAAGAGTATTTAGAATAAATGAGTGAGTGCCATGACAAGAAGAGCATTCCAGGGCAGTGCCTGGTTGCAGTTTAAAGTAACAGCTCGCAGTTTACCCATTATATCAAGCTCTCACAAAATATTTCCTTGTTTTATGACAGCAACTCAGGCATGAGAATCTGGTGAGCCTGCTGGAAGTGTATAAAAAGAAGAAACGCTGGTACCTGGTCTTTGAATTTGTGGATCACACGGTGCTTGATGACCTTGAGGCATTTCCAAACGGACTTGACTACGGCAGGGTTCGGAAATACTTATTTCAAATTATCAGAGGAACAGCATTTTGTCACAGTCATAATGTAAGTATGTGCAAGAAGTCAGCTCTGCAATTAACCCTGGATGGATAGATATAGAAGCACATATTTTTATCTCTATACTAAAACTCAGAGAAATAAAGCCTCGGTTGAAAAGAAAGAGGCTGGGCTGAATTTCATCTAAAACGTCAGAGCCTGATGTCAGCTAACCAGTTATCTGTCTGATTTGTGAGGGTTTTTCAAAGGAAGGGTCCAGAAGACTGATGGAGATCCCATAGTTGGTGGCACTTTGTTGTTGGTTGGCTTATTTAGCAGAGTGACACAGCCTCTCTTTCAAAACTTTGATTCTGGTGGTGTCTATGTAATATGTAGGCTTGCATTTTCTCTTTGGTTTTCTCAACTGATTTCTAACAGGTTTGACAATTGACCCATAGTTGTATAATTCTAAAGATAAACACATGCATTTACCTTTTTTTTTTTTAGTTTAGGAAACTTTTATGAATTCCTAAGATACTCTTCACATTTAGCTGCAGGACATGCCCATGGCCCTTGCAATACTTACAGCTTATGAATTGTGGCCAAGGCCAAATTTTCCATCCCTTTAAGTTGTGCCTGTTAAAATAACTTCTGAGTGCACCTGCAGAACATAGGCAGAAAGATTCATGAAACCAGCACTTCTGTGTTTAACAATTACAGGTTCTGTGTTTACTTGTGCACGTGGGTCAGCCTTGGGTTGTTCACTGCCTGTGTGCACATAGCTGCCTTTTACAGGCTCCACATTTCCTCTGCCTGTAAAAATGTTTTCTACGTGGATGGGAACAGTGTTGGCAAGCCAGCCAGTTTGCTAGATAGAAACAGGGAATTTATTTCATAGAATCATAGAATCATAGAATCATAGAATCCTAGGGGTTGGAAGGGACCTGGAAAGATCATCTAGTCCAACCCCCCCTGCCAGAGCAGGGCCCCCTAGAGTACATCCCCTAGGAACGTGTCCAGGGGGGTTTTGAATGTCTCCAGTGAAGGAGACTCCACAACCCCCCTGGGCAGCCTGTTCCAGGGCTCCGTCACCCTTACAGTAAAAAAATTTTTTCTGATATTCAACTTGAACCTCCTATGCTCCAATTTACACCCATTACCCCTTGTCCTATCACTGGTCACCACTGAGAAAAGCCTAACTCCATCTCCCTGACACTCACCCCTTACATATTTGAAAACATTGATGAGGTCACCCCTCAGTCTCCTTTTCTCCAAACTAAAGAGACCCAGCTCCCTCAGCCTTTCCTCATAAGGGAGATGTTCCACTCCCTTAATCATCTCAGTAGCTCTGTGCTGGACTCTTTCAAGCACTTCCCTGTCCTTCTTGAACTGAGGGGCCCAGAACTGGACACAATACTCCAGGTGTGGCCTCACCAATGCAGAATAGAGGGGGAGGAGAACCTCTCTTGACCTCCTAACCACACCCTTTCTAATGCACCCCAGGATGCCATTGGCCTTCTTGGCCACAAGGGCACATTGCTGGCTCACGGTCATCTTCTTGTCTACCAGGACCCCCAGGTCTCTTTCACCTACACTGCTCTCCAGCAGCTCAGCCCCCAACCTATACTGGGACATCGTGTTGTTCTTCCCCAAATGCAAAACTCTACACTTCCCCTTGTTGAATTTCATCATGTTTCTCCCTGCCCAACTCTCCAGCCTGTCTAAGTCTCTCTGAATGGCAGCACAGCCTTCTGGTGTGTCAGCCACTCCTCCCAGCTTAGTGTCATCAGCAAACTTGCTGAGGGTACATTCTATACCCTCATCCAAGTCGTTGATGAAGATATTGAACAACACCGGTCCCAGTACCGACCCCTGAGGGACTCCACTGGTCACACACCTCCAACCAGATTCTGCCCCATTGACTACAACTCTCTGACTCCTTCCTTTCAACCAGTTCCTGATCCAAGTCCATTTGTCTGGACTTGCTTTTCCTTGTGCAGATAATCCATCGGGACATCAAGCCAGAGAACATCCTGGTTTCTCAGTCAGGAGTTGTCAAGCTCTGTGACTTTGGATTTGCCCGTACCTTAGCAGCTTCTGGGGAAGCTTACACAGACTACGTGGCAACCCGATGGTACAGAGCTCCAGAGCTGCTGGTGGGAGACATCAAGTATGGCAAGTAAGGCTGCAGAAGGGTTGTGGAGAGGGGTGCTCTGGTTTTTTGGGGAGGGAGAGGACTGTTACTTGGCAAACAGGTCAAACAGATGATGTTCATCATTCCCTGCTTATCAAGATTTAATCCTTCCTCTTCTCTTTCCCACTCCATAACTGACTGCTGCCAGTGTTAGGCTTTCCTGGCTCAGAAGGGGAGGAGAGCCCTCAGTATTCCTGGTCTGTTGGCTGCTGGAATTATTCAGTTGCCCATGGTAGTACTGGGGGAGGCTATGATAGACTTCCCTCTTGTGTGGTTGGAGTCATGGGGAGAAGGCAGAAAAGTCCCTCCAAAAATTCTAAGGAGACATTTCAGGAGGGGGGAGGTGGGATTGTTCTTACTGGGATCCTCAGTGTGCCAAAACCAAGTCAGAACTTAAACTGTGTTACTCACAGGTCCGTTTTACAATCATGCAGGTCTGTAAATGTCCCTGTATGAATTAATTTTCAGTAAATGTCCCTAAAGAGAGGGTGTCTGCAGAAAGAGGAGCTGCTTACCTGTGTGCTCTCTGAAGTGCAAGATTCCAGTAACGTGTTTATGTTGTATTAAAGTTGTTTTAAAACACTGGGTTTAGGAGCCTGATTTTACACCTGTGAGGTTTTCTGCTAGTATTTGTCTGCTTCAAGAGCTGCATCTTTTGCCACTCATCAGAGCACTTGTAAACTTGGAAAACAGCTGTCTTGCTGTTCCCTCAGGGCTTGGAACCTGCTGAAGACATGCTGTGCTCTGGCTTGGCTCAGCCTTTAGATCAAAGAGACAAATGAAGCCCTGCTAAGCTGGGATGTTGGTTTGGGTCTTGTTTCTTTTTCCCCAGGGCTGTGGACGTGTGGGCTATTGGCTCTCTGATAACAGAAATGCTTACAGGAGAACCCCTCTTCCCTGGAGATTCAGACATTGACCAGCTCTACCATATCACCAAGTGCCTGGGTAAGAGCAGCCTAGTGGGTTCCTAGTGCCTGCTTAGGGGTCAAATATGTTTTGGCAGGAGTAGTAGGGTGTTGGGAGAGAGGCTGTGGTGTGTGCTGAACTATTTCTGAGACTGTGCAGCTCTTAGAGAGCTCTTGGCACCTTTTACAAAGGAGGAGCTGGGAGCTTGGGAATACAGCACCAACCCATGGCACACAGGTGGAAAGAGAATGACCCAGACTGTAGTGCTGAAGTAGTGCTGACCCAGTATTCCAATATTTCAGTATTTCTCAGATGTTTTCACAGAACTGTTCTGCATTTCTTCCACGTGGCTGCTTTGTTTGTGTTGATTCCAGGTAATTTAATTCCAAGACACCAAGAGTTATTCTATAAAAATCCCCTCTTTGCTGGCATGAGGTTGCCTGAAGTGAAGGAGCCTGAGTCTCTGGACAAACGATATCCCAAGCTCTCTGCTGCAGTTCTAGGTTTAGCCAAGGTAATTAACTGATTGTTTTCTAGGAACATTTCTCTTTTTTTTCTTCTTTGCCTCAGGGAGCTGAGCACAGCCTACAGAAAAGGCTGGTAAACTGGCTTGTCCTCAGCTACCCATGCAACAAGCACCTGCTTGGGTTGGTAGCTGAATGAGGATATGACAGCCACTCTCCTGGGTGACAGGGGGGCTACACCAGTCACCACCAGAGACAAAATGGTCACTGCACATCCTCCAGGCAGGATTTGTAGCATGTAATGCCCCACTGATTAAATTTTTCAAGGAGATTTGACAGGTGAGGAAGGGCTTATGTACTGAAAGCATCCCCCATACACCTCAGTGCATCAGTGGATCTTCAGGAAGGTCCCAGCAATCTTTGCCCCTTGTCTACTACCTAAGTGGGGTCTTTGTAGATAACACACAGCCCCTTACTCACAACTTGCTAGCAGAGCTGTGCTGGTACAGTGTTCTCTGCCTGCTGGTGGAGGCACTGCAAGCAAGTAGGGTTGGATGGGCTGGTGGCATCCAAACGTGTGGATGGAGCTGTGTGTCTGCTGTGTGGGAGTTGGGAAGCCTACAACTTGGTAACAGATTCCCAAGAATCCTTCCAGGGTGTGGTTTTTGTGCTTCCACCCAGTAATCTGGAGCACTGACACACTGGCTGACTAAAACAACCTAAACCCCACGTGGTTGGCTTTGAAATGCCTGATGATCAGAGCAGATTTTTGAAGCCACACAAAATGTCACTGAGAAGAGGGGAGGTTTCCTGAGAGCTGAGTGGTCTGTGTGTGTGTGACAGGAATTCCCTGTGCAGGGGCTCAGGGTGAGCACTGCTGGTTGGAATGGAAGCAGCCAGCAAACGTGGAACTTGGGTTTTGGTACTGATGCCTCTCTGGCTTGTCTCTATCACAAGCCCTTGGAGGGGGAGTTTTGCAGCTTTTTTTTCTTGACTTGACTTGTAAATGAGAGGTGATTGTGCCCCTTTACTCAGCCCTGGTGAGACCTCAGCTGGAATGCTGTGTCCAGCTCTGGAGCTCCTGACCAAAGGAGGATGTGGACCTGTTGGAGAGTGTCCAGAGGAGGGACACGAAAATGCTCACAGGGCTGGAGCAGCTCTCTTGTGAAGACAGTGTGAGGGAGCTGGGGTTGTTCATCCTGAAGAAGAGAAGGCTCTGAGGGGACATAATATCAGCCAATACCAAAAGGGGGCCTGGAGGAAGGCTGGAGAGGGACTTTTAACAAGGGCTTGTAGTGAGAGGACAAGAGGTTATGGCTTTAAACAAGAAAAGGGGAGATTTAGGTTAGAGATTAGGAGGAAATTCTGTAGTGTGAGGGTGCTGAGCCCCTATCCCAGGTTTCCCAAGGAAGCTGTGGCTGCCCCATCCCTGGCAGTGTCCAAGTCCAGGTTGGATGGGGCTTGGAGCAACCTGGGCTGGTGGGAGGTGTCCCTGCCCATGCAGGGGGTTGGGACTGGATGAGCTTTGAGGTCCCTTCCAACCCAAACCATTCTATGATTCTCTGAACTGCTAAAGCCTTTACTTCAGGTCTAATATATTTCCCTTCCATATTTACATTGATTTGCCAGAAATGTTTGCAGATTGACCCAGACAAAAGGCCCTCCTGTGCTGAGCTCCTGCAGTGTGATTTCTTTAACAAGGATGGATTTGCAGAAAGGTGAGTGGTCTGGTTCTTGCTCAAAGCAGGCTGATGTTAGGAGGTGGAGCAGTTGTGCTTGGGGGATTGCAGGCTGGGTTTGCAGAGCTGACAGCTGCTGAATGCTTGGTTTGGTTTCAGCCTTCCTGGAAACAGGGGAGTTGAGAGGGAACACATTGCAGTGGCATGTGTGCCTTGTCATGACATTAATTCATCACCCAGTGTCACACCAGGTGGGGTTGTAGAGCAGTCCCTGCAGCAGGCTGGGATGCAAACACCTTTATTGCTGCCATGTGGAAATTGTGTGCTTGTAAGGTTTTATTTATTTTAACATACATCATATTTGGCTGGCTCCTTTAAAAGACACGAGGTTTTTTTATTATTTAAAATGCTATAAAAACCTGGGCTGAACACCAACTGATAATGATATTGAGATTAACAGAACCCCTTTTTTTTTTTTTTTTTTTTTAATTCTATGGAATGTAGATTTACTCAGGAGCTTAAATTAAAGATTCAGAAAGATGCCGGAGATCATCAATTACAAAAAAGATCAAAAATCAGCAAAAGAGACAAAGATGACACTTTAGAAGAAAGAAAAATATTTGGTGTCCAGGTTGGTATATTTCTGTTTTCCAAACCTGTATTATTATTGCCTTTTTTTTTTTTTTTTTCCCCATGTTTTAAAATCACTATATAAGTACATGCAGCAGTTTGAAATTAAACCAAGTATAATCATAACCATGATCATAAGAGAAACCTGATGTTTATCTTCTGAAACAGGACTTCAGCATTGACCCCAAGAGCAGAGATACAAAGTTACTGAAGGCGAAACGCTCTAAAGCTGATGGAGAGAAAGCAGACAGATCCTCCAACCTCAGCTCCCTCTATGACACTGCCATCAACCCCTTTAAAATGAGCCCTCAGACCAGCCTGAAAGATTCCAGCAGCAGCTTAGACTACTCCAAGAATGCAGGCATTGTTATCCCTCCCATCAACCAGAGCTTTTCTCCCACCACGGCTGGGATGGGGCCTGTGCCTGGGAACCTCAGTTACAGGTATGGGAGCAGAGCTCAAAGAGCTTCCTCATTTCTGTTGCTGAGGAATTGTTATGTCCTGAGAGAGGTGCAGGGTGACAATGTGGGAACACGAGGTGTGGGTTTGGACAGCAGGGGTTTGCCAGAAGTTGTGACAATGGCCTTTGTGTGACTCAGGACAATTTGGACCACACGTGACTCCCACTTTTCTTAGCTGAGCTCACGAAGGACATTGTCCCCATGAACCTTTTTAAGCTTTTAATGACAGTGTTTCTGGATGCCTCACCTTTGTTGTTTTTATATTCACTGCATGACTCCAGTTAATACAAAGCTTGGGGCATTTTTCATTACAGAGTTGATGAGAAGAGTAAAAAATACTTGAAGCCATTCCTAAAGCAAGGGAAGCATTCTCCAGCAGGTCACTACAGTGTGAGCCTGACACCAGTAAGTCACCTGTCCTGCCCCCTTGGCAAAGCAAAAAAAAATTCTGAACATAAGCACATGTTTTAGTCTCAAGAATCTCATCTGTTACAGCCTTTACCATAACTCCCACCTAGAAATACTCCTTTTCTTTGCCCCCTTTTTCTCACTGGTGTGTTGTCTGTTATCCTTTGCTAATTGTTACCTTGGGTGAAACATATTTTGTGTCAGAGAACAATTTTAAATGAGGGGAGCAGTCCAACTCAGGCTGTCTGTAAGCCATGAAATATATCCATGGCCTCCTGCCTGGGCATGAAAAGCAGACCCTGTGTGCTGTGCTGCTGAAGCAGAATGAAGGATCTGGACTGAGCACAGTCAGGGCCTTATTTGGTCATGTCATAAACAGATTAAAAGTTCATAATAAAAACAAGGAAATGGAAAGCTTTGCACTGCATGCACTACCCAGGCAATAGGCCTTCCCTGCCAGCAGGAATATTTGCTTTTTTATATGTAACTTCAGTTTGTCTCTCTGCAAGCAGTCTCACTTAGATGATTGGGATTTTACCATGACTAATTTGTTGGTTTTAATGTATAAATGACACTCAAGCAAAATGGATTCCTTCACATGCACTTGAGTATTTTACTCTTGCAAAAATTCAAACTACAGCAGAACATTGCTATGTTGATGCATTTTTAAGCTTGAAAACAGATTTGTTTTATCTATATTTTCTTGAGCTGCTACTTATGTCCTTGATTACAGGTTACAAGTGAAAAAAACATCCTTCAGGCAAACAGGAAAAAATGGGAATTCTCCAAGAAAGATGTGCGTTTGCCAGAACTAAATCATCTCCCTGAACTGAGAGGGGTGGAAGGTATGAGCTTTGATGCCCTCTAAATCAAACCTGGATACTAAAGGAGTGGCAGGAAGCAGTGTGCCTTGCAACAGTCAGCTCTTGCTTCCTTAACATCATGTTCCTTGGTTGTGTTTTGCAGCATGGCATCCCAGATTTCTGAAAAAGGAAAATAAAACAGTTTCAGCATCCCGTGTCCCCTCCCTTGCTGCTATTGACCTCCATAACCTAAGTCTGGCCTCACAGCAGGTAACAAAGCAGCACAGGAGTTGGTGCTGCTCTGTGTTTAGGAAGCATTTCTGAAATCTGATTTGATTTAGTTTAATTGGTGCTTGGATACTGACCCTCTTTTTGGTTTTTTCTTTCCCATTTTTCAGCTGTCAGGAACATTGATGCCCAATGCATCAGAATCCAGCTTCCCCAGAGTAGAGCACTAACCTTATGGAGAGGATCACAAATAAAAGGTAAGCTTTTAATTCCTGTAAAAGGTAGCCTTTAATTTCTTTAGTTTCTTTCAAATTGATGATTTCATGAACACATATCCAGTTCAGGGATCCTGCTGCATGTGTTGGAGTCTGTCTCATCTTCTTGGAAGTGAGAACTGCAGTGCTTAGCTGAGGGTTTTTACTCTCACAGTCACCCCTTTTTCTTCCAAGACTTTGCTCTAAACTCTTGCCAGCTTTATTGGAACTTTGTGTCCTGCAGAGAAGGGCTTTACCCAACACTCTGGGGACACTGCTGCCAGCCTGGGTGACATCACATACTGGAGCTTCTCGAGGTGGCCACAGGGACCACCAGGCGCTGCAGCCTCCCTCCTCTTGGTGTTGGTCACAGGTAGCCACGAGTGTGTCACAGTAGTACTGTCACCATGCAGGTGCAAACTGTGTGTCTTAATTTCTTTTGGGCTCTGGTGTTTCCTTTTTGAGGAGAGGGAGCAGCTGCTGACTGAAATCTCTGTGCTGGTGCTGTGTGTGCTCTTTACTCTGCACGAGTCTGTTTGCCACTTGTGCTCATGTGATGTGCTGTGATGGCATAATGCCACTAGGAAAAAATAAAAACATCAGGATGGGAAGCAATCTTGATAACAGAAGAGCAGGGAAAAGAAATCTTTCTAAAGCTTTGTCATCTGTGAAGTGCAGAGGTATAAGCACACAGTTTTAGCCAGGTGAGGATGTGTAAAAAATCCAAATAAAGGAAGCACTGAGGACCTCTCTGGTTTTCTTAGCTTGTCCATAACATCATTCTGCTTTCCTCTTCTCAGTGCAGGTGGCTGACACAGTGGGAACAGTCCACCTGAGTTTCCAGGTGCTAAAGCTGCATGGTCTGTGCAGGAGAGAGGAGGATCCCTTACTCTCCTGTTAGTGCAGCAGACTGCCATGGGATGCTTGGGTCCAGGCTGAGGACAGAGTTCATGCTGCCATTGCTGCTGGATTTCTTGCTTGCAAAACTGCTCCTGAAATGTTTGACTTCGTGGCCCGGGGGCAAGGTCTTGTCTGAGGCCACTTAGGGAAAAATAGTGGTTATTGGTGTGTGACAAGGGCAAGAAGCTGGTTTGGAGGATTTGGAAGGAAGCTGGGCTTTCTTCTCTCCAACTGCTGTCCTCTTCAGGGTTTTATTTTTAAATGAATAATGAGAGAGAGTAGACAATCTGCTGAGTTGTCAGCAGGCTACCTGATACGTATTGAAAAAGCACCTTTGCCTTGACAAAAACGCCAGTGAGGAAAATGTCTGTGGCAAGAAATGAAACCTTTAAATGTGTAAATGTCCCCAGCTGTTCTGCTGAAACCCTTGCTAACGCTCAGCAGCGTGTGTCACCTGCTGTCAGCTTCCTTTTCCCTCCGTGCTTTCCTTCCCATCTCTGGGTGGTTGTATTTGGCTGCTGTTAATGGTGGAGGAAGAGCATCAGTGTCAACCACGAAGCTGTGATGCAGGCAGTGTGTGAAATGGCTTCTGCCACCACTCCTTTAGGTCCCTGGGGAGAACGGGACATCTCAAACGTGACAGTGGCTTGTGGAGAGAGCAAAAATGGCATCACTTTCATCTTGGGACTGTTACAAGACCATTTTTACTAAGCAGCCCTCAAGCTGGTTGTTATCAGTTCTGTGCTGTCCCTATGTTGGTCACTACTTTCTTTTTTGGCAGTTTTGAGGGTGCTGTCACAGCTCATGTCCCCCCTGTATGGTGTCGTTGACTTTGGAACTTGTCTTTCCACAAAATCCGTGGCCTTTCCCATCGTTGCATCATGGCAGAATACAGTACAAATAAGAATAATATTTAGGGCTTTGTGGCTATGCTGTGTTTCGATGTGTACGTTAAAACTGGTAAATAAAGGGATATCCAGATTCCTTGTCTGGGAAACAGCAAAAAAACCACTTCCTCCTGGAAAAAAATTGAGGAGAAAGCTCCCCACTGTCTGTCTGCTGTCCCCTGTGCTGCATCAGAAAGCCAAGGGGGTTGGTTTTAATTTGGGGAGGGGAAGGGGGGTAGGGAGAAAAAAAGAAGGGTGTAGGGAAATGGAGGGGAAAGAAAATATTTTAGGTGAGGGGGGGAAACAAGGGAGGTTTTAGGGGAAGGAAATGAAAGGAAGGTTTTAGGGGAATGGGCAGGAAAGGAAGGTTTTAGGGGAAGGAAATGAAAGGAAGGTTGGGGGGAAAGAAGGAAGGTTTTAGAGAAATGGGGGAAAAAAAGGAAAATTTTAGAGGAATAGGAGGGAAAGAATGAAAGTTTTACAGGAATGGGCACCAAAGGAAGGTTTTGGGTGGAAAAGGAAGGTTTTAGGGAAATGGGGAAAAAGAAAGAAGGTTTTAAAGAAATGGGGGGGTGGGGGGGGGGAAAGAAAGAAGGCTTTAGAGGAATAGGAGAGAAAAAATTGAAGGTTTATGGGAATGGGCACCAAAGGAAGGTATTGGGTAGAAAATGAAGGTTTTAGGGGAATCAGGGGGAAAAAAGGAGGTTTTAGAGGAATAGGAGGGAAAGAATTGAAGGTTTATGGGAATGGGCACCAAAGGAAGGTTGAGGGGGAAAGAAAGCTTTAGGGGAATGAGGGGGAAAGAAGGAAGGTTTGATGGCAATGAGGGGGAAAGAAACGGTTTAGAGAAACGGGAAGGTTTTGGGTTGAAAAAGAAGGTTTTAGAGTAATGGGGGAAAGAAGGAAAGTTTGAGAGGAAGGGAGAGGAAAAAAAGGTTTTAGGGGAATGAGGGGACAGAAGGGTTTGGGGTGTAGAAGTTCGCGGGAGCTTGTCAAGATTTTAGGGGAGGAGGGAAGGTTTAAGGGAGAAGCCATTCGAATGGGCCGCCCGGTTCCGTTCCGCGGCGCTGCCTGCCGGGCGGAAGCGGAAAGGAGAGAGGAAGGGGAAGCAGCGGATCTTCCGTAACGGGAAAGGCGGCCATGGCATCGGGAGGGGAGGAAGGCTGCGAGCATTACCGGCGTGGCTGTCTGCTGCGGGTAAGGAGGAGGAGAGGAGGCGGCGGGGCTTGGGCGGGAAATGATCGGTGTGGTGAGGTGAGGTTTTTCCGTGCGTTTGTTTGTCAGGCGCCGTGCTGCGGGAAGCTGTACGCCTGCCGGCTGTGCCACGACGGCACCGAGAACCACCAACTGGACCGGTTCCTCGTCGCCGAGGTGCAGTGTACCCGCTGCCGCCTGCTGCAGAAGGTGCGTGTGTGGTGGTGGTGAGGGGGGACATGGGGAGCGCCGCCATTTTGGGGGTTTGGGGGGGAGGAAGGGGGCGCCGCTGCCGCCATGTTGCGAGGGGCGCCATGTTGAGGGGAGGGCACCTCACGGCTCTCGTCCCCCCGTTCTTCTCTCCGTGGCGGTTCGCCCTCAGGCTCAGCAGCGCTGCGAGGGTTGCGGTAGCCTCTTCGGGGAGTACTACTGCGATATTTGCCACCTCTTCGACCGCGACAAGAAGCAGTACCACTGCGACGAGTGCGGGATCTGCCGGTGCGTGAGGGGAGGGCGGGAGGTGAGGGGGAGGATGAGGGAACGGCCTCGGCCTGGCCTGACGCTCTTCTCCTCAGGATTGGCCCCAAGGAGGATTTTTTCCACTGTTCAAAATGCAATATGTGCCTCCGCTTGGGTCTTCGAGGAAAGCACAAGGTAAGAGCACATCGGTTAAATCCGTATCGGTTTTTTTTAAATGACACAATTTGTAAATGAAAGCTGATAGTGCCTCGGCTGCATCTCAGGCCGTTAGGAAGAAGTTTTTCCCTTTGAGGGTGGTCAGACCCTGTCCCAGGTTGCCCAAGGAAGCTGTGGCTGCCCCATCCCTGGCAGTGTCCAAGTCCAGGTTGGATGGGGCTTGGAGCAACCTGGGCTGGTGGGAGGTGTCCCTGCCCATGCAGGGGGTTGGGACTGGATGAGCTTTAAGGTCCCTTCCAACACAATCCATTCTAGAATGTGTTTTCTGTGACACACACAGGGAAGCTGGAGGTTCTGTTTCTCTAAGCACACCAAACAGCACCACAGAGCATTTATGGGCTGGCTTGGCTAACAGTGGGAGCCAGATAATCATCACTGTCTCCTTCTT
Organism: Heliangelus exortis; assembly: GCF_036169615.1. Taxonomy (NCBI): domain Eukaryota; kingdom Metazoa; phylum Chordata; class Aves; order Apodiformes; family Trochilidae; genus Heliangelus; species Heliangelus exortis. The sequence goes on along the minus strand of NC_092425.1, from coordinate 41,523,632 downwards.
TTCTTTTAAAAAGAGCTGTTGATTGCACATCTGGCACTGTGTAAATTTGAGCTCCTCTTCCTGCTGCAGAATAGGGAAAGCTAGGCTGCTTACCAGTGCAGGAGTTCTGGGAGCCCTTTTCCTACACAGACTTTCAAACTGTTTGGTTTTTAATGTGCAAAGCCACCTGTTAATTTTCAGAACTTCAGACCTAAATGCAAACAGTAATGTTTCATAAATCTTTTCTTACTGTTCTAAAGAAATTTTAGAATAACCCTGATATCCTTGCAGTAGAATAATTTCTTTTCTTTTTCTTTGCTAAGTGTATTGAAAACGTCTCCAGGCAGGACTGCCCAATATGTTTGGAGGTGAGCATCTTCTTTTCATCTCTTGGCTTTGCGTGTGGCTGTTATTTTTGACTGTGTTGGAATTAATCTCCTCATCTTTTGTCTGGTTCTTGCTTGGGAACAGGATATTCACACCTCTCGTATTGGAGCTCATGTTCTGCCATGTGGTCACCTTCTTCACAGGTAAGGTGTTGCAGGTTGGGGAATAGCTGCTGCCTTGTGTGTGGTGTTTATTCAGCAGCATGATTAGTCTGTACTAGGTGCTTAGAGCTGGTTTCTGAGGGGCCCACGTGTCAGGAGATATTTCCTGTTGAAGGAGAGGCTACTTTCTTTAGAAAGGTGGTATTTCTTCCACAGTAAATTTTGGCAGTGGCAGAATCACCTGCGTAATCTTAATTCTAAATTTTCCTATGCTGAATTTCCTTCTGCTACGACTTAAATGTCAAGAATCCTATGGAGAAAGCCCTCCTTGGTGCAGAAAGCAGTTGCACTGTGGTTTTTAGAGGCTGGTAGCAGCTCATGAGTTAAATTTCAGTGTCCTTCCTTAGGCAGGGCCCCTAAGACAGTGGAGTGCTCTGTTGCGTTACAAAACTGTAGCAGGATTTTCAATTGACATGGTACAGAGTTCTGTTGAAGTTCTCATTGTGTTTTCTTTTCAGAACCTGTTACGAGGACATGCTCAAGGGGTAAGTATTTTGTAAACATCACTTCTCTTAATATTATTTAAAGAGGTCAAGATCGTATTGCCCAATCTTTACCAGGCAACTTAAAAAAAGGTTGTTCAATTACCACTCCTGTTTGCAAGAACTTCTTAAGTAGTGGTGTTTCTCTTTGGTATGATGTAAAACCTATCCTTGTGAGTGGACTTATTTCATGGCCCTGCTCCATCTGCTGATTTAGACTTCAGATTTTTTTTTTTTTTTTTCCCCTTTCTGCCAGAGATTACAGGTGCCCTTTGTGCATGCGCTCGATGTTAGATATGACAAGGGAGTGGCGTCAGCTGGATGACAAAGTGGCACAGACTCCCATGCCCACAGAATATCAGAACAGGATGGTGGAGGTGAGATCTTGGTAGATCTGTGCCTTTGCAGTACTGGCAGCAGAGGGCACTAGGAACTTGTCCTGGATCAGAAGTCAACCTGATTTTTAAGGAATGGTGAAGCAGCGTGTAGGTTTACAATAGATGTCTGCTGGGTTTATAAACATGCAAAAAAAAAAAAGAGCAGGCACTCAAAAAGAAAGCAACCCCACAAATGTTGAGTGTTGGGTATCACACACGTGGGCTTTGGAAGTATCCTGCTCTTTCCAGTGGTGTGGGGTACTGTCACAGCAAAAAGCAAGAACATTTGTTTTCAAAGAGCTTCCAGCTCCAGAGTACACATGCTGGGTTTTCTGCAGAAATATTTATTGATTGGTGCAAGCATGTAGAGACTACTTCTGGTGGGGGCTTTTTTGTTTCTTGCTTTCTTTGTGTTAACTCAGAACTGGGAAACTGTTTGCAGGTAAACGCTGAGTCAAACAGCACTGGTCATTAATGTTTTAGTTGCATCTGTTAAGGTTTAAACAACCAATCCAACCAGCTGTTGGACTCATATTATTTAGAAAAAAGCCTCTTTATTGCCTTTTTGAGAAGAACACTCACTTGCCTGCCATGCACAGCAGACTGGCTTATGTTTCTAGCTACTGGTCTGCTTTCATTTTCACTTGAGGGTTTCTTTATTGGTGTCCCACGTTAAGCAACCAAAACCATCCCTGACTTAACTCAAGGAGTCACCTTGCCATACTAAAATAAGTTCTTCCTGATTACATAATATGAGCAGAGTAGTTACAGACAGGTTAAGTCAGCCCTGCTGTCTTGAAAAAAGAAGATTCTGCCTTTTCCCCTCGTGGCAAACCACTCCTGTGACTGCTAGCAGTGTGGTTCCAGTGTACCTGCTGGTGCTAAAGCTTTTCCCCTCTCTTTTCTGTGCATGTAGATCCTTTGCAATGACTGCAGTGCCCGCTCCACAGTGCAGTTCCATTTCCTGGGCATGAAGTGCCAAAACTGTGACTCCTACAACACTGCCCAAGATGGAAAATGACACTTTGGAGGAGCAGTGACCGAGCTGCACGCCGCGTTCCGCTGGACGAGGAGGACTCTGCCTTGGGAAAGAGAGTTGCCTATTTCAAAAAAAAACCTTGCTTGTCAGGAAAAAAACGTACTCAAAGTTCACACCAGTGAAACGATGACAAGATTTAATTAATGCTGGTGCTAATTATGCCCCTCTCCCTAGGGGGCCGTGCAGCCAGGCCCCTCAGGAAATTCCCAGTCGAGCAGCGTGATGCCCTGTGCCAGGTTAGTGTCTGGAGAGAGACCCTTGAGAGCCACTTACTGTGTCAGAGAGAGAGAGAGACAGCCCAGAGAAATGACTAGTGAGGTGCAAAATGAGAAATGCTGTGCAGCTGACACAGCAGAAGATGGTTTTGGGGCAGCTGAAGGTTGTGGGAGCAGGACAGGAGGTGGAGGTACAGCTTATTCTGGTTGCAGCTGTTGTGGAAAACGGGGAGTTTTGAGAGTGGCCTTTTTAGAGAGAGCTGACATCTGCAGAGTGGGACACGAGGAACGTTTTGTTCCTTTTCAACAACGTGTTTGTTCTAGGGCCTCAGAGGCGAGTGGCTGAAAGAGGGTGAGCTTGCAGAAATTGTGTCCTTTTGGCTTGATTTGTTGACACGTGCATGCATACAGAATTCCCTTGGAAACCAGGCTGCCCTGCCTGCTTAGATTTTTACATTGGGTTTTTCCAGCCTTAAAAATGAGCTGCAGGGCCACCCTTCTTCCCCCACACCCATCTGACCCTCTGTCTCCTGGCTTAGGCTCCTTTGCCAGCTGTGGTCACATTTACTTCCATTTCTTCCTCACTGGATTCACTGACAGAGGCCGAGGTGTCTGAGGGTTTTAGGACCGATCTGTAGCTCCCTATTTTGATGGTTAAATGCACTGAGTGAGGCACAGACCATTGTCTTGTCAGGTTTGACATGGGGCCAACTCATCAGGCTGAGCCTGAGATGTTTTGCTAAAGCAACCACAGGGTGCAGGGACCAATTTTCTGCCATTTTGGGTTGGTTTTTTTTTATGGTTTCTGATTTCTTTGGGAAAAGAGAATGGAGGATGGAAGAGTTTTTTAAAAAAAACAAACAAACAAACCCACAACCTGAGAAACCTTCACACCTTTCATTGTGTAATATCCTACCCAAGGAGTTTTGCAGTTTAAATACTACAGAAGGTTCTTGGTTTCTGGGAATTTCAGAGGATGGAAATGGTGTTCAATAATAAAATCTATTTTAAAAGCCCAGTTCTTCTTCTCTGTCTTGACTACTTGTTTTTCACTTGTTCTGATGTAAAAAAACAGCTTTTCTCCTTAATTTGACAGTGTCCCTTTACGAGGAGATGGGGATGAGATTTTTCCTGGAGGTTGCTTTTACTGGAGTGTCTTTCTGCAACACTTTAGCTGCTGCTATAAATAAATGTAAAACAAAACAACATCTCTGTTAGACCAAACTGATCTCTGCAATGTCCTCTCCTTCCACACTCACACACGTACCCTCTGGAAATTCCTGGCTGAGTTTAAATGATGATTCAGCCCTGGAAAACGAGGGTTTGGTGTCTGGATGTGTGACCCCTGGGTCTCTGCTGTGAAAACAACCCCCAAACCTGCCCTCACCATCCTCCCCTTTCCCAGTCGTGGTACAGGGGACCTGGTCAGCTGCATCTGTGGGCAGAGCAGAGGAGGTGCTGGGCCTTGAGGATGGCTTTTTGCATCCTTGGTGGCAATTTGGATGAGTTCAGTGGTGGGGGAACCACGTGTGGGACCAGGTGGGCTGCATCAGCTCATCTGGAGTCAGTCAATAACTTTGGGGTTGTTCTAGGGGGGAGGAGGACTTGTGGTGAGGGAGAAAGAAAAAAAAGAAAGAAAGGTGCTTTATGGGGGTGTTTAGGGTGTGATGGGCACCAAGGGGTGGTTTCCTTCTGGGGGGCTGCTGTTAAAATGAGGGAAGCTGAGGGAACAGGAAGTGCAGAAGGAGCATGGGTTGACTCCTTGCTGTCTTCTCCATATTTACATGAGTGGGGTTTGGGGTTGGGCATCCTGGGGATGTCCCACTGAGGGAATATGGCCCAGGGAAGGGGCTGGTTTGGCTATGGGGCACCTTGAGTTGAGGTGTCCTCAGGATGCTGACACGGGATCCCAGATTCCATGGTGTGAAGGGACCTTAAAGCTCATCCAGTCCCAACCCCCTGCATGGGCAGGGACACCTCCCACCAGCCCAGGTTGCTCCAAGCCCCATCCAACCTGGACTTGGACACTGCCAGGGATGGGGCAGCCACAGCTTCTTTGGGAAACCTGGGACAGGGGCTCAGCACCCTCACACTAAAGAATTTCCTCCTAATCTCTAACCTAAATCTCCCCTCTTCCAGCTTGAAACCCTTCCCCCTCATCCCATCCCTCCAGGCCCTTGTCCCAAGTCCCTCCCCAGATTTCCTGGAGCCCCTTCAGGCACTGGAAGGGGCTCTAAAGTCTCCCCAGAGCCTCCTCCAGGCTGAACACCCCCAACTCTCTCAGCCTGGCTCCAGCCCCTCTGACTTGATGTCTCTGCTTGACTTTAGGTTCCTGTAGCTGGTTTGAAGGACTCTCCTCTTGCTCATGGATGATGGTTTTGATTTCTCCACTGAAGCTGCCAGCAAGACTCCTGCTGCTTTGGAGCACTCTCCAAATGTGAGGCTTCACTGCCCTTCCTGGATGGAAACCTGCTCTCAGGTAAGCCCTGAGGGCCAGTGAGTCTCATCATGGAGGAGTTGTCATCTTCTTGGTCTTGCAGGGAGATGTCCAGCACGGGCAATGGGTCCATGTGGGGTATTTTTTAACTGGGAGGGAGCAGCAGCTCTAGGAGTGCAGAGGACTTTGGGTGGTTGGTGCCAAAAGAGCTCATCCCACCCTCACCACCACTGCTGCTGCACTGGGCCTTGCTCACAGGTTACTGCTGCCCAAACAGCCCCCTGGTGACAGCCAGCAGCTTGGCATGGTGGCTTTGGCTGCCCAGAAGCAAGGGGAAAAAAAAAAAGTTCAGATGATGCCACTTCAATGTTTTTAAGGTGCTCTTCTTCCTTGAGTGTTACATCTTGAGCAGTGACTTCCCTCTGGCTTTAAAAAACCAGGCAAGGTGAAATGAGCAGTAAATGGGACAGAAATATGATGTCCAGTGATGACCTTGAGATGAAGCTGAGGAATGTTGTTTTTCTGTGTTATTTAAAGCAGCTACAGTCCTCCTCTTTGGGAGGAAACAAAACAATCCTGTGACCACACTCTTAGCTGCCCCTTGAGAAGCCCACTGGTGGCAAATGCAAGGTTAGATGCTGTTTCCATGAGTGCTGGGATGTGGGTGTTGTCTGGAGAAGCAGAGGTGTCATGGAGATGTGCTGAGGGCCAAGGTGGAGGCTGAATTAGTGAGCATCTGGCAGCTGGCATTGCCAGAGCACTCTGCTCATTACCAGCAAATTGTTTCCTGTTTGTTGGGGGGGGGGGAGTTCTTTTATATATTTTTTTTTTCTTTTTTGCAAAAGTGCTGTGGGTTTATTCAGCTGATAAATGACCTCGTGGTGCAGCTGGGAAGCCAACTTTGGAGAGCTCAGTAGTGAAGTAGCCCTTGAGTGTGTTGTAAGCTGTAAAACTGTGCTGATCAAGTCCACAACCAAGCAGATTTGATGCTGAATGATAAGCTAATTTTAGCCCAGCTGGAAATATTCCTGCTTGGGTTCCAAGCACAAGAGGAGGCTGAAATAAAACCCTTAGTTGAACTGAGTCTTGGAAGAGCATCTCCTTCTCCCACTGGACTTCTGTGTTGGGTTGAGGAGGAAAATGATGTTGGGGGTGGGATCCAGCAGATTTTGATCTTTTTGCTCTCCAGCTTTTGGGATTTGCCTCTGCAAAGTGTGTGTGTGTAGGGGGCTGCAGCTGGGGAACCTGATGCCACCAGCTGAACAACCTCTATATCATGTGTTTAGCTTGGCACCCAGCCCAGAACTGCCTTGGCCAAGGAAATAAATTGCATTGGGCAGCAGGAAAACCTTTCTGAAGTGATGAAGACAAATGTAGGGGATAAAGACAGGCAAGGAGGTGCTGTATGGGTTGGAAGGTGCTTCAGGACCTGGAAGGTGCTCCAGGAAAGCTGGAGAGGGACTTTGGACAAGGGCCTGGAGAGGTGGGACAAAGAGGAAAGATTTTAAGATGGAAGAGGGGAGATTTGGTTAGAGATTAGGAAAAAACCCTTTCCTGTGAGGGTGCTGAGCTCCTGGCCCTGGTTGTCCAGGAAGGTTTTAGCTGCCCCATCCCTGGCAGTGTCCAAGTCCAGGTTGGATGGGGCTTGGAGCAACCTGGGCTGGTGGGAGGTGTCCCTGCCCATGCAGGGGGTTGGGACTGGAGGAGCTTTAAGGCCCCTTCCAACCCAGCCAGTCTGGGCTCTGTGATTCCATGCTCTGGGCACCACTGGGAGTGGGAAGGATGCTTGGATCAGAGGGATGTAGTTGTCCTGGGATGAGGACAGGGTGGTGACTGGGCCAGGGCTTGCCCACTGGCTAAGGGAGCTGTGGCAAAGCTGTGATCTCCCACACTGCTGCCACTCCAAGTCCAACCTTGCTTGGAGAGCAAAATCTGGAGCAGATGGGATTATCCCTGCCCTGTGGGCAGGAGGTGGTGTTCCAGTGGGTCCAAACAAGGTCAGTGGAGCTATGAACGAAGCCAGGGCCTGCAGACCCTTCCCTGAAGCTGGGCAGGTTCCTCCTTGCTTGTGGATCCTAAGACCCCTTTGTCCTGCAGCAAAAACCCCTTTGTCCTGGCTTCCCCCAGGCTGAGGCTGCAGAGAAACTGTTTATTCCTTTCCAACTGGAAGGAACTCAATTAAGGAAGGGCTCATCATGTCCTGCTATTTATAACTCAGAGGCCAAGCAGAGCATCTGCCTCTGCAGCTCCAAGCAGGGCTGGCTTAGCCCTGGGACCTCCCTGCTGGAAATGGGGGTGGTTTCCTTGCATTTTCTCCTTGATGGTCCCAGTTGGAGTTGGGGGGGGGGGGGGGGGGTATTCAAAACTTGTCACTTTACTCTGTCGTGGAATCTTTTCTCCCTGACACCTGAACTGAATCCTGCATCTTTTGCAAGGACCTGGTGCCTGTCTGGGTGGCAGAGGATGGAGCAGAGACTCAGGAGGACCTTGGGGTGCTGCCCCTCCTCCCCCTTTCCTGCTCTCACTCATCTCCTGCAGTTTTGGGGGACAGGAGCCCCTCAGGGCTGATGGAGTTGCAGGTGCTGCAACTGCTGCTCAGCAGAGCAGATGGGACAGGTTGGATGAAAGAAGTCTGGATGCTCTGTGGGCAAAAAAAACCCAATAACAAAACACTTTTAACCCCCCTGCAAATAGTTGCAAAATAATGGATTATTTAAAGACTTGTGAGGCCTTCAACAGTTAACTTTCTGTTGTGCTTACAAGTAGCTTTGTTGGCAAAATAGAGTAAGAAGTGGCACACTTGGAGCTGCTGGCTGTTTGTGGCTTTTGGAGTGGTGGAGGTGACAGGGTGATCAGAGGGCTCCAGCCCTTGGGAGCTTGCTCACCCAAGGATGAAGTCCCACCAAAGCCCAGTGGCTCTTGGTTGTGTCCCTTGAGCCAGGCAGAGCTGCTCTGTGCTTGCCAAAACTCAGCCCTTCACCCTGCCCTGGGTGTGCTGGGGGGCACAAGACCTCCCCAGCTTGTGTTGGGTGCCTGAAGCTGCCCTTGGGTGCTAACACTGAGCTGGCTTCATCTCCACCTCAAGATGGTTTGCTGCAGGTTTTCCTTAGGGATGAGGGTCCTTTCTGGCCCAGCTTGGACTTTCCCTTCACCTTTGAGGTCTCCAGAGGAGGTAGCTCCCAGCAGGCTGCTGTGGCCCTGCTGGAACCCCTCCCAGGCTCTTGGGGGGCTCTGGTTTGAGCTTCAAACCTTTTAGCACAAGGTGTAGCAGCAGAGGGCAAAGCTGTTTTGTTGATGTTGAGTTGCTGAGGATGAGGCAGGAGACCTGGAAAGGGATCATGTCCTTCCCAGTGCTGCTGCCCAGGGAGCCAGGGAATGGGATGTTCTGTCCGGAGCTATGTGAACTATTTTTCCTATATAAATAAAATATCTCTGAGATGAAATGAAGCCAGAGAGAGGGGGAGGTGGGAAGCCTTGGGGAAAAAGGAGGAGTTGCTATTTTTGTAAATAAAACAAGCTTGTGACAGAGAGTTTTCCTCATTTTATTTTCTTTTCAAACAGAAGAAAAAAAGAAAGTTTTTATGACATGTCTTTAATTTTATGACATGTCTTGGGTGGTTTGGGGTTTTTTTTAACCTTTCTTCCCTTTCACAGTAGTGTGGGAGGACAGAAAACCCCGGGCAAGCTGGAAGGGCTGAGGTGGGAAGGTGAGGAGTGTTGGGGCACAGCCACCCTCCCTTTGAGGGCATCAAAATTATAAATTCCATAATAAAGTGCTGTTTTTTTTTGAATCAGCAGGCACAGGTGTTATTTTTCAGGCTGCCTTGCACCTTGGCCCTCACTGCCAGAGATTTGTGTCTCAGGGTGGATGCATGAGGAGTAAGTGAGAGATTTTGTGGTGTGGTCAGCCAGGAGAAAGCCCTTTGGGGTGGTGGTCTCAGCTCTCCATGTTGGAGCTGCCTGCACAGCATCCTTCCCACAGCATCCCTCTTCTCTTGGTACCTCTGGAGTCCCTAAATCCAGCTTGATCCTAAATCCTGGCTTGAGCTGTGCTGGAGGTGGGATCTCCATCCTTTTCTCCTTTGACCTTTGTAGACAGGTCAGAGACTTTACCTCACAGCTTGTACCATGCTGACAAGCAACTCAAAGACAGCAGGGAGGGTTTCCCACCCCAGGCTCTTGCAGGAATCCTTGGAACAGCCCCCAGAATCCCTACAGCCTCTTCCCTGGGTTGTAGGAAGGAGCTGTGGATCCATGTGGAGCATCCAGAGGGTTGAGCAGGAGCCTTAAATACCCTGGAGTTATTTATACAGCATGTGGAGCTGTTCCTTAGGGACATGGCTCAGGGGTGTTGGTCACAGGTTGGACTGAATGATCTTGGAGGTCTCTTCCAACCAAAAACATTCTGGGATTCTGTGTAAGGAGCCCCCCAGCCTTGTTCCCACCACTGATGGGGGAGTGAAGTGTGAATTTTCACCTGAAATTATCCCCCAGCCACAAGGTCTGATTTAGTGTCATGGCCAAACCTTCCTCCTAGAAACTCACCAGTGTCCTGCAAGAATGGAGACCCAAATTCTCCTTTGGGAAAAAGGAATGCTGGAGCCAGTGCAGAGGAGGGCAATGAAGCTGGTGGAGGGTCTGGAGAATAAATCTTACAAAGAACAATTGAAGGAGCTGGGACTGTTTAGTTTGAGGAAGAGGAGGCTGAGAGGAGACATCATCACCCTCTATAACAACCTGAAAGGCCACTGTGGGGAGGTTGGTGCTGCTCTCCCAGTGGTAGGACAAGAGGGAATGGCTTCAACCTGCAGCAGGGTTTAGCCTGGACATCAGGAAACAAATTTTCACAGAAAGAGTGTTCAGACCCTGGAATGGGCTGCCCAGGGAGGTGGGGAGTCACCATCCCTGGGTGTGCTTAAGGGTTGTTTAGATGTGGTGTTGGGGGATGTGGTTTAGGGGAGAACTTTGCAGAGTAGGGATGGAGTTGGACTTGATGATCCCAAGGGGCTTCTCCGACCTGAAAAATCCTATGATTCTATCAATTTATTCCCCCTGTGGATTGGATTTTATCTTTGGAGTGAAGGTGGTGGCTTCTCCTCTCCCTCCGTTCCCTCACTTATTTGAGCAGCAGCCTTTGAGCAGACTGAGTGGGTTTTTTGAATAGTTTGGAGGGTTGTCTTTTTTTTTAACTGCCTGCTCTTTGCTGCTGCTGGACAATACCAAGCTGTAGCTCATATTTAAAGCAGATGGACACCCCCAGGGGCAGTTTCTTGCTGGCAGGGGTGAAGGTGAAGCCTTTTCTGTGTGGTTTCTGGGAGGGTGAGTGCAGCACCACCACAATTTATTTCCAGAGCAGAAAAGTGGGTTTCACTTAGGCTGAGGTTTTTCTTAGCTGAGATGGCCTGATTTGCTGTTTCTTGGCTGCCAAAAAGAGTTTTTCCTCAACCTCAGCACCCTCAGAGCTTCCAAAACAGCTTCCCACCCTTCCCCTACCTCCTAATGTGCATCCCAGCTCTTCAGAGCCCCCTGGGAATAGCCAGGGGCTGGAAAAGGAAAAGGAAGATAGAGAATGATGGTGTTTCCTTTAGGGAAAGGGAGTGGGAGGAGATATCCTCATTCCTCCTGCTCTTTGCAGGTGGCTGTTGTGGTGACAGCCACACGTATGTCTCTGGCTTGATTAAAATCAGGAGATGATGATGCAGCTGTTGCTGGAAGCAGTCCTGGTAACACCCTGAGCTTTGATGTTCCCCAGGATCATTAGTGTGGCAGCCAGAGCCTGTTCTCCATCCTCTTAACCCCAAGCAAACCTCCACCTGCTTTTCAGGTGAGATAGCAGCTCAGGCCTCTCCTGCCCACGCTGTTTAATGTCTTTGTCAGGGACACAGACACTGGAATGCAGTGAACTCCCTATAAACTGGCCCACAGCACCAAGCTGTGTGGTGTGGTGACACACTGCAGCTCCAGGATGCCATCCAGAGGGACCTGGACAAGCTGGAGAGGTGGGCCCATGCCAACCACATCAAGTTCTACCAGGCCAAGGGCAAGGGCCTGCACGTGGGTCAGGACAATCCCAATCCCAATCCCAATCCCAGGCTGGGCAGAGAAGGGATTGAGAGCAGCCCTGAGGAGAAGGACTTGGGGGTGTTGGGTGATGATGAGAAGCTCCCCAGGAGCTGGCACTGTGTGCTGGGAGTCCAGAAACCAACCATGGGCTGGGCTGCACCAGCAGCAGTGTGGGCAGCAGGGTGAGGGAGGGGATTGTTCTCCCCTACTCCATGCTGCTGGGACCCCACCTGGAGTGATGGGTCCAGCTCTGGAGCCCCCAACACAAGAGGGACCTGGAGGCCCTGGAGCTGCTGGGAGGGCTGGAGCAGCTCTGCTCTGGAGCCAGGCTGAGAGAGTTGGGGGTGTTCATCCTGGAGGATGCTCTGGGGAGACCTCAGAACCCCTTCCAGTGCCTGAAGGGGCTGCAGGAAAGCTGGGGAGGGACTTGGGACAAGGGCCTGGAGAAATGGGATGAGGGGGAAGGGTTTTAAGATGCAAGAGGGGAGATTTAGGACATTAGGAAGAAATCCTTTAGTGTGAGGGTGGTGAGACTTTCCCTCCCCTCCCTGGAGAGCTTGGCTCTGCTTGCATACAACCCAAGTGACCAACAGCCTCCTGGACACAGAGTTTCCTACACAAAGGCCAAAATTCAGGTTTATTGTGGGTGCCATGCACCTGCCCTCCCATCCATCCCTCCATCCCTCCCTCCATCCTCTGGACCCGTCAGAATCCTGCCCTTGGGCAACTTGGTCGTGGATGTTCTGCTGCAGAAGCCTTTATAAATTAAAGATCTGTATTTGCTTTTCTTTTTTGTTTGGGTTTTGCTGCTTCATCCCTGCTAGGAGTCGTCGTAGAGGGGGTTGTTGTAGTTGCCCCAGGAGCCATAGTCGTGGTCATCCAAAAGTCTGCCATAGGAGGAGTGCCTGCCAGGGGGAAAACAAACCACCCAATGTCACCACTTCCTTTGGTGGATTATTTGAGTGTAGGGCAAAAAAAGAAAGTAAAATGATGGGTGCAAGCCCTCAACTAGGTCAAGCTTTGGGATAGCAGAGTTTGGACTGTACTTGGGTGTTTAAAAATTAAACAAATCAGTCAGTGTTTCTATAGAAAAGAATTGGTGATTTTTGGTTGGTGATTTTTCTGCTTTTCTTTTTGAAATCAGCATTTCCTACCTGGCTGCTCAGTGTTATAACAGATGCATCTGGCAATGCTCTTTTTAAATCTGCTTCTTGGGGGAAAAGGGTTCTAAGTGTTCATCAGAAATTGTCATTAGCAAAGCTCTGATTTCTGCAAGAGCAGGAGAAAGCCAGGCTGAGAGTTGGGGGTGTTCATCCTGGAGAAGAGGAGGCTCTGGGGAGACCTTTGAGCACCTTCCAGTGTCTGAAGGGGCTCCAGGAAATCTGGGGAGGAACTTGGGACAAGGGACTGGAAGAATGGGATGAGAGGGAAGGGTTTTAAGCTGGAAGAGGGGAGATTTAGGTTGGACATTAGGAAGAAATTTTGTAGTATGAGGGTGGTGAGACCCTGTCCCAGGTTGCCCAAGGAAGCTGTGGCTGCCCCATCCCTGGCAGTGTCCAAGTCCAGGTTGGATGGGGCTTGGAGCAACCTGGGCTGGTGGGAGGTGTCCCTGCACATGCAGGGGGTTGGCACTGGAGGAGCTTTAATGTCCCTTCCAACCCAAACCAATTTAGGGGGCTGTGATATTTTGTCATGAAGCACCAGGACCTGAAGTAAGGCCAGGCAGGATTTTGTTCCCTTTGAAGCAGAGTGGGACACAGCAGGGAATTCAGACAAAACCTTTGCTGGCATCAGCCATCAGCAAAACCTCATTAATGAGCACTGGGCCTGGCTGCTCTTTGTTGTCCATGTCACAGCAAGACCCATGGCAGCCCCCAGGGACAAATACTGGTTATGAGGGTGCTGAGCAGCCTCTCTGGAGGCTGAGCCAGGCTCTTGGAAAGCCAGGAAGGAAGCCTTGGCTTTTTGATCCAGTGACAGGCAGCGTGGAGGGACTAGAGGCTGCCCAGCACCCCACCAGGTTTGGGGCCAAGCATCTCCCACCAGGGCTTTGTCCCCAAGCATCACCCTCGTCATGGTGAGAGGGGCTGCAGCCTCAGGGGGTGGGAGGCACCCGAAAACCAACCTTACCTGATCTTGAGGTATGCTGCCACCCCAAAAACCAGCACCACCACCACGATGACCGTCACGGTGATGGCCACGATGCTCCCTATGGAGGGAAGGTCCATCAGAAAGGGCAGTGCTCAGCTCCCCCCAACCCCCAGCTCCTATTTTTGTGCTCTGACCCCTTTCCCAGGGATTTGGACTGAAACACAGCTGGGGTTTGCTTGAGGACTATGGACATGCTCCTGGATGCTCTTCCTGGAACCATCTGGCATTTAAGACCGAGCCAAGGGTAGAAAGTGCTCCAGGTCCCTCCCTTTTCTGGCCCCAGCAGCACTTCTAAGCTATCTGGGCTTGCAGAAGAAGACAAAGGTGGTGTCAGCTCAGGGAGGTCTCCAGAAGGGAGAAGATAAACCTCCAAATCTCTTAACTCAGACTGCACCCATTGTCAGGCCAATTCTTTCCTCAAATTTGCAATTAAGGATTTTTTTTCCCCTCTCCAGGAATTTGATATCTAGGACTCCTTGTCTCCACCAGTGGAGCAGATGCCAAAGGCTTCTCCAGGAAAGCTGTCAGAAAGTTGACCACCTCTTTCTTCCCTTCCAATTTGGAGGGGGTGGGGCTGCTCCTTCAGGACCTTGGGGCTGCTGTCACATCTCCCCGTGCCTCTGGGCAGTGGTTGCTGCTCACCTGCACTCAAGGCACGTGGGACCTCTTCCATGATGACACCAGTGGAGAGGGTGGTTTGGCCAGTGGCCATGGCCTCATCTGTGGTGGGGCTCATCACAGTCACTGGGGGGGACGTTGGCTCCACGGCCAGGCTTGATGCCACGGCCATTGTCCCCTGGGAAGGGACATCCTTGGTCAGTGCTGGTGGCCGGGTGGTGCCAGGGCTGGTGAGGAAAGGCGTTGGGGACAAAACTGTCCCAGGGGTTGAGAGCAGCTCAGTGGTGGGGTTTGAAGAGGATGCGGGTGCAGCTGTGGGGCTGGGGGCTGTCCCCAGATCCGTTGTGCCTCTTGCCAAGATGGCAGTGCTGGCTGTCCAAGGAGCTGGGGCTGAGTCCAAGGTTGGTGGTACCGAGGTGGGTTTGGAGGCTACAGATGGGCTCTCTGTTCTGGGGGTGATGGTGGCTGCAGTGGTGGAGCTCAGGGTGACAGGAGCAGGGGACAGTGTGGTGGCATTGTGGCCGTGCCCTTCTGCTGGCCCAGGGGACATCTCATCTCCAGCAGGTCCTGTGGTGGTGGGCAGCCAGGGCTGGCCAGGAGCTGGTGTGGGGAGAGCTGCAGCCTTGGAGCCTGGCCCTGCTGGGGTCCTCTCCAAGGAGAAGGAGGAGTTGGTGGGGGTGAGGGGTGATGCTGTGGAGCCATCACCCAGTCCTAGGGGTGAGACAAAAGTGTCAATAACAGGGAAAGCCTTGGAGCAGCCAGGGGCAGGGAGGACCCACTGAAGGGTTCAGAGGGACCACTGGAGGGCTTGGGAATCAAGGTGGAAATAAGGTTCTTGGTTTGAAACTGCTGAGAGCCATCTCAGATAAAGAGAGGGGAAATAACCCCGGGGACCCAGAGGGTTTAAAGCACCCTGGTGTGGCTCAGCACCATTTCCCCCCAAGGTTGGGATCTCCCCCTCCATCTTCTCAGCATCTCCTGCCCACAGCCAGCAAAGCAGCAGGGGAGTGAGCTCCTCCTCAGCAGCCAGCACTCCCCAGCTGGGGACAATAACACAAGACAACTCTTTCTCCTCTCCCCCCCCTGTGTCCTTGTGCATTCATTCGTTCCTCTCCATTTCTTAGCACCAAGATGAGTCATTTTTTCCCCTCTGTCCCCACCAGCAGACTGCTGGGGCTCTGCTCCCTCCCCCCACTGCTTTCTGCTCTCCAGGGCTAAACTCAGCCCCGGGGCCATCCCTCAGCATGGTGGGGCCAGGGGAAGAACGTGCAGACACCAAGTGACATCAGGAGGGCTGTTCATACCCATACATTCTTGTATTTACACCCCAAAAATCATCTCTCAAGCCCAGCAGTGGGAAAAGCAAGGAATCCCTCCAGCACAAACAAGCCATGGTGACCTATTTATTCTAAGTGTAGAGGACAAAAAACCAACAAAAACAAATACCTCAAGTAGCTGATTTTGTGAGGAACCTGAAGCCAAACTCCCTTGCTCCAGAGACAGAAGGTTGGTGCTTATCTGAGAGGAGCAGCAGCAGAGGCAAAGCTCCTGGTGGCTCCTCATGAGCAGGACCTGGCAGATCACCTGTGGCTGAGCATCACTGGTGGGCACATCAGGATCTTCTCATCAGCAAAGCCACTCCCCATGGAGGTGACATCAACCACCACAGCCAGATCTGCTCAGTGTCATGTCCCCTTCTCCCTCCCATATCAAATGAAATGTCACCCATGCAGGTGACCCAAGAAAGGTGCTGAACCAGCCCCAGAGATGTTTCAATGTGTTGAGGTGTTGCAGTGCAGCACCAGTGAGCAGGGACTCGACTCACCCATGGCTTTTTGGGTGTTTGCAGCCATCAGTGCAAACCAAAGGCTGCAGGTGGCCAGGACAGCATCACTCAGCTGCACACCTTCCATGGAGGAGGACACCACAAGTGACATCTCTGCAAAGGACCTCCAGCTGCCTGCAACAAGCACTGGGTATGGAGCTCCTTATCTCCAGCACCCTTATCAGCTGCTGTGATGGCAGCTGAGGGTGGGGGACATGCTGACAAACCTGGACCAAGCATCCCTTCACCTTTGGTGGTGTTCTTCAGGTCAGGGTTTCAACACCTGCACCTTTATTTTCTGTAAAATCATCCTGTCTCCATCCACCTTGCCATCTGTGGCTTCTCCAACAGGCAGATGACAGCCTGTGTGGCCCATACCACCACACCTTGCTGTCACACCAAGCTCAGCAGGACCTTCCAGGGCCTGAAAAGTTTATTACCTGGTTGTAAATCATCAACTGGTTTGGGTTGGAAGGGACCTAAAGATCATCTGGTTCCAACCCCCTGCATGGGCAGGGACAGTGTGGATGTTTCCAGATCCCTTGGACACAAGCCAGCTTCCCACCTCTCTCCAAGCCACCTACGTTGCCTGCTTGTGCTTTGGGTCACCAGAGTTCTCATGTTCTGCTTGAACCTGGGGAGGCAGAGCAATCAGGACCTCAAAAAGCTGGCAGTGCTGCTAGCAGGATGAGTCAGGACATTTCCATAATATCTAGGGGGGGTCTAAATCCAGAGGATGAGCCAAAACTGGATGCAGGGACGAGGCTTGGCTGCTGGCTGAGTGCTCCCAGCCAAGCAAGGTGACAAGTCACAGGGACATTCCCGGGAGAGACTGCAGGGCTGAGGGCAGCAAGCTGCTCAGCCCTGGATTTCTCAGCTCCTGCATGGTCCTCACCAGCAAAGCTTTGGTTCCCAGACTGATTGTCCTGCATGGACTCTGGAGCAAACCTTGGGACAGCTCTTTGCCAGCCTCTGAGATCCCACAAACCATCATCTTCCTCAGGTCATCTGGAACCCAGCAGATGCCTACTCCTCACCCACACCAGATCCCCTCCTTAGCCCACACCAAATCCCCTCTCTTACCACACCAGATCCCCTCCTCACCCACACCAGATCCCCTCCTCACCCACAGATCACCTCTTTACCCACAGGCTACTTGAAGAGCTCAGCCAGGATGGATCCCAGAGCCAACACAAGCTCCTTCTGACCCTGCTCAGGACAAGGTGACAAAAAGACCTGTCTGAAGACCCCTTGGCTGATAGCTCCCCGTGCCACTGCCCCCAGCTCACCAGCAGCCTGTCCCCAGGGAGCTGGGTGGCCAGAAGAGCACCAGCTTGTCTGCAAGCCCATCCCTCCTCCAACACATCTGGGAAGGAAAAGAAAAGCCAAGATTTGGTTTCCCTGTTTCTCCAGTGCTTGGTGTGTAGGAGCTGCAGCTTGGGAGCAGGAACCAGAGCAGCCCCACTGGGATAAGGGACAAAAAAGCCACTAGAAAGCTGCTATTAGAATCATGTAACTTCAAAAGCTACAAATACAAACCCCAACCCATCAGACAGGGGTTGTCAGAGAGAATGAGGATGTCAACCTCAAAGGATGCCAAGCTTAGTTGAGCCTGGAGGAATTTGCCCAACTAATTCACTTTAGGGCAGTTGAGCACCCTGCTGGAATCAGCTGGGAGCAGAGCTGGGCTGAGGACTGCCAGGACAGGACAGCCACCTGGGAACCACAGGGACACTGCACAGCCCCCCAGGAACCTCTGATCCTTCTGCTCCTGAGAGTGTGATAAGAAACAGCCAAGGACAGAACCCCTGAGCCCCTGTTATTCCCATTCCATGCTTTTCAGGGATGCCACCCAAGGAGTGACCCCCCCACCTGATGGATTTGCTCCTTTCTCCTCTTTGCCTGCTGCTCTCCCAACTTCACAACCCCCACCCTGCCAGAAACTGAACATTTCCCAGGCTCTGCTTGGGAAGCAGCTGCCCAACCCGGGCTGGCAGCCTCTCCAGCAATCACTTCTCCAGCTCTCCAGCAGCTTTTAAATTGTTCTGCCAGCATTTAACAAAAAAAAAAAAAAAAAAAAAAAAAAAAAAAAAAAAAAAAGCAAAACAAACACGAAAAAAAAAACCCTCATAAGAGCATCTCCATCCCCAGTGAATGACATCAGCTGGAGCTGCCACACCACAGCAAACAAGCACCCACTGATAAGGCAGAGCTGGAGCTTTCCTGAGCTTCACTTCATGATTCATCACTTCTGATCGTAACTCCCAGAAGGTCCCCATGACCTAACCCACATCCAGCCTCAATTAGCACCCTGCCCCAGCTGCAGTGAGGGATGTTCCTCCAGCAGCCAGGGCCCCAGGGGCAATAGAGCATCTCTAACCCAAATATTTCATTCTTGGCCCTCCCAGCAGCTTTTCCTGACACTCCTTCCACGAGGAACCCAACCACCTTTTCCACACAAGGAATCTAACAGCAGGTAGAGAACAAACCCCCCACCAACAAGGCCTGGTGGGCACCCACAGCAGAGCTTGCTCGGTGCAACAAGGTTGAGTATCACTTCCTACACCCTCCTGTCAGGGGACAGGCCCAGAAGCTGGAAACCATTCCAGAGAGACTCAGGCAGCTTCTGGGGCTCTTGCTTTGGAAAGGAGAAGTCAAAAGCAACCTCACTGCATGGCTGCAAGTAGAGAAAGAGTGCTGGTACAGCCCCATCCTA